>NW_027223752.1:29150139-29790764 GCF_028538775.1 Myotis yumanensis | reverse complement strand
GCCTGTCTGGAAAGATAGGTTTACAGCACATTATCTAAAACCCTTGGAGCCAGATGTTTTTCAGAAGTCAGAAATTTTCAAATTTTAACAAAGTAATGTGGTGCATCTACCATATATTATGTAAAATCCTTCATGAGGTTCCCGGGCAGCACCACATAATCAAGCAATCAATATGTCCTCAGAAAAAATGTATGACTAGTTCATCCCAAGTATGATCAATAGAGACATTACTTAGCCTCATGGCATTTCAGGGTCTTCCTCCAAATGAGTTCATTCACTGTAGACTTACAAAAAAGCTTTTGGTTTTAGAGTGTTTTGGAGTTCAAGATTTTGGTTAAGGGATTACCATCCCAAAGTGGTTCCAGCACTTGGGTTCCACCTAGAGCATTTGACCTGCAAAAATTCCTATGGTTGATTGAATTTTCTAAGCTTGTAAATTTATGGACTGGTGGTGCGTAATAATGGCTACTAGCCCTGTTGACTGCCCACTCCCCGTCAGACTCTGTACTAAGTGTTTGACATCCATTTATCTCTCTGATCCTTACCACTATCCTGGGAGGCAGGATTGTCCCCATTTCACAGATGAGGAAACTGAGGTTCGTAGATGTTAAATAACCTACCTGAAATCATAAGCTGGTAAATGGTGGGACCAGGGATTCGAACCAGTGCCTGCATTGCTTTACTACTCTTAACCTTGCCTTCATTATTAAGGGAGTTGGTTTGAGTGTGAGTAAGGGGATTACATTGCTGCCAGTTTAGTTTGGGGTGGGCGTTTAGTTAACTTTATTGTGAAATGACATATATTTATATTTACAGTATATGTCTCAAGTTTTTAAAAATTATAAAAGTAATAATTTGTGCCAGCTATCCTAATAGTACTTTTTAGTGTGCATAGATCATATATAGTTTACCATGAATTTTTTTGCCTTAATAATATATCTTTCTATATTTGAACATACAGAATGCCTCATTTTGTTTTTATTAAACTCGTTTTTTAAAAATGAAATGATGGCAAACAGTGGTGGAAGGAATGAATTTCCAATGACTAGACTTTAAGATATGCAATGCATGGCTGTCTGTTTGTTTTTTGAACGAATTTAGGAAAGTGGTTAAGACCCTAGACCTAGAGCATTTTGTATTCAAATCCCCACTCTGTCCCTCATAAACTCTCTAACTTTGGATAAATTAATCTCTCTAAGACTCAGTTTCTTTACCTGTAAAGTGGACTCAATTGTGGTACCTACCTCAGCAAGTTGTGTAATGCAGTTCATGGGTTTAGCAGTTTAGTATGGTGCCTGGGGCACATCAAATTATGTAGTTCAGTCACACTCCTATTGCTTAAGTAGATGTATAGGGGTATCCTTAAATTTGCTTGATAGCACTGAATTCTTTTACCCTGGAAAGTGATAATAGGTGGATCCAGGGGTCTTTTACTCTATGCTCCCTTCCCTCCATCACAATCAACTATACTATAGTGGTTCTCAACCTTCTGGCCCTTTAAATACAGTTCCTCATGTTGTGACCCAACCATAAAATTATTTTCGTTGCTATTTCATAACTGTAATGTTGCTACTGTTATGAATCATAATGTAACTATCTGATATGCAGGATGGTCTTAGGCGACCCCCGTGAAAGGGTCGTTCGACCGCCAAAGGGGTCACGACCCACAGGTTGAGAACCGCTGAAAAAAAGTTTGGAGGCCACTGCTCTTGGCAGATTGGACCTTGGACCATGGGCACTAAGCTCTTGCCCTGGGAAAGGAGGCAGGTGGATATAGTGAAGTCAGCGGGTAAAGCATTGAGTATGGAATTAGAAGTTCTAACCCTAAATCTGCCACCAACTTGCTGTGTGACTTTGAACAGATCACTTCTCACCAGAGGATTTCTAAACCACAGCCGGCTCTAGGATTCTAAGATTCTCTTCTGATTTCCAGGATTCTGCGGTAGATTTCCAGGTCTATGCAGATGTGGCTGCAGGGAACTCTTGTCCTTAGAAAGCTGCGGGTTAATCTGGGTTTGGTGTTTGGTCCACTTGGAAAGCAGAGTTCTACGTAAGCATTGCAGACTCTGAAATCAGAAAAGCAGGGCCCGATGAGGGGACATTGGGGGGGATAAGGACACATTTGTAATATCTTATTTAATAAAAGGAGGGGAAAAAAGAAAAAGAAAAGAAAGAAAGAAAAGCAGGGCCAAATTTTGACTCAGCCTCTCCCTAGCTGGGCACATTACTTAACCTCTCTAAACCTCAATATTTTCATTATGTAACATGGGTTAATATTAGAAATAGTACCTGTCCTTTTTTTTTAATCTTTCATTCTACAAATGTTTGTTGAGTGGTCACTATGAGCCAGGCACTGGATACAATTATGAGAAATGCAAGTTGTAACTTACAGTCTAGTGTGGAACACAATGACTGGATACTCATATTAACTAATATAAAATTGCAACGATGACAAGTGTGGCTAAGAATGGCAACATGGTGCTTTAAGAACCTATAACAGAGGGAGCTGATATAATAAGATTTTGGACAAGGTGATGCTTGAATTGAGCACTAAAGAATGAGGATAGCTAACTGGATGAGATGGGAAACAGGGTGTGCAAAAGTCCTGGGGGCGGCAGACAAGGAAAAGGGCCAGTAAGGCTGGAGGGAAGAGAATTAAAGGGAATCAAGGACCAAGTCAGGGTGGAGAGATAAGCAGGGTCTCACAATGCTTAGTTTTTAATCCTAAAATCAGTAGGAGGACATTGAGGGATTAAGCAGGGCCACTATTATCAGGTTTGCTTTTAGAAGAGACCCCTAGTTAAGAATAGATTTTGGGGAAAGTGGTAAAATTAGTTTAGGCATATCAGCTACTGTGGTCCAGGTGAAATAAGATGGTAATTTAGAATGGGGTGGGAATAGAGGGACTTAGAGAGAAGTGACAAGATTAGAAACTATTATCAACCAGATTTAGTAATAGGTTATATATATGGGTAAAGTGAGGGTAGTGAGGAAGAGGAATTTGTCAGGAATGATGCCCAGGTTTCTGGTTTGAGCAATTGGATGGCTGATGGTGCTATTCTCTAAGAGAGGGACTCCCAGAAAATCAGCATATGTTGGGAAAAGAACCTGAGTGACTTTGGATTTGTTGGCTTTTATTTTTTGTGGTGTCCCTAAGATATTCAAGTTGAATTGTCCAGCAGGCATCTGGATGTGTGAGTCTGAACTGGAAATACAGATCTGGGGAAAATTAGCAGAGACAGCAGTGGACACTGTGCATAAGAATGAGATGCCCCAGGAATCAAGAATAGTGTAAAGAGCCCTAGCTTGTTTGGCTCAATGGACAGAGCGTTGGCCTGCAGACTGAAGGGTCCCAAGTTGGATTCCAGTCAAGGGCACTTGCCAGGGTTGTGGGCTTGATCCTTAGTAGGGGGTGTGCAGGAGGCAGCCCATCAATGATTCTCTCTCATCATTGATGTTTCTATCCTTTTCCCTCTCTCCTTTCCTCTCTGAAATCAATAAAAAGAATAGTCTAAAGAGGAGAGGGCGTGGATCTCGACCTTAAGGAAACCCAACATTTAATTGTTGGGTAAGAAGAATGAACCTGAAATGGGGACTAGGGAGAAGGGGTAAAAGAAATCAAACCTAGAAATTGTAAGTTACAGAAGTGAAGGAAAGAAGGATCGGTGAAAGGAGTGCTCAGTCATGTGCAAAGACGATGAAAGGCCAAGTAAGATGAGAACTGAAAGATGCTCATGGCATCTAACAACACAGAATCCTTGATGACCTTAGCCAGAGTGTAGATAGGGAGTGGTGGGGTGGAAGCCAGGGTTGAGGAGAGAGTGGGAAGTGAAGAAATGATCGTAGTGAATGTAGGAGTGTCTCACAACTGTGAAGGGAAGGAGAGAGATTGGGCAGGAGCCAGAGATTCTTGGAAGGTGCAAGTTATATGATGGGTATAAAATGCTTAGGATAAAAAAGTAAATAAATAAAATGCTTAGGACTGTCCTACTCAGATTGAACTGGGACTGAGGGTATTTGCTTTAGAGAAAAAGACATGACTTCTTCAAATGACCCAGGTACCTGACTTTGGCACTTCCACATGACATTAGTGAAACGCATTCTAGAACTAGGAATGAACTCAGCCCTCTCGAAAGGGAGACCTGGAGTGCCGCTGGGAATGGAACAAATTAAAGCTACACTCTTTAGGAGTCACATGTTCCCCAAGTCAGGCAGGGCAAGCGAGTTAGTAACTGTGGTTAGGGAGAGGCATGGGGAGGGCTGATTTCCCCATGAAGGTCCAAACCTCCAGGGCATCTCTCCTCCTTCAGTGTTCTTCAGTCAAAAGCCATGAAGCTCTCATCAACCATTTTAACTCAATGAGTCCCTGTAGCACTTAACACCCTACATAATTTACCAATCCTATCTAATAATAGACAAACATGGTAATTGACCATACCTCCGTTACGCCTCCCATTGGCTAATCAATGTGATATGCAAATTAACCACCAACAAAGATGGCGGCTAATTTGCATACTGCAGGTAGGGCGAGACAGCGCCATCCGCCTGCCCTGCCACCATATGGGCCTGCTATCTGTGACCCAGGGCGGCAGGCGTCTCTGTGAGACCTGACCTGGGGTGGCTGGGCGGGGCAGCAGCGATCTGCAGGCCTGCCCGGGTGTCCCATGTGCGACCCGACCTGGGGTGGTGCCCCAACCCCCGGATCGGCCCTGCTGTGTGCACAACCCGGGGCGGCGCCCCAATCCCTGGATTGGCCCTGCCATGTAAGCAACCCAGGGAGGCGGGGCAGTCACCAAGGGATCGGGCCTGCCATCTTCTACCCGAGGAGCGGGCCTAAGCTAGCAGGTGGTTATCTCCCGAGGGGTCCCAGACAATGAGAGGGCACAAGTGGGGCTGAGGGACAACCTCCCACCCACCCCCCGCCAGTGCACAAATTTTTGTGCACCGGGCCTCTAGTAGTTTATATGAGAATCTAACAAATCCAACAGATAAAATGATATTGATTGTAAGGGAGTTATTTTATAAGTTCAATTTTTGTTGTTTATTATAAAATGAGTAAATGAAAAAAAATGAGGCTGTTCTGATAATGTTTTTATTTTTTAAAGGAATTCAGGAGTTCTATTGGCTTCAGAAACCAACTTGTTTATTTTGTTTTGACTATAAAAGATCCCCCAAATCTTGATTTATTCAGATCAGTAGTTGCAGATAACAACAGTTTTATCTTAAAATGCCAGGATGCTCTTTAATTAATCAAAGATGGCAGAAAGACATTTATTCTAAGGTGCACAAAAATGAGCTAGTTGAGAGAACAAGCTGGCTTTCAGTGTGTTAATATGTGTGTGGAAATACATATATGACAAACTATATATTGAAATCTCACCAAGGATATTTTTCATTGATTTTTAGAGAGAGTGGAAGGGAGGAAGAGAGGGGGGAAAGGGGGAGAAAGACGGAGGGAGAGAAAGAATGAGAGAGAGAAAGAGAGAGAGAGAGATTGAGAGAGAGAGAAACATGATGTGAGAGAGACATATCAATTGGTTGCCTCCCACACATGCCCTGACTGGGACTTGGAATGGAGCCTGCAACCCAGGTACGTGCCCTTGACCAGGAACTGAACCCGAGACCCTTCGTGCACGCACTGATGCTCGCACCAATGAGCAACATTGGCCAGGGCTGATTCATTATAATGTATTCCTCCAAACAACCCTCTGAGGTTATTATTATTATCCCCATTTAATGTACAGGAAAATTTTCAGAGAGATTGGACAGACTTCTACTTCTGGAAACATGAAAATCTAAATACACTAAACTATCTTGTACTGAAAACAACTAAAAGTTGTGGCTAAAATATTTTCAATGCATCAATGATTTGGCAAGAAAGTAAGAAATCGAGAGTGAAAGAAGGAATTCAAATAACTGAACAGATTCTGAAGCTGGCTATCACCCTGAGGATGCCTCGCAACCTGAGTAATTAAAGCGTGAGATCTTACAGGCTTCCCAGGCTCAGGAGACAGAGCCTAAGTGTTCCAAGGCTTTTGTAAAGTGTGAAGAAAGAGTAAGAAACTAAATCACTTTAGATTTCAATAATTCAAGCATGTAGCATTTTCCTAAGGATAATCACCAAAAGGAAGATACAGAATGTCTCTTCCAAACGATTACCAGAAACAAATGGAGTGAAAAGAATTTCAGTTAATGCAAACGAAGTCGAGAAAAACGGGGGGAAACACAGAAAGAATGAGGCAGATAAAATGCACAAAATGCAACATAGAAAGTAATCCAAATATTGTTGATGACAATACAATAAATACACATGGACTAAATGCTACAGTAAAAGAGTCTCAAACTAGATTTAAAAACAAACCTTAGCTATCTGCTATTTAAAGGAGACACATTAAAAACATTAAAGTACAAAAAACAAGTGGAAAATAATATACCAGACAACTGCTGACTAAAAACATCCCCGCTGTTAACGCAATATTAATAACAGTCAAAATAAAATTTAAGGTAAAAAGAAAAAAATAGCATAATCACAGATAAAGTGTGTCACTGACTAAGGATTAAAATGTTAACTTGCTAGTCAAGCAGTAACAGCAAAAAATCCAAACTTATATGTTCCTAATAACATAACCTCAAAAGGAAATAGAGGCAAACAAGGTTAAATGATTTGCCAAAGGTATTATAGTTATTAATAAGGGGCACCGTCAGAATTTGAATTCAGGTCTTCAGACTCCAGTTCCAGTGCTTTCTATGAGCCTGATGGTTATACCATATCCCACCCAGCGCTCTTCACTGACTGAGCCCTGCGAGAGCAGAAACCCCAGAGGTAGGGCCTGGCTTCTTGTCCTGGCTCTGCTGCTAAGTAGCTGTGTGACTCTGGACAATCATGTTCTCTCTCTGGACCCTTCTTACATATAAAGTGAGGGAGGTGGCCCTCGCCAGTTTGGCTCAGTGGATAAAGTGTCAGCATGGGGACTGAAGGGTTCCAGGTTCGATTCTGATCAAGGACACGTACCTTGGATGCACGCTCAATCCTGGTCCTCCATCCCCAGTGCTTGTCAGGGTGCATTTGGGGAGGGGGATGCGTGCAGGAGGCAACCAACTGATGTGTTTCTCTGTCTTTTCCCACCCTTCCACTTTCTCGAAAAATCAATGGAAATATATCCTTGGGTGAGGATTAAAAATAAATTAAAATTTAAAAAATAAGGTGAGGGCCCTGACCAGTTTGGTTCAGTGGATAGAGCGTCGGCCTGCAGACTCAAGGGTCCCAGGTTCGATTCCGGTCAAGGGCATGTACCTTGGCTGCGGGCACATCCCCAGTAAGGGGCATGCAGGAGGCTGATTGATGTTTCTCACTCATCAATGTTTCTAACTCTCTATCCCTCTCCCTTCCTCTCTGTAAAAAATCAATAAAAAAAATTAAAAAAAAATAAGGTGCGGGAGGTAGAGTAGGTCATTTAAAAGATTCTTTTCAATTCTATGATTTTTTTATTCCATTTTCTTTTTCCAGTTAAGTTATATATTCATTTTGCTTCCATCTTATAAGAAGTGTCACGAACCCAGTGGTGATGGTGGTGATGGGGTGTCACCCAATCTCCTGCCAAGTTGGAGCTGGAACCCACAGTCCAGCAGCCTGGTACAGTGCCATGCTCATCAGTCAGGGCTGGGTGAGTGCAATTAGACTTCCCCGGAGGCACTGAGAGCCCCAGCCACGGGATTCCAGGAGCCAGGGCCTCGCCCCTGCGTGAGCCGGCCAAGGGAGACCACTCAGTCCAGAGACTCAGGCTGAGGGGAAGAGAGGGCAGCCCAGAACTATTCACAGTGAAGCCTCCTCAGGCATTTCATGCTTTTGAAAATGGCACTTAGAGAAATGCTATCAGGAGGCGTATTTAATAGGTTTTGGAAATTGGCTAATTTTGTCGCAACTGTCTGGATGTTGTCCGATGCATGCTAAGCATCTAGGGCTGGCGTGGGCTTGTGAGTAGGGCCAGGGTGTCCAAAGCCTTCAGAGAGATTGGCACGGAGTGTGCAGGACAGAGCTGCTGGCTGTTTCTAGTCTAGCTGCTTGGCCAGACAAGACCCCAGCTAACCGTAGGCCACCAAGCTAGGTGTTGGGTCAGTGCCCTCACCTGCTCCACAAGGAGTCACCCCTCCCCCTGCCCTGCACCCATACCCCTTTCACATTGGCCCTCCCTCACTTCTCTCCCAGGGCCTCCTTTCCCACCCCTGCCCATAGCCCCTGCTTACCCCACTTCCCCCAGCCAGCCCTCAGCAGAGTTCTTCTTACAGTCACCTTTCTCCCTGCCTTGGATCAATAAGCCATCAATATCCTGCCCTGGCAAGGAACACATAGCTCCTTGCACGCCTGATTCACCAAGGACTGCTCTGCCAGCCCCTCTCTGGGCCCCTGGCACTCTCCATCCTCTGGGCCCCGCTTTTCCTCCTCCAGAGACTGTGCCATCCATCAGCTCTCTGCCTCACTGGTCACAGTTACTTTCTCTGGCTGTCTTCAGCTTGGTTTATGCCTGTCCTCTCCCCTCTCCCTGCTACCCGTTCCTCCACTTGTTGCTGGATTTGGGTTTTCTGTAGGTTGCTTATCAGGGCTGTTCTGCAGAATGGAGCCGAAAAGAGGCCCAAAGCCAAGCTCATTTCCCCTCCCCAGATGGGACCCTTCTCCCTCTCCAACATTGAGGATTTTCAAGGAAAAGGGCTATAGTTGCCTGCAGAGGCACATGTTGTAATTTAAAAGGCCCAAGATCTCATCTTGAAAGGGGTTTGACTTTTCTCGTTGTCCAAGAGCTGCATTTAATACCAGATAAGACTTCTCATGATCTCGGCCTGTCACGTTTATAGTCAACAGACCTGGTTGCATAGGATAATCCAAGAAGAGTGTTCATATAGATTCTGCAGACACTTCTTTTTCTTCTTTACTGGATTAATAATTTTGAGTTTTGGAATCGCTGTGGCAGCTTTCTCCCTGGATCATAAAACATTCCCCCTGGCAATGACAATGATTGCTGCTACGGTCCGTTATTGGTGTGGCAAACGTCGATGCAGCCGAGAGTCGGAGGCCTTCACCACTTCCCCAACTAGAAGAATCACGGAGGCATAGAATTGAGCACATTGAAATGTAGGCTTTGGCAACAGAGAAACCAACAGTAAGCACCTGCCTACAATCTTATCTGAAACCTGCATATCTCTAGGCCTGTGGACCTTTTTAAAGTTTCTTGAGCATTTTACTTTTAAAATAAACAAACATTTATTTTAAATATTTAAACATATTTAAATATCTAAAGATTCGGAATCAGAAGACTTTAGTTTGGGAACTGATTTTGAGAGAACTTTGGGTAGGTTCATTAACCTCTCTAAGCTTCAGTTCTCTTATCTATAAAATAGAGCTGTGCTGGCTGAGTGAGAAAAGACTAGCTATCATTTATGGAGTATGTTCTTACTTTCCTCTTTTTAAAAACTGTTGACACTCTTACAGATGTCCCCATTTCCCCCCTATGGAGTCTATTCTGTATGTCGGGCTCCATGCTGGGCATTTTCAAATATTGATTGCATTGAAGCATGTTTCTGAAAGTGCTGTGTAAATTAGAAAGTGCTGTGCAAATGCCAGTTATTCTAGAGAAACCCAGAGAGCCACCATGGCACCCACGTGGCTCTCCCTCGTACCCAGAAAATAATTAAATGGGTGCTTTTGAACACTTCTGCTAATAAAAAAAATTTATCCATACATTATCTTATTGACGATCTTCACATGAGTGCTCTGAAGTAGGTAAGCAAATGTGATTAGTCCCATTCAGTGGGTAAGGTGATCAAACCCAGAAAACAGTCTGGGGAACTCTGTCTGTTTTCTCCACTTTCCCCTGCGTCCTCCCGTCCTCCACCCCTCTGCAGTGGGCTGGGGAGCGCACCTGTTTCATCTTCCTGATGGTAAGCTGGGGTTGAGTGGGGGTAGACGGTGTGTGAGTGTGCATGTGCCATAGGCAGCATCTTGAAAGATGGAACGAAATGACAGGAGAACATAATTGGGACAGTCAGGGTGGAGCTGAGAGCAGCAGGGCGCCCCCAGCAGGCGGCAGCTGGGGTAGCACAAGGAGCACCGTCTCCAGGGGGAAGGGAGCATGGTGGGGAAAGCTCCCAGGGTCAGGGTGTTGGCAAACTTGCTTTGGTTAGAAACCAGCAGGAAATGGGGCCGCCTAAGGGAAGACATGGTATATGTCGTGGGAGCTTCTGAACATGGGGCTCTGAGCCCAAGAGCCTAGCAAGGACTTGTTTGTGCTCTCTGCTGTCCTTGGGCCAAACAGATGGCCTCCCGAACCACACCTGGTACCCTGCGTCCTCAGGACACAGAGCCACACTGTGCCGTGAGTTATTACTTTAGAAGCAGTAGCCAGGCAAGGCCACCCGGATGTAGTCCTTTCTGTCAGCTAGGCTCCTTCTCACCCCCATATCACTCTGAGCTCCCTCTTCTTACCTCCCAGGGGCCCCCTCCCTCCAAAATGTCCCCTGGGCTCTCCCTCCTCCTCCCCTCCGTGACCTGATGCACTGTGACTTGGTTTCCCTTTGGGCCATCTCAGGTGGAAGCTGCTCTTCACTCTCAGCCGTGGCTCAGGAGATGGGATGGTGGCCTCTGGCTCAACGAACCATGAAGCCCCGCCCTCTCTCATGTAAATTCCTGCTGCCTGCTTTGCACTCCATTCTTTCTTGGTGCTGTCCAAGGAAGAATGGGTGCATTCTGAATGGGTGCACCTCATTCATGGAAGACATTGCTCTCTCTCTTCTGGGGACAACTTTACCAGCTGCAAGCCTAAATGTCATCATTATCTGGATGACATTTGGGCCACTCCCTCAACAGCTTGGTCTCTTGCTGTACCCCCCACTCCATAGCCACCCCCTGAACCTAGTCATCTTGGAACTGTCCCACATCTGGAATGTTAAATCGAGACATCCTGCAGGCAGGCCACAATCCCACAGCCCCACCTCCATTGCCCCCTTTTCTCTCTTTTTATAAAAATGTTTTTATTGATTTTTAGAGAGTGAGGAAGGGAGAGGGATAGAGAGATAGAAACCTCGAGAAGATAGAAAAATCAATGATTGGCTGCCTTCTGCTCGCCCTCTACTGGGGATCAAGCTGCAACCCGGGCATGTGCCCTGACTGGGAATCAAACCAGGGACCTCCTGGTTCATGGGTGGATGCTCAACCACGGAGCCACGCCTGCCAGGCTGCTCCATTGTCTCTTCATGACATTCTTTTGGCAAAGGCCCAGTCCATAATTAATTCAATTATCTGCACCTCTGTCTAAGATACTGGGTGCTGTTGGAAAAAGTCAGACAGCTGACAGATTTCGGGGACTACATAATCAGAGCCTGCATCACAACCAGGCCTTCAAATGGCCTAGAATTGTTTTCCCTTTCCTTAGTCAACTCCCTCTCTAGAGCTCATCATCAGCTATTTCAGGCCTTTTCCACTCTCCTCAAGACACTACCTTCCTGCCCTAGCTGGTTTGGCTCAGTGGGTAGAGCGTCAGCCTGTGGACTGAAGGGTCCCAGGTTCAATTCTGGTCAAGGGCACATGCCCGGGTTGTTGGCTCAATCCCCAGTAGGGGGTGTACAGGAAGGCAGCCGATCAATGATTCTTTCTTATCATTGACTAGAGGCCCAGTGCATGAAATTCATGCGGGGGGGGGGGGGGGGGGGTGGTGGTGTTGTGTCCCTCAGCCCAGCCTGCACCCTTTTCAATCTGGGACATCCCTCTCACAATCCAGGACTGCTGGCTCCCAACTGTTTGCCTGCCTGCCTGCCTGATTGCTCCTAACTGCTCTGCCTGCCAGCCTGATCATCCCCTAACCACTCCCCTGCCGGCCTGATTGATGCTTAACTGCTCCCCTGCCAGCCCGATTGCCCCCAACTGCCCTCCCCTGCTGGCCTGGTCACCCCTAACTACCCTCCCCTGCAGGCCTGGTCACCCCAACTGCCCTCCCCTGCCGGCCATCTTGTATCCGCATGGGGGCAGCCATCTTGTGTGTTGAAGTGATGGTCAATTTGCATATTACTCTTTTATTAGATAGGATGTTTCTATCTCTCTCTCCCTCTCAGAAATTAATTAAAAAAAAAAAAAAGACACCACCTTCCCCAGCATCTCCCTCCACATTTGAAGCAGATACACTTAGAGAAAGTAAGAATTATCTGGCAGAAATTCCATCAACATCCTGATATCAGATAGACTTTATCCTTTCCTCCTTCCTTTTCTGGTTACAATGGGAGGAGTAGGGGTCCAGCTGCTTCAGACCCTTTCCCTCTCCAGCTCCTTGAACCTCATTCGATTGCTTTTTCCATGCACTCCTATCTTATCTTGCATTTCCCTCTCTCTGCTGGCTCCTTCTCATTAGCATTTAAACATGTTTGAGATTCACTCCTTAAAACAAAATAAAGCAAAGCCATCCTCCCCTTTATTCTCACATTCTATCTCTATCTATGTTCATTATCTATTACTTGTGTAACAAATTTGCCCCAACATTCCGAAACTTAAAACAGCCAACAAAAAACAATAAACATTTATTATTTCACCCAGTTTCTGAGGGTCAGGAATCTGAGATCAGCTAAGCAAGATGGCTCGCCTCTCTCATGAGAGTGAAATCAAGATGGGCAGCAATTATCTGAAGGTTTGACCAGGGCTGGGGGACCTGCTTCAATTGGGGTTCACTCATACGGTTGTTGCAGGCAGCCCCTGTTCCTTGTCATGTCAGCCTCGTGACGTGGCAGCTCGCTTCCCCCAGAGTGAGTGATCTGAGAGAAAGTGGCTAAAATGGAAGCTGCAATGTTTTTTATCCTCGAATCTTGGAAATGACATTCCATGACTTCTGCTATATTCCATTGGGCCCGCAGATCAATCCCTGATACAACGTGGGAGGGGACAGCAAGGGTGAGGGTACCAGGAGCTGAGGGTCTTTGGGGGGCCATCTTGGAAGCTGGCCCCCCTACTTCACAGCCAGACTTATTTGAAGAGTTGTGTACACCGCTGTCTCCACATTTTGCTGCCACCTTTTCACTCAGGCTGTCCTCACTGAGTCCCCAGGGACTTCCTTATTTTGAAATCCAATGGCTATTTCTCAATCCTTATCTCAGGTGACCTCTCTGCAGCATCCCGCCTCGGTGAGCCCTCCTCCCTCTTTCTTCCTTGGCTTCTGATACTGTCACCGAAAAGGGCACCTGGCCCTAGCGGGTCTGCCTTGGGTCGGCTGGTAGTGTGTGGGTTCTTCAATGAAGGAAAAATGTCACAAGTCCGGGTGAATATAGAGGACATTTATTAAAGCTGGGGACGTGAAACGAGGAGGGGCCTAGGATAACAGGAGAGGGACTTGGTGGGGAAATGAGCCTGGGCTGGGTTCCTTTGGCTCACTGAGAAGTCAGAGAAAAGGGGCTTTGGGGACAGGTTTGGGGGGGTGCCTAGGATAAACTGCCATTGTCATTGCTGCCCTGGTTGCAAGCCTCATGGGGTCCCTTAGAGTTTAGGAGGTGCATGCCTGTTGGGGAGCAAGAGGGGGAGGGGGAGGGGAGAGGTGAGGGGAGTGCGCTCTAGTGTTAGAATCTTCGTTTTGGGGGGGGTTTTAAAGACTGGGAGTTTAGGGGAAGTCTTAGGGAAGGACCTCAATAGAATATTCATTAGTTTTATGCTGATGTGCCAAAATGAGATTTATTCCCTTAACTTCATCTGTCCTTGGATGTGGTTGGCAAATGGCACTAATTGGATTTCTGCTATCTGTCTCCCTGAGTAGGGTGATTTAAGCTATTTACCCTCTGGTTGGGAAGAAGTGCAAACCATTTACTCTCTAGTATCCTTGGTTTAGCTATGCCTTGTGTGGCTCAGTTGTTTGGAGCATGGCCCCGGTCCTGGGTTTGATTCCGGTCCGGGCATTTATCCACATTTTGGGTTCGATCTCCAGGCCGGGAACCCATCGGTTTCTCTCTCTCTCTCCCTCTTCTCCCTCTCTCTCTAAAATCAATAAAAACATGTCTTTGGGTGAGGATTTTTTAAAAAGTGTACTTGGTTTAGGGCAGTGGTCGGCAGCCCGCGGCTCGCGACCACATGCGGCTCTTTGGCCCCTTGAGTGTGGCTCTTCCACAAAATACCACGTTCAGGCGTGCACGTACAGTGTGAAATTGACTTAAAACTTCAAGTAAAGTTTATTAAGTTAATTTTAGGGAACGTTGTGGAGTGAAAGAAGATGTAGTGTCGAGGATTGAGAAAGGTATGTTGGGATGGTTTGGACAAATAGAGAGGATGAACGAAAGGAGATAGACGAAACAAGTATACAAGACAAGTGTGGATGGGAGAGTTGGAAGGGATCGACCTCAGCGAACGTACCTCAATCAGATTGAGGACGTTTTTAGCAAAGGCCAGCTTAGGAGTACCCTAATTAAGTTAATAACAATGTACCTACCTATATAGTTTAAGTTTAAAAAATTTGGCTCTCAAAAGAAATTTCAATCATACTGTTGCTATTTGGCTCTGCTGACTAATGAGTTTGCCGACCACTGGTTTAGGGAAAATAGGACTTACTGGATGGCTACAAACTGCTGTTTACCGATCTCTCAGTTTCCCTATTCCACTTGTCAAGGAATTTTCCTATCCTCTTACTATCTCGCCTCAATACCACAGTCTCCTGTTTTTCTTTTTTTCCTTTTGGCCCTTCTCAATCGTATTCACCCATCTGTCCTTTCCTCAGGTTGCTACACCTCAGGGTATCATTTAGCCTCTGCTAACCTTATCACCCGACACTGCCTGCATCCCTTCGGCACTCTACCTGCCAACCCTACAGATGTCCCTTGGCGCCAGCCCTCTTCCTACTCCTCCGGGCTACTCTGTCCAGTCCTGGCTTCCTCAACTGAAGGACCAGGACTGAAGGAAGAAAGGTAAGGCCATAAATTAATGGGTGTAGTAACTGAGCCTCATCAGCCTCAGGTGGAGAAGCTTAGGGCTGCTTTGATGACTGTTTTCAAGTCTATAGAGGCCCCTGGCGTTGGGAATTATGGCCACTGCCCTGTCTCCTCCAAAGACCAGATAGAAAAAGGCAGATGGTGTTAGAGACAGCGAAGCATTAAATGCCAGGAATTAGTTGGAGCAATGTGGAATCTGATCAGCATATTTTTAAAAGTAGGTTAGGATTTGCAACATCTGAGATGATTCGGGGGTAGACTGAGCTAAAGCTGGGCAGGTGGATTGGTAACCTCAGGATCCACACCTTCTATGGTGGCATGAGGGGCAAGTCCAAGGTGGAACTGAGCTTAGAACACTGTTCTCTTGTCCCTTTTCGACAGTGGAGTGTGACTGCGGCAAACCCTGGGCTGCAGGAGGGGTGCATTCTGGCCCGCAGGGTCAGGGCACTCCAGCTATTGCTGCCTGGTTGCGCCAGGCCTGAGAGAGGCCAGAGGCTGGGGTTATACGCAGGCAGAAGTGCAGTGAGGACTGACTTGATTTGGTATTTAGAAAAGAAGCACAATCAGTGAAAATGACATTGGCTAAGGAGCTAGTTGGTGCATCACCTCCTCCAGGAAGCCCTCTCTGATACCTCCAGGCTGGCATAGGGCTTTTTTCCCTGGCCAGCCTGGAGGTATCAGAGAGGGCTTCCTGGAGGAGGTGATGCACCAACCAGCTCCTTAGCCAATGTCATTTTCACTGATTGTGCTTCTTTTCTAAATACCAAATTTTCCCTGGCTCCCAAACACTCTGTGCCATCTTGGTGCTTAGATTAACTCTGTGGCACTGAGATGGTTGAAGGGTTTCTCTCTCTCCTCATTAAACTATTAATTCCTTGATGACAAGAACCATGCTTTGCTAATAGCTGTCTCTGGGATGTGCTACAGGACACAGATCAAGGGAAGCACTGGGTAAATCAATTGACTAATTGACGTAGGGGACAAGGCCTTGGGGGACTTTGTGCTCCATCGTCCCCCGAGGAGACTTCAGGTTAGCCCAGGACAAAGCGCTGGCTTTTTGGAACCACATGCCAATAGGATGACTGAAGAGAGGACCCAAGGACATGTGGGTTCCAGTCCCTGCTCAGCCACTTACCAGCAGCATGACTTGGTTAGCACATGGCAATCCCCTTTCCGTGCCTCAGTTTCCTCATCTATCAAATGGGGGTGATGACCCCACAGACTCACAGGGCTGCTCGAAAATCAAAGGAGATAAAGGTTGTGCAGGTGATAAAAACATCTAGAGGAAGATCTTTAAGACTTCAACAGAGGTAAGAAGTTATTAATAGCCTCATTATTATTCTTACCCAGAATGCCCATGGAAAAGCAGCCTGTGGCAGCCCCCGCCCCCGAGCCCCACCCTTCCGTACTATTTCTGTCCCTGGAAAGCAGGTTCTTGGGGTGGTAGTCCCGCTTTGCCACTGTGGGAAGGGGTGACTGTCGGGCAGAGCTGTCACCCTCTCCAGCTCTCCATCCTGCCCCTCCTGATGGCTCGCACCAAGACACTCACACCAGCCTCTGGAGGGCTGCAGGCAGCAGCTTGTCTCTGTAAGCAGATCTGATGCTGGGTGGTGTTGGAGAGGTAGGTGCTCAGGTGACCCCCCACCCCAATCTGGGTGTAGGGAAGCAGCTTTCGTTCCTTTTCTGCATTTCTTTACCCCCAACCCCCAAATACATTTTTATTGCTTTCAGAGAGGAAGGGAGAGGGAGAGAGATAAAACATCAACAATGAGAAGGAATCATTGATTGGCTGCCTCCTGCATGCCCCCCCCTGCCCCCCGCCCCCTGGGATTGAGCCCACAGCCCGGGCATGTGCCTTGACTGGGAATCAAACCATGACCTCCTGGTTCATGGGTCTATGCTCAACCACTGAGCCACGCCGGGCCGGCCCCTTCTGCATTTCTGAGGAGGAGTGAGCAGCTGAAGGAGGCTCATCCTCTCTCTCTTCCTATTCTCCTTCCCATGGCACCTCCACTGCCGGCAGCCCACCCGGCCTGGGGAGCGGGGAGCTGGGGGTGGGAGTGGGAATAAGCCCAGGTGTTTCTCCTCCCCCACACCACTCACTTCCCTGCCACGCCAGTGTGATGCTTGTGCGCACCAGCTGGCCCAGGACGAGGAAGCAGGTGGCTGGAGAATCGGGAGAAGAAATCCAGATGGGTGGGGTCTGATGGTGACCCCCTCCTCCATAAAGTTCTGGAAACAACATCCAGGTTCTGGCAGGCGGCAGAATCCTCCGACTGTAAGCCCTGCCGGCTCCCAGCAGAGCGCCTGGCCTCCCCATATCTGGGCCTCATCTTTCCTTCCAGTGTCCCTAACACTCACCTGTGAACATCAGCATGAGGGCAGAACAGATCTGTAGAAGTGGGGTCTCCACTGGCTTTGAGAATTATCAAAGCCCCAGGGTCAGTGAAACAGTGGGGGGAGGAGAGAGGGTCAGGAGAAGATACCTGATGCCCAGGGAAGGCTGGCATCTGGAGTAAGGTGACAGACAGAGGCCCCACCAGCCCTGTCCAGGGCTCTGTCCACAGGGGAAGGAGGATCAGCAGGGGTTTTTACCCATCTCGTGGGAATGGGCCATTATCAGAGAAACGCAGCCTGGCTTCTGTGAGGTCTCCCAACTCAGCTTAGCTCCCCCTCCCCACCCAGCTAGCCAGGTCTGCTCGCTGCTGACTTAAAACGCTGCCCTCAATTCTATCTTTAGCCCTGGCTGCCGAAGCCTGAGTGACAGGCAGGGTGGGGGCTTGTGCTGGGGTGGGGAAAATGTGCAGCTACCAGGTTTGCTGAGAGGGTGGCACGATTGTAAGGAGCAGGGCCCGTGTCTGTCCATCCCTGCACCTGTGGCCAGTGCAGTGGCAAGCACAGAGCTCCACCCGTCCTGCCTGAATGGACGGACGGATGGAGCAGAGGCCCAGAGGGAGGATGAGAGCAAGGCCAAGTGGTCCACAGACCAAGTCACGGACCCTGGAGGAACTCTGCATCATCTCGGGCAAGCGACTTCCTTCCTGACCTCAGTTTCTTCGTTTGTAAAAGGGAACTAGATATGTAGTTTTCAGACAACCTCCATGGACCACCACCACTACCTCCACCACCACCTCTCATCCCCCACCCACCTCCATAAACAAGGTGCTGCTGCTGGGCTGGACTTGGACAGAGGGAAATGATGGACTGAGAAGCCTCTCCTACCCCTTCCTTTGGGGTTAAGTTGTTTTTAAAAAATATATATTTTTGTTGATTTCAGAGAAGAGGGGAGAGGGAGAGAGAAACATCAATGATGAGAGAGAATCATTGATCAACTGCCTCCTGCACACCCTTTACTGGGGACTGAGCCTGCAACCCAGGCTTATGCCCCCAACTGGAATCGAACCCAGGACTCTTCAGTCCGCAGGCTGACGTTCTATCTACTGAGCCAAACTGTCTAGGGCTGGGTAATGTCATTTTTATCAGGTCTGGGTAGTGAGCTTCCTGGAAAGAATTCTTTAGACAAAGGGCAGCTCAGTTCCCCAGACTTGAGAAGCCAGAATGAAATTGCCTCTTCAGCAGGTGGCAAGACTGGCCCCTCAACTGCCTCTCATAAGGACTGATATGAAAATCTCTAATCCAAGCAATAAAACAGTGGCAAGCTCCTATGCAGCCAATTCTCTTTTCCAATAAGAGAAAGTGAAGTGTCCAAGCAAGGATGGGGGCGGGGCGGGGGGGGGGGGGAGGGGGAGGCCCTTGCAGGGCAGTCAGAGGGTGGATTGGAAGGGACTGATCCGAGGATGATCCGGACCTAGGGGAGAAATGAGCTGATATGGAGCGGGCAACTAGAGGCAGGGAGAGGCCAGAGGAAAGTGCCAGGGGAGGGAAGTGAGCCGATCCCTCCTCCTCTGTCTGTCCTGAGGTGGGCAGGTACAGCAGGCTTTTGTCTGAGTTTCCAAGGGGGGTCTAGCAGGTCCTGGGACCTGGATGCCTGGGGGTGCTGACCCAGTGAGCCCAGGGAACAAGGTTATTAGCAAAGCAGGAAGGCTCCTGGGGAAAGGGAAGCCTGATCCATGGGGCTTTCCCTTCCACTTGGCCTGCCTTACCAAAGGAGTGGGGTGTGACTGGGACCTCAGGCAAATTACTTTAGTCCCACAGCCTCCATTTTCCTACCTTGGTATATGGAAGTAACCTTGGACCTACATCAAGGAGATGTTCTGATCAAATCAGATTACAGAGGTTAAAGTTATTCTTTTTTTTTTTTTTTAAATATATTTTATTGATTTTTTACAGAGAGGAAGGGAGAGAGAGAGTCAGAAACATCGATCAGCTGCCTCCTGCACATCTCCTACTGGGGATGTGCCCGCAACCCAGGTACATGCCCTTGACCGGAATTGAACCTGGGACCTTTCAGTCCGAAGGCCGACGCTCTATCCACTGAGCCAAACCGGTTTCGGCAAGTTATTCTTTTTGAATGTTAAATCTGCTTTACAGATATTGTTCATTCCATTTTTTAAAGTTTATTTTTATTATTTTTAAAGTATATTTTTTATTGATTTCAGAGAGGAAGGGAGAGGGAGATAGAAACATCAATGATGAGAGAGAGTCATTGATTGGCTGCCTCCTGCATACCCCCTCTAGGTGTTAGGCATGGGCCCTGACCAGGAATCAAACTGTGACCTCCTGGTTCACAGGTTGATGTTCAACCACCGAGCCACACCAGCTGGGCTAAGTTTAATTTTTATTGTTGACATTATTACAGCTGTCCCCGATTTCCTCCTGACTTCCCTCTCCACCCAGCCCCTGCCCCACATTTTTTTTTTTAACAGGTATTATTCGATGGCCAGAGGGCTGGGGTTTAACTGGCAGGGTCCTGTTCCCTCTAGGCCAGTGGTTCTCAACCTTCTGGCCCTTTAAATACAGTTCCTCATATTGTGACCCAACCATAAAATTATTTTCGTTGCTACTTCATAACTGTAATGTTGCTACTGTTATGAATCATAATGTAAATATCTGATATGCAGGATGGTCTCAGGCGACCCCTGTGAAAGGGTCGTTCGACCGTCAAAGGGGTCGCGACCCACAGGTTGAGAACCGCTGCTCTAGGCTCTTCTTTCTCCTGTTCCAGTGAAGCCCAGGCCTGCTTCTCTCCCTCCTTCTTCCTCAAAGGCATCCTCCTCCCAACCCCTTTCTTTCGACAGCCTTTTCCCTGGTCTGATTTCTGGCACTGAGCTCCCAATAAGGCAAAGTTCCTGTTTGGACCCCCTATTCCAACCTTCCAGCTCCAGCTCATTCAGGTGAGCATCCCCAATTAAGCTCGAGTTACTCATGGAGGACTGGCCCAGGCCCACTCTCTTTTCACTGACCTGGCCATGCTGGCACCAATCTGACATGCTAGGCCCCTCTGTGGACAATCAGTTTTCTACATCTTCCTGCCTCCAACCATCCCCTCATCCACCCCCTGAACTTCCTCCCTTTTTCTGCTAAGTCAACCAAATACACTTTGAATAACTGGTCAAACATCTCCTCCCCTCCAGGAAACCTTCCCCAAATAACCGCATGAAATCTAGGCCTCCCTTCACTTTCTAGAAGCAGACTGGCATCTCTGTAGTGTGTGCATGTTGAGGTGTGTCTGTGGCTTCTGGTAAGTTCTGTGAGGATCATCCTTCCCACAGGCACCACATCCACCGGCTCCCCATGGTGCGAATGGCACAGGCTGCTGACCAACAAGCAGGCTCATTATGTAGGAAGATGACGAGGTCAGGTTTGGTGTCGGGGAAGATGGCAGGACAGCTCAGGTGCAGAGGCCACAGTGACCTTGATCACAGCAAGACTTCCCAGAGCCTTTTCAGTAAGACGGCCCCAAGGTGTCCTCCTCCAATGCCACTCTGCACTCATCACCTGCAAGCTGTGGCAGGGATCAGGGATCGCAGCCCGGGTGCAGGCATCCCCACCCATCCCCAGAATGGCAGGCTGGCTGGTTTTGCCCACCTGCACAATGCTAAGGGGTGAAGGCTCAGGGGCCTGAACACATTGGGCTCAGCACATAGTCGTGGCCTATTTGGGGTCTTAAATTCAGAGGCGGCAGCAGCAGTGCTTTTGTTGCCAAGAGGTCTGGCAGTGTAACCCACAGTAACCTTTGGTGCTTTCCAACCCTGCAATTTCATTTTGTATTGTTCCGGTTGGAAAATGAAAACCCTCTCTGCCAGCAATTAATTTACCAAAATAAACAAGAATTCTGCTTTTCGTGACGAAGACGGTCCCTGAATGCCAATCTTAGGGCTGCCAGATTGCCATTTCAAGTGGGTGCCACCAGCGCGGTTACCATTTGCAGGCGATTTATCATGGAAGTTATGAGAAGAGAAGACGCGGTCAAGAGGGGAGTGGAGAAGTATTGCCTAGTTCTTGTCTCATCTCTAACGTCTTTGGCTACAAATCTCATGCCCTTGACTATCCCCCCCCCCCCCCCCCCCCGCCTTTTTTAACCGCAGATGACTCTTGTTTCCCATCCTGTTCTAGTTGGCGTATTTCCAGTCCTTTTCTGACATGAGAGCAGCCCGGCCTGTTGCTTCCAAACCACAGCACTGCCTGCTGGTGCCTCCCGTGCACTGGCTATCCAGGGCCTCTGGCTTGCTACATTTTGCCAGCGGGTCCGATCCTTTCATCAGAGAGCTGCTTCTGGGATGATTGATTCATTATGCTCTTGAAAGAGTAGTCCAGACTACAAAGATGCAGACTCGCCCCTTCCCTGTCCCTGAACACTGCATGCAAAGGGACTCGGATGCATTGGAAAGGCAGCGAGCAGGCTTGGATCTGAGATATAGAGGTGCTGAGAAGCTAGAAAGAATTTGCTCAGGTAGGCAGAGTGGGGGGCCTGGGGGTGGAAGCTCTGAATCACACCAGCCAGGGACCATTAGAGATTACATTGGAGGAGTTAAAAGCAGCGATTAAGTCCGAGAACATTGTCTCCTTCATCTCAGCCCCTGGGGAGAATCAATCCCAGTAATCACCACTCCTATTCCCACTGCTGCTCCCCAGCCTTCCTCACACACCTACTGTTCCAACGTCCTGCTACCTACTGCCTCCCGCTGAGAACTTTGCTCGTCACGGCTCTGCAATTACGATGGTTACTTTGCCAAGAGTCTATCTACGCTGATCCCTAGGGTTCCCTGGGCTGGACAGTGGGCTTGCATTTGGTTTCAAGGTGCCTTGTTTTAAAAACAGACCCCAGCCCTGACCTCAAGGAGTTCGTAGTTTCTCCTGGAGCCAACGTAAACAAGATAACAATGGAAACATGCAGAGAAATGAGGGAATAATTTCCTTCCAGGCAATGGCAGGAAGCTAATTTCTCTTGTACTTTCTGCTTTCATCTCACTCTTGCTGCCTCCCCCTCGTCCCCCCACAATTCTTTCATGGAATAGTTTGGACACAACACCCCATGAAGCTTCTTTATTTAGAGCCTCCCCAGAGAGACACGGAAGTGGTCCCGACTCTCTCTGGAGGAGCAGGAAGGCAGAGCAATCTGGATAATGAAATCCAATGAACAATGTAGACCAGACTAAGAGCTGTTGAGTCCGTTCAACACTCAATGTGCAACTACTCTGCCTACAGGACACTGTGCTAGGTCTTTTGGGAGTGGTGGGTGGTACAAAAATGAACAAGAAGAGTTTCTAAAAGGCATGTCCTCCATGTATTTCTAGTAGTATTTGATTGACAAAACTTCAATCAGACGGAATCCTTTGGAAAAAAGCACTTTAAGATATTAATGCTTCTCAGACTCTTTCATGGCACTGCCTCTAAAATCATTAGCGTCTTTAGAAGTCTCACGAATTTTTATACTCATATGGAATTATATCCTACTTAGTATTGGTTTTAACATAAAACAATGCTCCTTTCCTCCAATTCGTTAAAGTCTGGTTATAACTGAAACAGTGTTAGGACCGAAGTAGAGTATTGGGGACTAGCTACAATTATAAGAAATGTTAATCATGCTCTGTTAACCATGATGGTTCTGTTCTGATTAGAGAAAGCACATTCTAACCTGGCTGGGAGTTGTGCACCCTGGGACATGGGAGCTAACATTGGAATGCAGTCCATCCTCCTTTCCTGAGAACTGCCTATCATTATGGAAAGATTTACAATCTCGTGGCTAAAACAATCTAGTCCTGGAGGCACCCACCCTTTGCAAACCCCTAGCTCTATTGCCTGTAACCATTATACCTTACCTACTCTCCCATGCCGGTAATTCTTTCTTTTTTTTTTAGGTAAGAGCCATTGTCCTTTTTTTTTTTTGTTTCAATTTGCATTTTATTTATTTATATATTTTTTCTTTATTGATTAAGGTATTACATATGTGTCCTTATTCCCCCATTGCCCTCCCCCCCACTTATGCCCTCACTCCTCTATTGTCTGTGTCCATTGTTTAGGCTTATATGCATGCATACAAGTCCTTTGGTTGATCTCTCCCCCTTACCCTCACCCTCCTCTGCCTTCCCTCTGAGGTTTGACGGTCTGATCAATGCTTCTCTGTCTCTGTATTTGTTTTTGTTCATCAGTTTATGTTGTTCATTATATTCCACAAATGAGTGAGATCATGTGGTATTTATCTTTCTCTGACTGGCTTATTTCACTTAGCATAATGCTCTCCAGTTTCATCCATGTTGTTGCAAATGGTAAGGATTCCTTCTTTTTTACAGCAGCATAGTATTCCATTGTGTAGATGTACCATAGTTTTTTAATCCATTCATCTGCTGATGGGCACTTAGGCTGTTTCCAAATCTTAGCTATGGTGAATTGTGCTGCTATGAACATATGGGTGCATATATCCTTTCTGATTGGTGTTTCTGGTTTCTTAGGATATATTCCTAGAAATGGGATCACTGGGTCAAATGGGAGTTCCATTTTTAGTTTTTTGAGGAAACTCCATACTGTCTTCCGTAGTGGCTGCACCAGTCTGCATTCCCACCAGCAGTGCACGAGTGTTCCTTTTTCTCCGCATCCTTGCCAGCACTTGTCGTTTGTTGATTTGTTGATGATAGCCATTTTGACAGGTGTGAGATGGTACCGCATTGTTGTTTTGATTTGCATCTCTGATGATTAGTGACTTTGAGCATGTTTTCATATGTCTCTTGGTTTTCCTTATGTCCTCTCCATGCCTGTAATTCTTACATTCCCACATAATCTTTGCCCTTCAACCCAATATAAGCAGTTGGCATTACTGGAATAAACGCTCATATATGATTCAAACCTGTCGCTACTTTGAACCTTGGCTCAAGTGGTGACAGGCAGCCTGGACCCCTTGGTTGTCCAGTTACAACAGTAGGAAAATGGGACAGTTATATCCTGTAATTTTGTATCCCTGCACATTATCTTATACCCAGACCCAAGGGACACAAATACATCTGGGGGACAAGCCGGGTAACAGATACTCAGTACTTATTTATCAATTCCCCCTCCTTTCAGGACACCTCCTAAGTCTGACCTTGCCAGGCAGCTTCGGTCTCTCAATTTTTTCTTCCTTGGCCCTCCACTCCTTCAAGCCAGGAGCCTCCTAGTCCTGGACATCCTGCCCGGTCTACCTTCTTTTTTTTTAAAAAAACTTCTTCTTGATTTTAGAGAGGAAGGAAGAGGGAGAGAGAGAAAGAAACATCAATGATGAGAGAAACTCAACTCATTGATTGGCTGCTTTCTCCACGCTCCCCACTGGGGATGGAGCTGGAAACCTGGGCATGTGCCCTGATCAGGAATCAAACTGTAACCTCCTGGTTCATAGGTCAACGCTCAATCACTGAGTCACACCAGTCAGGCCTACCTTCTTTTTGTGCGTCAATTAGAGGAGGCTCCCTGTTCAGTTCTTGTCCTTGTTTTTATGTTTGGTATTGTTTTTAGTTTTGGGCACATTGAGGCACAAGGCAAATAGTCATTAATCATTCCATTAATTAATTCATTAACTCATTCAAAAATATTTATTGGCCACCTTCTCCTTAAACTAAGAGTGGTTAGACACTGGGAATACAGTGATAGGCAAAGTAGAAAGGTTTTCTACCCTAATGGTGGGTACAAATTCCTGGAGAGACAGACATTAATCAAATAATCCCATCACCTGGAATTCTGAATTGTGCGAGGAAGGGAGAGAATAGGAGGCTGTGAGAATATAGAGCAAAGCACTTGCTCTGATCTGGACGAGGTGGTCAGGGACTGCTTCCCCGAGGAAGAGACATTTCTGTAGAAATGTGGAGGTCGAGTAGGAGGTAAGGAAATGAAAGTTAATTCCGGCCGGTGTGGCTCGGTGGTTGAGTGTTGACCCATGAACCAGGAGGTTACACATTCAATTCCTGGTCAGAGCACATGCCCAGGTTGCGGGCTCGATCCCCAGTAGCGGGTGTGCAGGAGGCAGCCGATCAATGATTCTCCTCATCATTGATGTTTCTATCTCTCCCTCTCCCTTCTTCTCTGAAATCAATAAAAATATATTTTAAAAAGAAAGTTAACTAAGTGAGGGGGGAGCATTCCAAGCAGAGGAAACAGTATGTTGTAAGAGTCCCGTGACTCGGGGGGAGGGAGCACAACCAACTTTAGGAACTGAAAGGAGACCAGTGTGGCTACAGCATAGACAGGGAAAGGAGAAGTGGGTCAGATGGGCTGGGTGGGTGGGGGCCAGAACTCTAAAATCCAAAGAGATAATTTTAGCTGGATATATATACATATTGGGAGCATAGTCAGGACATAACCAAATATGCTTACTTACTTCCACAGAAAATGAAGTAGGAGGAACTTTAAGTAAAAACAAAAAGCCCTGGCTGGTGTGGCTCAGTTGGTTGACTACCGTCCCGTGCACCAAAAGGTCATCAGTTCACTTCTGGTCAGGGCACAAGCCTGGGTTGCGGGTTTGATCGTCAGTCGGAATGTATGTGGGAGGCAACTAATTAATATTTCTCTCTCTCCAATAAATAAAAATATATTTAAACAAAAGAAGTAAAAAAGAAAAAAACAAATGAACCAAGATCAATAGTTCAGGAAGAGGTAAATTCACTGTAGTAAATATTTCCCCCCAAATCTCAGAAGACAAAGGTCAGGGATATGCTTGTGGAATGAATGAAAGAATCGTAAGTGATGGATGAATAAAGATCTAGGACAGTGTTAGACATGTCCATTTCCAGTCATGCTGCCAGCAGAAGCCCCTGCCCTGGCTCTGCCCCTTCCATGACAAATCGCCCGCAGTGCTCTGCCTTCGGGTAGCCATGGAATTCTGTACATGTGACCGTCATGGCGGTATCCCACCATATCCCAGTGATGGTTTGCTGCTTGCCTCTCCCACTAGACTCTGAGCTCCTTGAAGTCTGGGACATTGCCTTACTCATTTTTTCATCCCCAAGGCCCAGCAGAGTGCCTGGCACATACTAGATGCTCAGTAAGTGTTGCCTGAAGGAATGTACAGGGTCCTGCCTGTATAAATTTAACTAGACTGCATGGTGGTCAGGATAATAGAAGTGAGCAGTTGCCTAAGCCTTCTATACCCTCAGGACTAACAGCAAACATTTCAGGAGAGCCAGCTGCATTAGACATCTGTTTTGTGGCCAAATCTTAAACTTGCTTTTACAGGGATCAAACCGAGGACCTTGCTTTTCTTGTGTTTTTTTTGTTTTGTTTTGTTTTTCCTGTGGGTGTGTTCAGGTCAAGTCAACAGGAACTAAGCTGAAAAATCCAAAGGATGAATTGTCTGTCAGTCTTCTCCGCTAGCCTCTGATATGGATATTCTGACTGTGAGTAGCCTTTGTTTTTCCAAGCTACAGGCGCACACCTGTCATCTCCTTTTGTTCATACAACACTTCTATGAGGTATTTAACTAAAAGTGGTTAAATGATTCATCCAAGGTCAGGGCAAATCAGTCAGGCCCAGAGGCTTTTCTCCTACATTCATTCAATGCCTTTATTTCCTACCCAGCACTTTCCCTGGTACCCACCTTGTAAGAAGATGGTTCTCAGTGGCCACAGTTGGGGAGATGCTCCAGATAGTTCCTTGGGCCTTGTTCCTGCTGAGAAAGCTCTGGTGGGAAGCTGAGGGGGTCTTGCCAGGGGCTGCAGAGATTCAGCGTATCAGAGAGGGGAGAGAGTTGGGTAAGCCAAATCTGCTTTCTCTCACCCTTTCAGAGGGAAGCTGATACAATATGCAGCTACAGAGCCATGACCCAGACAGGGGCAGCCAAGAGCAGCCGGGAGGCGGGAGGCTTGTTGAACTGAACTGGAGACAGACAGCAGCCAGGAGGGAGGAGGAGCCATTTCCTCCCGAGTCCAGGGCCAGGGAGCCTGCAGGCTGGAGACAAGCTAGTGTTGTCAGTGAGTCCTAGACACCGATGGCAGCTGGCTTCTACAAGATGTGAGCTCAAGTCCTGCTCTAGAGCTGCCCACCCAGGATAGGGCACTATGCGCCCTTCTTCAGAAGAAGGAATCCAAATCCACTAGTACCTTCCTGTCCCTTTGGAGACCAAGGTTGCTATAGGGTTAAGTGGTAAGATGCAAAACCTCAAGAACATGACATTTTTTCATATTGGAAGAATTCACTAACCAACTGCTGAGTGCTGAGTTCTGGGCATTTACTTAAAGATGCCAGGGCAGTCTCTATTCTTAATATGTTTACAGTCGAGAAGGAAGGTGAGCTAACACACAAAACTATACATGAACATGAATGTGGTTAAATGTCATAAAGAGAGGATTAGAATCCACCTTAATGAAGGCCAACCACAGGGAGGGCCATCAGGGTGGCCACAGTCTTGAAAGGCACCTGGGATTAAACCTGGAAGACAAATCCATGGCAAATCCATGGCCGTTGAGCAGTTTCCATGGTTGCAACCTTCTTTTCTTATCTAGGAGGATAATAATTATCAGGTGCTTATTGGAGGCAGACACTGCACTGAGCACTTTGCATATACCACCTCAGGTCATCATTAAACCACCCCGAGGTGGGTCCTCTTATCCTATTTTACAGCTGAGAAAATTGAGGCCTTAGAAGTTAAATAAAGAGTAGTTCTTAATAGTACTTATCACACAAAAACCAAAAGTTGTTAAATAACTCATCCAAAGTTAATCAGCTAGAAACAGTTGGAGGTGGGATACAAAGCCAGCATATATTGAAAAATTGAAATGTTACAGAAATCTATAAACAATTACTATGATCCGACAGTGAAAACTTCCCCACAGACGCTGGGGCAATGCTCAATTGCCTATGGAGCAGTCCTAAGGCAATCCTGGGTGGCATCTCTCTCTCTGGTGCCAGGTTCCTAGACTCTAAGCTGCCTGGGAGGGGCAGAGACCAACAACTCCAGGCAGGAGAAGGCAAGGTCAGCAGAGAAAGTCAAGACCATAGACTTCAGAATTCTGGAGAATCAGGTGAAAGTCCCACGGGTGAGCCAGGTGATAGTCCGTCTGGACTCCAGGAAATTTCTTTATTCTGACAGGTATGGTTAGTCTGTGTTTGCTTGCCCCCGGTGTCCAAGCTTCCCTTCAGTGTCTTGTGAACAAAAAAGGGACTATGTAGCAAACCTGGGGACTCAGGGCACTATCTGGGATACCTGACAAGCCCAACGACCAAAAAACCCACATGGATGATCTGATCCTAAACTCCTGACTGGGCAGACTAGGGCAGGCAGTCCTGTCCCAGGTCCGTCGCTTCCTTATTAAAGGCCAGTTTTCAACGAAACTGAGCTCTGTCCATTGCTCTTATGCCTGTAAGATAACCTGCCTTTGAAATGTCAGAGTAATTTTCTTTTCTAGACCCCTCAAAACATTGTTATCTTGCTCCCCATATACCATCTCCATGTGCTATAAATGTTAACTATCCTGTGCCCACCGATGCAAATGAAGCATGTGTTTCTCCATTTTGTTTTTTTACCCAATTTTACAGATTTTCCTGCTCTGCTTTCTCCTGCTTCCTTAACCTACCACCAATGGATTTCCTGCAACCTTTCTTACTTTTTCTCCTTTGATTCTAATGTATAAAATAAGCTGTAAAACTTGCTATTTGGGGAGCATTTTCTCCATCCTTTGACATCTTGCTTTTGGGCATGTCCTTAAAATTTGGTTCAAATAAACTCGAATAAAACTTTTCCATAGGCTGGACGTTCTTTTGTTGACAGTCTCAATGAATCAGAAGCTGTTAGTTCTGACAGCGACTTTAGAGATGCTCTAGCCCAATCCCTTCAATGTGGAGAACACTAGAATGCTTTCTCTTTGCTTCAGCAGGTCATCTCACCACTAAACACTGATGTGAGTTGTTTCCCTTGATTGCAAAACCCAGAAAAGAATCTTACAACTACTGTGTGCATCCTTTGAGAGCCTCTGTCAAACCTGTCTGTAATATTTATTCCATTTGCAGAACCCCCTTTTGTGGTGGAGGCATGTGGGTGGGTAGGGGTTTGAGAGCAAAGCCGTGCATTTCTCTAATGTTGCAAACAGAGACTACTGTTGTCTGCCTCTCCTTCTGCTTCTTCCCCTGGAAGCCCCAGCGTCTCTGCCATGTTCAAGGCCAGCAGCCATCCATTTTGTCTGCCAGGCTCCTTATCAGCCTGCCCCACTGGCAGTCAGAGCTAAGTTGACTCTTTCACCTGCTGGCTGCTCATCTGAGGCACATGGTGTGTGGAGAACAGGCTGCCATGCAGAGAGGAGCCAAGATTTTTCTTCTCTGAGCTTAAGCAGATGAGGAGTAGCAGTACTGGCATGCTAGGTCCACCGCAAGATCTCATGCCCTTACTCTCCATTTGGGACAGCAAACATCTGAGCTCTGTGGCTACCATGGGGCAATGAGTAGAGGACAGGCGGGAAATGCCTGCAGAAAATGGAAGAAGTCACAGCTCTTCTGTTGCATTCGTAAGGAGCTAGCTAGGCTCACCACACTGCTCACTCTCTTCCAGGACCGTCCAGCCAACTATACAGCCCAGCTCCTGAGCTGCACCCTCTACCCTCCCCTCCACTTTTTCGGAACCAAACCCCTGATATCAAGAGCATGGTAGGTTCCCATAGCAATGGGACTTTTAACTGTTTCCATGGCAACCAACACCCAGACCATTTAGTTGCTAGTCAACTGACAGCTGTAAATGAATAGGATTCAGTTTAGAATTCAAGGGATAGGCCAGGAGATTCTCTTCTTAGAAAAAGACACAACCACCCAAAATGACTCAACTTTGTCTAAAGATTCTTTAAGGCAGCATCTGTGGAGATCCAGTGCCACTTTCAAACTCAGGTCACACAACACTGCCCATCCCATTACACACACACACACACACATACACACACACACACACACACACTTATACACACCCCTAAACTGAATATCCCAGGACTTTAAATACTCCAAGCCCTAGTTCCTGTTCTGTGTTCTCTCCAAAGGGCCCTTGGGAAAAACACTTGTTTCAGATGACTATTACTATGGTGACATTTCTCACACATAACCCTTTCCTCTGTGTCGATCTCTTCCTATGTACCACAACCCTGTCCTCATAACCAACCCAGTCACTTAAGCAATATTTGCTTTTTGGATTATCTGTGTGAATGGCTATTTCCAGATCATCTTCCCTTAGCCTGAACCTCATCTGTGTCAAGCCACCCTCCCTTTATTGTGGGTGTTCTCCAAGAACAGACTGTTTTATCAACCTTTGCAAAGCATCATTAAGATGAATTTGTTTCCTTTAAGAAGTCAACTAAGATTTCAAAGCCAAGGAGGACTGGAAATTACTCCATGCTTTTTGCTTTTTATTGGCCTGATGGGACTAAATGCCAGGCCTCCCACCTAGCACTCCACCAAACCGGGGATATAGGTATTGTGTTCCCTTTACTCCGTAAGCAGGGGTGCCTCTCATTTTTGTTTTTTTTTTTAATCATTGGAGTCTGGAATTCATGCAAGAGAGATGTGTCTAAGCCTCCATGGCTTGCTCAGTGGACAAGAAAAGTATGAGACTGTCGTTGGAAAGAACATGACCTTTTTTATACAGCCTAAGATTCAGTGCTTCTCAATGTTTTAATGACTCCGGGGGCAACTGTGAACTGTCTGTATGGAAGATGACCTTTCAAACTAATCCCTCCGCAGGAGCCCTAACTAGCTCACTGCTGCAGGATCCACGTGGCCTCACATTGGCCGGTAAACAGGTATAAGCTGTTGCGTTACCCTTCTGCTCTGACTGAAGGGTACAGGTTAGCGGAACTGCTTTTCTCCTGTCGTGTCCCATATGAAGGTGGGAGTATGAAGTGCAGGGTGGGTAGCCTTTAGCCTCAAAGGAGCTCAATAACATGAAGTCTTCTGGGGATCAGGAGAGAGCAGACAGGAGAACTGAGCTTTCCCGGGCACCTAACAAAGCTCCGTGCACAGAGACAGCCTCATTTTTCCAAGGTGACATACCACACACCAGACTGAATTTGCTATTCCTGATGTTTCTAGGTGAAGAACAATGCTTGTCTCCCAGAGTAACTGCTAACATATACTGAGTCTGTGCTATGCGCCAGGGGTCATGCTAAATGTTTTACATGCATCATCTCATTTAATCCTCAGAGCCCTATTGTAATTATCCCTATTTAGCAGGTAAAGAGACTGAAGCACTGGAGAGCATAGGGATTTATAAAGATCGCACTGGTAGTCTTATTAATTGGTGAAGCCAAGATCCAACTACTGGCAGTCTGAAGCCAGCGACCACAGAATCCCTTTGGAATTCTTACAAGTCTGATATACCTAGGGTCCGTCATGGGGAGGCAGAGAGGGCTGTCCCTCTGGTCACAACGTGATGGGATACACAAAAGGTCTTAGCTACAGAGCACAGTGGTTGAATGGCTCCAGGAATTAACTAGAATATCTTGGCTGTTGATAACTTTATTCCCGATCCCTGGCTGTCCCCTGGTGGCTTTCCTGGGAAACTCACCAGCCAAAGAAATCCAAGTGAAATTAGTGGGATGAAAAGAACTGGACTAAATGACTTATTTGCTGTATAAACACTCTAACCAAAAACAGGTAAGCCTTTCAAGGTCCACATTACACAACTCACTTGTGACTAGCGGGTGATCCCTGTGACAGCTACAAGCTGACTGGTAGTACACTGATTAAAACAGGCAGCAAAATCTATGCCCCATGATTACACTTGTACTTCAAAAGCAGGAAACAGGATTTAATTAATGCAACCATTACTTGCAACTTCATATGTCATTTTTAAGCTTCTAGGCTTGCCTCGTGGAAGGTTCCCAAAAGACTACTATGCTTCACGACAACTTGCAACTGAACTCCTCACCACCCCCACCCACTTCAATTCCGTTCCCTTGCCCTTTCAGATGTTATTATTCAACTAGGTGATGTTGGCTTTCACTGCTTATTTCAAGCACACTTGGTGGTATAAGATTATGCAAATAAAGCAGAACAAAGCCATTTCCTATAAAATACTAGTAGATTGCTAAGGTCTAACTGGGCAAGAAGGGGACAAAAGGCAGTTTCTGAGAGTTGTGCCTTTACTGCACTCTGGGACCACGGGGCTGGGTATCCATCCACCTTCCATGGATCTGGGGGAAATACTCTGAAAGAAGCGGGTGACCTAAGCACAAATGCAGAAGACTGCCAAGTTTTTATTTATTCAAAGGGACATTTCCAGGTGCATAAAGAAGTCAAATTAATGTTAAAAAAAAGACCACACCAAAAAACAAACATCTGCTAATCAATTGTTGAATTTAATGAAAACCACCTAAGACAGAAAAGGAGAAATGAGATAACCATGGAGAACCAGCTACCCAGAGTTGAGTTTGTCGCAGACCACCTCCCCCTCTGCTGAAACGCGGGATACCACTGGAGACCAAGTCATTATTGTTGAGGCAGTGGAGCTGGAGGCGCTGTCAAGAGTCAGCAGGCTTGTTGCTGACTCAATGATGCACTGAACTCAATGAGGCACTTGGAGATGTAACACCCCAGCTTGAGGAATGTGGTTTGGAACCTGTCCTCCACTACAAGGGCCAATAACCTCAGGGCAGGTTATCTAATATCCCTAAGCAACCTCATTCTGGTCCTGTCTGACTGGACCCTCCTTATTCCAACAGCAAAAAACACTGAAGACAATTAGGTCAATCCCTACACACTCTCTTCTTTCCTTCAACCCTTTTACAAAAGATATTACAAGGGCAGCAGTTCTAAGCTCTCCAGAAACAGGGTCTGAGATGCAGTTGCAGGTTGAGAGGCATAAACAGCAGTTTAGAAATTCCTTTCCTCTTATGGCACTGATTTAGTTTAGACTTGGTTTCTCCTCCCCTCCCTCCGCTCATGCTCTCATTCCCAGATGGACATACTGGCATCAAACAGCTCTAGTTTTCAAGCTGTACTGGGATTTCCCAGCAGAAGAGACACTGGTCTTTGTCATCCCGAAGTTCCCACTTCACCACCAGTTTTATCTGGAGAAAGAGAAAAAGAATTAAGAAAAATGAAACTAGGATCTCATCTCAATCTAGAATTGGTTTAACTATGAATCCTAGGAGTACATTGTAATAAACTGCCCAATTTCTCACGCATTTTTTCTTAAATCATGGCATCAGGAAAGCTGCTTGGGAAGTGGACACAGCTTGTGTATTTAAACTTTAGAATAATAACCAAGTAAACTTATCAAATATAATTTCTAATGCATTTTTTCCATAAATGAAGGTTTACATAAAAAATGATTTTACACTGAGACAATTTCTCTTGTATTTGGCAATCTGATTTAGCTTTTCCCAATTGTAACCATGAAGAGCAGAGATTGTTAAGTACAAGAAATTTACTTGTTAGTTGGAAATGAAACTATCAAAGCAGAAAGGATGTCCAAAGAAGTTTACTACCATATGAATAATTTCAGGAAGGATAATCCTTGTAGCATATAGTTTCAGTTAAATTCTCTAAACTACTTTAAAAAAATTGATTTTAGAGAAAAAGGGAGAGAGAGAGAGAAAGATTGATGTGTGAGAGAAACACTGTTCGGTTGTCTCCCACACGTACCCTGACTGGGGATCGAACCTGAGACCGTTCGGTGTACAGGACAAAGCTCCAACCAAAAGTGCCACAACAGCCAGGGCTTAAACCGTATTTTTATTTCCTTTCTTAAAATTCAACATTTGAATGCAGTGATACCCAGGTTTCTCTAACCTTGTTTTGTAAGTTTTTCAAGAACAAGTACACATTAACTACTGTTTCCCTTAGTGCTTAAATTAACACAGTTTAAGTTTAAGCTGTTTTTCAAATAAAATTAATTCACTTAATAACTACCACATAGAAAGTGCCTACTATCTATCAGGCCCTAACTAGACACTCTATATAAATAATTGAGGCTCCGAAATGCCTGAGATTATAATGCTACTTTGCATATTAATCTACAAACCTGTCCCTAACCTTTAGGGTCTCTGACATCCCTTAAACATAGACTCGCTACATTAGAGACTTTTTAGGATGTTCTTTATTTATTTATTTATTTTTAAATATATTTTATTGAATTTTTACAGAGAGGAAGGGAGAGAGATAGAGAGTTAGAAACATCGATGAGAGAGAAACATCAATCAACTGCCTCCTGCACATCTCCCACTGGGGATGTGCCGGCAACCCGGGTACATGCCCTTGACCGGAATCGAACCTGGGACCCTTGAGTCCGCAGGCCAACGCTCTATCCACTGAGCCAAACCGGTTTCGGCCGGATGTTCTTTAATTACTTGCCATTTCTAGAAAATCAATGGCCAGATTGCTCCTGGGTTCTATTTGATTGGAAAAAAGTAATCCCTTTACTTCCTCCATTCTTATCAAGATTCATATTTTTAATACAGGTCCATTCCAGCAGGCTCTATTTTATAAATGTTTGGTAGAAGAAAAAGTAGGCATGGCAGGGTGAGTCAGAGGTGAAGATAAGTAGGGGTTGGAGGGGGGTGGAGGGGAGAAAGAAGAGTGGAAAAAGCTACCTCTCTGCTATGGAGCTAACAAGCTACTTCTCTCTTATTAACAGATTAATGGAGAAACCAGGATTTTCTGATGATAATGCTATGACAACTTGAAATCTTGAATTATTTGATATCTGACTAAAATCTTTTGACACTTTACAGGTTTTGAAATCACAAGACTTGGCTCTAAGTCAAGGCTGTAATATTCCTTTGCAGAGTGGACTCTGTTCATATTGCATAATATTGGAAGCTCAAATTTCCTCAACTGTAAAAAAGGGATAATATCATCTCTACAAAGAGTGGTCCAGTGAAATATCCTAATATATGAAAAGCCAGGGGCCGTCACAACCAAAACCACTGGACGGACGACCGAATAGCAAGCTGCGTAGGGCGACCTGGCCAGCAGGGGGGTTAGTGAGGGATGACCAAACAACTGAACAGCAAGCTGCGTGGGGTGACCAGGCCGGGCTGATAGGGGGGGCAGTTGTGGGCAACCTAGCCGGTGGGGTGGAGCAGCTGGGGCAACCAAGCCAGTGGGGGTGGGGGGGGAATTGGGAGCAACCAGGCCAGCAGCGGGGGGCAGCAGTAAGGAGGGGGGAAGCTAGGGATGACTGGGTGGGCAGAGGGGGGCAGTTGGAGGCAACCAGGCCAGCGCGGGGCGGGGGGGGCGCAGTTAGGGGCGATCAGGCAGGCAGGTGAGCAGTTAGGAACCAGCGGTCCTGGATTGTGAGAGGGTGCAGGCTGGGCTGAGGGGATCCCCCCCCACCCCACCCCCGCCCCGTGCACGAATTTCGTGCACTGGGGCTCTAGTTGTATATAAAAATGGCTATCCATTAGGCTATAGACAAAGAACAAAAGAACTCTAAAAAAATATCTGTGTACCTCGTGATTCCTAACACTCTAACTTATTTCCTTCCCTCAGGCACCTTTCCTTCACAGAGTAGAAGGACACGACTTCACTTTTTTCTTCCTGCCCCCCTCCTCAGATATCTAATCTAGTCACAAGATCTCCAGTGTCCTCAACAACAAGGTCACTTACCGAGGGGTACGCACTCTTCACTGGCAGTTTAGCCATGTAGTTGTAAGTCTTGTTTTTTTCGATGGGGCAGGTGACTCCACTCTTACAACCATCAGGTTCAGGAATGGCAAAGGCAATTGGGACGCCCATCACGATGCCATGCACCACGGCTTTGCTCCCTTGAGATTGAGTACCTAAGAGAAAAAAAAAAAAGAGAATAGTGATGGAAACAGCCTATTTCCAAACTCTAAGTAAAAATTCAGATATATTCTCAAGCAACCGCATTGCTATGATAGCAAATCATAATGTTTGTAGCTCTTAATTCCTAGGGTCTATTTCTCTTTGTAGTCATGCTTTATACCTCTGTGAATGCAGAGCAAGCATTTACAGCAAAACTTGAAAAATTACTGAATTATGCAAAAAAAAGGGTATCAGTGCAAAAAACACAAAGAACTGTTTTCTTTGCTCTTAACCCCACCTTGCCCCTCACTGCCTTTCACAGTTTCTCAAGAGAATCAGAGCTACTTGGATAAATAATCTCATTCAACAAAGTAACTGATTTTTGGCTGTTAACTTTCTATTTACTATTTCCATCAGCTTCTGTCAAAGTGGATTATGTATCTTAAAGAGTTTTAGGAGGCTGGTCTCTGAATTCTCAAATACTCCCACACAAAGGATTCCATTAGAAATTAAGAATAAAATAGAAGGCAATGTAGAAAGAAGGAATACAGAATCTATATACATACCATGGACTGTAGCAGTAGAAAAAGAGGTAACCCTTTAGAAACTGGATAAGATTAGAAAGAGGTGCATTTCTGGCTAAGCTCTGCCCTCCAGATGAAAAGATGGGCAGGAGGAATAAATATAATAAAATGAGGGCAACCAGAATTATAAGCTGTTAGGTCATTCTGGAGATCTGGACTATTGGCTCTGCTTTTTGTGTGTGTGTGTACCGTTTCCAGAGGTACAGAGAGGATGTATCAGATATTAAACTGGTAAGAACAGGAACTACACTTTAATCTTAGCCCAAAAGCAGAGAAGCGATGGGCTGTTTCTTTCTTTCTGTCTGGGTTGGTGATTACTTTTGTTTAGAAGTCACTTTTTTTTTTTTTTATTGGAACAATAGAGAGGCCAGGAAAGAAAATAATTCTAGTACTCAGAGATGTCTTTAGGCTTAAGAATAAGAGATGACAGGAGTGGGGGATATGTGCAGTGAAGAAGGAAACTTTATTCAGTGAAAAACAGCTTAACTGTGATACAGCATGGCTGAGAGGCAGCGCTGGGCCAAGCCCTCTCTGACTAGACAGCTCTGCTCTGCACCTCCATGATCTGCTTTGCTCTGCTTCCTGCCAGTCTGCTCTTTCAGCTCAGCTAGGAAGACGCATTCTCCAGTCTTCAGTGCAATGGGAAAGTGTGTTTTGATATTTCTTATTAGACTGTCTAATCTAGTTCCAAAAAATAGAAAATAAAAGAAGGATTCAGGGTAGATACCTTCCTAGAAATAAAGATTATGTGGTTATCTAGATTCCTGGAAATCTGAAGGTGATGAATGGGGTACCAGAAAGCAACAGGTTCCAATGTTTCTTCAAGTTGAAGCAATTTCTCAGATTTCTTGATTGCTTCTTGGGTCCCCAGTGAGTTCCCTAAACCTAAGTATTAATTACTCTTGTGTTTTGAGGCAGAACAGACTTAATAGCTAGAAGGCATATTGCTTAAAATAACATTTAGAGGAGTTCCAAAGTCTACAGAATTGGGGTCTGTACTAATACTCTGAAGTCTGTAGCTAAACAGCTGACATTCCCATAAAAGCCTACTGTGCAATATGGTCCGAAATAGGACACAGAGAGCCAACCTCTCTTCTCTCACCTGTGAACACATGGAAATCTCTCTTTGCTTTGAGGGAGTCTGGACTTTGGGAAACAGGCAATATGGGAACCCCACATGAGAAGGATGTCCAAGGATATAGCCAATCCTAGCTATACACAGGCTGGAAGGGAGGTCACAGTGTGGGGAAGCACGGAACGCAATTGGAATGTCTGTAAGGAGGATTCTCTAAAAGGTCGAGAGCCTCTGAGGGGACCTTGCTGAAGGCGGCAGCTCCTACCTTGACTTTTCCAAACAAGTCCGATCCCCCAGGGTATTTTGCTAGAATCTCTATGTTTAGTCTTTAAAGACTTGACCTTGTAGAAGCATATACTTTCTCAAGGATACTTATTCTGCTGATTGTATCTAGAGGTTAATTTTAGTTCAAGCTGTGTTACAATAAAAGCCAAAGGAGGCAGGTGAACAGGGCTACTTGGCGGTGATAGCCAGGTAGTGCCTTAGCCTCTCTATCACAGAAACGTGTGTTGATCATTCATCTGTCGTTCAGGGTCTGCCGGTCAGCCCCGGCATCACGGAATTCTTACTGCAATTCCCCTCCCCCACATTCCCATGCTCATCCCAATACTTGAGACTGATGTTATGTTTAAGATGAAGTTGAAGGTAAGAGCCACTTTTACTCACTACTGGTGAAGGTGACATTGACAGCATAAGATTGCCCTTTCTGCAGATGGCAGGGCTGAATGGGGCATGGGATCACATTCACTTCCTTTATAACTCCAACCCCGGAACCTGCAAAAGAAGAAAAATGAGTTGAAATAGGAGAAAAAATAAATCACACAGGCTGTCCCTACCTAATGTGAGGATGCTCTATTCTCCCAGTTAGGGTGAGCTCTTTTTCCTTTGACCATCAGCGATCTCCAGGGAACTGCTCATATTTGATGCGTGAAGGGGAATTAAGGAAATTATTAAGTATATATAGCCACTCCACTGCTCTGTAACCTGGGTGGTCTATACCATGAAAAATCCTCCCCCCAAACACCTCCCTCCCCCAGGATTTTAAAGCAGCACACATATCGTACAAGTGATGGCTCAAGTCCCAGCAATACTGCTTCCATTTGGAATCTTGACATTGGCAGCTCCCAAACTGCCCTCCCTCACCATCTTTCAATCCAGTACTGGTATCTCTCCAAATTAGTGGTCTCCAAGCTTTGTATACGCCTACCAATAAGAACAACTTTAAGCATTCATCTGCAATACACAGATGTGTACACTCCACTTTGGAAACCTGTGTTCTTCAAAATAAGTATTTTTGGGGCAAGGTATGTGTCCTTTAAAAAAAAAAATTCAGTCTAAAAAAGGACAAAAGTGCTATTTGTTCACAATAAATGCTTGATCAGAAAAGGTAAGGCATAAATCATTAAAAATCCCGTCATCTCATTCAGGCCCCAACACTGGACAGCTGAGTGGGAGAGAATGCAAGAGAACTGCCTGTTAACACTGCCTGTAACAGGGTAAGGGTAAGCTCTGCAATTCAGCCACCACTATTGAGAGGAAGACTCCGAGACCTGATGCCTGGGTTTGAAATCTTACTAATCTCAATAATGGCTCCATTACTTACTGTGTAACCTCAAGGCAAGATACTTAACCTCTCTGGGGATAGTATTGGTACCTACCTCATAGAGCAGGTGAGCTGACACCCATGTAGCTCTGAGATAAGTGTTTGGAACATAGTCATGCTATGCAGTATGTTCCCTTTATCCACGGTTTCTCTTTCTGCGGTTTTGGCTAGTTACTCATGGTTAACTGTGGTCCAAAAAGATTAAATGGAAAATTCCAGAAATAAACAATCCATAAGTTTTAAATTGAGAATAGCATGTCTCACCCAGGACATGACTCACCCCTTTGCTCAGCAAGACACTTAGCATCTGACTGTCCCCGTATTACAGTGCTTGTGTTCAAGTCACCCTCACTTTACTTAATAATGGGATGGCCCCCAAAGAACAACAGTAGTGATGCTGGCAATTCATATATGCCAAAGAGAAGCTGTATAGTGCTTCCTTTATGTGAAAAGGTATGTATGTATAGGAAAAAACATGGTATATACGGGGGGAGGGGGGACAAAAGTAGGTTTACAATTGTAAGTACACAAAACAGAATTTATTCTTGTGTTACTATTTATTAATTATTATATTATTTCCTATATAAACACCTGTAAACCTAGTTTTGCCCACCTTGCATAGGGTTCGGTGCTATCCATGGTTTCAGAAATCCACTGGGGTCTTAAAACATATTCCCCATGGATAAAGGGGGGCTACTGTATGACTATTTACTAATTATTGTAATCATACCAGGATTCAGTCCATAAATTTAATCTAGAGTATCTGCTCCTGGGTGGATTAGCATGTTCCCTTTTGCCACACAAGGTGGGCCTCTCATCTCAAATATACTTTGTGGGTAGAAATTAGGGATCCAGGTGATAGAACAGACTGTCTCTAAAGTAGAATGCATGAAGACAGAAAGCAAACTGAAGGCTGAGAGCACGTTATTTGCTTTGCAGTCACCGTCCCGTAGGATATGAAGTGAGAAGCTCAGATGGACGGCCTCTGCTCTTAGGTGTAACAGTCACCATACTGACCAACACTGCTCCAGCTAGTCTGTAAGTACTGTATCCCCAGCTTGTTTCTCCACCATGGCAAAGTTCTCAAACTCTACACTCAAGAATTCTCTTCTCTGAGCACTCTGTTCCACTCTGTCATAACCTCCATGGATGAAGGGGCGGGGGGAAGAAGGGGGACCTAGAACTTTAATCAACAACCTATTGAAAATCAGTGCTTATACCAAAGCTTTCTGAATCTAGCTTTTCTGCCTGCTTCTTTCAAGGCTGGGTCACATGATCTACAAGGAACTGAGTAAAGGATGGTACTTGTAGCTCCTTCATCCAGTTTTTCAGCTGACAAGAGGTTCTTGCACTCCCAATGTCAACAGAACAAACTCCTCAGTCCCAACCTGCAAAAATTGCAAAACTAGCTTGCCTGGCCCTATTTCTCACTTGAGGAGATGCCACTCCATACAGTGGAACTCAAAAAACGTTTGATGTGGGCACTAAAGTTTTTACATTGTATTTCCCAATTCAAAAGTAAATTGAAAATCTGTAGCGGAAACCCTCCTTCCCTTAAGAAGTTCTTGCCGGAGGTATACACCTGCTTTTTTCAAAGGAGTAGAACAATGTTTGGATTTAATTTTTTTTTTTTCAAGGTAACCACTGAAACCCAAAGTGGCTCAAAAACACACACTAGTTTCTTATTGCTTATTAGTTGCGAGAACTTGGGCAAGGTACTCTATGTGCCTGTTTCCTCATCTAGAAAACAGATTATGAGGGCTGAACGAGTTAAGACAGTGTCTTCATCCAAATGTTGGCCACTAAATTTAATAGAGGGAAAGGAATAGCATTTGTTAAGTAATAACAGGCCAACAGTCTTTATTCCTTCATCAATCTGTCCCCTAGCCCCAACTTTGCTTTTGCTTCGACCTGAATTTTGATGACATAATGGAAAAGTATCCCCTCATTTACTTTTTCAACAAAGCAAAGTTGGGGGCTAGGGGACAGATTGATTAAGGAATAAAGACTGTTGGCCTGTTATTACTTAGTAAATAGCATTTACTATTACTTGGGAACTGGATATAAAGGAGCAAAGTTATGCTGGTTCCCATTCTGCTCTGTTACTTTGGTTAAGTTACCTAACATCTCTGGAATTCAATGACTGACTATAGGATCTCCCAGTTTCCTTCCAGCTCACGAATTTTATAAAATCAGTTTCACGCCTTTCATTTATCATTATACCGCTTCACTTCAGAAAAGTTCAGCAGGAGCAATCAATTCTGTAGACCTGACTGAACGAACTCAAAATTTCTACACCCCTCCCCCTCCTTTTATTTCCCAACGAGACTCCAACCACAGCGGCAAGGGGGGCGGGGGTATGTGTCACACGCTGCGACCAGAAACACGAGTTCTATAGATAGGAGGAAATGACAACATTCCATAGCCCCCCCCCCCCCCCCCAAAAAACGCTAACGGAGTTAATCACGAAAAGAAGAACTGACTTTGGCCTTGCCAAGAAAAGGTTAGTTAAAAAGGAAAAGCAAACACAGTGGGGAGGGAGAGGTCATCCAAGATACAAGGCAAAAATACAAGTTGTGAGCCCCTTCCCTCGCCCCCGCGCTGTCTATGGACCTTTAGTTGTCTGCCCTGCAAACTTTAGGAAACTTCGGCAGAAGGTCCACCCATCGCCAGGGACGTCCAGGGACCCCACACGCGCGTTCCAGGGGCAGAGACAAAGCTGTGGGTGGGCGAGTTTCCTCGAGGACTGCACCTTCTCCCCGGCCCGAACCGACCCCACTCCAAGAGGGGTCCGAGGCTGAGCCTGGCCGCCGACGGGGACCCGCCCCACCGAGCTCGGGTCTCAGCGCGAGGTGCCGGCGGAGGCTCCCGCCGAGAGCGCGGAACCTCCCGCGGGCCCGGGACTCACCGCAATCCTTGAAGTGCACCGGCTCGGCCAGGGCGGAGGTGCTGAGCGCCAGGAGCAGGAGCGCGGCGGCCAAGCAACACATAGCTGCTGAGGAACTTCCAAGCGCAAGGAAGGAAGAAGCGGCCGCCGGAGTCACAAGATAAACCTGCCGGGGCGGGGTCGGGGAGGAGCTCTATCCGGCGACCCGGCGCCCGCAAACAAGGCCTCGGCCCGCCCACGCCCCGCCCCCGGCTGCTGGGACCAGGCCCCTCTCGGTCTCCGCCCACACTGTCCGCTCGGCCGCCCAGCGGACTCGGATACATCTCTGCCCCGCCTCTCTTTGCAGTTCTCGGCTTGGTGGGTGCATTCTCGCTTTCGCAGTGGGAGCATTCCTAGCCAATAACATGCCTCCGCTTCTTGCACCGCCCAATAGGCGTGCTCGGAGGCGGGGTTTCTGGGGCCCCGCCTCCGAGGCTCTGGCGGAGAAGGGGATTGGGGCGACGCGAGGGGCGGGGTTTGCTGAGGAAGATGGCGGCCGCCAGGGGCTTGTCCCTAACGGCGGCGGCCCTGAGAGCGGTCACCCCCTGGCGGAGGAGCAGGTACTCAGCGTAGAAGGACCCTTGGGAAGTGTGTTTAGGCTTTGTGACTTCCCGGACTAAGCGGAAACGAAGGTCCTCGGGGGAGGTGAGGGTGTGGCGCGAGGCTGTCCCGTTGGAGGTCGCCAGGTCTGTCGTGAGGATAGTGCAGTGGGGGTCGCCGGGTGTGGCGGGAGGCCGTCCAGGTGGGGGTTGCCAGGTGTCCCTCTGCTCGCGGGCTCACCGTCCTCCCTTTGCGTGTGGCAGGCTCCTCGCGGCGTCCGGCCGACCTCCGGCGCTTCGGGAAGCGTCATCCTCCAGCCCCGAGGCCGACGAAGGCCAGGTTCACCTCACCAACAGCTGCGTCCAGGTGAGAGGGGCGGCGGCCCGGACCGGGGCCTCCCCGGGGCCCACCCTTCTGCCGCCCCCGGCCGGGCGGGCCTGACCCCCTCTTCCTGCGTTTCAGAGGCTCCTGGAGATCACCCAGGGGCCAGAATTCCTCAGGCTGGAGGTGGAGGGGGGTGGATGCTCCGGATTCCAGTACCGATTTTCGCTGGACACAGTGATCCACCCCGACGACAGGCAAGGAGGAAGGGAAGGGGTGGCGGGTCCTCGGAGTGTGCGGGAGAGGGAGCGTGTGTGTAGTTGAAGGCGCACTTTTATTCCAGATTTGAACGGGTTGCTCAGGATGCTCCACACCATCCTTCCCGCGCACAGGGGGACGGGGTCGGGGGGACGCGGGGGGGGGGGGGGGTGATGCACGTGAAAACGGTTGTCTTGACTCCAAAGAACCAAGTTATAGGAGGGAGATGGGCCTTCCTGGGCCCGCGGGGTCGTTAATAGGAGTTAGGCCGGATGAGATGCCAGGTCTGAATTTCCAAACGTTTCCCAGGAGTCATTCCATTGGCTCTTTCTGCCTCCAAAATCGGCACCTTTTTGGAGGCAGTAAGGAATGCTGCCTCTGTTTCCGAAAACCCGGAGTGCGCCCCTCTCCCACCAGGGCCCAGAGTGTCGGGTCGTTGGTGGTTATGATCTGGTGGTTATGATCGTCACTGATGCTGTCCTCCTGTGTGTGGTTTGCTTTTTGTGTTTTTGTTTTTCTCTCCCCAGAGTGTTTGAACAGGGTGGGGCCCGAGTGGTGGTTGACTCTGATAGCTTGGCCTTCGTGAAAGGTGCCCACGTGGACTTCTGCCAGGAGCTGATCCGAAGCTCCTTCCAAGTGCTGAACAACCCGCAGGCGGAGAAAGGCTGCTCCTGTGGCTCTTCCTTCTCTGTCAAGCTTTGATGGGATGGCAGGTGACCCAGAGATGGCTGCCACGGGTACCCCTTCGAGGCACCTGGAATTAGTGAAACGTTAGGGGTTTCCTTCCAATCATGTCCCTCCCACGATTTGATTTCCCGAAATCCAGGAGTGTTGTGTGTTGCCACTATGTTTTCCAGAATGTGAAGCAATCTTGACTCTTGACTTAATTTCTCCTGCACCCTTCTAAGGCCAAGGCTCTAGGTGCTGTTCCCTAAGGTTTGTTTAATAACTAGTTTGAAACCCAGTGTAATCTGGAGAGCCTCCAAGGCTCCAAAATGTGAGTTGCTTCTCTGGCCTTCAGAGCTGCTTGTACATAGATGTATAACTCTGTATAAAAGCTTCATTTTAAAGCAAGCCCCGTTTACTTGTCTTTTGAATCAGAGTCACAAATTAAAGAGCGTGAACACTCATTAGGAGGCCAGAGACGATGGGAAAGGCATCTCACCCTTCCTGAATGTGCTCCTGGACTTACCCTTATTTTCTGTGCAGCTCATGCTCTGCTTCCCATGTGCTAGGGCAGATAGATTTTCTTATCACACTCAGAATTCTTTTTTTATTTTATTTATTTATTAAATTTTTATTTTATTTTTTTCCATCACCATTTATCCCCTCTATCCCTCTTACATACTCAGAATTTAGATTCACAAAACCAAAAAGCCCATCACTCATAAAACAGACCTAACTCCCACTGATGCTTTAATCACTTGGAAAATAGCCTCCACATTCCTACAGACATTTCAAGATTCTGTGATCATTTAGTGACTGAATCTTTTAAGGATATGTGGCTTCATTTACCGTACGGTGTAAAACGCCTCTGGTCTCACACATAGCAGAAACTGGTCCCTTTTGTTGGAATAGATAATAGATACTCGGGGACTTTCTTTTAGGTTGAATTACCAGATAAAATGCAGGATACCCAGTTGAATTTGAATTTCAGATGAACAGTAAATAATTTTTAGTATAAGTGTGTCCCAAATATTGTATGAGATATACTAAAAATTATTTTGTTGTTTATCTGAAATTTAAATTTAACAGGTCATCCTGTATATTTATTTCTTAAACCTGGCAACTTCATTTTAGGATTACTAAAGTAAAAGCATTTTAAGCCACAAATTCCAATGAATTTTAAAGTACTTATTTGGGCCCTGGGTGGGTGACTCATTGTCCCGTACACCAAAAAGTTATGGGTTCAATTCCTGGTCAGGGCATATATCTGGGGTGTGAGTTCAATCAGGCAACCAATCATTGCTTCTCTCTCCCCCTTCCTCTCTAGAAATAAATAAAAACATATCCTTGGGTGAGGATTAAAAAAAATTAAAGTACTTATTTGGGTATAGCATTTATATAGGCTACAGAGCTAGAAATTGTTGTGGTATGTGTCTGACTGCTTGGGGAGCCAGAATTGCATGGACTGACAACTAAAAAAAGACAAAAATACCACCCCCATGAGGAATGATTTATAAATACTAATCTTGGGAAACTACACCCAAATTGATTCTGGAAGAATTATTGGTTAAATACACCTTTTCCTCCAGAGCCTATTGGTAAAAGTTTGTTACAGCAAAAACGTGCATTTCTGGACTGGATTGAACCATTTCTAGACTGAATTAGAATTAAGGTCATTCAATAAAAGAATTTACCATTAAAGAATGCAATACAGACTTTAGAGACAAAGTATCTGAGATAGAAACTTAGATGCTTTCATATTTAACATGGGAAAATCTAGGACTTCGAGAAAACTGATCATGTGTAGACAATGTGTACAAAGAGGAAAGAAGGGGACACTCAGAAACCTGAGCAGATTTCTTAGCAGATTTTCATGGAAGGAGGCAGAAGCCAGTGTACCGTGGAAGCATCTGTGTGTAACTTTACTAAGACTGAAAATAGCTGCCAGTACCTGGCCTAATAAGATTTTCAGCTCAGTCTAAGTCCTTTCATCCTCCCTCAAAAAAGAGATCTTGCTATATTTTAAGTGTTAGAAATATTCTTCCAGAATATTTTTGTGGGTTACTTATTGATTTGGTGATTTTAAAATTTATAGTGAGCATAAGCATAATAGCTTTAGTAGCTAAATAAACCATTGAATTGTAGTGGTTTATTAGGCAGAACAAGGTCTCTTAGAATGCCTATATGTAAGTACCTACTGTTAGTGGGAAACCTGGAATTTTGTGTGTAGAAAGAGTGGATTTGGGAGAAATCACCTTATTTCACACAAAGCTTTATGGGGGAACCTCAAATAACAAGAAGTCTCCATCGGAGGTGGGTGACAAATTTTAAGAACACAGGGCGTGGGGACAGTGGCAGTTTGTTGGGAATAAACAGTAAGCAATATGAAACAGGTTTAGGATCTTTTGCAGACACTTTCTGACCAGATGTCCTCTTCCTGGCAGGCCATAAAAGCCAGCAGGTAGTTTCACAAATTTTGCTCACTGCAAATTCATTTAGGAAAACTTTATACTCTTAGCATCAGAAGGGAGGGTTTTGGGGTTTTTTTTGTTAGTTTTTATTTTGCCTCCCTTTACTTTCAAGGGGAGGTTATCAAGGCCCTATTTGTTGCAGTCTTGATTTTATTTAACTGTATATGCAGGCTAGTCAGTGCCTGGGGCATCATGCCCTATCCTTTGCCTTAGCAAAACATAATAGTACAGGAACCAGAGGCAGGGGAGCCCTGGATCTGCTTTATGTTGTGAATAGCTTTATGTTGTTGCTCCAAAGAGGGGGCCTTTGGCCAACGTCCAGATCTTACCTTGTGGCATGATGCTTTAGTTATGTGATTGATAGTGACTAGTGATATGAAAACTATAGGTTTCCCATCCACCCTTTGTTTCTCTATGATTAGGAGAAAATAGTAGAAGATACTCTTTTTTTTCTGAGAACTGAGTACTATTCTTTTGGCCTTTTGCTATAAAGCATCCTAGTGGAAGGTTGACATTTGGCAGGGACATCCTGTGTAGAGAAGTGGGCAGCACTGATGGTCATGGGATAGCTCTCCCTTAGACTCTGGCCCTGAGCTGATGTCGCACAGCTTGCAGTGGGCAGGGCCTAACACTGTTCACGGCAGCATTATGGTTCTGTATGTTTGTGTCAAGCAGGAAACTCTACTTTTCTATGTATCTAAGATAGACATTAATGATTGCTTTTTAAAAATTTCTCTGCCATTTCTCCATGGAAATACCACAGGACTGCTTAAGGGAAGTTTGCTTTAAGAAATTTTGAGTCCAAGCCAGTTTGACTCAGTGGATAGAGTGTCAGCCTGCGGACTGAAGGGTCCCAGGTTTGATTCTGGTCAAGGGCATGTACCTCAGTTGCATGCTTGATTCCTGGCCCTGGTTGGGGTGCATGCGGGAGGCAACCAATCTATGTCTCTCTCACATCGATGTTTCTGTGTGTGTCTCCCCCTCCTTTCCACTCTCTCTAAAAAAATCAATGGAAAAATATTCTCAGGTGAGGATTAACAAAAAATAAAACAAGTGAATTTTTAAAAAAAGTTTTGAAATAATTATTATCTGGCTTTATTTGTAAAATATAGTCAGGTAAATATATAAAGAGACAAAACATTTAAATAGTCTATGGCCAGCAGCTGTATTTAAAAATATTTTATTTTTTTGAATAGGTAATACATATGGTACAAAATTCCAAGAGACACAAAAGGGGATACAATGAAAAAGTGTTCCAATCCTGTAACCATCCACCCTGTCATCCTCCCCACAAGTTACCATTGTTTCTAAGAATTTAGCCCACAGGTATATAATCCATAGAAATAATATGAAATAACATTTGCACAAGAATAATCATTATGGCATTGTTTTTAATAGCAAAAGTTAGAGAACAATGGAAATGTCCACCAGTAGGGGACTGATTAAATAAATTATGATTTATCCATTCAATGGAATAGTATACACTTATAAAACAGGATGAGAGAGCTCGTGTGTGCAAGTATGTATTAAGTGTAGAGAGTGCCTGGGAAGGCACATGAGCTGATTGTCAGCTGAGTCCAGTGGTGTTGGCAGAGCCATGTCCTGGAAACATACCTTGCCAGAGGCAGGTATGTTGTCAGCCTGACCTTTAGCTCAGGCACCAGGGGGTGGGTTTCATTATCTAAGTTCAGCCAGGCACCAGGAACAGATGCAATTATCTGGGCTCAGCCAGGAGTGACAATTACAAAGAAGTCACAAGAATGAAGAATTGCAGCTTGATCTTCAACCATGATTTCACATAATTTCCTTTGTCTTAAACTCTAGTAAAACTTCCCGGTATCATGCTGTATATAATAAACGCCCTGCACTAGCTCTGGGTCACTGTGTCTCCATCTGAGGGCAGCGTCCCACCTGGTCCCAGCTTTACTTAAAGTCTTTGTGTCTGTCTCTTTTTTTCCTTTTCTCAATCCCCAGCCATCCCTACTCAGGACTCGTCCACTCTCTAGCCATGCTGGTCGCGGCCCAAGAGAGAAAACTTATAATTAAGTGAAAAAAGCAAGTGTAGGACAGCATGCATAGCATGCTGTTTGTGTTTTTAGTACATAGAAATGTGTGTATATGCATGAAATATCTCTGGAAGGGCAAGCAGGGTGGTGAGAGGAGGAGGGGCAATGGGAACAGCACTTAAGGAAGCGCAGTGCCAGGAGGGTATATTGAAGAATGGTGACATTCTCTGAAATATGGGGTGTAAGATGGGGTTAGCAAATACCCAAATCTCCCCTTTAGACAAGTAGCAGCATGTGTTACACTTTGCTATACAACCCTCCTTTCCCCTTCATCTATTTTGGATATCCTATCAAGGCATTTAGAGCCACTTTTTCTTTTTAGGGCTCCATAGCAATTAATAGTAATTGTTTCTAATCTTTTGCTATTACAAATAATGTTATACCATAACCTGTTAAATATGTCATTTCACATTTGGTGAGAAAATAGCTGAAGATTAAATTCCTAGAAGTGGAATTATTGATTCAAAGAGTAAGTGCTTTTATAATATTGAAAGACATTTCCATATCCTTTCAGAAGCTGTATCACTTTATACTTCTGTCAGCTATGCATGTGCCTCTTTCCCCAGATGCTTGCCAACTGACAAGAGCATCTCAGGGTGGTTTCACTTGCATTTCTTTTATTGTGAGTGAGGGTCAGAATATTTCCATTTCCAAGTTGGGAATAAAAATAGTAAATTGGATTGTTAGATAATTAAATGAAATTTGGGTATAGCACTCAACATTGCCTAGCACAGAGCAAGCATTCAATAAGTTATGTGATGGCTGACAATCAGAGCAGCAGGTAGGACAGGACAGATTAAATTAAGAAAATAGTATTCATTTCCATGTCTCCAGGCACAGGGAGCCTTGCTCATTTACATTGCAGTTCATTAGAGGAAAACAAAGTCAGAGCTTTCTCGTCTCAGAAGAGTAAAGAACCTTTTCCCACTGGAACCCCATCAGAGGCTACTGGCAGAGCTGGCGAGAGGTAGGCACAGCCTCCTCGCTAATATTTAGACTTAGCCAACATGGTAAAGAAATGTGGTTTTATGTGAAACAACAGTGACGAGCCCGGATGTACATTTCTTTATTCTAACTAAATTCCCAGCTAGCCAAGGTTGGAGTGGGTCTTTCCTTGTGAACTCAGAGGAATGCCAGCCAGCCATTTTATGAAGGTTGAGAGGGCAGAGGCTTCTGAGAAGAGAGGAGAAATAACAGGAAATCTGGCTTCCCCCCAAACAGGACTACGCTGTATCCCACAAGCTAGAAAACAGACCTCTTTATTTTTAACACTCAAACTGGTGCCCACAAAAGGAGAGCCCAGGAGAAAGGTGTTTCCTGTAAGGAGCAGGTCTTCTGAGACGGGCACCCTGTCTTGTGTAAAGGAGCTACTGCTGGGTACATTTTGAATATTTACTCAAAGCAACTGAATATTTTCTTTATATTTGTGTGAAGCCCTGGCTCCCCACCCCTTTTCTTTTTCTCAATTCCCTCTTGCTTTCTCAGTCTTCTTGCTCCCCTTCATTTGTGTCTCTTACACTCAGCAAGCTGGTATCAGTCTTGCTTTTCTGAGATGAGGGGATCTTCTGCTCCTCCCAGGGGCCACAGAAGTGGCTATAAGATGATGTGGCAAAATCTGGTCCAGACCAGACTGGCTAAGTGGCAGTGACGGTTCTTGGTAGGAGGCGTTGGAGTCACTCCCCAAACTTCCTCCAGTCCTTTTGTGCTCCACAGATTCTGAAGGCCCATCCTAAGACAGGTGTAGCCTGACCCAGTTTTGCAGTCCCAGGATGATAGGTGGATCGTGGCTGGAAAAGGGGCGGTGTAAGGCCAAAGGACCTTGCACGTTTGCACAGCTTGCCGGGGAGGATGAGGGCCATCCTTTGGTAAGCATCTCATAGTCAGGCCAGGACAGGTGGCGGACTGGGCCTTGTGGCCAGTGGCTGAAGCGTTAAAGCATTTGATGATGTTTGAGCCAAGCAAGGGCATGGTGGCATGGAGGCAGTGACAAGCTCACAGCCCGAGCCTAAACTGGGAGAGATGAAAAGCAGGCAAGGCTGGCTGGGAGTGGGGCTGCAGGGCCTCCTGCCCGATGACTTCATGGTATCTTCCCAGCTAGGAAAGCATCCTCAAGGCCCCTGCCTCAGGCCCATTTCCAGGTAGCTGCCGACACTGACCCCTCGCTGCTACTCCTTGGCCGTGCAGTGGGGGGGCCCTGCCTCGGCCACATAACCGGGGGAGCAGTGGCAGCGGTAGGAGCCCTCCGTGTTCTCGCAGTGACCATGGGCACAGAGTGCAGCAGGCCCGTTCAAGTCATCACACTCATTCACATCTAAGGAGAAGGAAGGCAGGAGAGAGATGGCAGGAGCCTGAGGGTCTCTGGCCTGTTGCCTCTGGCCCTCTGATCCCCAACCCCGGCCCCCACCCTGCAGGGCAATCTTAGGTACAGCAGCCAGAGGCTGAGGTCACTGCCCAAACTAAATAACTCAAGGACGCAAAGCAGGTGGTGCTGAGCCCATACTGTGCCCAGGAGAGTGGCCATACTCTTGTCCCTGCCTTTTTTCTGTGTAGGCACCTCCATGGAAAGCTTTCTAAACACAGCATGCAACCTTCCTTTGGAGCTTTCTCACCACCCGACCTGGCGCTGGACAGCCTCACTAGGGGGCCACAGTGGATTATGGTCCCGAGTTTAGTTGTGCATCCAACCCTAAGGAGAGCAGGGGCCAGTCTGACTTTCCCACAGGGAGACATCAATGCTTCCCGGGCATTGCCACTCTGAGGCTAAACTTACCGACACAGGCCATGTGGGCCATGTCCAGCTGGAAGCCCTCGAAGCAGTCACAGGTGTAGCCCTCCCGCACACGCACACAGCGGCCGTTCTCACAGCCGTTCAGGATGCCACACTCCTCTGCCTGAAGCCCTTCGAAGCCAGCCTGGTGTTCTGGTAGGAATTCAGAGAAAGGAGCTGAGGCCTGGACCCAAACCTGGACCCTCATCCTCCACTACAAAGAGTGGCCCCTGTTGAGTTCCTGGGGTGAGGGTGGGGAGGGTCATAAAACTTTCACAGAAAGAGGCTAAAACAAAAGGCAATGCTCTTTAAAAATGAGAGTCATTTTGGGAGGGGTAGACCTTTAAATGAGGCTTCTAAGAAGGTTGGGATTCACTGCTTTCATAACACCAGGGCTCCTGAGCAGTGGGTATCATTACAGTTTTGGTTTTGTTGTGGTTGGTGGGAAGGTGTTTTGTTAAAACACTTTTTTTTTTTCTTCCTGCTGGGAGGGTATTGGCAGCAAAAGTAGATTACCCTTACTCAACACAAAGCAAAACTAGCAGGTCTGCCTAACCCACTTCTCTCTCTAAGCAACTCCCCACCCTGAAAAAGACGCCATCCCTAATCTCACTGCAGTCTGAATCAGTCAGGGAAGGTGGCTGTGCCTGTGGCAGGCACACTGGCAGATGCCAGGCCTGACTTCCTCATTAGACTCCATCCGAGTCCTGAGTGCTGGGGTCATTGCCACCTACAAACCAAGTCACCACAGTGGGCCTTCAAAGTGATTGTAGCCTGGCCAGCATGGTTCAGTGGTTGAGCATCAACCTATGAATCAGGAGGTCACAGGTTCGGTTCCCGGTCAGGGCACATGCCTGGTTTGGGGCTCGATTCCCAATAGGGGGTATGATTCTCTCTCATTATTGATGTTTCTATCTCTCACTGCCTCTCCCTTCCTCTCTGAAATCAATAAAATAAATACAAATAAAAAAGTGATTGTAAATCCCACCTGGCTGGTATAACTCAGTGGTTGAGCATTGACCTATGGACCAGGAGGTCACAGTTCGATTCCTGGTCAGGGCACAGGCCCAGGTTGCGGACTTAATCCCCAATAGGGGGCGTACAGGAGGCAGCTGATCGATGTCTCTCATCAAAGTTTCTATCCCTCTCCCTTCTTCTCTCAAATGAATAAAAACGTAAAAAAATAAATAAATGAAGTGATTGTAAATCCTGAGTTAACATTTCGGGTCACAAGTTTGAACTTGTAGAGCAGGCTGTCCTGTATACCTAAGGGTGAGGGAGAAAACTGGACAGTACGGTGTGTACCCGCTTTCTCCCACTCTCAGCTTCCTCCCGCGGGGAAGCTTTTGAGGTTGGGACGGTGGTGTCTGTGCCTCTGTGTCTCCTGTGCTAGCTTACGGGAGGGAGTTGTTCGGGTCCACCTTGGGCATGCAGAGTTGTCCCCTGAGCGACCCCTGTGAGGCCTTGGAGCACCTCCCCCTCCCTGTCCTCACCCTGCTGGCAGTGATTAGCAGGTGGAGGAGATGGAAGCAAAGCAACACTGGTGCCCACCTCTTCCCCATTTCTGCAGTAACACAGACCTGGGTGGCTGGCCACGTAGCGGGGCTGGAGTTCTGAGGGCTGCAGGGGAGACTCCAGGCCTGGTACGTGGTCTCCTGGGTGGCTGGCTGTGTTGGGGAAGGGCGGCTCAGGGATGGCGTCCTCGGGGCCCAGGTAGTTGTAGAAGGGGGCCCCGTCTGGGCCATAGAGGCTGTAGTGCAGGTCCTCAGACCCGGGGCCATACTCATAGCCTGGTCGGAAGTGGACCCCAGCCTCCCGCTCGGCTTCAATCCGGGCCACGTTGCACAGCTGAGCATAGACCTCTGTCAGGGAGGAGAGAGAGGGGAAGCTGGGCCCGGCTCCTGGCAGTGACAGCCTGGCGTGCTGTCCCCTGGCTCACTACCCCGGGGAGAGGGAGCACGCTGGGACCAGTGTCCTCTGAGAGCTCCTGGCCGTGCCCCACCGCCTGCCCCACTTTATTCCCAAACAGCAGGGACTGAAGACAGGGCCACTACTCCGGTTGCCCCAATCCTTTCTAACCCCCCCCCCCCCCCCGCCACCTCCCAAGGCGAGGACACTCTCCACCCTGAGGCCCAGCCGGCTCTGCAAGGTCTCCCCTCCCTCCGTGCAGGCGCAGGCCACCCTCTCACCAGAGCTCGTGGGGGGGCACAGGGCACACTGCTGGCTCCAGGCCTCGCCATCCTGGCAGCAGCATTCCGTGTAGGTGGTGCGGCGCCCGTGCAGGGGTTGGCTGCACACGTAATTGGTGACTTTTTTCCAGCAGATGTCCATGTGGATGTCATGGTCAGGCAGGTCCTCTGGTGGCACAGAAAGAGGCCCTTAAGCCCCCAGTCTAGGTCCACTCCCCCTGCGGCCCCACCATCCCAGGCCCACTGACCCATGCCACTGGTGCTGTTCACACAGCGCTGCTGGCTGAGGTCCAGGGTGAGGGGGGGGCTGCAGAAGCAGTGGAAAGAGCCCTCCGTGTTCACGCATTCGCCGTTCTCGCAGACCATGTCCTGGCACTCGTCATGATCTGTGGGGGCAGGAAGACAGGAACATATGGGGCAGTGCCAGGATGGCTTGCCCATGGACCACTTTCAGGGAAAGGGATTTGCTTGTAACTGATAAGGGAGAGGTAGCACCCTGCTTCCCCCTCTCCTGCCCCCAGCCCAGCCTGGGAGACCCCTCCCCAGGGTATTTTTCCAGCAGGTCCTCACATACCATCCCCGAAGTCCCCACAGCTCCCCTCACCTCAGACCTGCCTGCTGCAGCCAGAGGGTGTCTGTCCCTGGAAGGGGAACTCCCAGCAAGACAGGGGCTGGCTGGCAGGGCTGGGTGAGCAATCAGCTGTTGTGGGGGCAGGGGGAGTGTATCCTCACCCTCACACTTCCTGCGGGTGGCATCGTAGTGGTAGCCAGGATTGCACAGGCAGATGTAGCCGGGAACCGTGTTGAGGCACCGGCCATTCTGGCAGAGACCAGGCCCGAACATCACACACTCATCAGCATCTGTGGAGGGCAGGGCTGAGGTAAGGGCAGGTGAGAAGCAGCACCTGAGATTCAGGGCTCCAAAGCCAGGTTCCGGGTTTGAATCCTGGCCCTGCCACTTGCTAGCTGGGTAACTTCAGGCAACTTGCTTCAGTTCTTGCCTCAGTTTCCTACCTAAAAATGTAGAGACAACTAACCTCTTACAGTTGTTATGAGGATTAAAAGATTAATACATGTAAGGTGCTTAAAATAGTGCTTGGTTTTCTATCATTTCTTTCCCCAGCTCTGGGACTAGGGTGCTCACACCTAAACTACCCATTTGAGTGTGGGTTCCCCAAAGTTGCTGGCTTTGTAAGTGGGGCTGCCGCTGGCCTCTGCACAGGGCACTCCCCGCTCTTTCCCTGTGCCCTGACTGGGTTAGTCAACGCATCTTAGCTTGTTCCTAAAGGGTTCAGCCTCAGGGGAGCAGAAAAACCAAGGTGGGGTTGTATGAACACTCCAAGAGGAGCTCCGGTCAGAACTTCCAGCCCAAACTGCAGGTCACCAGCCCTAGGACAGGAGGGATGAAAGTGACCTGCATGCCATCAAGAGCTTCCCGGGACCTGCTGGGGGCCCCCTGGGTCCGCTCAGGTGAGTGGAGGTTGGGGAGCAGGATGTGCAGGGAGGTTACCTGTGTACGTGGTCTGTCCAAACACCCAAGCTCCTTCCACAGGGATGTAGCCTTTACCACTGGGGCAGATCTCGCTGAATTCGACTGTAGGGAAGCATCCGAGCTCAGAGAGAGGAGGGCTCTGTCCCCTTCGCTCGGTGTTACCCTGCAGGACTTAGGACCATTGGGGCTGTACCTGAGTCCTCGGCTGGGCAGAGGTCACAGGCGTCTCCCCAGCTGGCACCCTGGGTGCAGCAGCACTCTGCCTGCGTGGTGTTCCGGCCCAGAAGGCGGGAGCAGGGCGGCTGGTCTTTGTGCCCAGAGTAGCATTCCATGCGGACGGGGCCTGAGAGGTGGTCCCCTGGCGGGGCCTCGGGGATGCTCTGACCTGTGTGTGATAGAGGCCCCTTGTTATTATCTGTTCATGGCCCTCTGGGACGCCCTAGCCTTTACAAATTTAACATTTAAATACCACTTGACAGTGCACAAAATGCTCTTACCTGTATTTCCTCACTTGATGCTCTCCACAGCTCTATGTGGGGAGCATCATTACCATCAGCGCCTCTTACAGACAGGCAATCGAGATAGAAAAGCTAGGACATACCACACCTCCAGCTACCCTACCCCTGCCCACACCGCCCCAGTCCGGGCCCAGGCTCCCTCTCAGGAGCTGGAGAATGGCTGTGCGTAATGGCTGGGTGGGGTCTGGAGCAGGCTCACCTGCAGCCCCCCGTGGGTGGCAGTGCCCCTCCTGAGCATCGTACTCCTCCAGGTCGCTGGCGCAGAGGCACAGGAAGGAGCCCTCCACGTTCTCACAGAGCGCCGCCCCGCACACAGCCAGCATGAGCTCACACTCGTTCACGTCTGCCAGGCGTGAGGACAGGCTCGTGGGTGGAGAAGAGGCAGCCCACGCCCTCTGCCCCTGCCTCCAGCCTCGGGGGCAGATACTTAGCCCCTCAAGCAAAAGAGGCTGGGTCTTGGGGGAAGAGCAGGAATGGGTATGAGTTCGCAAGAAGGAGGTACAGATGAACAGGGCATGGGAAGAGGGAGAGAAGGGTGGCAGACAGGGTCACTAAATGGACAGAGAAGAAGGGTTCCTCCCTCTGCGCATTCTCTGACCGACATGCCTCTTGAGACCCCGAGGTCTCTGGAGAAGGGTGGCGCCTTCATGAATGTGCCTGCTCCCCCTGGCAGACTGTGGCCATGCTTCCCCTACCCACCTGGCCCAGGGGTGTAGCTGACATCTCCCTTCCTTGCCCACTCTATGAGGACCCATTATGGAGCCGTGTGACCATGACCATGTCAGGAGGAGGGCCTAGGGCCTCTCTCCAGGATAGCCACGACCTGTGGAACTGGGACAAAGGGCCCGAGGGCCTCCCCTTCCCTGGCCCAGAGCCTAGCTACCCCCCAGGCTTCTCACCCACACAGTCCCAGCCGGAGGACGAGGTCTCGAAGCCCTGGTCACAGAGGCAGCGGAAGGAGCCCTCCGTGTTGTCGCAGAAGCCGTGGCTCCCGCACACCGTGTCGTTGGCACACTCGTCTATGTCTGTGGGACAGTGGAGACTAGAGTGGAGGGTGTGCTCTGTGCACTCTCTTTATTTGTTAGGAATACTTACTTATTCAGTCTATTAGCACCAAGATCTGTGAAAAGTAACTCCTAAACACAGGACAAGAAAACTAACATTCCTCTTCAGTTTTTGTGCAAGCCCTGCTATACGGAAAATATACGAACTTTCAAACAGCTGCAGAAATAATGTCCTCAGGGGAAAATGAGAACTAGGTGCTTCAGCCCCCCCACCTCGGACCCCCCTCCCTACTCACCTATGCAGTCTCCAGAGGGGGCCAGGTGGAAGCCAGGCTGGCAGCCCAGGACACAGCGGTAGGAACCAGGGTTATTCTCACACCGCCAGGCCCCACACACCGGGTCTCCGTGGTCCTCGCACTCGTCAATATCTGTCCCCAGAGCCACGAGAGGAGACAGGAGTGGCCAGGTGACTGCTCTGGCCCCACCTTCCCAGCATCCCCAGGCCATGCCCCACAACCTCTGGGGTCCCTGATCTCTTCCAAATTACTGTGATCAGGTCACCCCCCAAACATCAAGTTCAGGGTCATTTCCCCTGACCCAGCAGGGATGGACATCTAAAAGAGTTCTACGCTATTTAGAAAAGCACCGAGCTCTTAGCCTCCTTTCCCCCACCCGTCTGCCGATAGTGGAGCACTTTATACTTCTCTGTGTATAAAACCTTCACCAAAGTGTATTACAGCGAGTTATCTTCGTATCTGTCTCCCTTGCTCAATTTCAAGATTGCCCGTAACTGTCTGTTTGTCCTAGCAGAAGGCACTGAACCCAGCAGGTGTTTAATAAATGTCTATTGAATCAGTTTGGCTTTAAAAACTGGATTGTGTGCTCTGCTCACACAAGGGTGATGACTGTCTTCATTCTGTCATCTGCGCACAGTCCCCGAGTCAGCAGAGGCTCAATAAATGCATCATCCATCCGGTGATGCATGTGTGGAAAGTGCCTGCTTCCAGGAAGCTGCAGTTCCTGGTCCCAGGGAGCTGAGGACTGGGTGGTGGTGGTGGTGGGGGGGGCGGGCGGGGGGGGGGGGGGGTAGGGGCAGATATGGGGGCAGAGCCTGCCCATTCCCTCCTGAAACCCTTACCCACACACTCCCCGCTCTCCGGGGAGGGCTGGAAACCAGTCTCACACAGACAGTCGAAGGAGCCTTCGGTGTTGACACAGTGTCCTCCCAGACACCGGTCTGTGACTGCACACTCGTCCACATCTATAACAGGGACATCTGTCAGCCGATCCAGCCACAGCTCCCTAGACCCTGGGCCCCACGTAGCCCATAGGAGAGCCATGGAGTGGCTCAGGGTAGGAAAGGGCTCAGGGTTTGAGGAAGAGTCCAGAGCTGGAAGCCAGAGGCCAGGCTGGGGGGAGGAGCCCTGGAACTGGGGCTCTGTCAAGGGGAGAAGGGTGACACTCAAAGAGTTCAGAGCGTGCATTATGGTCAGCCTCCCATCTTCCCTTCCCTGGGTGGGACCAGGAGCATTTTATTTCCGTCCTCTAGCCTGTAGCGCCCCCTGCTGCTGACAAGCGGACATGGACAAGTTGGCTTCTCACCCTGGCAGCGGGTGCCTCCCTCTGCGCTGACAAAGCCAGGGGCACAGAGACAGAAGAAGGACCCATGGCTGTTGAGGCACTCGCCATGGGGTGCGCAGTACTCCTCTCCCACGCACTCGTCCACATCTGCAGGGAAAAGACAGGCAGTGGTATCCCCTGGGACTATTCCCACCTCCCCACACACTCACTGCCCCCGTCCCCGTGGGGAGACCTGAGCCGCTCACCCTCACACACAGTGCCATTGGCCAGCTGGAAGCCCGGGGGGCAGAGGCACTGGTAGGAGCCAGCCGTGTTCTTGCACTCGCCTCCCCGGCAGTTGCTCTGGAGGTCTTCACACTCATCCACGTCTGCAGGGTCACACGGGAGGAAGGAAGCCCATGGCAGTGCCTCCCAAGGACAGACACCAAGGGGGAGGGCCCCAGGGGGCCTGCCACCTGCCCGAGGAGTCTGGCCCCATGGAGGCATCACCCGCTTGCAAAGCAGCCCAGCTTGGAGAGCCTTTGGGCAGAGGATGACTGACACTCCCTCCACTTCTGCCCCAGCCCGGCAGGCTCCGCTGCCTCAGGCTGGGCTTCTCCAGCTGCCCATACAGTGCCCGCCTTGAGGACACTTGGCCTCTCTCAGCAACCCTGGCCTATGTTGGTCACACCCCAAGGCCCTTATGGCTCAGATTTTACTGAGAAGCAACAGGAACACAAATGAGAACTAAATCAAGGAAACAGATACACAGAACCTGAGAAGATAACAGAAACTAGATTCTTCAAGTTGGCCTACAGATCCCCTGGTACAGGCCAGGGTTTTTCAAAATAGAGTTCCAGTGCCCATCCTTAAGAGGAACCCTTGGGGAGCTTGTTAGAAAACAGATCCCACTCCCACCCTATATCAGAGGTTAATTTGGCAGGTCTGGGGCAAGGCCTGGGGAGCTGCCCCCCCTCCCCAGCGATGCCGATGCGTGCTGAAGCATGTGACCCAGGGCTCACCAGCCCCCGGCCCCAGATCTGCAGGTGTGGACATCTGAGGTGGATAGAGGGGCCCCTAGTCTGGGAACAGCCCCTGCTGTGTCCCAGCCACTCCTTTCTCTAAGGGTGATGGCTTGGTCTCCCTCCTCTGCCACAGGGGCTCTTACCTTCACAGGTGTGGCCCCGGGGGCTGGGCCGGAAGCCCTGGTCACAGTCCCTGCAGGAGAAGGAGCCGGCAGTGTTGGTGCAGACTCCTGAGGGGCAGACTCCCGGGAAGGCGCACTCGTCTAGGTCTGGGGTAGACAGCAGCTGTCACCTGGGGGCTGGGGAGGGCTCCCTCCACATGGTCAGGCAGGAACCTCCCAGGCCTCTGGCTGCCCTCTCTGAGCGTGTAGGACTCTCTCCAGGCCCCTGGGGAAGGGCAGCCCTGGCTGTGGACTTCTAGGGCAATCTCAGCACCCCTTCCCCAGAATGCTCCTGGGCAACTCTACCATCAGCTTCCCTCTGGTCTCAAACTCCCCTTTCCTCCTGTCCTCACCTCTAAACTTGAGGATTATGACAGTAGAATCTCTCCTTGGGGCCAAGTCCATATATAGGGTCTTCTAGCCTAACCTGGAGACCCTCAGCATTAGCCCAAAGCTAGGGGACAAATGCAGTGTTTGGTGGGAGGTAGGAGGGACTATATTACATTCTCGGTCCCTCTCTGCCACCCCCTCCCCAGGGTTACCTTCACAGGCAGTGCCTTCTTCATTCACCCAGTACCCACTGTCGCAGGCTGAGCAGGCGAAGGAGCCCTCCGTGTTGAGGCAGAGGCCTGTGGGGCACGAGGCCCGGCTGGCACACTCGTTGACATCTGAAACAGGCCATGAGTGCTGTGTGGGACTCTGCAGGACAGACGTGCCAGGACAGCAGACTGACAGGTGGGTGGGGACAGGGGAAAGGCCGGGACTTGCAGCGATGTGTTAGGTAGCATGGTTGGGATGCGGGACCAGGGTGGACTGGGAGTGTGTGTACAGAGGGAAGGAGCTGCGGGCTGGTGAGCTGTGGAGGAAGCCTGCTTCAGCATCTTTGTACCTTGGCAGCTCTTCTCATCTGAGGTGACCTCGTAGCCCTTCTCACAAGAGCATCTGAAGGAGCCCTCCAGGTTGTGGCACCTTCCATGGGCGCAGACCCCAGGGGTCAGACACTCGTTCACATCTGTGGGGAGAAGTCCAGGGTAGCGAGCTGGCCTCCTCTCCTCCAGGCAGTTCCTAGTCAGGCTTAGAGGATCTCCATCATGAGGCCAAGGAACCACCATGCAGAGGACCCAGAGGCCACCTTGCGAAGGCCACGAGGTCATTCCTGCTCCTGGCCCCACTCACCCAGGCAGGGCAGATTGCCCTTCACACGGAGCTCACTTCATCTCTAACTAGTAACATTGAGAACCTTGCATGTGTCCCAGAAAAGGGGGCAGGTCCCTCAGCCCTGGTTCGGCCCCTCCCAGGATACCCGGAGTGAAGTGTCCAGGACCCGGGACTCACCTTCCAGTGGTCCCGACCCTCTCTGGCTTCCTACTTGCCAACATTCTATGAGCTCATGTTCCCAGCCTCACAACCAGCTCCTCTAGGTGAGTGGGCCATGCAGAGAAGGCCAAGCTCTGCCTGGGTGGCTAAAGGGCAGTGTCAAGGGCCTGGGAAATGTCTGCCCTCTCCAGAGCCTCAAAGCATCTATTCACAGCCCAGTCCCTCCTGGCATTCTGCACCCCGACCCTCCTTCCTGCAGGGGCGGAGGGAAAAGAGCATTCCTCCTACAGCTGACACGCAGCCCCCTCTGCAGAGAGAAGAGCACCCACTGTCCAGTTGGGCGGTGCTGTCTAGATACTGCTGTTGGGATGCAGGGGAGCCGAAGACCCCTCCTCCCAGGAAACGACAGCAGGGCCTGGCTGCCAGCTCACATCACCAGAGTCAGCCTCTGCCTAAGATGCTTTGGCACTTTGCTCTACCCAGGATCCAGCCTCAGAGGCTTCCGGGACCTTGGGCTGTAGCTCCCGAACGGATATGACCCAGGAGCCAATGTGGCCCCCGCCCTAGCTGATTCAGAGAGCGGAGCATCAGTAACTGAAGCACACCCACCGCATGCCCAACGTCATCTGGGAACCCAGCCGGCTCACGAAGGACAATAGCCTCCAAACCGTGTCCCTCTGCCCACCTCGTTCTCTCCCTGTGTGTGGGCTCAACCAGAGGTCCCAGGCCAAACAGTCCTCTTAGTACCTTGGCAAGCAGCCCTCACCTACACAGCTCCCACTCAGGCCTCTGTAGCCCTCCTCGCAGGCCAGGCAACTGTAGGAGCCGGGGGAGTTGACGCATCTCCCATCAGGGCAGGTGCCAGGGTGACGGCATTCGTCGATATCTGCAAAATAGCAGCCCCTCCCTTGGTCATCCCTGGGAACCACAGCACATGGGGAGGTCTGTGAGGAAGCAAATCCTGACAACTGCCCTTGGTTGGGAGGAAAGAATGTCAGTTTCTGTACAGATGGAAAGTAGGAAAAAGTGAGTGTTGTCCTGTGTTCCCAGATCCGCTTTCCACCCACTGTCCTGGACAAAGAGAGAGGTGGAAGAGCTTTAGGAAGGGAGATTCCCTGGGTGGGTGCAGAGGCTGTGGTTGCCACTAGCTGTGGGAGGGTGAGTCCATATCCAGGGCCTCAGGTGATCTGATCGAGTTAAGAAGGTTCTAGCACAGGGAGAGACCTCTGGGTTGGGGCTGCTTAGTGAGCTGGGCTGTTGGAAACAGCCTTTTTAAAAAAAAAAAAAATTAAATTCTTTATTGTTGAAAGTATTACATATGTCTCCTTTTTACCCTCATTGACTTCTCCTTGGCCGCTCCCACCCCACAGCACATGCCCTCACCCCCCCTACTGTCTGTGTCCATTGGTTATGCTTATATGCATGCATACAAGTCCTTTGGTTGATATCTTACCCCTCACTATCTCCCCTGTCTTCCCTCTGAGGTTTGATGATCTGTTTGATATTTCTATGTCTCTAGATCTATTTTTGTTCATCAGTTTATGTTGTTCGTGATAGTACACAAATGAGTGAGATCATGTGATATTTATCTTCCCCCTGCTGGCTTATTTTGCTTAGCATAATGCTCTCCAGGTCCACCCATGTTGTTGCGAATAGTAGTTCTTTCTTTTTTATAGCAGCGTAGTATTCCATTGTGTAGATGTACCATAGTTTTTTAATCCACTCATCTGCTGATGGGCACTTAGGCTGGGAACAGCCTTCTTATTTCCCTTGATGAACTCCTGTGTTTTGTTTGTTTGTTTGTTTTGTTTTTTATAAGTGGTGACAATTACTGGGATTGTATGTGCTTGGCACTGCAAGCCCCAGAATAGATCACCAGCTAGGTGATGAAGGCAAAATGGGCTTCCTGTACCAGAAAATGAGGACTGAAGAGGACCCCTAGTCTTTGATGTGACCAAGACCAGCCCTGAGGCTGATGCAGAGCTAAGGGTGGATATTGGCAAGATTTCTATGCTGGAGAGAAGACTTCTTCCAGCCAAGGACCATGTAGAGCTCCCAGCACCCATGCTGAGCGAGAAAGGATGAGCCCGAGCACCAACCAGACAAGCAGGGGAAGAGGGGACCCAGGAGGGAGAGGAGCAGCAGGCTGTGGTTACCACTAGCTGTGGGAGGGAGAGTGACAACAAGGAGGAGGATGGATATCTTGCTCCCAGGAACTGCACACAGGGTTCTTCCCCATGTGACTTGGCATCTCGGAAGTCCATATCCAAGACCCCAGGGGATCTGGCTAAGCTAGGAAGGTCCTAGCACAGGGAGAGAACTCTGGGTTGGGGCTGCAGGAAAACACTATACTCCTCCAGCCCAGTGTCAAGGCTCCCGGTCCTGACACACAGGTTGACTGAGCTCCAAAAGAAACATGGAGGTTTACTCTCCCTAAGTGGGTAACTGTCGTTGTCTTGGAGGAAGTCTACCTGCTTATGCAGATTCAGAGGCCCTACTGCTCAGGAGGAAGACCTCCTCAGCCCCATGGAGGAAATGCAGAAGGGAGGGCCAAGGGTCAGACATGGGCTTTCTGCCAAGGGACTAAAGGCAGATGTCATTATAGAACAGGACATGGGTACTGCAGTGGAGGTTGAAAATAAGTGTCTCCTGAGGTTGTGTGGCCTGTAGGAGACCAGACACATTAAAGCCCTCTGTCTTCAGGGCCCTCTCAAGACCAAAATTTCATCCTGAGGGTCCTGAAGAAGAAGACATTCCATTCACAGGGCAGGTGGTTAGTCAGGTGATATCTGCAAGGAGATACTGAGAACTCCTACGTAATCTTGGGGACACTGAGACAAGGCTCACCTCTGGAAAGAGGGCAGCCAAGAGCTCTAGTTGGGTGTGGTGACACCAAGCTAAACTATTCTAAGGGTTTCTGTAAAGACAGAGATGGAGAGAATGAGACAGAGAAGGAGGGAATGAAGGATCTAAGACCACCACTTTGGCCACCCAGGAGACAGCAGCCAGCACCATGGCCTACTGGCCTTGGCTGAGGTACTAGAAGGAGGCTGGACCAAGCCACTGGGAATGATCCCTTCTTCAGGAAGGCGAGACTTCAGGGATGAAGAGAAGGAGAACAAGGGGAGGCAAGGATCCTCCTCTAAAACCACACTGAGAAAAAAATGAAGTCTTCAGATCTCGCCTACAGGTTTCAGGCAGTGTAGGAAGGAGATTAGATTTGCCAGCGGCAAAAACCCCTGAGGTCTGTCCTGTCCCAAATTATTTGGGCACATCTGCGGAGGCAGTGCACTAAGTGTGTGATTTATGGACCAAGGCATTTAATTGTGTGCAACGCTGCAGAGCGCTCTTTCTGTTCTATAATGACATCTTCTGTCCACATTCAAGACAGAGATGGAGAGAATGAAGAGGACCCCTAGTCTTCGATGTGACCTTCGATGTGGCTATTCCTTTAGCTTGGTTCTAGAGCTAGGAAACCCAGCTGACCCATGATGGACATGTGGCATTGGTATAAAGTTTGCTGTCTTCTGGGAACGTTTGAGATCTTGCTCCCAGCATATGTCATCAGTTTGGCTCAAATGAACTCATAAACATTTTTTAAAAAGTTTGCTGTGTTCTAAGTTGCTAAGATTGGAGTTGTTGGTTAGTACAACATAACCTCATGTATCCTGGGAGGCCACGGCTGCCTTCCTTCCTCAGAGCCCCAGCCAGCGATGATCACATCTGAGAGGTCTGTTGGCAAGTGGCAGAGGGAGGGCAGAAGAGCAAAGCAGCCCTTAGTCTCCACCTGAGCCAGGAAAGGCCTCTTCTAAATGGGAGCCATTAGCTGACCAATCAAAAGGAGCCAGATAAAGATTCTGCATGAAGTGGTGGCCACATCTAACCAGTCCCTGTTAAAGGCACTGCCTCTATTGTCACCAGATTTACGGAGGCTGTTCCATTAACCTTTTGGTGCCTGGAGTGGAGCCTGATTTTCTGCCTAGTCTAGGGTTTGAATTTTTATTTTTAATATATTTTTTATTGATTTCAGAGAGGAAGGGAAAGGGAGAGAGAGATATATATATAAACATCAATGATGAGAGAGAATCATTGATCGGCTGCCTCCTGCATGCCCCCTACTGGGGATTGAACCCACAAACCGAGCTCAATGTGCCCTGACCAGGAATCAAACAGTGACCTCCTGGTTCATAGATCGACGCTCAACCACTGAGCCACATCAGCCAGGGCTAGGGTTTGAATTTTAATCTAAGATTACGGTATGTTTTGGTAGGTTTCACCCTGGTCATGAGGGTGGGAGCTATCATTCTTACTTATTGTTATATCCCTAGCCCATGGCTGGGACACAGCTGGCACTCCCCAAATGTTTGTGGATCAAACAATGAGACCATGTGACTAAAACTTCACACCCTCTTGGTATGAGCCTGCTGAAGAGACCCCAGAAGACCCATGGAAGCAGTCACTCCAGGGACCAGCTTGCCAACCTCCTGTCCACACTGGGAGAATTCCAGAGCTTCTCCACCAGCGCCCCAGCCTTCACACCAGGAAATGGAAGGGCGCCCGCCCCTGCTCCTTGAGAGAAAGCAGGGTGGGAGGTGCTTAATCAGGGGCTAGAGGCTCAGGTGACCTTGGATGTGGGTGGGGGAGAGCAAAGCGCTGGCAGTCTGCAGGGGAATGGAACCCCTTTCCGTGGGAACCCAGAGTCTTGGTACAGAAGACATGCCATTGAGACTTTGGATGGGCTGCTGTCCAGACCACTCAGGCCTTTCAGCAGAGACTTTGAGTTTAGGTAAAGAGAGTGGTTTCTCAGTTGGAAAAAGAAGAAAGAAGGAGAGGAAAGTGACTGGGCTCCGGGGTGCAGGGCCGGGTCTGTGGTTACTGATGGAAACCTGGAGACGTGTGCAGGCTGCATCAGTCTTTCTTTCAACAGCTTCAGTGTCTGCCCTGGGCTGGAGCTCAGCCTGGCCTCCCAGCTGAGGTGTGTGTCTGGAACCTTTCCTCTGGAAGGGGAGGGGACAACCCAGAGGTGTGATCTGGGACATGGGGGCGGGGGGAGGGGGCCTAGATGTGAAAAGGAGTGGGGCTCTCAGATAGTAACACTTCTCCGTGTTCACCAAGGGTCTGCATGTGCACCTTGTATGGCTTATTCCGTCCTCACTAGAGCCTCTGAGAGGCCATGATGGTTTCAATTTTCAGACCTTGAGACAAGAGCCAAACCCAAGCCTGCCTCCACCAGACCCTGTGCCCCTATCATGGACTGGTTAGCATATATCTGATCTTTTTAATGTCCTGGTGTTTGCTTGGTTCATTTCCTTTAGTTTTGCTTTTCTTTTTAATAAAGTCTAAGGTCAAATTCATATGTGAGGCTTAAGTGAGGCCATCTGACAGATACCTAGCATACTACCTGGCACATGGTAGGCACCGATCAAATGCAAATGCAACTCCCTTCACTCTCCATTCTCCTGGGGGTGCCAGGCTGCCTGTCTCCATGTGCTAATGAAAACAAGGGGCTCTGGCTTTGATCGTGCAGCCTTGAGTTTTAAAGGGGGAGCACCAAGAGGAAGGCATTGAGAGTGGAAGGTAACATACCGGGGGGCAGGGGTGTAGCGCTCAGTTTTCTGTCCTACAGCCCCAGCCACCTTGGCTAGGGCCTTCTAGGACTCTGGACTTCGCTTCTGTAGTCATGCATTGGGAAGCGAGGCTTGCCCTTCACAAGGCACACATGCTTACCCCTCACCTCCATGACCCTCTGAATCCAGGCAAGTTCTGGCCAGGAAAAGCCTGGAGGCTGGGAGGAGGCTGGGCCTAACCTCAGATCTGGTGCAAGATTTCTCTCCAGAGAGAACCTTGAATTACCCTCCTGTATTCCTTTCTCAGCCAGTCTTAGAAACACATAACCCAAGCCTCTTACAGGCATTTGATACCCAAGCCTGGCAGGGAGGTGGTAGTGGCAGAGCTGCCAAGAGGTGGCATAATAGTGGCAGGTTCAAGCCAGTTGGCAATGTCACAGCCACATCTTGGCCTGAAAAGTGGAGTAAGGATAGGGGCTCATTCATTCTTTCAACTAAAATTCGTTGGGGTGTCCAACACATAGACAGTTATCATGGGTTGTTGAGGATATGGTCCAGTTCCAAGGAGCTCACAGCCTACATGCTTTAGCAAGAAGGCCAAGGTTGAGGCCCAGGTGCCTCCCAGATAGATTGATTCCTTCTCTCTGCACAAGGAGAGTACCATGACTCACGGTGAGGGGCACAGGAATACACGGGGATGTTCCGGGGTCTCATGTACATAAACTTGCTTCAGGGGGCAGGCAGGACGCCAAAATACTGCTGAGGGGATGGAAGAGCTCAAAAGTTCCCAGACAGGCCTCTGTCCATAGGAGTGGGCTTGGCATCAAGGGGCCCTATCCCATCAGGGACAAGCAGAAAGGGGAGTTGGGGCAATCAGTGCATGGGAAGGACAGGAGATGGTGGGTGGCACCCACTTCCTTACCTTGGCAGTGTCCCTTCCTGACCATGATGTAGCCCTGATCACACTCGCAGTGGTAGGAGCCCTCCGTGTTGGTGCACCGCCCACCACGGCACGCCTCCAGCTGCTCACACTCGTCTATGTCTGCAAACACACGGAAAAGGCCTGAGCTGGAGCCAGCCCTGCAGGGGGTCCGGGGACATTCCCTTCAGAGGCCAAGGACAAGGACACCCATGCTGAGGCCCAGGAGGGGAAGGCATCCTTGCTGTGCCATGATTGGCAGGGGCTTCTATGCCAGGTCTGAGACTGACTTAGCTCAGGCCCCGCAAACTCTTGAGTTCCTTTCTCCGAGGGAGGCTACTTCTGGGGCCCATGGGGACCCTATAGCTGTCTTCTCAACACAATGCAAGGGCTGGCCTTGAGGTCAGGTGGCCACAGGGCGTGATCTGAGGAAGCCAACAGTCCCCCTCCTGACCCCAATACATCCCCTGTAGTGATCTGGTCCTAGAATTCTTACAGCCTCCTTAAAGGTTAAGGATTAAGCAGCAAGTGAGAGACAGCATGTCGGGCAGCTGAGGGACTATCAGTGAGGCTTATTCCATTGTCCCAAAGCAGACTAGTGCCCATGATGGCTCAAAAGCCCAATCCTGCTCATGCCACTCCCTTGCTTAACCTCTATCAAGGTTCTCCACTGCTCAGCCTGGCCTCAGTTTTCTATATTCACCAAACCCCACTTATTTTAAGTATTTAATAGTCAAATCATTTATATTAATCAATTATATTTATATTATTCGAATTCTAGAAATTGCACATTCATGAAATAATTCATAAAGTAAATAATTACAATACTGACATATTGTTTTCTGAGACTGGTAACATTTGGAAGTGTTCTCCTGGGTAAGGCCTCGTTACGTGGCAGCCAGACCCCACTGGGAGACAGCTGACCTCGAGATCCTTCCCTCCTCTCCCAGCTGTCAGGTCTGGCAGAGACATCCCGGACACCCAGGCTGGCACTCAGCAGAACCCCTTATCTGGGCCAGTCCTGGTGACACCATTCCCTGCCGCAGCCAGCGCCCAGGGCTGGGCCTGCCGAGAGCAGTGCCTCTGGCCCACAGCACTGCCAAGGCCCTGAAGCCTAGAGATGCCCCCTGCCCCAGCCTCTCCCCTCGCCAGCTCCAGTTGTTGGGAGCACTGCTGCCTGGGTCACTTCCCCAAAAGCCAGTTGAGCGAATCGCCACCCTCTGCCTTCAGAGCCTGTGGGACAGCGTCCAAGCACTTCAGCCTGGCACTCATGACAATTCACCACTGGCCTCCGCCCCTGCCACTTCCTCCCCATGCCCCGCACCCTCGTCACACTGGATTTGGCATTATTCCCAGAACGCGCAGGCCTGTCCACTACCCTGCTCCCTGCAGAAATGGTTCCCTCTCCCTGGAATACCCTCCACGCCCCCCAGTCCTTCACTTTGTGTGTAAGGGAGGGTGTTGTTGGAAGCAAAGCTCTGCCACAACTAGATGTGAGGCCCCTGGGTGTTTCAATCCACCTCTCTGAGCCTCAGTTTGCTAAACTATAAAATGGGTATAAGGATTTCTCTTGCACGGGGTTGGGATAATGAGCTTCATAAAGCACTTAGGACAGAGCCAGCATGTATGGAGTGCTCATGCGATGGTTCTGCCCCAGCTCAAACACGCCCAGAGGGAAACCTTCCCATTCTTCCACACAAACCAGTTGTTTCCTCACGCCCTGGGGCCACCATTCAGTCTTACTCTTCCCACTGTCCCCAGAGCTTACACGGCTCCTGGCACATAGGTGCTCAGAGCTTGAGTGCTGAATGAATGATGCACTTAAGTCTCCCAGCCACAGATTAAAGAAGTGGTGTGTCTCCTCTGCTCCCTTTCCTCCCACAATCGGCGAGGGGACCAGGTCCTGGAGGGTTAGAGCCCGAGGGGTCCCTAGCAATGGGAGGACACACAGCTTTCCGGAGCGGGCCTCGAGGGACTGCTGGGCTGCCCGGGCCAGAACCACAATGTGGGCCCCCAGAAGGCAGTGCCATTCCCCAGGAGAAGAACCCAAATGGGTTAAGAATCTCAAGTCCCGGCTTGGAAAGCGCTGCCTCATGTTCTCTGTGGTCTCTTCTGTGAAGACGCGTGTATCCCAGTGTGATGGCTGCACGTTAAAGGGCCCGTGTTGGAGGCACCGTTATCCCCCAGGGCTTCCTTGGGGAGCTCAAAGCCTTGCAGGCACCAGCTGCAGAGGACCCACGCGCCTCTCCCGGAGGCACGGTCTCACCCCCGTCTGCCGGGGTCTCACTCGGCATCCTCAGGGGTCGCCCTCCTTACCACAAGGAAAGCAGCTCCTTGTCGCTCAGAATGTGGGGGCCTAGCTGTCAGTCCTCCTCCCCCTGGACCCTCACACTCGGGGCTTTACCCACAGCTCCCTGAGCCTTGGGGCATGCCGCTGCTTTTCAGATTCTGACCTCTCAAGTCCGGTGTCAGGGGAGTCGGCTTTCTCCCAGGTCCTGCTCAGAGCCCTGGTCTTGGTTCCCTGGGCCCCGCACTCCCGCAGAGCTGAGTGCTGACAATGCCTGGATCCTCTTCCACTTCAGCTCTCTGAGGGGTCCTGTGCCCATCCCAAGGGCAAGGGCTTACCTTGGCATTCCCGCGTGGTCCCTGAGGTGGCCGGTGTGTAGCCAGGGTAGCAGAGGCAGGAGTAGGAGCCCACATGGTTGACACAGCGCCCTTTCCCCATGCAGGGGTCCCTCAGACACTCATTGTCATCTGAGCAGAGGGAGGAAGGCGGGGAGATCAGGGGAGCCTTTCTTTCTTTTATTTTATTGTCTAAAGTTTTTTTTTTTTTAATATATTTTATTGATTTTTTACAGAGAGGAAGGGAGAGAGATAGAGAGTTAGAAACATCGATGAGAGAGAAACATCGATCAGCTGCCTCCTGCACACCTCCTACTGGGGATGTGCCCGCAACCCAGGTACATGCCCTTGACCGGAATCGAACCTGGGACCTTTCAGTCCGCAGGCTGACGCTCTATCCACTGAGCCAAACCGGTTCTGGCTATTGTCTAAAGTTTTACATATGTCTCCTTTTTCCCCAACTGACCCCCCCAACCATTCTCCCTGCCCCACCCCACAAGCCCCCACCGCCCCAGTGCCTGTGTCCATTGGTTATGCTAATATGCATGCATACAAGTCCTTTGGTTGCACTCTAACCGCCCCCCCCACCACCTCCCCTGCCATTTGTCTCTGGATCTATTTTTGTTCATCAAATTATGTTGATCATTATATCCCACATAAGACTGAGATCATGTGATATTTATCTTTCTCCGACTGGCTTATTTTGCTTAGCATAATGCTCTCTAGTTCCATCCATGCTGTTGCAAATGGCAAAATTTCCTTCTTTTTTATAGCAGTGTAGTATTCCATTGTGTAGATGTACCACAGTTTTTAAATCCACTCATCTGCTGATGGGCACTTGGGTTGTTTCCAAATCTTAGCTATGGTAAATTGTGCTGCTGTGAACACAGGGGTGCATATATCCTTTCTGATTGGTGTTTCTAGGGGAGCCTTTCTTTGGGCATGTGCCAGCAACCTGCCCATGAGAAGGGCTGGGCAGGGGATGGAGCTGTGGGGCAAGGAGACGGTGAGGAAGCAGAGGAGGCTGGAGAGATGAAATATCTCTAAGGCTGGGAGCCATGAAGTCAGCCCTTTAGGCCCACTCAGGCACCAAGGGCTCCTCCCTGTCCCATGGCTCCCTCCCCAGTGGCCCCATGATCACTTCCTTTCTCCTTCAAGGCACAGTAGATGAGTCCCCTTTGTATAATAATATTAGGGGGCGGTCAGGCCAACACTTGATGCTTTGTCTTGGCCCCCAAACCTCTCTACCAGGGAGGGCCTTGGTGGAGACATTTATGAAGACAGACCTTGGTCCACCCTGCTAGATGGCCAGTTTGAGGGGTGAGCTGAACGCAGAGCTGAGGGCTCCGGGCACCTGTCTGGGGGCCCTGGGGTGGCTTCTCACACTCCTGGAGTCCTGGAGACTCGTCAGATGCTGCTCCCAGAAATTGGTCTCCCCAACGTTAAGGTCAGCTTTGTCCACAGGGTCTATGTTCCTCCTCAACCCACCAACCACACAGCACTGCTTGGGCCTTCTGCTACCTGGACAGCTGACTCTGCCCCCTAGCAGCCCTGCTCCTATCCACCCAGACACTGAGTGAGCCCGGACTCCCACGTGAATACCTGTGCAGTGGGTCTGGCTGGGGTGCAGCTGGTAGCCGGGGCTGCAGACGCATCTGTATCCATCCGGGAGGTTCACACAGGTCCCTGGGCCACAGATGTTGGTGGCTCCAGTGGCACATCTGTCAATATCTGTGGGAGACAGAGCAAAGCCGAAGTTATGGGGGCATAGGGGCGGGGCCACAGCAGTGGAACAGAGTGGGAAGAGTGTGGGGTCAGGGTACCTTGGCCTCAAAGGACCCACAGAAACCTCATCTCACCCTTAGTTGGGCCCTCCCACATCCACATGGCCTGTATAAGCTGCCCCTCCCCTCCCCGCACCTGCTCCCAGGGCCCTGAGACCCACCAGGACGGAGCTCTCAGTGCATCGCTCTGACCAAGATCAAGCAGATGCCAATGGCCCATGTCCCGAGTCCCCGCAGGGCCCGCCCTGCTGAGGTCTCCAGCCTAACCTTACCCTGAATACAGGCATGGCTCTCACAACAGTACCCAGGGATTCCCTTCCCTGGCAAGTCCTTCCCAGTGTCCCCTAGACAGACAGACAGGCTGACAGACAGATCCGGTGAGCAGGGTGCTGGGAAGAACTGCCAGGGAAAGCGGGGTGGGGCCTTGAATGCCACCTTGAGACATGTAAGCAAGGGGTCCTGCAAGGTGGGGTGTGATCAGAGCCGTCTCAGAAACACCACTCATCCTGCCATGCCAGCTTGCTCAGCAGCATGGGAAGGGAGGCACAGGGGCCCTTAGAAACCTGCTGAAACCATGTAAACAAGGACCACCGTGTGTGTGTGTGTGTGTGTGTGTGTGTGTGTGTGTGTGTGTGTGTGTGTTGGGGGGGGGAGGGTGAGAATGGGGTGGAAAGGGAGGAGACAGGTGCTGAATTCAGAAAGTTTGGAGACGCACCAGGACTCAGGGCGGAGGCTGCGTCGAGGGCAGACCCTGGCTTTTTTGAGTCGTGTCCTCAATACTAGAAAAGCGCCCAGCACTCAGCACATGCTGAATGGACAAAGCACTGACTGGACGAAGGATGCTTTCAGCCTCTGTGTCCGCCCGGATGTCTTCGTGGGAAGCCCCTACACCCTGGGCTCCCTGCCCGGCCCCCAGGGCATGGGCTGGGAAGTGGCCTGTGACGGTGCGCAGCGGGGCTTCACAGCGTTTGCTGAACTGGACTGAACTGAACATTCACACTGGCCTGTTTGCCAGGCTACCCTGTCGCTCACCTGGCTTCAAGTGTCAGCCTCGGGACTCGTGGGGACCCCCAGCCAGATTCTAAATGTCCTCCCCAAGGGGTGAGGTTGGGGGGTGACAGGGAAGATGGGGGGGTCAGGCACAAGGCTTTGGTGGTGGTTGGGGGATCCTGTCCCCCTTAGAGCTGCGGCTGAGCCTGGCCTGGCCTCTCCTGCCCCTCCCCTCTGCCTCCAGGCCCATTTTCTTCATCAGAGACTCTTGAGCTGAGCCCCTTCTCCCAGCTCATCTTGCTATCGGATGGAGGGGGGACGAGGAGCAGCCCACTGAGCCCAGAGGGGAGAGGGCCTGGGAGGGGCCATGGGGTGCCCTGGTTCCAGCCCAGGAAGACAAACCCCGACTCCACCCCACATGTTCTGGACTTTTCCATCAGGCTGCGGGGTCTCTCCCGTTGCCAGGGGAAATCCAGAAAGACCTGTCTCCGCCAAGGTGGCCTCAGTCTGTGAGGTTAAGAGCTCAGCAAACCTGGGCCCGTGTGAGGGCGCACACGACAGTGCACGTGAGCTCACACGTGTGCAGGGAGCAGCAGGTAACACTGGCCTTGCTTCTCTTGAGCCAAGTCCCCAAACAAAGAGCCTTGAGGAGGGCACATTCCAGAGCGAGGTGGATCTGCCAGGAATCTCCCCGCCCCGCACCCCCTCCATTGTAGCCCGAGGTGGAGGGGGGACACAGGCTCCCCGGCAGTTAAACAACCTTGAGAACCCGACCTTCCCGAAAGCCGCCCCTCCCATGGGCCGGAGGCCGCCCTCTGCCAGGACACTCAGATGACTCAGAGTCAACAGCCTGGAAGAGCCCGGCTTCCGGAGGCTCCCCATCCTCCAGGGGCCCCTGGGTTCTCCCGGAAGGGCTCTGAGTGAGACCCTCCCAAGGTGTCCCTTCTCTTTCCCCTTTCCGGCTGGACCCATGCACCAGACGCCAGGCGGGACTCCCACTAGGGCCCCCGTGGTCCTGTGAGATGAGCGGGGCTGAGCTGGGGGGGAGTGGCTGCAGACTGCGCGTTCATTTGGTGGAGAGGCCCCAGTGGGCTCTGGGCAGTCACACCCACACCTCCAGGGCCGGCTGCAGGTACCTGGGGGGCCCAGGGTCACCAGCACGTCGGTGGGGGGGGTCACTTGCTCTTCTTCCCGGGTCTCTAGACTCCCCTGTCCAGGCAGTGGTGGCGTTGGTCTTCCTGTGGCATCTCCTGTAGGGGGCAGGGAGAGGGGGAGCAGGTGGGCACAGCCCCTTGGCCAGCCGCCTTCCCCCCAGGACAGTGCTCCCTCCAGGCAGTGGCCCTGTGTGCCTCTCTGCTGTGCCAACTCCAAGAGCAAGGGGTGGAGCCTAGGGCGGGTCACCCCTCACCTCCTAGCCTCCTAGCCTCCTGAGGCCTGACCGGGACCCAAATAGAGTCGGAGAATCTGAGAGCTCATTGGGTCTTAGAGCCCGTCCAGTCTCACGCTCCATTTTGCTGGCGAGGAGACTGAGCTTGCAGAAAGGGCCCCTTGTCCAGGGCCACCTGGCTTCCTGGACACAGAGCCAAAGCCGGTCTCCTGGTTCCCACACCAGTGCTCTTCTCCTGTTTGCAAAGCGCTTTACAGTTCACAGAGCTCTGCCAGGAACATCCACATCTCGTCGGCCTTGGGAGGCAGCAGGGCAGGCGTTCTTGTCCGTTTTATAGTGAGGAAGCGGGGAGCCAGCTTTCTGACCTCGGAACAGTGCCCTGTCCCCAACCCCGGCTCCTGAGGTGTATGGATCCCCCGGAAAAGCATTCACATGTCACATTGTCATCCAAGACCCCATCTGATTTGAGGCCCATGTATCAGCTCCCATGTACCAACTCCACTACTGGACGAAGGTCTCTCCTTCCCTCCCTTCTCTGTGAGCTGGGAGCCAATAGGAGGAGGGACTCACCTGGGACCCAGGCAGGGACTTGGGTAACACTGGTTGTGACCTGCACGGAAATAAGAGAATGTTTCTCTGGGTTCGGCTGTCACCCCCATCACTCACTCCCTTCTCCCAGGCTTCCCATCCAACTCACTCACTCACTCACTTTTCGTTCATTCCTGGTATTAAGTTCTTACTACATGCTGGGCATTTTGCTAGGCACTTTATATCCACACCTTATTAATCTCAACTATCCTATCATAGTAGGTTGTAATGATTAAATGTATGTCATGTGCCAGCTCCGTGTCATCTCAGCAAGTATCATAGCCATGCTGTGATCTCAGAGACAGAAGCAGAAGCTCCAGGGGTTAACTAGCCTACCCAGTGTCACAGGGCCAGTGTGGTGAAGCGGGATCCGGGCCACACCTGCTGTCCCTCCCCACAGCCCACGGGCAGAGGTAGATAAGCCATGGGGAACCAGGAGGGGAGATGGCAGAGGAGAACAGAGGACCAGGAGCGTGGCTCGGGACTGTGAGGACTTGGAAGTGGAACTTTGGTCTGGGAAGACAACACGTGGTTCTCCAGAGAGAGAAGAAACTCATTAGAAAAAGTGTTTGGGTCAGTGGTTGAGCATTGATCTGTGAACCAGGAGGTCACGGCTCCATTCCCAGTCAGGATCAATGATTCTCTCTCATAATTGATATTTCTATCTCTCCCTTCCTCTCTGAAATCAATAAAAATGTTTTTTTTTAAAAAAAAATAAGTAAAAAGTGTTTGGGGACAGTCAGGTATGCAGGTTGGAGGGGCAGGGGACAGGGGAGGGATTGGCAGGCTGGCGAGGGAAGAAGCAGATTCATTCTTCTGGAATGGTTTTCTAGGAGGACGCTCAGTTCTTACAGGGGACTGCTGGGCTCAGGGAAGGAGGTGGGATCCCCGTTTCTCAGTGAAGTGGTTTGAGGCTATCCACAGCTCTGCCTCTACTTCCCCACGAGCCACTCACAGAGGAGACCTTGAGATTTAAGCAAATCAAGCTCAGAAAATGCCAAATCTGAAATTCATCTAGAACCAGTTCTAGACCTCATCTGCTTGAGTGACAGCCAGAACTATCAGGTCACGTGCCTACTTCCTTTCTGAAGGGGGCCCCAGACCGGCCCAAGTGAAAAAGCATCGAAGCTACTTGATAAACAGCAGCTATTATTACTTCCTTTAGGATAAAACTGGGTCCTCGGATCCACCCTCCACTCCAGCCTCTCTCCAAGTAAGATCCTGCATATACTACGTCCTTCTCCCTTTCCTCCCTCACAGGACACTGCCCCATGGCTTTGGCGGCTACCAGGTCCCCCTCTGCCACCCTTGCCCAATTCCCTGGTGAGAAGACCCACTCACCTGGCCAGCCTGAGAGTCACCTGGGAAGAAAAGGTGAGAACGTGAGCTCAGGGAGGGTAGTCTGGCCGCCTTCTCCCCTCCACCCACGGCCAGGGCTGGTTCCACCTGTGATCTCCTGACCTTGTCCCCAGAAGTCAGTAGTGGAGAGAGCTCAGACTCTTATGTCTGACTCTGCCCCTCCCGCCCCACTGGGACTGGCCACCACAGACCCCAGAATCCCAGATCTGGAGGGTCTACAAGGTGTGTCACTTGGTGAGAGGAAGCCTCCTAGTTCCCTCCAAGGCCTCCTGTGATGGGAGTCCCACCCGACCTGGGCCAGGCCACCCTGTGGTCCTAGCTGTAACCCTCCTGCCTCCCAAGCTTGTCAGTCACACCAGGTCGCTCTGCCCCTCCCCCTCACCAGGGGAACAGTTCTAGGGAGGAAAGGAGTTGGTCCTCCCTTAGTCAGGGTCCAGTTCCCATGATGACTAGGGCTCTGTCCTGACTTCCCTCTCTGTCTGCTACAGATTCCTGGAGAAATTTTGGCCATCACATAGTTCTCCTGGTCCTGCTATGACCTTGGCCTCCTGCACTCTGTGTTACCAGTAACTTGGGCATGCCTTCTGCCTGGTTTCCCAGGGCACCTGCCAGGGGTGCTTCAAGCCCAGCCTCCCAGCCCCTTGCCTTCTGGGCCCAAGGCAGTTGAGCTGGAGTTCATGCTCTGACTCTGAGGCGAGGGTTGGGGATCGAGAGCACCCAGACTCCCCAGGATCCACCCGCCGGCTCTTCAGGCCTTGAAGCCAGCACCAGCCTCAGAAGCTGCATGGCCAGGGGCAGGGGATGGGAAGACTGAGGAGCTGGGGTGGGGCTGCTGGTGACCTCTCCCACCCCCACCAGCAACTCCCTGGGATGTGGGCACCTCTTGACCCCATAGGGGAGACGAAGTGGGTGAGGCCTCATGCCAGGCCAGGAGAGCAGGGTCCCAGCGCTGGGTGCTGCTGCTCCAAAGTCCCTTTCCTAAGACTCCAGAGATGGATGCCAGGCACCCAGGATAATCTCCCAGTGGCTCTTTGAGGTGCTGCAATCCAAGGGGAAGGGGAACCCCCCATGCATCTCCCCCAACCCAGATACCCTTGTCAGGAATGGTCCCGGCCTCCAGCCAGGTGCTGGTGGCCGCCCGGAGTGGCTGCCTCTCCGCTGGTCTGGACAGGGTCCCACTGGTCTTCTGCCCGTGCTCCCTCGAGGGCCTGGCCAGTTCCTCCTCCTCGGCTTTCCTCATGGTCAGGCGGATGTCTGAGCTCGAGTAGGTGTAGCCATGGCCGGCGGGGCAGATCTCCCTGAAGGCCTCTATAAGGTCAATGGTCAGAGACTCACTGAAGATGCTGTCCCTGCAGGGACCCAGGGCCCTCCCTCCCTCCCCTCCCTTGGGGAGACAAGGCTACTGCAGCAGCAAGGAGGGAGGGGCCCCATGTTGGTTAAGGAGTTGAGCAGGAAGGAAGACTAGGGTCTTCTGGCTTAAGGTTAGGTCCAGGTGGGGGAAAATGGCGACTGCTTATAGGAAGCTTGAGAGGGGGGGACAGAGGGTTACCTGTGCCAGGCAGGGGGCATTTCTCACACTTGCTGCCCCATGCTTTGCCCACTCGGCTGCAGCAGCATATCTGCTTGGTGATCCTCTGGGTCAGAGGCAGGGTGCAGGTGCCTGGCCCCAGGGACCGGTAGCACAGCCCCTGCTGCATGGAGACAGCCTTGTCCGCTGAAACAGACAGAGCAGGTGGGGATGGGCCGGTGGCCAGGGGGAGGGGAAAGCAGAGGCAAGAGGGCAGATGATGGAGGAGTGGCTGGTCGTGCCCTCGGGTTGGCCTGGCCTGCCTCACAGTCTGGGAGTTTGGGGCCCTGAAAATGCTCACAAGAATGTTAGGAAGAATAGCTGTAGTGGAATGCTTCAGCACCTCCTCATGTTACCTGTTGGAGGGGACCCTGACTCCTGCCCACACGGAGAACCTGTTTACAAGTGCTGAGCTACAAGTGTTTACCAAAGCCCAACATGGCCTGGGGTTGAGTGGGGAGCAGTGTGCTCTGAGGGCCACAGTCTCCTTGGGGAGATGAGAGGAGGTGAGGACCAAAGGCCTGATGGGGAGCTTTCAGGGCAGGGACACTGTCCTCTTTGGAACCAGGCACACTGCACAGCATCTGATGGATTGATGGGTGGCTAGATCCATGAATCAATCCAGTGGGCCACAGTGAGGGTGAGCTAGGCTGGGTTTTAATAATAACAATGCCACTACCATTGTTCCCTTGCTTGTGCTTTTAAAAAAAAAAAAAATATATATATATATATATATACATATATTATTGACTTCAGAGAGGAAGGGAGAGGGAGAGAGAGAGAAACATCAATGATCAGAGAGAATCATTGATCAGCCGCCTCCTGCACACCCCTCACCGGGGATCGAGCCCATAATCCAGGCATGTGCCCTGACCGACAATCAAACCATGACCTCCTGGTTCATAGGTTGATAGCCAACCACTGAGTCACACCGGTCAGGCTCCTTGATTGTACTTTGATAGTAAATATTATAGACTATTCTCTTATAAATTACCTCAAAGGAAGACGCCTCATTGGAAGAGACGGAAATCTCCAGAGGGACAGATGAGGGGAAAGGGTGGGGTGAAGAGGGCAACACTCAAAGTTGAGGAATTGATGATTCTGGGAGTCCTGGTCAGGACTCTACAGCCCAAGTTCAACTCCCTGGCCCACCATGAGCTACATGACCTCCTGGGTCTAATCTCCTTCATGCTAAGGGCGATGGGTGGTGGATGCGTGTATTTCTGCCTGTCCCTCATACTCTGGTAACAGCATCCTGGTTTTCCTGTGGGATCCACCCTTTATTCCCTCAGTCTTGGTCCCCACTTCCTGGTTGAAGGAGTACAGTCCATATCCCTCTCATAGTGATTGAATCAGGGAGGGCACTTGATAAGTAGGCCCATGATGTTAATTAGCTTTGGGACTTTCCCAGGAGATGCTTCTTATGTTCCTATTTATTGTTGTTGTTGAGTTTCACGGGTGGGAGGTTATAGGCCTAGAGCAGCCGTGGGCAAACTAAGGCCCGGGGGCCGGATCCGGCCTGTTAGAAATGAATAAAACTAAAAAAAAAAAAAAAAAAAAAAAAAGACCGTACCCTTTTATGTAATGATGTTTACTTTGAATTTATATTAGTTCACACAAACACTCCATCCATGCTTTTGTTCCGGCCCTCCGGTCCAGTTTAAGAACCCATTGTGGCCCTCGAGTCAAAAAGTTTGCCTACCCCTGGCCTAGAGTGTCTGGTGGGTACCTTTGAAGGAATAAGAAATCAACACGGAAGGAAGAGAGCAAGAGCCATCCTAATGACACTGCGGGTGCCCGGATCCAGCCGGGCCTGCGGCACCCCTACCTCTGACCTCCTAGTTGTGTGGATCAATGAATTCTTTTTGCTTACAGTGGTTTGAGTTGGGTTTCTGTACACATGTCAGTTATTAGTCCGCTCATGAACCATGGTCTCCAGGTTCAGTCTCTGCCTCCAGCAGCCACTTCCCTGGGGCTACTGTAGGGAAGGGCTTGGTCCCTTCGAGGTGACACAGCTGGCAACATCAGGAGGCTGCCCAGCCAGAGGGCCCTTGTAGCTGTTCCACTAGCCCTGGTCAGGTGCCAGGAAGGAGGGCAAAGCTCAGAAATGAAGGGAGAGAAACTTAGTGCCTCCCCTGCCCCACTTCATGGATATGAGTCATCAGAGGAGGCTGGATGGGGTAACACTAAGGGGGGAGAGGGAGAACACGCAAGGGCCATCTCTGCTCCCTGCATTAAGGCTCTCTTTTTGGCACGAATATGTCACCTCTGACATTAAATATACCTGCCTAATAAAAGTGCAGGTGGGGTGGGGTGGGGAGGAGAAGAACTGTATCCCCTCAAGGCCTTGGTTGCCTGTCTCTGTCACCATGAGGTCTTCTGAGAGTGGCCTGACATATCCTCCCCACCCCGGGCCCCTCACTCCCTGGGTGTCCCCTCTCAAGGCTTTGACTGTCTCTTCTCCCTGTGGAGACACACACTGTGAGCTGAGTAATTCCCTGCACACGGGCGCTCCCTCTGGGTGGCGCTGGAGTTGTGTTCATTCTGTGGTCTCCTCCGACCTAGTGCCTGGCCGCTTGCAGACTGAGGGCTCAGCCAGCTACAGGGAGCTCTGCTGAGCCGGTGGCCAACCTGACCCGGGCTGTCACTTGGCAGAGGCCAGTCAGTACTGGTTTTACTCAGTTCTGGTCAGGCCTCCCTGCCCCAGGAAAGCCCCGTCCGGACCGCGGCGTCAGCTCTGCCATCTGAGAGGGATTGTCAGCCTGGGCCTCTCCCCGCTGGAAACCACAGAGGTCACTGGAAACAGCTGCCCGGGCGCACACGCACGCACACACGGACACGATGCCAATAGGACTCGTGACACGTACGTGTTCACAGATGCAGAGACACATGCGGAACCAAGGGGACCACAGGGCTGTGGAAAGGCCTGGGGCTGGCCGCAGGGGCATTCATGCTGCGGAGAGGCCCCCTCTGAAAGGTCTGCTGCTAAGCTCAGGCGCCGAAGAGGCAGCCTCTGCTCAGCCAGATGTTAGAACAGAGGCAACACACATCCCCCAAAGTAAATGAGGCCAAAGACGGAACCGGAGCAGAAAATCCCGAACTGCAAAGTCCCAAGAAATGCCTAAAGCCGAAGTGAAGTAGCAGCTGTCTGTCCCGCAGGAGGGGACGGACCCGTTTTGTATGCTGGGCCCAATTCCAGGTTGGGTAGCAGCCGCTGGGCCGTGGGAAGGGGTCTGGGGGGAACTTCTGCTCTGGGCCTGGCCCGTGAACCCCAAGGGTCCCATCTCGCCTCCCAGTGTCCCCCGCCCCCGCTCCCCACCCGCACTCACACACGCAGCGGCTCCTTGAGGGATCCAGCATGAGGCCGGGCCTGCAGGTGCACAGGTAGCTGCCCCTGGTGTTCACGCACTCCGAGTCCCTGCACAGGCCCAGGGTCAGGCACTCGTTGATATCTGCAGGGTTGGAGGAGATGACCATGGACCCGCCCCATGAGGCCTGATGGAGGGAAGGGCTGGGGCAGAGATCTTCAAATACTTTCTCCAAGGAAAGGGACCACAATAAGAGAGCTGCCCTTTATTGAGTTGCTCCCTCCCTCTGTGCCTGACTTTCCCATCTGTAAAATGGGGTTAATGAGAGTAACTACCAGATAGGCTCCAATAGGAGGACAAAACACACTAAAAATGGCAAATCACTTGGTCCTGTAGCTGGTAATAATGATCATAATATTAAGAGCTAATGTGTACTGAGCGCCTCTTCTGTGCCCGGTGCTTTACATGTGGCACCTCATTTAATTTCACAAACAATTTCAACCAAATAGGTCCACATGTCCTCATCTTATAGGTGGGGAAACGGACGCTCTGGGAATAACTTGCCCAAATCCACTCAGCTAGTACGTGGCATGCTGGGATGCAAACAGGGGACGCGGATAAGGGGACAGCTGGGTTGGAGGGTGGAGATGGGGCTTCCCAGTCCCTCCTGTTCAGCCTGCCTTGAGAGACCCGGAAGCAGCTCCCAGGCCCAAGTCTGGGGAACAGGCACGCAGGGAGCTGCAGGATGGAGGTACCGACCAGGGGGAGGAGGCAGGTGCTGTGCAATCGTTTAGGTGTCTGTCTCCACCTGGGGCAGCAGCCATGTCTAAGCCATCCCTGTGTACTAGCACCTGGCACAATGTATGCAGCTCAGAGTAGCACCCCAAAATTACCCCGTGGGAGTAGGAGAGAAGGATGGAGAGAGAGCGGAGGTGGCACACCTGGGTGCAGAGTTGCGGGGGGGGGGGGGGTCCCTTCGCCGACTTGGAGACCACCACCCCAGACTCAGGAAGGGGGAGGTTTCAGGGGCAGGGCTTCCGGGGGAGGGCCCCTGAGCACCGTGTACCCCGGGGCTCAGTGGCTGGAGAGCGGAGCTCACCTGAGATTCTGGAAATAAACTCACCTTCCCCGGGCTGGGAAACCACTGCACACATTTAGGGATGAACAGCCTTTCCGCACCCTCCAAGGGCAAAGCTACAGACATCTCTCCCCACCACTGTCCACCAGGCTCTCCGCCCACTGCCCCCGAGGGAGGCGGACCCTGGGCTGGGCTGAGCTGGGTCAGACATCTGCCCTTGTGCCTGGTACAAGCCCCTTTTCTTATCCACAGGCCAGAAATCGCCTCTGGGGCCTGGCACCCCACAGGCAGGTAGCCCTGCCACCCCGGGGCGTCCTCAGGCACCACCCCCCTGAGGCAGCCTCCAGGGGGAAGGCACCTAGGAGGCCACCGGGGTCGAGCCCTGGTCTCTCACCCAGCTTCACCCAAAGTAGCCAGACAGACGGCGGTACGTCCAAGGCAGCTCCCCTTTGGGAAGCTTGGTTCCTTGCTGACCTCCGGGCCCCAGAAGCCTCTCACGGCTGAAAGGCCCGCTCCTGTCACACCCACTGCCCGGCTCACAGCCGACAGGGCTCCTCACTCAGAGCCTGAGCTGCTGAGCGGCAGCTGCCTCCCTGGTGAAGCCTCGGGACCCCTCGGTCCCGGTCCCACTGCCCACCCACTGGGATCCCCTGCAGAAGCCATAGCTGAGCCCCGCTCCCACCCTCTGTCCCAAGGTGCCCCTGGGCCTGGCTGCTCAGGCGCTTTCCAATGCAGAGCACCCTGGGCCTCAGCTGGCCTTACAGAGCCGGTCAGCCAGGCCAGCCCAGCAGGGCCAGGGGTGTGCTTCATGGTCCCCTCTCCTCCATCTGTGCCTCCTCCCCACCCCTACTCTCCACCCCCACCCCCGCCCGGCTGTGGGTTGAGGCAGGCGAAGCCCTGAGGGTGCTTGTTGGGCAACGTGCACAGTGGTGTCTGCTAACTCAGGCGGACCTGGTCTCCCACCCTGGAGTCCAAAGTCTTCCCATCCAGGGAGGTCAGCCCGAGAGGCGAGTGGATGTTGGGGACGTGGGGTGGCACCCTCAGATATGGCATCACACATTCCATAGAGGCACCTGGCCCAGGTCCGGGAGAGGGTGGGTAGAGATGGGGAGGGAGGGATGGGCTTGGCTGCAGGTCCTTTCTCAGGGTGACCTATCCCATCCCCCGACTTCCTTAGGCCTCTGGAACTAGCAAACCCCAAAGCTTCCCCACGCTGGGGTCTAGAGTTCCCTGAGGGAGACCACGCAGGCAGCGTCCACCGACGATGCAGGTGGGTAGAGGTGTTCCTGCATCCTCAGGCCTCCATCACTTCCCTTCCCCGAGCCCAGCTGTGGCCCTGGTCATCCTTACCTTGGCAGTGAGTGAGGTTTAGTCTCTTGTACCCCTGGGGACACTCCAGCTGGCCATTTTCAATCACTGGAGAGGCTGAGGAGGGAAGGTTCAGACAGGTCTCAGTGAGGGCCCTTGGGTTCCTTTGTCACCCACGCTGGGAGGTGGGGTGCAGTCTGGGTGTCCAGCTGTGTCTCCTTAGCTGAAATCCCTGCCCTGGCTCCCACCAGGCTACTCTCTGTCCACCTTGCTCTTCATAAAAGTGATACTAAGTCACTATATATTTTGCATATGATTATATTACAGATCATATATATTACTCTATCAGTGTAATACAATATCACATATAATTGAACACTTTTATCACTTTTTTTAAAACTTTTAGTTTTGAAGTAATTCTAGGTTTGCAGGAAGTTGCAAAAAAAATAGTCCCTGAGGATCCATCACCCAGTTTCTCCTAATGAGTACATCTTACATAATTATAGTTGTTTTACTGGTGTTTTTTAAAAAATATTTTTTATTGATTTTTAGAGAGAGAAGTAGGAAGAGGGAGGAGAGAGAGAGAGAGAGAGAGAGAGAGAGAGAAACATCGATGTGAGAGAGAAACATTGATCAGCTGCCTCCTGCATGCCCCCTACCAGGGAACAAATCCAAAATCCAGGCATGTACCCTGCCCGGGAATCAAACCAACGACCTTTCAGTGCACGGGACAACACCCAACCAACCGAGCCACACCAGCCAGGGCTGTTTCACTATTTTTTAAACATCTGGATACAATTCACACCCCGGCTAAGATCGGTCTATTTTGATACTTGGTTTAGCTGACAAAGTATCCTAGATCAAGAGGGAAGAAACTCATTAGTGACTGCACTTATAAAACCATGACATTTATTTCTCACTCACATTTACCAATCATGCGATGCTGTTGAAATCTGGCTAGTAAAATTCCATCTGCCCATAGGGAGGTCAGTTACTTGTTCTTACAAATTAAATTCTAAGTTAGAAAATTCCAGCTTTCAAGTTTTTCAAGTGTGCAAATGGAGATGGTTTACAGCATCCCATAATAAGGAAATAATTCGCAGTGTTTCGGTGTTGGTACATCTCCTGCCTTGATTTCACAACATTCCCTTTTACTTTATAGAGAAATTTAAAACTTTTTAATTAAAAAAACACACACAGGGAAAAGTCTCCATTACTTTGGAGGGACAGACTAGTATGTCGACATTGCTGAAAAGCTCTAGCAGGGAGCATACTACCGACAGCCATCTGTCATCACAGAAAAAGGCAGCAAATATAGAATATCCATATTTTTGTGTTTTTTTTTTTTAACAAAGAGTAGTTCATCTTTAAGCCTGACACTTCCTCTGCCAAGAAAGACATAGCCAGCAGTTCTCAAAGGGCTCGAGGGATTTTCACAGACACTATTCCAACACAAAGTTCCATAAAGATACCATCGGACTTCGAAGGTCTTGTTTTGTAAAGCTGACTGCGTGATGACTTCCCAGAGCAATTTGTCTCCTGGCTTTGACTCGTTTGCAGCAATAGCTGGCCCATGAAGTCTGCCGTGGAGGAATTTTACATCCAGTCCTCTCCATCGCTGTCACCTTACTAGTCACAACAGCAGTGGCTAAACTTCCAGAGCTGTTTAGTAAAGCTCATTTTTATTCAAGAAGTCACTTACTGTTGAGATTATATGTCCTCTGGTACATCCTTTCTTTAATGGCTTACAAAAGGATAGTTCTTGCCCTGGCCGGGTGGCTCTGTTGGTTGGAGTGTCATCCCATGTACCAAAAGGTTGTGGGTTCAATTCCCGGTCAGGGCACATACCCAGGTGTGGGTTCAATCCTCAGTTGGGGTACATACCAGAGGCAACCAATCTATGTTTCTCTCTTCTCTTCTCTCTCTCTCTCTCTCTCTCTCTCTCTCTCTCTCTCAAAAATCAGTAGACATATTCTCTGGTGAGGATTTAAAAAAAGATAGTTTTTTATATATTTTATTATGGAAATAGATCCTTGCAAATACCAAGAGACGGGTATACCTGTACAGCAAAGTTTGAATGGCTCGTTTTTGTAATCAAGACAGTTTGACTCCTGTCATTAGCTGCTATCTCTGGGCACATTATACACTCAAGGCAAGGTCAGAAGAACAATGTATATAACTAAAGCGCCATGGCCTTCTTCATCATTTGGAGCCCGGGCTCCACTTGGGGAGGGTTGCTGGTTAAAACTAGACGACATAATAGAACACCCGTGAGCCGAGCATTGCTGTATGTTGTGTGTTGTGCTATGCCAGGCAAACACGAGTGCACCACCCTTTCTGGGGACCCCACTCGTCCCTGCACTGTGTGTGCCAAACATGACCGCTAACCATCTGATATACGGATCAAGTGAGGACATAAATGAGTAAAGCTTCGTTCTTTAAGATAAAAAGGATGTGGATATAAGTTGTAATATTTGTGCCTGCTGTGGGAGGTCTTGCTCAGGGTTTGCATGTTGCTCCACCGTGGGGGCTAGGCTCAGCCTAAAGCGCTTGAGCTGTGTGACTCATAGTGAGCAGGGAGGGCAGGTATCACCACCCCGGACACCCACCCCGGCACCCGCCCCAGGCACGCCTCTCAAGTGCTCCCAACACACACAGGCCTTCCCTTGTCATAGATTTAACATGATAGGCTGTTTGCTTGCCTATCTCCCCCCATAAAGCGTAAGATCCGTGAGGACAAGGTCCTTATCTTCTTCGTTGTTGCTATGTCTCTGGAGCCGAGCACAGCAGATGGGACAGCATGGCACTCAATCAACGTGGAATGAATAATCTTAGCAAACACCAAAACAGTGCCCATTAGGGGCCAGGCCCTGTAATGAAGGCTGTTCACATATTAACTTATTTAATCCTCATAACAGCTCTGGAGGTCCTTACTATCATTATCCCCATTTTACAGATGAGCAAACTGAGGCACAGAGGGGTTAGGAAACATGCCCTGGGTCACCCAGCAGGTGGCTGGAGCTGGGATTATGATCCCTGGCATCTGCCTCCAGAGGATAAATTCTGAACCATTCCTCTCTACTGCCTCCAAATAAAATAAATGATTGACTTCATGGCAAGCCTTAGGAGGTGCCTAAGCTGAGAATCCTGGGGTCTGGAGGTCACAGGAAGATGCCTCCTAGCAGGAAGGGATCACCCTTTCTGGGAACCCTCCCTCTTCCTTTACCCCTTCTCCCCTCCTTTTTTTTTTTTTTTACAAGGGATCAAAAAGGAGGAGGTCAGAGGAACTAATTAGATGCTGGGCAAATGCTCCACAATGTATATCACCAAAGGGCTATGCAGGATCAATAAAGGAATGGTGAAGAACCTGTGCTGCCTCATGGCCTCTCAGCTCAAGGATCAGAGAGTACAGAGAGGGATTTGTGAGATCTGGACAGAGAGAGAGAGAGAGAGTGCCTGCTAACCCGTGATTTCCACAGAGACACTTGGAAGCTGCAGGTGACCTTGCATTTGGGACTCTTAGACCCAAGGAGGCCAAAGCAGCTCCTGAGGGGTCGGCTGCGATCACCCTGAACTCCAAGGAGTCTGAACGTCACACAATGCCCGGGATCATGTAGGGCAAACATATGTGAGGAGACCAGGACATGTGGGCCTGGAACTCAGGTCTTCCGGCCTCTGACCCGGGCCCTGTCCATTCACTGCCACACCTTGGCCTGGGTACATGCCTGGAAGGAAGCAGAGGGCCGCTGGCTGCAGCCTGCCCCTGCCCTGAGAATTCTCCCCTTGGCTGCTGGGAGTCCCAGGAAGGCCTCAGCAAGAGCACACCAATGGCTGGCGACAGTTTTGGCCCTGACCCCATGACAGCGCTCAGGGAGGAGGAGGTGGAGACACAAGTCTGGCCACGGGGTAGTTTACCAGCCGTGCCGATCTCAGCTGTCATGACAGATGGCCTGCCATACACCCCTCTGCCCAGAGAACACACATACACACACACACACACACACACACACACACACACGCCAGATGAGGCAGATGAGGCAGATGAGGCTGAGCTCGATGTGTAAGGGCACGTGATCAGGCTGGAGCTGAAACCCCCAATTTGTAAACCTCGGACAGGTAAGCTGGAGAGAAACTTCCACGGCCCCGAGTGGGTGAAAGAGGGTGGGGCAGCCGGGCCCGCAGTCAACTCCTGGCTCCAGTCTGAAGAGCCATGTGGCCGGAGGCACACTGCTTCTCCTCTTTCCGTCTTAATCTTTCTCATCTGTAGAAGTGTGGACAGACACTCAGTTCTTGGGTTGTTGTGAGGATTAACTTGACTGAAACAATCAATGGCAACTGAACTAGCACCCTGCCTGCCACAGCCTGTAAGTGCTTCCCAAGAATCCCTCCCTGCCTCCCTCCCTCCCTCCGTCCCTTCCTCCTCCCTCATCCCTTCCCTTCCTTCCACACAACCTGAAGGATAGCAAGCTAGCCTGCTGCCCATCACTGGCTTTAGAGACTTGGGCAAATTACTCAACGTCTCTGAGCCTTAACTTTCTTATCAGTCAAATGGGGATGAAAATTCCTTCCTTTGGCTGGGGTGGGGGAGGGGTTCGGGTGGGGGTGAACACTGAGCAAGGATGTAAAACTCTGAGCACGATTCTTGTCACATGCTGGTAATTATCATAATGTTCATTGTTCCAGATTTTCCTCCTCGGTGAAGTCCTAATGGACCCTCCCAATCATTATAGAACTTCTGCCCAAAGATGGGCTCTGACCACGTCCTCGGGTGGCACTGGAGCCAAAGTGGGCATCTGAGTCACCACATGCCGGGAGGTAGAGCGAGGTCTGGTCAGAACCCTACCCCTTCCCTTCCTGGAGCTCCAGGCCAGAGACGCCACGTGTCAGGACCACTCCCGCTTGTGCAGGGAGGTGCTAACATGATCCCAGGCTTCGTTCCCAGGATGCGCCAAGCTCCTCGGAGAAGCTCTCAGAAAATCCCCACGCCAAAGAAACAGTTGTTGTTTTTCAGCCCAACAACTGAAATTCTGAAAAACCCATTTTCAAAGGGCAGGAAACTGGGCATCTCATCCAGAGTCCCAGAGAAGAGGAACGCCACCCCAGCACAGCTGTTCCCCAAGCTGGGTACTCTAACTGGATGTTGTTAATATATTTTTTATTGATTTCAGAGAAGAAGGGAGAGGGAGAGAGAGAGATAGAAACATCAAAGATGAGAGAGAGTCATTGATCCGCTGCCTCCTGCACACCCCCTACTGGGGATCAAGCCCGCACCCCAGCATGTGCCCTGACCAGGGATTGAACTGTGACCTCCTGGTTTATAGGTCGATGCCCAGCCACTGAGCCACGTCGACTGAGTAAGCTCAGTCCTCTAGTTAAGCAAATGCTAAGAACACAAGAAGCAGCACAGACAGAGGCAGATTAGAGAGCGTAACGTTAGAAGCAGAGGTCTGGGCTGCTAGAGACCTGAGGTTTCAGGCTCGATTTACTCATTTGTAAAATGAAGATAGTGACACCGGAGACTCCTAGAGATATTGTTAGAACAACAAAACGAGGAAGCACTTAGCATGGAGCCTGGCCCTTAGGAGATGCTCCGAATAACGATGACGGTGACGATAATGACATTGCTGCTGTGACCGGCCCCATGTTTCTCTGCTCCAACCCGGCGTCATGCCCAAACCACCCTCACGCGTCCACCCCCACGGGGCTGGCATCACAGACGGTGCCTGGCACACTCCTCGTGGGCAAGGGCCCTGACAAAACCAAGCCAAACCCAAGCTTTCTTTATATTGAGTGTTTCAAAGAAATTTTCATATATATATATATATACCTCCATTCTCTCAAAAATCAATCTCCTTCCCAACTCCTACAAGCCTTACTAAGGTAAGCACACTTCTCATGGCGGGGAGCTCAGGACTTCTGGGCACACCCCATGATATTGCTGGGCAGTTGTAGTTTTTTTTTTTAAAAAAAATCCCATCTCCATGTGGCTTCTTCTTTATCCCCTCAGTTCTAGGAGTTCCATTTGGCTCGTCTTCAGATGGTTCTGCAAGTGGTTGTTCTGGGGTTTAGTTGTAATTTTGATGTGGTCGTGGGCGGAGGCGAGCACAGCGTTTACCTGCTCCACTGTCTGGACCAGAAGTCCCAGTTGCAGTTTTTCATACGCTGCTGCTTGCGCTCCGTTTGGAGTTGAGCTCTGCTTACCAGAAACATCCATGCGTCAGCCTTTGCCCTCCTGAGCCGCATGGAACAAGCCCCCTCACTTCCCCCTGTGACAATTCTCCATGCGTCTGAGTTAACGCTTAGGCCTGGGCTGCAGGCTGCTGCCCAGCCTGTCTATCCAACCCCAGTCTTCTTGAGGGACGTTGTCCTTCATGTGCACATGAGTCATGAACCAATCCCGGGGTGCACCCTCCTGTCTGTGAAAGGATGGTTTGGGGTCCTGATTTTTGTTGTCTTTAGGCAGGCCCGGGCCTCCCCAGAAGACCTTGGTCGGCTGAGAATCAGGCACGCTGTGGTGTTTGAACCCTCGCTGCACTTGTCCTGACTGCCTGACCTTGGACAAGTTCCCTAGCCTTCTCTGAACTTCATTCCCTCACCTGCCAGATGGGATACAGAGCCTTAGCTTGCAGGTGGTTGTAACAATTCGATGAGATCATGCCGGTGTTGAGCCCCGCGTAGGGTGAGCGTTCCGAAAAGGGTGGTGGTGGTTGTTCGGAAGAGAGAAAGCTGCAGGATTCTTTGAAGGGACAGAGCAAGAGCCAGCTCTCCCCAGAGATGCAGGGAGGGGCCCGGGTTCCGAGGGGAACTCATCCCGTGCCAAGCAGATGGAAAGGCGATCTCGTGGCCAACAGCTGGAGCCACCAATGCAAACCTTGCGCTGGGAGCCAGCCCTGCTGCCCCAGCAGAGGGGCCGTGGGGTGGACACAGCCAGTGCCAAGACAGATGGGGCAGCGGCCAGCTTTTCAGTCAACCCAGATGTCTGTCTTAGATGAAAACTCAAAACTGTGGCTTCAATCAAAATGGCTCTTAAGGGCCAGATGCTCTCCAGGCCCTGGCGGGGGTACTTTGGAAGCTCTGAGTGGGGACCTTTGATAACTCCCGTGGGGTCACGAGGGTCAGCTGCATCTGTCACTCAGTGAAGGGAGAAGGGGGACCATAGGCTAGCCTGGATCCACTGAGTCATCCCCCTGAGCAAGAGGGCCCTGGGGAATTTTTCTGGAAGAAAGGGGATTTGTCTGTGCCATGTAACTGAGACTTGAAGGCAGTCCTTTTTCTGTGTTAGAAATAGCAGCATGCTGACATCAATGATGAGAGAGAATCATTGATCGGCTGCCTCCTGTACAGCTCTCATACTAGGGATCGAACCTGCAACACAGGCATGAGCCCTGACCGGGAATCAAACCGTGACCTCCTGGTTCATAGGTTGATGCTCAACCACTGAGCCATGCTGGTTGGGCATTGATTTTAATTCTTAAGTGTTTCTTAAATTCGCCCCACTCTTCTATTTCCCACTATGCTACTCTGATCTTTACTTTTACTTTTTATTTTTTTTTGAATTTTCATAAGATTGTATTTGAGCCAAACTGACGACAGTTGCTGGGAAGCAAGATCTCAAATGCTTCCTGATCTCTACTTCTAATACAGACAGCTACATTACTACGGAAGTTCCTTAAAAAAAAGAAGAAGAAGAAATAGAATTCTGCAGGGACCTTCCCACAGTCCAGCACAGAGCCTCAGAAGCCAGGTGATTTAGGGGAAGCAACAAAGTCACACGGCTCCCTGGCTGCAGGCTGTATCACTCCCCGACCCCTGATCCTGCTAGACTGCCTCACTGAGGATGACAAAGTCCTTCCCTGAGATGCAAAGCCTTCTTTTATCAGAGAAATAGAGGCTCAGAGGGGCAAAGCCACCAGGGCTGAGAATGTTCTAGAACCCACAAGTTTTGCCCACTATACCCAATCCCACCCCGGCCCCTGGCCTTCCTTCCTCCCCCTCTTGCACAGTAGCTTGCTTGCTTGTCATGCCTCCTTAAAGAAACATCCCCAGCCTGGCCCCAGGCTTGGGCACGGAGCTAGGTGCGTGGCACTCTGTCAACACAAACAAGGCTCCCTGCTCTTGCCCCTTCTCTATACAATGCCCAGCTGCACTTCAATGTGTTTTAAATGCTTGCATTGCCCTGGTCTTTGTTATTATGTTCTTTGGTATGCTAGAATGCTTGCCATTCCAGGGCCTGCACCCTGGTGCCCAGCTTGCTGAGTGTGCTGAACACAGTGGGGGTTGGGGGGTGTGGTACCTGGGACAGGAAGCGGGGTTGGGGGGGGAGGCTCAGCCTTGGGTGTGCTGCGCTCCAGGAAATGTTGCTCACTCTCTTGGTCTCACCTGCATATGCGATTTCCTCAGCTCGGTAAGCAGTCCCCCATGTCTCTGACTGGGTTACTCTGATAAACCTTCGGATCTCATCCTGAACGTCACCTCCTCTCAGAAGCTTTCCCTGATTCACTTTCCCAGTTTGAGCTAAGACTTCCTACACCCACAGTGTACAGATGTGCAGGCTGTGCTCTGCACAAAACACCACATTAAAGGGATCATTGGCTTCCTAGATCTGTATGCTTATACAGACTGTTTTGGACCAACGGAAGGCGGACCTTTCTCTAATTTGCACAAAGGTGCTGCAGGACCTACCAGGCTCTGGTTCTGCTGTCCGTTCCCACTGCATCTGGCACTGCCTAGTCTCTGCACTAGCACTCTTTCTCTCTTTCTGATGCCCACTACCTGTCTTCGCCCCCCTTCTCCCCTCCTCCCCTCCCCCACTCGACTGTAGGCTGAGAGACAGGATGGGCACTGCTTTTGTGGAATTCTCCACGGTCACACTTTAAAGGGCACACTGTAAACTGACCAATTGTTGACTGAGTGGAATGTGGGATATGGACATCTCAAGGGTCAGCTGGACCAGAAGGAAAAAGGGAAAACAAGGGAAAAAAGAAAAGCGGCAGAAACATCGTTGGCCTGCAGGGGGAGATGCTGAGTAGCCTGGCGGCCCTCTTCCCGGTGAGGCAGTGGGTCCATTCCCTTTTCCCTTTTTGGAGAGATCTTTCTAATAATACTATTAACAGCTTCCATTTATGGACCGAACACTAAGCACAGGCATCATCTCATATACTCTCCACGGCAGCCCTGCGAGGCTGGCACTGTGACGTCTGCCTGCCTTTGTAGATCAGAGACAGAGCAGAGAGAGGTCGGCAGGCAGAGCTGGGACTGACACCAGGTATGTGCTGGGTGTTCAAGCCTGGGAGCTGGATACAACCTTTTGGTGCTTCACCAAAAAGTCTATTACCCGGTGAAACCGTCACGCTTATTTTTAGTTAGGAAAATATGGTCACTGCTCCAAAGCCGGGTCTGAAGTTAAGGACAGCCCTGCCCCTCCCACCTTTGGGCTCCAGTCCAGGCCCCCCACAAAGCCAACTCACTGAGTCGATTGCTGACAGGACCGGGACCAGGCCCAGGAGGGAGGCCTGGAGGGGCAGACAGGCTGCGCGGGCAGAAGCCATGCTCAAGGCACAGGCACCGTGACACAGCCTCCCGATGGCAAGATCAATGCCCGTGAGAGCAGCGTTTTGCTCACTCCTGAATTCTCAGAGCTTGGCACGCAAGGGGTACCCAGCGAGTATTTGCTGAGTGAGTGAGTGAATGAATGAATAAATGCATAAAAATATGTTAGGTTTTTCCACTATCCCAAAGAGGGCAGGGAACTGGATTTTCCATACCCAAGGCTGAAGACATTCTGGGACACACACCCAATTCCTGATTCAAAGACTGGAGGCAGAAAACAGGAGGTGAGAGAAGGCCTGGGGGCCCCTCCAGGGAGAGAACGAGGGAGACACTAAGTCACCAAATCAAGACCTCTGGGCCCCTGGTATCTGGGCAGGAGGTATATGGAAAGGGGTGCAAGGGTAGAAGAGGGCCCAGCATGGGATGGGACCCCTAAAATCCGAGCAAGAACACTGGCAAGAGGGAGGAACCTTCCCAGACACTCAGATGGAGCAGGCAGGCCAGGCTGCCCTGGGCAGAGGGGCTGAGCTGTCTGAGCCCTCAACAACCTCGGCCACCAGCCAGAGGCAGCTTCGAAGCAGATCTGGAAAGGCTGCCTGGTCTATCCGTGTGTTCTACCCGCCTGGCTTCTGAGACCCAGGTAGGAGAGGAGGGCGGGTAAAGCAGAGGCCAGGACCTGGAGAGCTTCCCACACAACCCTGGACCCTGGCACCCAGCACTCACCTGGTCTGGGCGGGCAGGGGGCACACAGGGTCACCCCCCAGAAGGCCCCCACACTGCCACAGCAGTCCTCTTGGGTAGTCAGCTCCAGCAGGGGGTTGGCACACTGGAAAAAAGGCCATGGCACGCGTCACCTCTTCCCTCCCCATGTGCACAGAGATGTCCCAGGGAAGCCTGAGACAAGTGCTCCCTCCCCCCACACCTTGCCGGAGGGTACCCCCACCCCAGGGAGGGTAGGAGAGAGTCAACTGAGGTTCCAAACAGAAGCTGACAAACCTGCAGTCCACTCAGCAGACCCTAAACTTGAGGGGTGGACACACCCCAGGCAGGATAAGCTCTTCTCTGTGAGGTCTGCAAATGGCCTCCCTCCATGCCTCAGCCCTTAGATGGGGGACCCCAAAGGATGGCTTTCCTCTGTCCAACTCATGGTCACCCACTGTGCCAACCTTCCCCACGGGGATGGCCCAGGCTCAGGGACACCACAAGCTGAGGGGCCAGGGAGGGCTGGGGACTCAGAGTCCCTATTCATTCCTTGGTTACTGCCGGCCTCCTCCAGTCCCCTAAAATCAGGAGGGATTTCTGGAAACACCAAACTGCAATCCCAAGAAAAACCTTCCTGGGCCTGGCTTAGCTCCTGTACTTAGGTGCCTGGGCTCAGAAAAGCTCCTCGGATTTTCCATCACTGACTGTGGTCACTTCCAGATGGGTGTGAGGTGTCTCTCATCATTGTACCCCCAAGGCTTTGAGGTTTAACCTGCATTTGCTAATTCCTCATTTCTGTGACCCCACTCTCAGCTGAATACCAGATTCAATGGCCCCACTGTCCTTGCACCAGGAGACCCTGGGCTCAGCTCCAGGAGAGCCCAGGATTTACGGGGCCCGAGGACACTGGTGCCCTGCTCTGCGTGCACTGACAGGTGCCTAGTGGAGCCCAGGTAGGAGGCCAGCTGTCTGCGCTCAGCAATTGTAGGCCTAGTTTTCTCACGTGGGGAATGGGAGACCCTGTGGACACTTTTGTTCCATAAGAATGAGGAGGAGAGAGAAGGAGAAGGAGCAGAGTGGGGGCGGGGGCAACCACTGTTCTGGAAGCTTCCAGGGCTTTCTCACCTGGCCGTTCACGCTGCTCAGGTAACACCGGCCCAGCAGCCCCTGGGGCCTAGGTGCCGCCGGGGGCAGTGGCCGAGGGGCCTCTCCATGCCGAGTGGGGATGCTGTTGCTGTCCCAGTGGCCGTGGCCAGGGCTGGCAGGGAGCCGGGGCACAGGTCTGGTCTCCACGCTGTTCTCCTCCGGGGCCTCCTCGGCCTCGCCCCGCACCCGCGCCACCTGGTGCACCTGCACGGAGGCCTCGGGCGGGTGGTGAATGTGCACCTTCACCAAGGAGGGATTCACAGAGGCTGGGCACAGGGGCTGGGGTCAGAGTCGGGGAAACAGGGCCCCACCCTCTGAAGAGTGTCCTCTAGCCCGGGGCCAGGCGGGCCCCTGGCCGTGAGAGGCCCCCCAATCCTCCCTCATTTCTTTAATCTCTACTCAAACCTCAGCACAATTCCCCAGTGAGGCAGGGCAGGATGAAGGACAAACTCCTTCACGCCTTGCCTTTCCATGAAGGACCTTGGTTATCAACGTCTAAGCTACCTTCCTGACTCCACCTTCCCCATGATCCTGTGCACCCCTGAGCTCCAGCCCACTGAGCCCGCGTGGTCCCACCTCCGTGCCTTCGCTCATGCCAGTCCCTCCACAGAGGGACCCCTCCCCTCCTCTCTGCGTAACCAAAGGTACCCATTGTTTAAGGCCTAATCGAAGTCCACCTCCTCCATGCAGCCTTCCCTGAACATCCTGGGCTTAGGGGGCTCTCCATCCCTGACCTCCTATATTTTTGTACCTTAGTTTGGCACCTAGTAATGGAAGGCAGGGGAAATGAAGTGTTCTATAATGCCCTCTCTCTCCTGTCCATCCTCCTCTGTTATCCAGGTGCATGGGTTCCTTGAAGGCAGGACCTTGACCTCATACTCTTTTGTCTCATGCATAGCACCCAGTATGGGGTAAGGGCAACTACATTGCTGAATTCAGATGGGAGGGCAAAGAGCAGTTTAGGGAATAAGACTGAGGCCTGAGGGCGGAGGAGAAGGAGGGAGGTTTGACTATGAAGAAAGGCCTGGAGGCCTGTCCCCTCCGCCACAATGCCCACACCCACCCTCCAGGGGAACCCAGTGCGCCCAACCCCACACCCCAGCCCCGCACTCACCCAGCTGGTTGGAGAGCGGCAAGGTGAAGGTGGACTGCCTCAAGGGGCCCTCCAGCAGGGCCCTGTGGTGGGAGCCCCTCTCCACCAGCTCCCTGTCCAGCTTTGGGACGGGCAAGTGACAGAACTTCCCGGTGGAGTTGGAGGGGCACCAGCACTCGTCCCTGCCGATGCAGCGGCCTCCATTCAGGCAGGGGATCTGGCAGAAATCTACAACATGGACCTCAAGGTGACCGGCGGTGGAAGAACAGAGCAGCAGCACCCCCCCCCCCCGCCCCCCCCTGCCGCAGTGGGTGACAACAGAAGCAGGGCGCAGTCGTGCTCCAAATCGGCACAGCGTCGCCTGGAATGCAGGGACTTTCCAGGAGGCCCGGGGGTGAAGAAGGGGAGATAAGAACCAGCCCTGGCCCTTTTAAAGCGCCCCTTCATGCCTTTTTTCGACCCCCCAATAACCTGGGAGACAGGGCCAGCCAGGAACTGTCGTCTAAGGGCAGAAGGGACTCACAGATGCGGAAGCCAGACTTGGGGTCATGCCCGTGACCGCCCTGGCTGTACAGGGTGGTGGTGTCGCCACGCTCGCAGCTGTTGGCACAGTGCCCATAGGCACAGGTCTGCTTGCAGATGGTAGGAGTGAAGATGATCTTGATCTTCTTGATTTTTTCCGTGAGGTTCAGCCCTGCAGAGAGAGGGCTTGGGTCCAGGGGGCAGGGCTGAGAGGCACAGCTGTGACCTCCAGAGGCTGGTTGGAAAGGCCCCAGGACCAGGGGTGAGTCCATCCCAAGGGCATTTGCTCAGTACCCACTGGATACAAGGCCCCATTGTTGGGGCAGGGTGACACCTGTGAGAAGCCCCCAGACCAGCATTCATTGAGGGACGTCAATGTGCAGCCAATAAGCTGGTGCTTTATGCACTTTACTCTCAATGCTCTTGAGTCTTATTTTAGGTTGAACCATTAGAAGATGCCACTTTGTAGGTTAACATGGTTGAATATTGGCCGTGTTCCTACATCCAAGCTAATATTTCCAATTCCCAGGGAAGGAAGCAGGCTTGGAGAAGGTTGGGTTGCAAGTGGTGCTGCTGGGCTTTGAAGCAAAGGGCAGAGAACAGAATGTAGCTCAGACCCGCCGGAGTGCAGTTTTCTAGGAGAAGTGGAGGAAGATAAAGCCTGAAAGAACGATTAGAGACAGGTTTGGGGGAGGTGGGGGGCGGGGGGGAGACTGGTTGCCAGAACAAGGATTGGTACTTTATTTGGTGGGTAGTAGGAAGTCACTGAAAATTCCAGTAAGAGATGGAAGAGGAAATGTGGGGGACGAATGTCGTCCCAGCTGGTGTGCAGGTGGAGGGGAGGCAGGTGACCGGGGCGGGGGGGGGGGGGGGGGGGACGTCACGCAGCGGTGTGAGCTGAGGTTGCTTCAGTTAGGGGTGGTAGCAGTGGACATTCACAGGAGGGGGGCTCATTTGGTGTGGGGAGCCCAGAGAGGGAAGCGGCAAGGCAGAGGGGTTGAGGAGGGAAAGTGTGAAGTCTATGTGGTCACCGGTTCAAGAAGCTTGACTGATGGGAGAGGAGGGAGAGGAAGCCAGAGAACAGTGGAGAAATAAATCTGTGTGTATAAGCTGCCAGGAAAGGTACAGGCTAGGAGAGGTACAGGCTGAAGGGGAGGACAGAGGGGGCAAGGGGGGCACCTGTGACGGCCTGGCTTTCCACAGCACTCAAGAAAGGAGGTGTGAGCCATGGACACAGACAATAGGATGGTGAAGGCCTGGGGTGGGGGTGGGCAGGGCTAGAAGAGGTCAATGGTGGGGGGGGGGGGGGCGGGGAAGGGAACATATGTAATACTTTGAACAATAAAGGTTTTAAAAACAAAAGAACAAAAAAAAAAGAAAGGAGGCGTGTGTGCCTTAGACAAGACGAGGGACAGCCCCTTTTGAAGATGACAAGAAAGGAGGTCATCTTGAAAACATTACACTAAGTGAAAGAGCCAGACATGAAAGGCCGCATTTCGTATAATTCCATTCATATGCAACGTCCAGGACGTGCAAATCTCTAGAGACAGAAAGTAGACCAGTGGGGCCGGGGGCTGGGGGGCCGGGGGAATAGGGAGTGACTGCTTAATGCCTGTGAGGGATTTGGGGTGGTTATTCTGTAGAGGGATGACAATGTTTGAGAATTAGTTAACAGTGGCAGTTGCATCAAATTGTGGAGATACTGAAAGCCACTGACGTGTACACTTTAAAATGTAACGTTATGTGAATTATACCTCAATTTTCAAAATGGAACAAAAAAGAAATGAAGTCAGCACGGTCAGGGGTTGAGGTGAAGGGGGCACTGTGCTGGTGGCGGGGCAGGAAGGGAGGAAGGCAGGCACTCTCCTGGAGGCGCAGGCATGTCCAGGTGCCTAAGGGTTGGGACCTGGGAAAGTGGGAGCAGTTGGAGTCGCTGCTCTGGGGAACGGGAGGGCGTCCAGGCACACAGGGAAGGCTTGTTGGGCGGTGACCAAGCATGTGCGGACGCGTGAATCCACAGGGGCCGCCGGTTGTCTCCTCTGGAAGCAGAGGACCAGTCCTAGGTGCTAAGGAAGCAACTGGTTGGGTTGGTCCAGGAGGTTTGTAGGAAGGATAAGTTGGAAGGGCCAGACCAGGGAGCTGAGGTTCAGAGCCGGACATGAAGGAAGTGCACGCAGGACAGGTGACAGATGGGGCAGAGATGGAGCAACCAAAGTCTAAGGGTCTCAAAGGGACAAAGCCCCGATCAGCTGGTTTGGGACCCCCCGGGGCCTGGCACTGGACAATTGTTTGTTGACTGGCTGAGAGGATGAGGGACAGGTGACAACTCAGTGAGAATGGAGGAGAGAAGCAAGACGGGGAGAAGAAAACCAAAGATTGAGATGCCCTGCTCTCCTAGGGCCCCAAGAGAGGGCATCCTTACCCCAGGGGGATGACAGGTGGTCCAGATATGCTGCCTGCTGGGCACCATCCCTCCGCTCAAGGCCTGGTCCCGCGGGCAGGGCATTGGAAGTCAGCTGGCCATTGGCTGAGGTGGCCGGGTAAAGTCTGACGGTCCGGGACAGCCCCACGCGCTGCTGGGAGGGGCGGGGCTGGCTGAGCTCACTCAGGCTCCTGTGGAGACAAGCGAGGCGCAGGGGTTTGCACTGAAGAACAGTGTCGCCGTGCAACCCCTGCTCAGGACGCCCACCCCCACCTGCACCAGAAGAGTGCTCTCTCTTTGGCTGCCAAGAAAATGAAGGTGCCCTGGCAGAGGACTGCGCTAAGGCCAGCCAGCTAGGTCAGTGGGAGTGCCTACCCATATGTGGAAAAGCCAGGCTTTGGCTGGGCATTCTGGGCAAGTACTTAGCCTCTCTGGGCCTCAGTTCCCTTGACTGCAAAATGAAGGTGTTAGACTGGTCCCATGTAGCTCTAACATTCTGAGTCTTTGAGACGCTATGGACCAGCCTCTGCCCCCAAACCAAGTCCTGTGCCTACCCCAGCTGTGGGCAAACTACAGCCCGCGGGCCGGATCCGGCCCGTTTGAAATGAATAAAACTAAAAAAAAAAAAAAAAAAGACCATACCCTTTTATGTAATGATGTTTACACTTTGAATTTATATTAGTTCACACAAACACTCCATCCATGCTTTTGTTCCGGCCCTCCGGTCCAGTTTAAGAACCCATTGTGGCCCTCGAGTCAAAAAGTTTGCCCACCCCTGGCCTACCTGCTGCCACTTCTTTTTTTTTTTCTTTACCCTGACTCAAGGATATGTTTTTATTGATTGACTTAGAGAGAGAGACAGAGCGAGACAGAGAGAGAGAGAGACATCGATCGGTTGCCTCCCTTACATGCCCTGACTGGGGATTGATGTATGGAACAACACTCCAACAAACTTAGCCTCCCGGCCAGGGCCCTCTGCCCTTTCCTTTCCTTTTTTTATTTTTTAAATCCTCACCTGAGGATATTTCTTTCATTGATTTCTAGAGAGAGTGGAAGGGAAGGAGGAGGGGGAGAAAGAGAGAGAGAAACATCAATGTGAGAGAGACACATCAATTGGTTGCCTCCCACATGTACTCCCACCAGGACTGGGCAACCTGCAAGTGAGGTAAGTGCCCTTGATGTGGAATCAAACCGTGACCTCTTGGTTCATAGGTTGATGCTCAACCATTGAGCCACGCCAGCCCTCTGCTACTTCTTAATGCAACCTTTCTAGCATATTACCTGTGGCATGGGTGCCCAACATATACACATTCACAGGTTGATTCAGGGGCAGGACTTAGAATATCCCTTTCATTTGTTTTATTGCAAAAATATTATTACAGCAATATTCAAGGAGAAAAAAATGAATTCATCACCCCCACCCCAAGAGAGCAAATAATTTTGCATATTTCTTTTCAACTCTTGCTCAAGTATATGTTCTTAAACTATTATCATCACCTGTAGATTTTTCACTTAACATGCTGTCACGTGTTTCTCTCATTGGAACTCCACGCTAATGGCCCCAAGATTCCTGAGCTCAAATCCCTTAAGGGCCAGCTGAAGACCAGCAGGGTAACCACCAGCTTGCCTGGACAGTACATCCCCATAATGATGTCACTTAGTTAAGTGTGATGTGCCTACGCCCTGCCCAACACTCTCAGGTGTTCAAACAGCAATGGGAAAACAAATGGGTAAGGGGCTCTGTGCCCCCCCCCACCTTCATCCTCACTGGTGGCTCCACCCTATCTCATTTATAAATGAGCTTTCATATGCGATTTTGCTTGGTAAGTGCTCTGCTGCCAAAAGAACATTTAAAAAATCACTGCAAGGTGGATAGGACGGTTGTAGCTACCATTCATTGAGCACTGATTCAATGCATCATCTTATTCGTGTTATTTTATTGAATAAAAAAAAGTAAGTTGCAGAATAATATGGATAGTATGCTTCCAGTTTTGTGTTTTAAGAAAACTTCCTCTCTCCCACTAAAACCATTTACACAGGCATTGGAAAGGTCTGGAAGGACCTGTGACAGTGGCTGCCTCTGGGGAATGAGGGTGCCTGTGTATGTCTAACTACTGTTCTAAACTTTGTATGTTTCTATATCTGTGGAATTTTTTCCGTAAAATATTTTATAGAAAACATGCATCCTTTTGTAATAAAAATAAATCTCTATTTCTCCCAGCAACTCCATTGTATAGATAAGACAACTGAAGCTCAGGAAATGCACGGCAAATATGTGTAAATAACGAGTATCAACAGTGGACTAGGATGGCTAACAGAGGTGTAGGAATTCAGAGGTAAGAGAGACTGACAGTTGAACTACCCATTCAAGAGATGGTTAGGAATTTTACAGTCAAAAGTGAGGAGCAAGACATTCCAGGTAAGAAAAATAACATAAGAAAATGCATGGAGGTGGGAAGCATGGACCATATTTAAGGAAGAATAATGAACACAGATAGATAAAGCACAGAATTGAGGAGAGGGGAGGGAAGGGAGATAACATCTATGCAGTGCCTACCAGGCAGTGGCCTGATGCATGCTATGTGCTTTACATAATATATTATCTACTTGTCCAAACAACCCTATGATCAAAACACTAGGTTTGGCCAAAACCACCTTAAACGAAGTAAAATGACAAAATGAGAAAAATATGTGCAACTCATGTATAGAAAAAGACCAATTTCCATTAAATATAAAGAAAAAAGACAGACCAAAATAGCCCGAAAGGAAAAATCAGCAAGGGAATATGAACAGCTCACAGAAAAAAAATACAAGTTCTCCTAAACGCATGAAAATATGCTCAATCTTTCTCATTCTAAGAGATGTGCAAATGGAAACTACTCCGAGATGGCATTCTGTAACCCATCCGAATAGCAAAAATCCCAAAGTTTAATAATAAACTAATTTGATGAGATCATAGATTATGCCGACACAGGCACTCTCAGATGTTGTTGGTAAGGATGTAAATTGGTACAGCCCTATGGACAGCAATTTGGCAAAGTCCACCCACAGCACAGTGCACCTATGCTTTGCCCCTCCAGTTCCACCTCTGAGACTGCGCTGCAGATAAACCTGCTGTGGTGGACGCTGCAGGTGCCCAGCCCAGGTCCCCATTAGCTTCTTCTGAGTCCTGCTCTAGGCTGATGGCAGCCACTTGACAGGCTCCGCCCACTATCCTGATCACTAAACCAATGACTGCTTGAACCAGAAGCTCAAAAGCCCCACCCACTTGCCTCAAGGTGGGACCACTCTGCATGCTCCACCCTTAATCAGGCCTTGGCTTGATTTCTCCAGGACCAATTCTCACGTGGCTCTTCCCACCTGCCCATTCTTTTCTTTCTTTTTTAAATTTAACTTTATTGTTGAAAGTATTACAGATATCCCCCTTTTCTCCACCCATTGATCCCTTCTAGCCCACCCCCAGCCCTGCCCCAGGCCTTCACCACACTATTATCTGTGTCCATGGGTTATGCATATATGCATATAAATTCTTTGGTTAATCTCTTCCCACCCACCCACCCATGCCTTCCCTCTGAGATTCGACAGACTGTTCCATGCTTCTATGTCTCTGGATCCAGTTTGCTCATCTGTTTGTTTTGTTCATTAGATTCCACATATGAGTGAGATTGTGTGATACTTCCACCTACCAATTCTGCTTTCCCCCCTCCCTTAGCTCTCCCCCAATAAATCACTAGAATCCATTTCCCAGCTGCACCTCCAGGGGAATCTGACCCAAGACACTTGTAAATGTCAAAAATGGTGGATGGGCGAGATTATTCATAACAGCGCTATTTTGTAATAACAATATTTTGTAAAGAATAGAAACAACTGAAGTGCCCTGCCCTAGGGGATTGGTCAAACAACTAGGATTGGTCAAACATCCACAGGATGGAGTCATCTGCCTTCAAAACAGAAAGCAGCAGCCCCTCTACATCGTAGGGAAGGTCTCTGAGATGCTTTGAAAAGTGGAAGAACAGCCCCGGATCTGGCCCTCTCACTGTGTTTGTGCAGACAGTGAAACAACAGTCATTTTTATACATTTTTAAATGGTTGAAAAAAAATCAAAAGAAGAAGAAGAATATTTCATGACATGAGAAAGTGATATGAAAATCAAACTTAAAGAGGCTGGGGAAAGGGCAATGAGGGGAAAAAAGGAGATATATGTACTACTATGTGTAATACTTTAAACAATAAAAAAATAATAAAATAAAAATTAAATAAAGGAAAAAAAGAAAATCAAACTTCAGTTTCCACAAATAAAGTTAATTGGAACACAGCCGCACGCGTTGTCAGAGGCTGCTTTCCCTCGGTGATGGCAGAGCTGAGGAATCGCAGAAACCATCTGCTGTTCAAAGCCTAAACTATTTACTAGCTGGCCTTTTATGGAGAAAAATCTGCTGACTCCCCGTGTGGAACATGTAAACTTTTGGGTAAAAAGAGAGAAAATAAGGACACCTGTTGCATGTATTTGCATATTCATAAAGCAACCTTGGAAGGATGCCCTGGGAAGCAGTAACAGTGGGAAGGGGTGGATGGGGAATAAGCTAGTGTTACAGTGTAATGAATACTCTCTCTGTGCCAGCCTCTGTCCCAGCCTCTATGCCAGCAATGCGCATCGCATGCATCAGCTCATGTGGGCCTCTCCATACCCCTAAGAGTTACTCACTATCCCCATTTTACAGTCAAGAAAACAGGGGAGGGATTGTCTACGCCTTGCTGAAGGTTGCAGAACTTCCGGGTACAGAAGTGAGGTTACCAAACCAGGGAGGTTCATCCTTTAGCCACCCCAGCACTTGTGATTTCTTTATCACTGTTTTACAGATGAGGACATTGAGGCTTTGAGGAGTTAAGAAGAATAAGTCTGGTGCATATGGGGGAGGGCCTGAAATGTGGGGGGAGGGTTGCCTGGTGTACTGAATGGGTAAGGGGGGGCCCCTGGAGACTTTGGAGCAGCCCAGCCTCTTTCACTCATTCAAGAAGCACCTGTTGAGTGCCTTCACATGGTAGGCACTGAGGTCCAGGGATGGCAAAGACCCTCTTACTCTGTCTGCTTCAATGGAGGCTTGGCAAAGGGACCAGCATCCCAGCAAAGGTATGGGGGCACAGTGGAAGCCACATATTAGCCGTGAGATATTCGTGGTCTTTAAGAAGGTCTAGGACATGATAGGATGGGCCTTTTAAAATGACCATCTCTGGTGAAAGATTACCTGGTGGTGGATGGATCAGATAAGGGAGGACTGGAGACTCTGCTCTAGGCTATAAGGACCAAGGGTGGTACCCAGAGGAAAGCATAGATTCAAAGGATATTTAAGTCCTAGAGAATTCCCAACTGTGGCTTAGACAAATGGGCAGATGCCAAGATCCCAATGTAAGAGATCCAAGAAATGGCTCCGTTTCGGACATGATGCGTGTCGAGTGTCTCAAGATGGATCTGCAGATGGAAACACCCAGGAAGAGCCATTCAGGAGAGAGAAGGGGCTGGCGGGGGAGGGAGAGTCGAGTGCAGAGATGGTGGTTACAGAGTAAAGGAGGGGTGATATCACTCAGGGAAAACGTGCAGAACAAACCGCACTTCAGCGTGCCTTCCACTGTTGGACTGAGGCACTAACTCTGCAAACACGTCCCAATTTCAAGGGAGAAATGTGTCCATGAACGCACTACTGGTCTCAGTGTTGAGTTACGCTCCCATCCATCCGTCTCTAACCTTTGGTACTTGCTACCACTTGTCCGCTAGCACGTGATAAAACACACGAACAAGCCGTGAGTGCATATTAACGGGAAACGCGGCAACAGCCCGCCGCACTTCACTTGACAGCTTATTCTGCTCGTGCGTGCCCTTCGCCAGGCCTTTTCTTTCGCACATGCAGACGATCGTCATAGCTTCTGCTAATAAAACTGTTCCCAGCTCTGATCTCGGAGTTAATTACATTGATCGTTTATGGTATTTCTTATGACTTCCAGGTGCTCTGACACCTAAACACTGAGAAATATAGGAGTAGAGAGAGTAAAGAAGGCGGGAGGGAGGGGATCCTGGGAGCCCCCAGGCTAAAGGGGCAGGCAGAGCGAGAGGCTGTGAAGGTGCTGAGAGGGAGCAGGCAGAGAGGAAGGAGGGGAACAGGAAGAGAGCTGTTCCCAGGCTCCATCTCTGCTCCTGGCCAAAGGGGCGGAGCGCTCCTTCCCGGGACTGCAGGCGAACATGCCTGGTGCCTCCCAGGTGGCAAAGTCTCCCCTGAGAATCTGGGCACTGGCAAGGCAAGGGGAAGCCCTCACTCTCTGCTCCTTCTGTCCTCCTGGCTGGCCAGGCAGGCCTCACGCCCAGGTCACGATCAGTGCCAACCCCCCAGGCACCCACGATGGTGTAGCCACACGTCCCGCGCCAGTCCCTGCCACAACCCTGCCCGGCCCCAGCAGGAAACAAGTGGCACCCAGGCCTGGTGGGGGAGGGGGAGGGAACACCGTGACCTTGGCACAGAGCCAGGAGCCTGCTGCTTCTGGGCGAGGCAGAGCTTGAGGGCTGAGCAGGTGAGACCCAGCCGCAGCCATCGCTCCCCAGCCTCTGGGTATCACAGGTACCAGCTAGGTGGGTTCCCTGTGGGGAGGGGGGGACTTGAACCCTGCCCCACTTGTCCTAGACAACAATAATGGACACTTATGGAGCACTAATCCTGTGCTGTGTGTTATGTGCTATATGCCTTATGTTATCTAATCCTCACAACCACCGTAGAGGGTTGGGGCTGATATTAACCCCATTTTTCATAAAAGAAAACTGAGGCACAGAGAGGTTAAGGAACTTGTCCAAGGTCATGTACCTACATCTGTACTGTCCAGTGGAACCTTCTGTGTTGATGAAATGCTTGCTAGTCTGTGGTATCCAATCTGCTAACCACTAGCTGCTTGTGACTTTTAAATATATTAGAGGCCTGGTGCACGAGATTCGTGCACTGGAGGGAGGGGTGAGGGGGTGTCCCTCAGCCCGGCCTGCAGCCTGCGCCCTCTCGCAGTCTGGGACCCCTCGCCCCTTACCGGCGACCTGCAGCGGAGGTGGGAGAGGCTCCTGCCACTGCTGCTGCGCTCGCCAGCCATGAGCCTGGCTTCTGGCTGAGTGGCGCTCCCCCTGTGGGGGCGCAGTGACCACCAGAGGGCAGCTCCTGCATTGAGCATCTGCCCTCTGATGGTCAGTGCAAGTCATAGCGACCAGTCATTCCACTGTTTGGTCGATTTGCATATTAGGGTTTTATTATATAGGATTGATTTCAGAGAGGAAGGGAGAGGGAGAGAGATAGAAACATCCATGATGAGAGAGAATCATTGATTGGCTGCCTCCTGCAGGCCCCACACTGGGGATCAAGCCCACAATCAGGGCATGTGCCCTGACCGGGAATCGAACCATGACCTCCTGGTTCATAGATTGACACTCAACACTGAGCCACACTGGCTGGGCCGCTTGTGACTTTTGAGTACTTGGAAGTGCAGCTTGTGTGACTGAGCAACTGAGTTTTACATTAAATTAAATTTAAGTAGCCCCATGTGGCCAGGGGCCACCGCACTGGACAGCACAGTAGAGGAAATGGAGGAGCTGGGATTTGAACCCGGAAGTCTACCTCGGCCTATAACTACAGGACTAGAAGGCTCCCCTGACTGCCTCACTGCATGCTTGGTCCCTAGGAAGCTTCACTCATACCCAGGCGCTTGCCTTTCTGCTCCAGGGGAACGAGCACCCTCCCAGCCTTGCTGTCAGCCCCCCAAACTGCACTCTCTGCCAGCAGATGTCAGCGGGGCTGTGGCAGAAAAGAGACTGGGTTCCCAAGGACAGGCCCATGTCACAGGGAGCAGGGTTCAGCCCAGTGTGAGAAAAGTCTTCCAAAGAGCCAGAGCTGACCAGCGACAGGGCAGCCCAGAGAGGCAGGAGCCTGGGCCCTGGAATTGTGGGCCTGTGTCCCTGTGTCCCAAGAGGAGGCCACAGACAGTCCTGCTCAGGGCAGGGCTGCAGACTGACAACTTCTGAGAGATTGGTGGGGTGGCTGCTCAGTGGGCAGTGCCCGGGGGACCCACCCCGCCTGTTGCCTGACATACTGATGCAGCAGCATCAACACCAGCACCCTCACTCCCTGGCGCCCTCCTGGAAGGGCCGGAGCCAGCCTCCCCCAAGTGTCTCCAGACCTCTCCTGCGCTGATCCCGCTGTGTCCACTCCTCCAACCCCCCTGACCTCACTGGCCAGTCAAGGCCCCACCCCGCCCAGCCGCCTGTGAGTCACATCCCCCTGCTCTGAGGTCCAGCTCTTCCTGCGGCCACACCCAGGTCTGAGGGGTTTTGCACACAGGTCCCGGGGGATGCTCCTGGCAGGTGGGGAGGGGCAGAGCCCTGGGGGAGTGTCTGCTGCCCCAACCACATCCTGCTGCTCAGGGGGAACACAGCACCCTGTTTCCTTGCAGCAAGTGAGGCAGAGGTGGGCAGGAACTGTGCACGTCTGGGGGACTCTCTGGGGGGCACTGAGGCCTGGCCTGGGGCCTGATCCCCGCCTCAGAGCGGTCCTGAAGCAGGGGTGCCTCAGTCTTCCAAGGGTCCAGAAGCCCCCTGAGCCTCATCACCAAGTGAGTTGCAAAGAGGCACATGATAAATGGCGGTGAGTTCCCACCCTGATCAAACCAAGTGGTGGTAAGGCTGAAGCCATTGAACGGAATGAAAACACAAGTCAGGGCCTATGGACACATGACAAGGGTTCCAGGAGATCAGAGGAGGAGGAGGAAGGAGAGGAGAGGCCTTTAGGCTGAGGGGATAGAGCTAGGATCACGTCCCAAAGCCAGGGAGAGCTTGGTACATGGGCATCTCACTACCATCAAACTGGCATGAGATGCCCCCCTCCTGAACCCTTGAGTTCCCAGCTCATGGCCTTTGGTACCCCTCTACCCTCTATAATATGCCCCCCACAACACACACACACACACACACACACACACACTCATGCTCTCCCCCTCCCCTTGTCCATCCCCTCTCCCCCCCCCCCCCCCCCCCCCCCACACACACAGAGCTGAACAGGCCTGCATGATTGGACAAAAAACACAGGCCTGTGACTTCAGATGAGTTTCCCCCACTCCTGGACTCGCCTGGACAGGCCCATTGTAGACAAAGGCAGTGGGGGGCCTGGGTCAAGGATACGCTCTCAGGGGCTGGCATGCTCTCTCAGGAGCTGAAACGCGGCCCCAGGACCACAAACAAAAGGAGATTTCTCCGAGAGCTGGGACCCAACCTGAGACGTCTTCGCTCAGTAACGTAGCAGCTCAAAGCTACCAACTGAGTCTATGCCAGACATCAGCTACAGGCATCTTCGTTTGTATTTTTGTTAAGCCCTTTACATTTGATGCCGATAGCGACTCTCTGCTGTAGGAACTATCGCCCCCTGTTTTCCAGAAGAGAAAACTAAAGCACAGAGAGGCTGTTACCCTGCCCGGGGTCCCCACAGCAGGGAGGTGCTGAGTGTGTCTCAGGGCCCAAGCTCCGTCTGCTGTTGGGGGTGACACTCGCCACCCTGATGCTCACCCTTGGCCATGACAGGAAACCTCACTTGGGCCAGAAACACCTTCGCGTGTTCTGGGCAAACTCCGAGTTCCTATTTGCCACTGCTGCTTTTTGATGCAAACAAAAGGCTCAGATAAACCCCAAAGTCTAGGGACAAATAAGAGTGGGTGCTTTCATGGCACATCTAAAAGGTGTCAGATGTATTTTTTAGATTTTAGTAAATCCTCTTGACCATTCTAGAAGGTAGTGATGTCATCCCCATCTTACAGATGAGAAAACTGAGGCTTGTGAGGTTAAATCCCTTGCTCTAGGCAGCATAGTTGTTAAGTGGTAGAGCTGAGAACCAAACCCAGACTGGTCTAACTGTAAGGCATAAGTGATTTCACAATTCCTCCCTCACACACTACTGCCTGCGGTAGGGGCTCTGACCTTGACCCAAGAACCTCAAAGACAGAACCAAATGTGGAGTCAATTTGCTTCCCAAGAGTGTGGGTTGGCTGGGGGCTCAGAAAGACATCCCGCTTCCTCTGAGGACCAGATTCCCTCGAGAGGCCTCTGATGCAACCCCCCACCGTCCGTTGGGTGCACCTGTGGGTGGACATGTTTGTCAGCAGCCAGGGGCTGAGGCGGGGAGGAGAATGCAGCATAGGGGACCAGCTGGGGGGAGAGAGGTGGTAGCTCCAGAGGTTTTGATTTGCAGTCTTCGTTTTGCAAGGAACGGGGATTTTTCTTTTCTAAAAGCACTGGACTTCCTTGAATCTTAGACCTTTAACAAATATTTTTTTAGGAGAAAAAAGAAGAAAAAAAAAACAACCACAAAATGCCTGTCACAGCTACTCACTTCCACAGTGAATCACGGACACAAAACCACAGCAATGTGGCTAACAAAGGAACTATGTGTTTTCACATTTTGTTATTGGAAATCATTTAGCAATAGCCACTATGTCATCTGCAGACAGACAGACAGACGTGCATACACACCCCTCTGGGTCCTAAGCAGCCAATCTTACAACCACGGTCATCAGATGACTTTGCATTTAACCATTTTCCTTTTCCGGGGAATTATCTTGCAAGACTTAAACCCTCCCCCTTAGCCCCCTACCAGAGATGGTGTGTGTATGTGTGTGTGTGTGTGTGTGTGTGTGTGTGTGTGCACGCGCGCATGCACATAGGTGAGCTGGTGATCGGGGGAGGATAAGGAGGAATGCTAACACATTGACTCAGCTCGATAAATGGAAACAAGTATACTTTTGAGAGTCCCTTACTGTTATCATAATACAACCTTCCCTCCGTATTCATGGGAGATTGGTGACAGGACCCCTCCTCACACATACCAAAGTCCATGGATGCACAAGTCCCTTGCATAATATCATGGAGTATTTGCATATAATCTATGCATATTCTCCCTCATACTTTAAAATCATCTCTAGATTACTTACACCTACTGCAATGTAAATGCTATGTCAATGGTTGTTATACTGTATTGTTTAGGGAATGATGACAAAAATAGAAGTCCATACATGTTCAGCACTGACTCTTAGGTCTGTTAGCAACAACGTAACTTTTTTTTTTTTTTTGAGTATTTTCTATCCGTGGTTGGTTGAATCTGTGGATGTGGAACCCACGGATACAGAGGGCTGACTGTACACTTTGGTACCACTTTGTTTCGGTAAAGTACTTTTCACCCAGGAAACTTACAGTTCCTTTTCTGACGGTGGCAAATTAGTTAAGTGGTGGCAGATTTAAACATTGTGTAACTGGAAAAACGACTAGAACCATGCATCTGAAACTTCCTCTACATTGTGAACAAGGGGTGAAACCTGATATATATTTGAAAACCCTGAGCTTAAAAGGAAAATTCACAGGACCTGAAAAAACTCCATCGTGATTTTTGAAGCATGATCTCTCAGCACAGCTTTCCACCCACACCCCACGGGTCTCTCTCTCTCTCTCTCTCTCTCTCTCTTTCTCTCCCTCTTTCTCACTTACAACTCCCCCTCCTCCCTCCCCCCTTCCCCCCCCACCATCAACCCAGAGGTGGCATTTACTGAGCAGCCACGGTCTGCACAAAGCCACCGGATGGGACAGACATTCCCTGGGGCATCTGAGAATGAGTATTAACTGTCTTTCCATTCCCTCCTTGCTTCATCTCTCCCTAACTCTTTCTTTTCAAACAAAAATCCTAGAGGATTAGGTCAGTTAAATGCTATGAGTACAGCCACAAGCTTGAAATGTTTGTCACTATTTTTTTTCAAGCTGGATGCTGGAAATTGCATACATTAATGTTTTAATGACCCAGCAGGCTCCCCACACATGGCCGTGGGGAATGCTGCTCCAGGTTCTGGCCAGGATTCCATAGTTTCCTGAAAAAGACACTGGGTGCCACGCCGGCCCCAGTCCTCGGCAGCTCCCACCCCAGGCTGGCAGGTCTGCACCTGTCTCCGCTCACCTGCGCTAGGGGCTGCTTAGCAAAATGACTGCACGCATGGGTCCCGGAGCCTCGAGCAGAGCTGGGCTGCAATCGCCCTGTGGAGTGGGGGCAGCAGGAGTCTCCTCCTCATCGGGTCACTGTGGGGACTGGCCAATGAGCTGGAGATCTCCTACCTGCCCCAGCCCACGTGGGACCCCGCAAGGAGCAGGGGTATGCATCCCCCGGCTCCCTCCTGAGGGGCCTCTGTGGGTGGGCGGTGGGTGGAGGCCGTGTTCCTCTACCAGAGGCCACAGCCCTGTTGTGGCCCAACGGCTGGAGCCACGCTGGGTGTCAGTGGCCCCTGCTCCCTGCCCCCTTGAGACCTGGAGGGTTAAGTAAGGACTTCCCTACACAGCTACCCCTGGGTACCCCCTCCTTTGTGGTCTGCCCTAACCCTGTCTGTGCCCTTGCAGATAGGCCCTTTATCGAACTGTCCCCTCGGAGGGTGTCACCTTTTCCTGCTGGAACCCCTGATAGAAAGGGCATCAGCTATCAGGTACTGAGTACTGAGCTATGTGGCTTGGCACCTTATCCACGATATTTTCTTTTACTCTGACTGCAACCCTGTGTTTTATTTTATTCTGTCCAGTATTCGCATCAGCAATGTATACTGAGACTCAGAGAGGTGAAGAAACTCATATATAGGGTGTCCTTCCAAAATGTATACACACTTTGAGTGATTATAAAGGCAGAGTTTATTAAAATGCACCTCGTTTTCAAAATTGAGCTATGACCTCCTACAGTGTGTATACATATTTTGGGGGGACACCCTGGAGTATCAAATAGATAAGCAGCAACAGAATCAGATGAAACTGGGGTCTGACTCATGACCCATGATCTTAACCACGATGCCATACTATTCCCAACATTAAATTAGGAGGAGCCTGTAAAGGGCTTCGCATAGTAGGCCCGCTGACTCAATCATGCTCAAAAAGGAGAGGTTAAAATAACAACCCTACCACGCTGAAAAACCCGCAGTCCTCAATTCTACTATGACATCACCCTAACCCAACCCTAACCACAACCCTCAGGTTATAACCTCATCCTAACACCACACCAAAGTTCCCCTAACCACCACCCTGTTGTGAAATAGAATGTCACCTCAACCAGAACCTTAGTCCCACACAGTCCTGGCCGAAACATTCGCCACTGTAGCCACACTTCTAGGCGCCCCCTTAGGCTGAGGCTAGGTCAGGGCTGTGGTGAGCACCGGCTCTCCCTGTCCCTCTGGCCTGGGTGCCTGCCCTCATCCCAGCGGCAGGGGGAGCCCCGCACCCCACTCCACGTCTATGCCGTACTTGGGCTCAACATAATAGGACACAAGACATGTGTGCAACATCCATTTCCGGGATGTCACCGAGCTGGTGACTCTGGTGTGGGGAGGAGAGGAAAGGAGAGGAGAGAGAAGGGGAGGAGACCCCATCACAGTGCCTGAAACTCAGAGCAGAGTGCAACAAGCCCTGTGGATGGTGATGAGGAGAAGGGGAAGTAGAAGAGGAAGAGGCTTGTAGCTTTCTCCATCACTTTGCTGCAGCTGTGGGCAGATAGGAGGCCAACAGCTCCTATGTCAGAGACTATAGGGCTGGGGCCGAGCTGGCCTGGGAGGAAGCTCCTCTCTGGCACCTCACCTAGGGAAGCATCCTGATAATCCTCAGCTCAGGGAGAGTCCGGAAAAAGGGCATCATGCAGTCCTCATCAGAGATTTGGGGGCTGTCCCGGGCCATCTAGGCCAGATGTCCACCTTCAAGCTTAGAGAGGGAGGGAGGCAAGTGTGCAGGAAGCAGACACTACTTCCCTTGAATCTGCCCACTTGCTCTGTGGGGGGAGCAGGAAAGCCTGGGCCCCCTTGTCCCCTGAGCACCCAGAGGCCTGAGCCTGGCATCTTCACCAGCCCGGAGGTGGAGGAGGAGGCTTCCAGGCTCTGCTGCACAGAGAGAGGCACATTGGCCCCACCTTCCTCGTGACCTAAGGGCCAGATTGCGTGCCCAGTGACTCTGCCCAGAGCCCATGTCTTCTTGCTATTCACACGGGTACCTCACGGCCAGCTATGCCCTGCCCGGGCCCTGAGTGCCATGGGTCTCAGGTATTTGGGGGGGTTGGAGAGGCACACATTAACACTCTAAAAAGTCCCAGAGGCCACCTTCCTTTTAGAGAAACCTAGAAGGGGCCTCCGCAGCTAAACCTAGCCAGAGAAGACAGCCTGAGAGCGACATGCTTTGTGGGCGTCATGGGAGACATTCCCTTTGGGAAGAAGCTGGGCCCAGGGTCCCCACATACAGCTGCACAGGCTGCGCATCACACAATCTGTCATAGAGACTGTGAAGTGGGAGTTGTCTCCTGCTATCGTGTCCAGTGACTAAAAGGCCCAGCACAGAACAGCCTGCCTTCCCCTCTCCCCGACGGGAATGGGGTGCTTCGGACGCACCCAGCTACTCCCAGAGATGAGCACAGTCGGCAGGAACTGAGTGCCAAGGGGCGCTGCATAAACCCTCATGTGGCCCATCTCCACTCCCAGAACACTCTGCAAGCCCAGGGTGCCTGCCCATCCCGGCTGCCGTGGGCAGTGAAAGAAGTTCTCATTGAGGGACAGGTCCCTCTGCTCTTTCAAAAGCAGCAGCAGGGCTCCCGTGACTTCAGACCTGGGGCAGCAGAGCCCTTTCCGTTTGTTCTGGCTGGAGGCCCAGAGTGAGCATCTCCTTCTGACTCCTCCCTTCTGAGCACCCCTCTTCCAAACCCACTGCCCCAGGGCAGGGGCTCATGGCACTCTTCTAAGGCCCAAGAGATGGAAGAAACTGGAAGGAGACCCCATCACAGCTGCCACAGCCCCGCCCCAGGCTCCCGGCACTCCGCAGGGTCTGCCAAGCCCTGCTCTGGCTGCCCTGCAGTCACTCTTAGGAGAAAAGTCTGACCCCCGTGGCCAACGGGCACAGGGTGGGCGGGCGCCCACCGGTTGGGGGCATGGGGAGAGCCCCTTCCTGATCAGTGGCACGCTAGGGGGTGGGCCGAGTGCAAGCTCAGAAGGGAATGGACCCGAGGCCTCCATCTCTGCTCCAGGCAGCAGCTGGGGATACACTGCGGCAGGATGTTCGTTCAGTAGCTACTTATTAAGTGCTTACTCTACGCCAGGCGCTGCTCTGGGAGCCTGGGATGTAGCTGAACAAAACAAAGATCCCTGCCCCGGAGGAGCTCATACTGTAGTTGGGGAAAAACAGACAAAAAACATAATTAGTACATCATGTCATGTTAGAAAGTGGAAAATAAAAAGTGAGCCAAACGGGGACTCTCAAGTGGGAGGTTCACGATATTAAATAACAGGAAAATGGGAGACAACTCCCTCCAGGAAGGGGCCAGGTCGAGGGTCACCACGAACAGCCGCACGGGCTGTGCCCTGCACAACGGTTGGGAACCCGTCCCAGAGACGATGACCTGAAGGACAGCTCCTGGTGTCTACAGTGGCTAAGGTTAGCCCTGAGGTTAAAACCTTAAAGAGACGGCCAGGCAGGGCCTCGGTGAGAAGTTTCTCCTGAAAGTAACCCACTCACGTATATGAGGTGTAAACAGATGCCTCAGCCCACTGTCAGGCCTGCTGAAGAATTACAGTAATTCACCAAGAAACTTCTCACCCACACCGTTTCAATTAATTCTCACAACCTCCCAGAGACATTAAGGTTTAGGGAATGAAGTCCCCACGGTCACTGCGCTAGTTACTAGCCCAGCCAGAAGCAAGATTGGGTCCCCTAATTCCAAGTCTTTTCAAAGTGTAGTCCAGGTCCTACGGATTGGGAAATTCCAGAAAAACTCCAGGGTACAAGCTTGGGGCTCAGAGTTATAAAAACAATCAGGAAAAAAAAAAAAAAGACAAGAAAAGGAAGGAAAGCAACAACTCCCGGAGTCCCAAGTCCGAAACCTTGACTCAGTCTGGATTATAGGGTTGAGTCAATGCTGCAGGGAGGCACCACTCAGTGGCCCCCGGCATGTGTGACACAGCACAAAAGATGCGGCTGCTGAACCCATCGCAGCCTTGCCAGGGAGGACTGGAGGCCAGACTGTCAGGGACAGCCAAGGTCTGCCCTGGCGAAAGACGTCACATGTCCTTGTCACGAAGCGGTAAAGGGGGAATAAGCACGTTTTCCCATGGGGGACATTGAATAGCCAAACTGGAGGCCACCAGCTGAGGTCATGAACTCTTTGTCCCTTCTGTGCCAGCTGCCCTCTCCCCAGGGAACTCGTTTCTGATTCTGGGTCATCAATCTCCTAGGAATTTCCCTTGCCATTCTGTCGGGTCGGGGTGCCTGGGTCCCCCTGGTAGAGCCTCCAGGTGTCACTGAGAAGGAAAGACCGGAGGGGAGGAAGCAAGCCATGTGTGTTGGGGGACGTGCTTGACGGGGGTTGAATTGTGTCTGCCAAAAAAGGTATGTTGAAGTCCTAACGCCCAACCTGTGAATGTGACCTTGTTTGGAAATAGGGTCTTAGCAGGTGTAATTGGTTAGGTTTAGAGGTGGTTCTACTGGATTAGGGGAGATCCTAAATCCAATGAGTGGTGCCCTTAGATTACAGTGGTTCTCAACCTTCTGGCCCTTTAAATACAGTTCCTCATGTTGTGACCCAACCATAAAATTATTTTTGTTGCTACTTCATAACTGTAATGTTGCTACTGTTATGAATCGTAATGTAAATGTCTGATATGCAGAATGGTCTTAGGCGACCCCTGTGAGAGGGTCGTTCGACCGCCAAAGGGGTCGCGACCCACAGGTTGAGAACCACTGCCTTAGAAGGACATCACACGCGCAGGACCCGGTGACAACAGAAGCAGAGATTAGGGCGATGCAGCTATAAGCTAAGGGACACAAGGATCGCCGGGAGCCAACAGATGCTAGGAGAGAGGCATGGCACTGATTCTCCCTCAGCTTCCACCAACACCGTGTTTTCGGACTTCTGGCCTCCTGAACTGTGAGAGAATAAGTTCCTGGTGTTGTAAGCCACTCAGTGTGTGGTAATTTGTTATGACAGACCTAGGACACGAACAGTGTTCCGGAGGGACACAGCAAGTGCGACGGCCCTAAGGTGAAAGCATTTGGGGGAAAACCAGTGGCAGAAACAGGTGAGTGAGGAGAGCAAGTGGTGAGAATTGACATCAGAGATCTTATGGGGGCCGGATCATGTAGGGCCGCCCTTGTGGCAAGCCCTTGACAATGGAGCTGTCCACTTCGGATAGAGGGTCCCAGCTGGAATGGGCTGCAGTGGTGGCTGTGCCTGGCCCCCATGATCTCTGTCCCCTGGTGTTATACCTTTGAACATGTTGCACGAAATGGCAAAAGGAAATTACAATTGCAGATGGAATTTGGGTTTCTAATCAGCTGACCTTAAACTAGGGAGATTAAGTTGGGTTATTCAGGTGGGCCCAATGTAATCACATAGGCCCTTAAAGTGGAGAAAACAAGAGTCTGTGAGAGGTTCAGCCAAAGAGGAAGCAGAGGGAATTCAAAACATAAAGATTTCATCTGCCATTGCTTAGCTTTGAAGATAGGAAGGTGGCCACAAGTCAAGGAATGTGGGCAGCTTGTAGATGCTACCACAAAGGAACAGGGACCTCAGTCCTACACCTGCAAGGAACTGAATTCTGCTAACAACCTGAATGAACAGGAATCAGATTCTCCCCTACAGCCTCTGTGACACCTTAACTTTAGCCTGATCAGACCAGTATCAGATGTTTGAACTATAGAACTGTGGCAAATCGTTATCTCAGCATAGAAAATTAATCCAGGGGATATAAAGAGAAGCAGCCCACTGAGAGCCACCACCACGGGGTCCACACCGTCCCAGATACCTCCCCACCATCCCGTTTGCTTTGCTCAGCACTGTCTTCCAGGCCCATGTTGCCCAAGTACTGACTAAACAGGCTTAGATGTCCCCAGGGGTCAACCTCTAAGTCCTGGTTGACTTAGGTCAGGCTAAGGAGCAAACCCAGTGAAAGTCCTTCCCATTCTGAGAAATGTCGTTAAACCTCACCTTGACCCCATCTGCCATAAAGCCGATGAGACTGGTCCTTATGGAGCAACCAAGCTGACACAAAGCCACCACTGGTGCTACTGCTACATCTGCTAGTAGGTCTGCACACACAGACACACGTGCATACACACGCACACACATGCACGGCCATACGTATGCACCCTGACTTTCTATCTGCTCTTTGCCACAGTCTTCTATCCACTCAAGTCCCCAAGGCAAAGAGAACCAGCCAGCTGGTGGTTAACAGGTACTGAACATGAACTCAGGCACCATAAGATGTGCTCTACCCATATGATCTCATATAATCCTCTCTACAATCCTATCAGGTAGAGACAACTGACTCAGAGTGGTTAGGATGCTTGCCTAATATCACACAGCTGATGAGTAGTAAATAAATCCCAGGACCGGAACCCAGGATTGTCCACAAACCCAGGCTAGAACCCTCACTACTCATGGTGAGGTACACGGACCAGCAGCAGCAGCATCACCTGAGACCTGACACTCACCCAGACCTGCTGAACCAGAAGCTGCATGTTAACGAGTTCCCAGGCGATTCACTTCCCTTTGCGGAGCTGAGAAGCACTGCTTTCCCAGGTCTGCTGGTTTCAGGTTGTTGTAACCACGCCCTTCCCGATCTCTTAAGGCCCTTCCTCAGCTGCCTGGCTCTTGCTCCCCAGGTGGGGAGGCCCTCTGCCCAGACTTGGGGAACAAGCCTGGACCCAGAGTTCAGGAGCAGTTAGCGCAGGCCACAGCTGGACAACATCTAGCCATGTCTGGCTCTTGTAGGGCGTGCTGCCTGCTGCCTCAGACTCTCCTGGCCCCTCCTTCTCATCTTCCTTCTGGGACGCAAGTCTTTTGGCCTCCATCTAATTCTCTCTTAAAGAGGGCCTCTGGCTGTCACCAACCCCTGCAGTGTCTCCCCCTCTTGGACATTTGTACCCCTCTCTTGCTCCTAGAATGCCCCTGAGTCATGTCACTCCCTCTCGCTCAGTGGTCGGCAAACTCATTTAGTCAACAGAGCCAAATATCAACAGTATAACGATTGAAATTTCTTTTGAGAGCCAAAGTATTTAAGCTTAAACTATATAAGTAGGTACATTGTTATTAACTTAATTAGAGTACTCCTAAGGCTTAGGAAGAGCCACACTCAAGGGGCCAAAGAGCCGCACGTGGCTCGCGAGCCGCAGTTCGCCGACCACTGCTCTAGCTGGACACCAAGGGCCTGTCCAAGTTGCCACCAGGAGAGAGGCAAGCGGCTGCTTGGGAAACCTGGCTATACTCACAGGAAATGTCTGACACCACAAGGCGAGCAGGATTTGGCCTCCCAAAGCAAAACACAGCTGGGCCGACAGCGGGCCACTCGGACTTTCCCAGATTTCATGGCACTGAGGTCCCAGAGCAGAGAGAGACTGCTGGCCTGGAGGCTACAGCTCATTAAAAACATCACAGTAGCCCCTGGCCAGGGAGCCTGTGAAGCTCAAAGAGGGTGGCCCTGCTGTGGGCCATGGACCTCACCCTGGGCCTTCGCCCCCCCAGCATCTCTTGCATATGTGAAACCTTCGCTGGGAGATCAGGGGCTCCCTAGCTCATCCTCCTTTCCCCTCAGCTTCCTCCTCTCCCCAGCATCAAGCCTCATTCATTTATTCATTCAACTTCTGCTGATTGAGCACCTGCCGTGTTAGGTACCAGGGCCACGTTCATAAATGAGTGGATAGACGACTGTGGCGAAGAGCAGTCCCTTGCTCTCAGGAGCTCCTGGTCCAGTGAGCAAATAAACAGACCACCCCAAGGCAGAGTGAAGAATGCTACACAGGGAGGCAGGGGCCTCCCCTCCTCCTGCACTCTGAGCCAGGCCCTTAGTTCCAGGCACGGGGTGAGGGTTCAATGCCAAGTCTTCAGTTTGGACCAAGTGATAGAGTACTAATGCAGACTGAGTGCTCTCTATAAGCTAGGACCATGGGAGGAGCTTCGGGGAAATCCAGGGTGTGAGACGGAGTCCCTGCCTCCCAGGGCACAGGCCACACAGTCTGATTGCAGACACAGGGCACAGACCCACAGAGATCCATGCCAAGTGTGTGCTGCAGGAAGGCAGGCCGCTGGGTAGAAGTGACTGGGGAGGAGGGGTTGGAGAAAGCAGGAATGGGCCTTGAAGAATGCGAGGAGCAGGGTGGGCTGGCAAGATGGGGCAGGGGATGTCACAGCTCTGACTCAAGGGTGTGAGTAGAGAATGACCTGCCTAGCAACCACCCTCCAACACTTGCATGCAAGCACCGCACACACACACACACACACACACACACACACACACATAGGAAAGATCAGTGCATCATGAAATGAATGAATCACACAAGCCAAAAGAGAGGTTGCAGGGCAAAGCTCAGCTGAAAGGACTCTGCTCCCAGCCTGCTCCTGGTTGGCCCTGAAGCTGGTACCACTAGGGCTCCCTCAAGTGCCTTCCCACCACCTGGGACCCTCAGCTGGGACTAATCAGAACAAGGCTCAGGCCCTGCCCCTGCGTTGTCCACCTAGCTCTGCCCCTCTCTCTGCCCAGCATCCCTGGGCCTTAGCCTAAGGGTTTGGCTCTTTTGGTTTTGACCTTGGAGCTCCCGGGGCCTGAACCTGAGTTCATCATTCAGCTCTTTCTGCTCCCGGCTGCCTTTGGAAACCACCTGCTTGGGTGGTCGGGCCTTGGAACCCCACCTTACCAGGACTCTGGTCAGCCCCGCCCCCTCTTCAGAGTTGCTAGACAATCTCAAGCTCCTTTCCTTTCTCTCCCGAACCTTCCACTGGGACCCGACCTCCCCATCAGCCTTCTCTCCCTGGTTCTCTTGGCCTCCAAAGGGCAAACCCCCTTTTTCCCCTTAGTTCAGCAAGGCAAGGTTGCAACACTTCACAAAGAACTTCCCAAGTAGAAAACGAATGGAAAAATTAACCTGAAAAACCAAAAGGAAAACACAGCTCTCTAGAAATGGACCAGTTTACAAAGTTCAGATTTCCTGTCCTGAGCTAGAAAAAGTCTAGCCAGTTTAGCTGGCAAGCAGGCCAGGGAGCCCTGCCCGTGAACACTCTCTTTGCCCACTTTTTCTTTTACTCCCTTCCCCACATGCTCCTGCTTGGCCCCTCCAAGGAGAGAGGTTAGCATTGGGTGGCGAGTCCTTCCTGCATCACAGAGACCACAGGTAGAGAAGGGGGAGGAGAAGGCGAGACATTTATAAAGAGTTTACTATGTGCCAGGCCCTGTGCTAAGCCCTTTCCTTGTGTTGACTAATCTAGTCTTACAACAACTCCATGATTGTGGTTATCATCATGGCCTCCACCCCACTGAGGAGGAATCAGAAAGGTAACTTGCCCAAGGTCACCCACCTAGGAAGTGGCAATGCCAGCAACGGAAACAAGAGAGCCTGGTCTCCTCAGCTTTCTTCTACCTCCCGCCTCCCCTACCCACCTCAGCCTGGCAAAGCCTATGCCAACCCCAACCCCTGCTCTCCTGCCCTCCACACCACTGGTGGGGCAGGGAAGGGGGAGGAAGGACAGCTCGGCCTTCTCCGAGACTGTCACCAAATGGTCCTAAGGAAGAAGCCCCCGGCCCCACGTCCCCCCTGAGGAGGGGACTTACCTGGCTGGTGGCAGCTGTGGCGTCAGTGGCTGCGCTCTGGCTGCTGTGCTTTCTCTGGCTGTGCTGCTCCTGCGCAAGTTGTGTGAACCCTCAGCTGAGCGTTGGGGAGCTGGCCTCGAGTTCTGGGGGTCAAATTCCTCCTCGGGGATGACCTCCTCGCAGCGGGCTCCGCGGAAGCCAGAGCGACACACACAGAGCTGGGGCCGGCTGCAGGAGCCCCTGTTCTGGCACGGCGGCTGGCACACAGCTAGGGAGACAGGGAGAGGGGTGAGGGCAGGGGCAGGGGGCCTGACACCCACTTGTCAGAAGGGCCCCTTGCCTTGTGCTGCTTGGCCTCCTCCACTTCCGCTGGCCTCCGAAGGCTCCCTGGCCCCATTTCTCTCTCCCCGTCACCCACAGGTCTCCAGGGGAGGTTTGCCTGTCATCTTTGGACAACCAAAGAGGGAATGACCAGAGGTGTGGAGGCGCTCACACCGCCACCTCCAGCAGAACCTCCTGACATTGTGCTATGCACTCAAGACCCTACTTTGTTGTGTCTCTTTACCATGAAGGCAGAGTTCAGATGTTTTGTTTTGTTCCCTCTGGTAGTTCAAGAACTCAGAATAGAGACTGTCACAGCGTAGACTCTCAATACTGAATGAATGAATGAATGAATGAACGAATGAACGAACGAATGAAGAATGAGTCTGCTTCATGGGAAAAGGCTCAACACTGGCCTGAAAGTTGGGGGTTTGAGTTGTTGGTCTCCCACAAGTCATGTGATCTTGACCTCACTGAATCTGTTTCCTCATGAATCACATGAGGATGGGCTAAGGAGGCTGGGGGATACTGAGGGTCTTTCAAAGGCATCTTCAGCGCGACAGTCCCTACTCTTCTTCCTCTTTTGAAATCATCTGCTCTGAAGCTCCCACCCTGCTTAGCAAGTGGTAGTACTCCTGACTGGGAGCTGGGGGGATTCTCTGTCCTAGGCCGTGGGTCCAGCCTGGGGGTAAAGTGGGGCTGACCTGGACTCCTTCCTCCAAGCCAGCACTGTGCAGCAGCCACTGGCCACAGGGGCCATGACTTCTCTTCACTGCCCTTCATCATCTTGCAACATCAGAGCCCCTACTGTGTGCTAGGCACTATAGACAAAGTCTTTGTCCACATGGAGCTTGCAGTCTAGTGAGGGTGACCAAGAAGAAACAAGAAAACAGTAGCATAATGTTGCTCAGGCAGTATCACGGGTGATGTACTGGTCTGTGTCCAATCAGGCGCTTTAGATGCAGTGGTCAGAGGAAGCTGCTCTGAAGAGTGAGATGTGACTGGTGCAAAAGAGGCGGACGGGCAAAGATATGGACAAACTCCTTCAGGCAGAGGGATAGGCAAGCGCAAAGCTCTGGAGGCTGGAAGGAACATGGAATGTCCTGGGAGTTGTGAGAGGCCCAGGGATGCTGGGGTCTAGCGACAGAGTGGGAGTGTATTCAGTGAGGGAAGCAGAGGCAGATTTTGCAGCCCCCACCTAACTACCTGCCAGGTCCCTGTCACTACCCCCCATCCTGGGAGACCAGCCCCACAGCCAAGCCGGGGCCAGCAAACACTGCGGAAGGAGGTATGCCCAGGCCAGGACTCTGCCCGGTTTAGGGAGGAAATAGAAAGGGAAGGCCTGAGTGGTTTTATGTGGACCACAAACGCTGTATCACTCCTAGTCCCTCAAAGCCACCCCTCTCTCCTGGCAGAGACTTAAAGCCTGGTGTGGGCGAGAGGAGGTCATGCAGCAGCCCCCTCCCCCCGTCTAGGTGTTGCTTCCTCCTTTGAGTGGGTGGTCCCTGCCTTTAAGATGGCCTTTCGAAACCAGTCTAGCTTCCTCCTCTCCCCTCCTGGGCTCTGAGGACAGCTCATTCTTGACTCTAACATCTTCCATTCTCTAAAACCTACAGCCCCAAATTCCTGACTCACGGTGACTCGCTTACTTCTGGCTCTGCCTTCCTTGCCAATACATCCTGCAAACAGTTAGCAAGCACCCTCTTGGTCATAGTGGGTGCCGGGGATGCAAAGACAGCAAGACTGGTCCTGCGTGGAGAAAGCTCTGCCCCGTGGTGGTTTCTCATAACTACGGAAGCCCCGTGCCAGGCAGGGAGTTAGGTCCTCAGGCAGAGCAGGGTTGGCACGCTTCGCTTGGTACAACGAACAGCTCATGGAAAATGGGTAGTTGGGGGGCGGGGGATATAAACATGGCATTTAATATGTATATAACATTGTGGTAAATAAAAATCCTAAAAGGGTTCCAAAGCAGCCGGGTTGTTGGCGGAAAAACCTCCGTGGGCAGATAACCTTTCTGGATCAGATCTTCTTGGGAAGGTTTTCCAGCAGGTTTCAGGTTTGCAGAGGTGCTGAGCCAGCCCTCCCGGACTTCATTTGCATTCGCTCTTGAGTTGTTTTCATAAGTCTCAGCAAGAACTGACTTCCGCGCTAAAGTAAACACTTGAGTGCGGGTCTGAGCTGAGACTCTGCATTAGGGGATTGGAGCATAAACTCCTCTCCTCTCTCTCCAGTCCCCGCAAATCACCTCAAAATGGCCCCAAATGGTGGCTCCAAGTGCCTATGAAAGGGTACATTCTTACGACAGTTTTTACTGGTCTACCATAAAATAAGGGAAATAAAAACAGTTTCCTGAGCTCTTTGTAATGCCTTTTCCCCCATTTCAAAATGTCTTTTATTTTGAACTTATATCATTTTTTTGGTTTAATTAAAATGTTCTTTTTTAATAAAGATGGATGGCAAATGGTAGTTTGTTTTTCTAACACCCTCCAAGTGGAAAGCTGGCTACTGTACTTTGGTGCCGAAGACGTTTTTGGATATTTTACCGGTGCATGAAATCCAGAAGTTAGGGACACTTTGGGAAGGAGGGGGCAATAGTGTCACGTATCCTTTTGCTTGAAAGAGACTGAAGCAAAACATTCCTCTGTCAAATGAGTACATATTTCAAAACTGAAGGATCTGAAAGGAAATCAGCCAACTCAGAATGGCCTACGGCAGGGGCTGCTGTTGAAAGCAAATAAGGGAACGCCGAGGTCCGGGAGAGACCGTTCTGTGCAGCGCTGTGGGGATTTTCAGTGGGAAAACTCCCAAACACGGAGGGCCCAGAAGTCTTTATGTTTTACTTCCAGAGCCTCGTCACTTCCATTTTTCCTCAAGAGCAGAGATTGTGCCTTACCCTTGAGAAATTGCCCCAGGATGGGGGATGAGGCTTGAGTGAGTCTTCATTGACTGATTATTGGTGAAATGTTAGGAAGCAGGAAGCCACGATGTCCAAGTTTGATTGATTATTGGTGAATGGTTATCAAGCATGATGCCACACTGTCCATGTTTAGCCATCGAGGACACACCCTGGCCCCTCCCTGATGACAGCCGGCATCCTCAGACAACCGAAAGGTGATGGATGCTGTTACCAGTCTCCCTGTGCCCACTGGCCCATGCCAGGCCTTGGCCATTCATAATTTGGACTCCTCCATACCTCCCTGGCATGCTCTTCCTCACTGAGGATTGGGCATGTGGAAAGTTTCAGCTTTGGGAGTTCAGCTCTATGGAGTTAGCACGATGCCAAAAGAAAGGGGAACAAAAAGAAAACTTTCAAAATTGCTTTGAAAGTAAGAAATAGAAGGCATTGCTCCTCCAACCCCCTGCCTTCTGGCTGTGCCTCTTCTACCTTCACTCTGCTCCAAAACAACAAAGCAGAGGTTTGCTCAGATTTTCCACACAAAACCCCCACCTTTGGGAGGAGACCAAATTTGGGGTGGGCAGGCCTGGGGAAGGTTCTGGAAAGAGCTCCCACCATGTGGGCTGCTCCTACCATTTGCCGAGAGCCTCTGCGATCAACCACTTGGTAGCAGTAAGACACGGGGTTGGGAGTCAGTGGGATCAAGTTTGACTGCAGCTCAGCCACATCCCGGCTGCGTGCCCTTGGGCACATCTCACCTCATTGAGATTCTCCAACTGGTGCCTCAGTTGTCTCATCCATAAGGTAGGTCTGAGAATTCCTGCCTCAAAGAGTTGTTGTGAAACTCAATAGAGATCATGGATGTGGAAGTACTTCGTACTCTTGAAAGCTGTGCTGTCCAATAGTGTGTAACGCTGCAGCCACGAGCTGCCTGTGGCTATTTAAGATGAAATCGGTTAAAGTTAAATAACATTCAAAATTCAGTTTCTCGGTTGCACTAGCCACATTTCAAGGGCTCAATGGCCACATGTGGCTCATGGCCACCGTGTTGAACAGAGGATAGCACATGCAGGAAGTTCTACTGGACAGCACTGCAAAGCATAAAAACCACCATAACCCCAATGGGAGCAGCACGGGGGCTTCTGAACTTCTCTGCTATGACCCTTTTCCCAGAGAAAGGTAAGGTCAACTCAGGCTCCAGTTAGACCAGCGGTTCTCAACCTGTGGGTCGCGACCCCTTTGGCGGTCGAACAACCCTTTCACAGGGGTCGCCTAAGACCATCCTGCATATCAGATATTTACATTACGATTCATAACAGTAGCAACATTACAGTGATGAAGTAGCAATGAAAATAATTTTATGGTTGGGTCACAACATGAAGAACTGTATTTAAAGGGCCAGGAGGTTGAGAACCATTGAGTTAGACCAAGCCTTGTGGTCCAGAAGGCAGGGCTGTTTTCCAGGTGTTAAATTGAGCCAGTCCCCTCTCTACACCCGCTACCACCTACCAGGAAAGGCTTTTGTCATCAGCTCTCTCTCTTGGGCCCAGGGACACCTCCTCCCTCCATCTATAACCCCTTAAGGGAGGCACTGACTTCAGGGTGGTCCCCTTAGGCCTGTGGCCTCCTCCAAGGCCTCCAATGCCACCCACTCTTGTCTGGAAAATGAGCCTCCACTCCAGATCAGACTCGGGGCCCAGACCTCCCACACCTGAAGCTCAGCTGCTCCCCCATTAAAACTCCATCTTGTCTAAAATTTGTGTCAGTGCACCACTTAGGACCTACCCACAGAGCTACCCTATTCCTCCCTCACAGAAAGGAGACCCAGATGTCAGAGGTCCCCAAGGCCATCCTTGTCTGGCTCCCACACCTTAGAATGAACCTGGGGACGCATCCTCTACACTTCCAAGCTCTGCCCAGTGTCTGTGTCCCCAGGCCCTGACCTCAGCCCCAAGCCCCGAGGCAGTGGGAGAAGTCAGGCCCTGAGGGACGCACCCCGCTCCCACCACAGCTGTGCTGGGGCCGCAGCACAGGATGGCTGGAACAGCACTGGGGCTCAGGGGCCAGCCAAGCGCCCGGCTCCAAAATAGCAGTTGTGTTCACATAAAAGCCTCTAATGAGAGAAAGATGCCGTTCTTGGCCCCTCGCGCGCTCTCTGCAGACGCTGTCTGGCAGGCCGAGTGGGCCTCTACCGTTTGGCAGGGAGAGGGGAGGAAAGGGAGGTGTGAGTCAGACCTTGGCCCCCAGCCCCTCTGCATGGACCGCCCTGCTAATTGCATTAACAAATGCCTCGATGCTGGGCCAGTTGGAGGCCAGGGCCAGGGAGCAGCCCCAATTCCCACGGGCTCTAGCAGGCATGAGGAGGGGGACCACGAGCAGGGCTGTGGCCCAGGGCTGAGGCATGGGTTCGCCTCCAGCTCCTGCTCCAAAGCAGAAGAGTGACTGTCCACCCTGTCACAGCCCCCAGAGCCTTGTCTGGAAGGAGACCATAGTTCCGGAGCAGTCCCTGTAGATGAGGGAAGGATGGGGTGGGGTCCTGGGACAGCCCCCATCAGGGATGAGACTAGGGACCAGTCTTTTCCAGGGGAGCAGCTCCAGGGCATGAAAGAGAGTTGTGTGCAGACAGGGAGCCATCCAAGCCCTTCTACAGCAGCACCAGCTCCGTGCCCAGGGCCCAGGGAGGTCGGAGGGTAGCGCACCATCCCCACGTACAGCACAGCCAAGGCCAGGGCAGAGTGTGTAGGAGAGAGTGGCCTTGCTAGCATTTGAATTCCAACTGTGTGACCTTGGGCACGTTTCTTCACTCCTGTGAGCCTCAGCCTCCTCATCTAGAAAAGGGTTGTGCCTCCGATATTTACTATTTGCCTAAGATGGTAAGCAAGACAGACACTGCCCTCTTCTTTATGGCCCTTTCAACTTAGACGGACTGTCACAAAACCAGTGAACAAACAAGCAGAACAGAAATCTGGTGGAAAGAGTGCGGGGGGGGGGGGGGGGGCAGGTGGTTGAGATCCAGAATAATGGGGCTCGTGGGGGGAAGCTCTAGACTGAATGGTGAGGAGGGGAGCTTGAGATGGAGACCGGAAAGATGGCAAGGAGGCAGCCTCATAAACAGAGGAGGAAAAGCAAGCCAAGAGAGCGGCATGTGCAACAGCCCGGAGGTAGCACCCCCCATCCAGGAGCCCAGGCTGGATTCGGCGAGTGGGAACGGGGCAGGGAGGGGGTGGTTTGAGTGTTGAGAGATGAGGCTAGCTACACCATAGCAGGAAGGTTCTCACAGGGATGTTTTATGATCTAATTTATGGAGAAAGAGCCGGAGGGTAAGGCGGGCAGGAGGTAAGCAGTCAGCTGGAGGCTGCTGTCACCCAGAAGAGGGTGCTGGACTAGAGGGCCCTGGACTAGAGAGGCAGCAGGGGAGGCAGAAAGAAGCAGGCAGGTTCCCCAGAGATGTAGGAAGTAAAACAAACGGGGCTCACCTCAGATTGGCTCTAAAGCTTGAGGGAGAGGAAGGTGTCTCAGAGGGCCCCCAGGTGTCTGGCTTGAGCATTCAGGTAGAGGGCGATGCCTTTCAGCAGGGTGGGTGAGACCTGCCAGGGGAGCTGGCTCAAAGGGAGGGAAGCCATGAGTTCGTTTTGGACAAGTTGGGGTGGGGATGTCTGGGAGGCATCAAGAGCAGATGTGGAGTAGGCAGCAGGACGAAGGAGTCTGGAGGTCGGAGGAGAAGACTGGCTGGAGATATATATAAATCTGGGCGTCGTCAGCGCGGAGACGATGTTTACATCCATGGGAATGCATTAGATCATTCCGGGAGCAGTGCAGCGAGAGAGCAATGGAGAGGACCCAGGACTCGGCTCTGGGAAGCCACGTTTAGTTGTTGGGTAGAGAAGCAGCAGCAGGGACACAGGAGGGGCAGGACAGAGAGTGACATGATGGCCACTCACAGGGTGAAGGGGATTGAGGTGTTTAGTTGGTCCCTGGCACACAGAGAGCTTTGCACTGTCATTGTTGCATGTTAATTATTTGGCATAGTACCTACTGGTGGTCAGTAGTGGGGAGCAAATAATGCTGGCTTGACTCCCATGGCCCCCTCTTTGTGTGGGGGATTTGGAAGGTCTGGGGAAAGTCCTGGGGTGGCCCAACTTTAAGATGCTGAGTAGAAAAGGAGAAACCAGCCTGCAGCTGGGGATGGCAGGAGGAAACTACCAGGTCACCCAAGTGATCATCCACCCACTTAGTCCCTTAACAAGCATGTGCCAAGTAGGTAGAGAGGGCCAGCGCCACGCTGCTATCAACAGGACACAGCACCCGGCTTCTGGAGGCCCCTGGGTAAGAACATCTTCTGGGTGAGATCTTCAGGAGACACATCTGCTCACCAGGAAGATCTAAGGTGCCCGTAGGTGGTTGGGGGAGAGATGGATGATTCTCTTGTTGGGACTGCACCCTTCGTGTTAGCTGGGTCTCACTGAGGCCATGTGATTATTCCCTGGAGTCACCTCCTACCTTCCTCTCCACCACCCTGGCTCCTGGTGGCTGGTAACCAGCCAGTGAAGAACCTGCCAATCACACCCCTGCTCTGGCCCTTTTCCCGAACGTTTGTTCAGCACTTACCATTATGAGGCCCTGGGCTGATTTCTTTACAGGTATCTCTTTTCCTCCTTGTTATAACTACTGTAACTACTATTCTCATCCCCATTTGACATAAGGGGAAACTAAGGCCGAGGGTGGCCAAGCAGTTGTCTGAGATCACCATGCTGGTAAGGGATGAAGCAAAAGTTTGAACTCAAGGAGTCTGGCTCCAAAGTTGGGGTTTTTAACTGTTGGGTTGAGGTCATTACAGGGCTGGGATAGGTGGGCTGAGAAGCTCCCTCGGTGAAGTCAAGGTGAAGCCCAGATCAGGAGGGTTGGAGTCCTTGTAGCACTGAGATGTGGACCAGAATGAAAGCCACGCAGAGGCTCTGGACCGAGGAGGCAGGAGCAAATGCCCAGGCCACGCCAGGATCTGCCGAGGGACTCCTGAGCACCGTGGGGAGTGCTCTGGAAGGGCTGATAGACCTGGGGCTGCAGAAGGGCTAGAACAGCCCAGCACAGACCCAGGCTAGGCCCTGTATTATTCAGTACATACTTACTGAGCTTTTACTTTGTGTCCAGTGAACACTTGAGCGGCATGCTGGGGGCCAGGAGACACAGTCCCTGTCCTCAACATCAAGGCCAAGGGTGGATAGAGCACACAGAACATGCCAGGCCTTGAAGTGAACATTCGGCATGAGTTACCTCATTCGTTCCTTACAGCTATGTGAGGCAGAGACTAATATTAATTGCATCATACAGGGGAGAAAACCGAGGCACAGAGAGCTTAAGCATCTTGCCTGTAGCCACGTAGCTAAGGTAACCCAGACAGGCAGCACAGTCTCCTGGATCCAGATGAAGACAACAGCTAAACCTCCAGGCTCTGCTGCTTCCCAGCTGCAAGGCTGGGACAAATAGCTAACCTCAAATGTAAATAGGAACAAAGATCAAATCTAGTTTATAGGGTTGTTGTGAGGATTAAACATTAATAACATGAAGTCCTGGCCCACAGTAAGAGCTATGGAGTTATAATAATAATTATTATTACTATTAATAATCTCTCCCAAACAACTCCATATAGGTTACTATACCCATTGTATGGATGAGGCTCTTTGGCAAATGAGGGCCAGTCACTTGCCTGAGGACACGGAGCTGGGATCCAAACCCACCACTCCTTGGATCTGGCACCAGAATTCAAAGCACATGCTCTTCATATTAAACCCGGGGTTTGGAAGGAGTGATCCACCTAGGCCCCTCCTCAACAACAGGGACTCCCCACTGCCTCCCCACCCCCTAGGACAGCCCTGCCCTTGGGCAGCTAGGCTGACATAAATAAGAATTTAAAGAATTCTTCAAATCCTCTTCCCAAAGTGTGTGTGTGTGTGTGTGTGTGTGTGTGTGTGTGTGTGTGTGTGTGTGTTGGGGTTGTGATGAGGATGGGCCAGTCTGGGAAGACTGGACAATCTTCCAAAAGCCCTAATTATACACAGGACCCACTCACCCCCCACTCTACAGTCCTTCCCCTCAGTTGCGTGAGCCAGGCAGGCCCCAGTCCTCACCCTCCACAAATGCATAAATACATAAACCGCATGGCAGAGCTGGCAAAGCCACAGAAGGACAGGTAGATACTGAGATGAGAGGACTCCACCAAGGTGGAGGGAATAGCTGTGGCTCCAACAATGGCCACCTACATATACAGTGGCTCCCCGAAGTCCAGTGACTGGGCAGGGGTGACGGAAGGGGCCTGCCAGGGAGATGGGCTGGTATGTTACAGCAACTTCAGATTCTGTGAGAGGAGGCAAGAGGGGGCAGGGAGAGGCCCCAGGGGCTCGGGCCATCATCTCCTGTGCACAGGCAGTAGTTGGACCCACAGATATCTGGGAAACCCCAGAGGACAGACTGAGTCTCCACACGGTTTTGGGGCTGGGAGGATGTCACACACCCGTCCTTGTCAGCCCTCCCACCTGCTGTCCAACGAGTCACCCCACATGTGTGAGACTTCTAGGACAGTCATGAGCATTCCCCGGCATCGGCAGTCTCCGCTCCAGCCAGAGGGGCAGCTGTGGGGAGGGGAGAGGAAGCCGGCAAACCGTTGGGGGAGGTAGGAGAGCCAGCTGACAGGCTGTGCAGCCAAGAGCCCTACATTCTACAGAGTTCGGGACCCAGCCGTCCAGAGCCAACGCCCATCGTCCACGTGGTTCTTGTTAGACTCATTAGCAGAAAAACAGCAACAAGCAAGCAGCACAGGGCCCAGCTAATTAGCACACAGCCCTTCAAGTGGGAAAGCCGACTTCAAGTGGGAAAGGCTGACGCCCACTGGCAATTCCTCCAGGAGAAGTGCCAGCCTGTGTGCGTGGGTCAGGGGACGGGCAGGGCGCTGCAGGGTGGGAGGGCCCGGGAGGGAAGTAACAGGGGCTGAGGACCCCCAGCGGGGAGTGGGGATTGGCAGCATTCTGGGGCAGCCCCCTGCTGGGGCACGAGGGTGTCCACACACGTTGGTTCTGACAATCTGCAGACTCACCCAACTTCGAGTTTCCAATGTCGAAACTCGAGTTTGGCAGAGACTCATGCTGGAAAATCACGTGCAAGTCAGGAAACTGAGAACTCTGGGGACTGGAGGGCAGAGCAAGGCCCATGCCCAGACCTCTCGGGTAGCTGGTGAGAAGCCCACCCCCTCTGGAGCCACTCTGCTCCAACTTCAACTCAAACCTCAGCAACACTCTCTGCTAAGCTGGCTAAAGCTTTTCAGCCCTCCTCCCAACTCCAACCCCGTCCCTTCCAAGGCCTCCGGAGTCTCCCAAGGCCCAGCTACTCAAAGTGTGGTCCCTGGACCAGCAGCAGCAGCATCCCCTGGGAACTGTTAGAAGCACAGAGTCTCAGCCCTGCCTGATGTGCTGAATCAGAATCTGCACTTTAATAAGATCCCAGAGGATTCAGGGGAACAATCAAATTTGATAGCCCCCCCACCACCCTTGCCAAGGCAGATATTCCTATGAGTGACCCCAAACTCTCAGTGTCTTCGGCTCTGGCTTGAATCACCTAGGGCTGTGGTCAGCAAACTGCGGCTCTTTGGCCCTTTGAGTGTGGCTCTTCCTAAGCCTTAGGAGTACCCTAATTAAGTTAATAACAATGTACCTACCTATATAGTTTAAGTTTAAAAAATTTGGCTCTCAAAAGAAATTTCAATCGTTGTACTGTTGATATTTGGCTCTGTTGACTAATGAGTTTGCCGACCACTGTCCTAGGGTGATTAAAAAAAGAAAATACCAAAAACCAGAGCTTCTGCTGAGCATAAAACTACCTGCTACACACATCCCTGGCTTCTCTGCCCGGGGAAGTCACTGATTTTGAGTCTCAGATCCTCCTCTAATGAGGTGTATGCCCTTGAGCTAGTCACCACTTCTCTGCATCTTACTGTCTTCATCTTTAAAATTATGAGGTACCCCTCTCCCCCCAGCCACAAAGAGCCTGTCCTCTGAGAGCCCACACCAATCCAGGGTCTTTGAAAAGGCAGGAATTTCCAGAAGACAATGTGTGTTGCTGCTTCTTTTTGAATTTGGGGTTTTGATTTCTTTATCTGCAGATCCTAGAGAGGCCCAAGATTCTGCCTGAGCATCATTGTCTGACTGGGGGAGGTCAAGGCCATGAGGTCTGAGACAGAACCAAGAGGTTGGCCAGCCAGCATCCCCATCCCCACAGGGGTGGAAGCAGCCCCATCTTGTCCCTGTCTCGTCTCCACCTTAGGGGGGGCGGGGGGGAGCGTCAGAACCAGAGATGAGGGCCTCCCTCAGGCCTGGGAACACCATAAGTTTTGTCAGGCGCCAGGATACCCTCACACTGCAAAGGGCCCAGGGGTTTGTCCTGGGGCAGGAAGGAGTGCTGGTGAGACTGAGGCCTTGCAGCCAGGTTTAGGGCCTGCTGGTGGCAGCTCCAGGAGGGAAAGTTGCGGGGAGATCCTAGAAATGCCATACAGATGTGGGGAGCTGATGAGAGCTTAAGAGGGGCCCTGGGTGTGAGAGAGAAAGATCCCAGGGGCTTGCTGAAACCCCCACATCTGTCATTAGGTGTGGGGATTCCAAACTCCAGAAGGCCCCAGCCTCAGTTGGTGTTTAGAGGGAACAAAACCCCGTAAGGAAGAGTGTGGGGTTTTGGAGTCAGACTGCCTGGATCTAGCCCTCTCTCCAGGACTTGGGGTAGAATATCCTTGGCCGTGTATCCCAACTAACATAAGCCTTGGTTTCCTTGTCTGTAAGTGGGGATGATCAACAAATACTCGTGTTATAGGATTATTGAGAGGCTTAACTGAAATAATGTATGTGAAGAGCTTAGCACCGTGTTGGGAACATAGTAAACCCCAAGATATTAGCTAGTAGTGCAGTAATAGTAGCAGCAGGAGTGGTAGCAGTTGTGATAGTAATAGTGGTAGTAGTAGCAGCAGTGATGGTGGTGGTAGTGGTAGTAATGGCAGTAGTAGTTCATTGTCTTCCCCACACAGATGTAGAAAGTGAGGCCCAGAAAGTAAGATATTTGCCAGGAGGATGTATTGATTAAGAAAAGGGACCCTGGCCTGGCCGGTGTGGCTCAATGGTCGATTATGGACCTATAAACCAGAAGGTCATGGTTCAATTCCCAGTCAGGGCACATGCTCAGGTTGCTGGCTCAATCCCCAGAGTGGGGCATGCAGGAGGCAGCTGATCAATGATTCTCTCATCATTGATGTTTCTCTCTCGCTCTCTTTCTCTCCCTCCCTCCCTCTCCCTTCCTATCTGAAATCAATAAAAAAAAATAAAAACAATTTTATTTTTTAAGAAAAGTGACCCTGGAGTCAAGTCACCTGAGTTCAAATCCTACCATTTCCAGGTCATGTGACCTTGAGCAAGTGACCTGTCTATGCCTCAGTTTCCTCATCTGCTTAATGGTACTACCTACCCCAGGGGAATGTAACTGCACCTTGCACAAAGTAAGTACTGCATGGGTATTGATTCTTGCCCTTGTTACTGCCTCTGCCACCATCAGTGGAGGCTTGGGGTCAGACCCCCTGGCTCCTCCTGCCTCACTCCCTGGTTCCCACCTAACTAAGAAGACTACTCTCTTTTCTTTTCTTTCACCTGGGCCAGCCTGCCGGGCTTCAGAGCAGGCCAAAGGAAGGCTGCTCCAGACGCGGGATCGGAGCCTCATCAGACCATCCTGGCAGGATGCCGGACGGAGGCCAGGACCAGAGGGTGGGTTCCCATAGGACACAGCGTAAATGGTGCCGGGGGAATGTGCAATACAGAGGCTCTGGGGCCAGCCACATCCTACCACCACAGGGCAGTGGGCACTTAAGGGACCCACACAGTGGGACAGCAGGAAGGACATGTAGGAAGCTTAAAACACATAAGTGGGGCTTTTATTTGAGAAGTTGTTTTCAGCCTGAGGCATTTTATAATCTCCTCCCTTCCAGGGCATGTTGCCTCTACTCCCAGGAGCTCCACTGGGGAAGACACTCCAGGCCTGGAGTCCCCCTGCTCGAAGGACAGAGGAGAAGGGGGGGGTGGGGAGGAGGCACTCACGTTTGATACAGTGGTTGGTGCTGTTTGCCGTTGTCCATCCCGGGCAGCACTTTCCCCCGCAGACGTTCCTCCTGTGGAGTTACCAAAACGGGGTCAGGTATAAGGATGCTCAGAGAGGGACTATTCACACAGCCCCACTATTGGTCCTGCCCTCTGCAGAACCAATCAGGCCGTGCAGACTGTCATTCTCTGCTGGACGCTGGGGAACCTCACTCTCTCCATCTGTACAACCCAGAGCCCCCTGGGTCAGTAATGACAGTGATCATGAAGATGATCAAAAAGCAAGGCCAGAGAGGTTCAGTCACCTGCCAGGGCTAAACAATAAGTGAGAGCCAGAGCCAGACTCCAACCTGAGTTGGCCCAAACTCTAAGTCACGCTCCAACGTCACATTGCCTCTCACCAAAAAACAAGCACCACAGTCCTCGCCCCACAAATGCTGACAATCCAAGGGGAGCAGGAAGACACACACAGAACTGTCTGAAGGACACACATATGCATCACCTGCCCACAAATCACACTGGGAGGAGCCTTGGCCCGCGGGCAGGCTTACACAGTAAGACTGAGCACGGGGCTCTAGCATTTCTATGTAAGCAGGGCTTGTGAGGGGGCCAGCTGCTAGGAAGGTGGGGCTGGGGACTGGGGTTAAGCAGCCTCTGCTTAAGGCACACTCTGTTTTAACTCAGGCAGGCTGATGGGACTTACTTTATGGGACACCGTCCTTCTCCCAGCTCCTCTTTGGTGCTGGCCCTGGGGCCACCCACAGGAAACACTGGCCTGCACTGACCACTGGGGCACTCAGCCAACTCGCCCGAACTGTGCTTTCAGTGAAGGCCCCCTGCAGCACCAGCAGGTGTCACCAGGCCTGACTCTCCGTCTAAAGACCCAGACGCCTGGATCTGGGTGATTTCCCTAGCGAGGCTCTTCCCGGAGAAGACCTCTGGGAGCCTGACTCCTTGGCTCAGGGTGGGCCTGGGCCTGGCTTCCTGGACCCCATCATTAGCATCAGAGTGTCTACTGAGCACTCACTGGAACTCAGGGTGAGTGTGGTGGCCGAGGCACAGAGCCGGAGGGTCAAGGCGAGGGACAGAGCAGGGGGCCATCCCTGTGACCTCTGTGGCCAGCATGGTGAGCATCTGCTCCCACTTAGGAATTTGTTTGACGTTTGAGTGGACCCCAAGGCTTGTGTGGCTTTGGAACCTTCCAAAACATTCCAAATAAATTCCTACGGCTTGGAAAAGCTGAGGTTCATTCCTGGCCCTTTGGCCCAACCTCCCAGGGAGCTCCCAGAATGTCCCCCCAGCCCAGGGCTGTGCCATTCCGGCCACCTCGAAGCCTTCAGCAGCTTCCTGGCTCCCTGATGGCCTCCTCCCCAGCAGGGCCCAGGCACCGGGTTCTGGGGAGGGAGCTAGTTCTCACACCCAGGGTTTCTGAATGGGTACCCTGGTAGAAGGGGGCAACTACCCGCCAATTTGTAAGTCACTACCCCTGGTTGGGCAATGATGCTGCATATTGGGCTAATGTGCAATTAGCAGCTTTCATAAAGGCCCAGGAAGTCTTCAAATGGAAACAGACTGCATTCCCTGGGAGTTTTCTAAGAACTAGGGCCTGTGGGAGCCCAGATAGCATGAACTGAGGGGCCTTCCTGGACGGGCAGTCATGGCATGGAGCCCTGCCCAAGGAGGCCCCCTCAGCCAGCTGTCACCTCAGGATGGCTTTGCAGCTGACTGTAGGAGGGCAGCAGTGGAGCCTGCCTTGCCTGCCCATGGTGGAACCCTCAGGGCTGTCAAGGAGGGTTCCGGAATCAAAGGCTGCCAGGCAGTGGGGATGGGAGGAGCAGTTTGAGACTGGAAAGGTACTCAAGAGGGATTCGGGTTCTCCATGAGGGCCTGAGGGTCCTTTATACTGTAGGCCAGTATTGGAGTCTTAGGTAGAGGCCCAGGGAGGTGGCCATTCAGTGGGCTCTGCCCAGCTAGTGAGAGCAAATGAGCCTGACTAGCTGGGGTATATGACTCAGTAGTCTGACTTCCCGGGAAGTCCCTCTTAGAGATCATATGAGCCCAACCTTCCAGGTGACACCACTAAGCAAGCATGGGCCCAATATGCAGCATCATTGCTCAACACTTGGGAACACTTCTGGCTAACAGCTTGGGACAGTTGCTGTTCCACCTGGAACAAATCTGACCAGACTAATCCTTTGTTAAAAACCTCCCATGGTTCTCTATTGGCCTCTACAAAGCTAACCAGGCCCCCACCTGCCTCTACAGTCTAATTGTCTCCATCACCCCTCCCTGTCTCCATGACATTCATAACCAAGGCTGTGATCCTCCGAGGATATAAAGACTATCATCTGCCAATTGCACTCTCTATGGTCACATTTTGATGCCTTTGCTTAAGCTGCTCTCTGCCTAGAATGCCTTCCTTCTCTTCTTTGGCAATTAAAATCCTTTCCACTCCAAGACTACCAAATCAAATGTGGAAGTAAAACCTCCCCTGACATCTACCCAGCCTTCCCCACTCTCCATTTCCTGTGCTCTTTTAGTACTGATTGTCTCAGGATGTTGGTTTTATTTGACTACCTTGAGGGCTCTTTCTTATTCCTCTTTGTACTTCTAGAGTCTAACACAGTGCCTGACACGTGCGATGCATTTAATACTCCTTTGTTTCACTTCATCTAGTGTTTCCCAAAAAGCAGATGAGTAACAGTGAGGGCAGGAAAGTGAGTTTTAGGTTTCCACAATCACAGCATTCAACAATTCTGAGTCACGTGGTGAGAAAGTGGTTCCCATTTCAGTGATTTTTCTAGCCTGATTAGGTCAGTGAAAAAAATCTGCCTGAGGCTGAGTCCTTCCCCCAACACTTGCCAGTCCCCCTTTTAACAGGGAGAACACACCGCAGGATTGAGCTTCTTAAGATATAATGTCTGACTAGAATAGGAGAACAATTTATTTTCATTTCAATTTTCCTACAGTTATCTTCTGTTCATGACAAGTGGTACTATTTTCAACTTAAGATGGTGATACAAAGTTTCCTTGAAAATAAATTTATTTATGTAGAAAAATGAGTCAAGCCCTGTTTATAATAGCAAAAAAAAAAAAGTGTAATTTATCTAAATGTCCCAAAACAGGAGGATGGTTAAATAAACTGTGGTATATTCAGATAGTGGAATAATATACAACAGTTCAAATGAATATAAACTTGGGTTGCCCTAACTGGTTTGGCTCAGTGGATAGAGCGTTGGCCTGCGGACTAAAGGGTCCTGGGTTCAATTCCGGTCAAGGGCATGTACCTTGGTTGCAGGCATATCCCCAGTAGAGGGCGTGCAGGAGGCAGCTGTTTCTAACTCTCTATCCCTCTCCCTTCCTCTCTGTAAAAAAATCAATAAAATATATTTTTTTTAAAAAAAAACTTGGGTTAATTATATTAACATGCTTAAATCTCAAAACTCTAATGAGGAGGAGGGAAGCAACTTGTAGAAGGATAATACAGCATGGCATCACTTATCTATGTTTAAAATTTGCAAAAGAAATTGTTATTTTGTGGATGCATGCATCTGCAGTAATAGTATAAAAACATACATTGGAATCATAAGTACCGGTAACTTTAGGGTAGAGATGGAGGCAAATTTATAGAAGAAATGTCAACTAAAAAAATCAGAAGCAAACTGTGCCAAAATATTAAGGTTTGATAAAGCTGGGTTGCGAGTTATATTATATCTAACACCTTTTTGTGTGTTTGTACAAAACTTCATAATATAAAATACTTTAAAATAAATAAAACACAAAATCCTGTTATTTTAACAGTCTATAAATTTAAAGAAAAATAATAGAGCAAGAGATATAAGGGGGAAATATTATAAAGGCATTATGCCTTGAGGCTAGTTCAAGAAACTCTGAATGTTGAGAAACAATGGCTTCAAAAATCCCCTGTTGCCCTAACCGGTTTGGCTCAGTGGATAGAGCTTTGACCTGCTGACTGAAGCGTCCCAGGTTTGATTCCGGTCAAGGGCATGTACCTTGGTTGCAAGCACATCCCCAGTAGGGAGTGTGCAGGAGGCAGCTGATCGATGTTTCTCTCTCGTCAATGTTTCCAACTCTCTATCCCTCTCCCTTCCTCTCTGTAAAAAATCAATAAAATATATATTTTTTAAAATCCCCTGTAAACTGTAAATTTCATTAGTACAGGAATTGTGTCTGCCCTGCTTTGTTGTGTCAATAAATCCTCACTACATTGCAAGTTCCATGAAGACAAAGGCTGTATTGGCCATTGCTGTATTCCCATCATCCAGCACAGTGCCTGGCATATAGGAGGCCTTCCAAATATTTGTTGAATGAATGAATGAATGAATGATGGATCCCCAGCAGTGGTGATGTTATTCCAATCTTCACCAGCAGGTGGCACTTGATCCTTGGCCCTAAGGTGCCCACAAGAAATTGCCAGAGAGGTCAGCCTAGCCAGGAGCCATTAACCAGAATAGACCAGGGTAGAGAAAGCCCATTAACAAGACTGCCACTCAACAAACCCCACCCCCCAGCTGACTTGGAGTGGCTGGCTGGAGTGCCAGAGGAACTCACCCTTTATCAAAGCTGCAGAAAATAATCTGGGGAAGGAGCCAAACCCAGCGTGTGATATCCTGTATACATCTGCATACAGCAGGTGCCTGTGGGCGGCACCCAGCCCATGTTCTTACACACCTGTGCACATCTGTGCACAGCCTTATTGCGGTGACAATCTTCTTTGCTCATTACTACCTCATTTCGTGACTTCTAATAGTTCACCCTCCCACCCCTACCCTCTGCTACCCCACTTTCCTCCTAACCCTCACCTACATGCCTATAGTATAAGCTCCTCCATGATCTGGCCTAACCTATGCTCCCAGCCTCACCCCATGGCTCCACGGCAGTCCTGCCTCTAGGCCAATGCCAACAGTGAGGAGCCCTTGTCCTTGGGCAGTGCTACACCTCTAGGCCCCGCTCCTGCCACCTCCCCCACACGCTGCCCATTGAGCACCAGGGACTCCAGCTAACAGGGCCTCCTTGTCCTCTGAGCTCTTCAGCCACAACTGTTTCATTCCTTTATACTTAACATGAAGCTTCTGATACTAGAAAGCACATTCACTGGTACATATCTGTTCCTTTCTCCAAAAGGATGATAAGTAATTGAGTTGCTCTCCCAGCAGGAACAATGCCTTTTTCTCTGGATCCCATCCCCTATTCCATGCTCCCCACACTTGCTTTTAGGAAGCATGTATTCACTTGCACAAATCAGGAAAGGAAAAAAAACACACAACTGAAACACGGTAGATGCTTCATTAACCATCGTTGACTGATTCTGTGTATAAGTGACTTGGCAGTCATGGGTCTACTGTCCGCCTGCTTTAAGCTTGGCCTTCCATGGGCAGCAGGAGTTCATTCACTCATTCAACAGGTACTTAATGAGCACCACATATACCCAGCTCTCTTCTAGGCGATGGCAACACGGCAATGAACAAAACAAAGCCTGTTTTCATAGAACTGACATTGGCATGAAACACAAACAGATACATAATATGTCACCTGGGAATACGTGCTATGAAGAAACATAAAGCAGGGTGAAGGGAGAGAGGGGGGCAGGAGTAGAGCAGAGATCTGAAAGAAGTCCTGCTGAAACGTGGGAGAGGAGTGTGCAGCCAAGGAAAACAGCCAGTGCAAAGGCCCTCAGAAAGTCCTGGGGATAGAACTGGGGGTGCAAGCCCTTCCTGCTGTTCACCAGGACTAAACCAACTGGTCCATCGGACCCAGGCCAAAAGGACTGCCAGGTTTCTTCCCCACCAGCCCTGCAATGCCCAAGGCTTTCTGCCCTCCGTTCTGGGGACACCTGACATACCCAGGCGAGGCCGAGCGCCTGGCAGCCAGGATGACTCCCGACTAAGGAGCCGCCCCACGCGGCGAGGGCGCCCCCCGGCGGGCAGCGGGTGGTGCCTGGGGAGAGGGGAAAATGTAAATCTCTGGGTTGGGAAGAACCTTAGCCCTGCAAAGTGACTGAGTCGCGCTGACACTTAGCCGCACAGGCAGACACACAGACCCGTTCCCCCAGGTAACCGCTGTGCCGCAGCCACACCCGGGCGGGTTTCCTACCCAAAGTACCCCCGAGCCAACGCCCATTCCCACGTCCGACCGTCCGTATACCCAGGCCCACCTGCGCCCAACCCAAACATTTGTCCCCGTGCGCAGGTTCCGCTGCCAGCCCCCTGCGCAGAGTTGCATCTGTCCTCACACTCTGGAGCCCCCCTTCCCCCCCCCCCCCAGCCCCCATATCCTCCACCCACCTGCGCTCTGTGCCCGCGCAACCCCCCTGGATCTGAAGCCCCCGGAACGCCCACCCTGCTTCTCCTGCCCAGTTCCTTCTCGGACCCCAGCAGCACAGGTTAGCTGAGGGCGGGCCAATGGAGAGGCGCATTAGGAAAGGAGTTAACGTCGGGTCTCGGAGAGCTGGTTCGAAAAAGTGAGGATGGTGATCCTCTTTCCCCTCCGCTTTTTGAAAGTGGGCCAGACCTCCAGGCCCCGGCTCGGGTTGGTTCCCTGCAGCACTGAGGTCAGAGGGACGGGGAGCAGAGCCCGGCGCCCTCTCCTCTCGCCGGCACATCCCTCCAGGAGCGAGCGCACAGCCCCAGCCCGCGTCCCCCAGCCCCCGCGCTTTCTTCTCTAGTGCTCACCCCGTGAGCCGCCCTCGTGGCGAGGTTGGGGGCGCAGCCCGGGGCCGCTGCAGGGTCCCGAAGCGCGGGAGAGCCGAGGCCGCCCTCGCCCGGGGGGCGGGCTGCTGCTGGCCCCAGCGACTGCTCCTCCAGGTCTGCGCAGGTGGCCGGACTCGCGGCGGCTGCTGCGCTCGGGGCGGCCTCCTGGCCTCGGGCTCGGCGGGCCTCCTGGGGCTCCCCCAGCCGGGTTGGGCCGGCTCCGCGGGCGGTGAGCCCGGGCCCGGCGCGTCCTGCTCCCGAAACAGACTGTACACCTTGGCTGCGGCCGCTGCGTGGTGGCTGCCCCCCGGGCGCCACAGCCGACTCGCGTCCCTGCCAACCGGCTCGACTCGTCCCACCGGGTCCCTCTGAGCACGACCCATGCCCACGAAGAGAGCCAGGGTGAGCGGCAGGAAGCTCCTCCAGAGGTTCCACCGGGTGCGCCCGGGGCAGGGGGCTGGCGCCGGCGGCCTCATGGCGCCGGGGGCCACCGGAGAGCGGGGCGCGCGCGGCGAGTCCGGGCTGGCAGTCGGTTACCCGGGCCGCCGGCGGGCTGCGCTCGGGTCCCCTTCTGGAGGCCCGCTTCTCTTCTCTTCGTCGGGGGGCCCCGAGGGCTGGGCGGGGGAGCGGCCCGGGGCTGCGCGCCCTGCGCCCGGCGTCCGCGCTGGGTCCCCAGCTAGAAGCGCGCGGCTGCTGCACCTTCGCGCCTTCTCCCTCTGGCTGTGGCCTTCCGAAGGGGAACTGGAAGGTTTTTATTTTTGGAAACCTCTCCCTGATTTTTCGTCCCTTTTATCCACACCATGCCCCCTCCTCGGAGGGACAGCTCAGCCCCCTCATTACGGGAGAGGGAGAGAGGAATTCCAGCAACACCCACTTTGGCACCGCGAAGCGAGCGGGCGGCGAGGGGGGTTAACCCATGAGTAGCTGGGGGTGGCTCAGGGCTGACCCGAGGGCTGGTACGGGAGATGCCGCCTGCAGTAACAGCGGCACCGGAGCCACCTCTCTCCTGTCTGGGCAAGCTGGAGCTGCTGACCTGTCCCGAATTTATCTCCCGCCCCTGCCCTCAGAGGCAAACTCTGGGTTGGATGACCAAGGCTGCAGCCTCGCAGGCCTGAAGGAGACCGGGAGAGGTACCAAGAATGGCGTGACAGAATCAGGACCGTAGGGACCGACGTCCGGCCCCTTCGCTTCTCGCCCCGGCCACTGGGGGCGTCCGCCGGGGTGCAGGCTAGAGCTGGGACCACGCGGGAGAGCGCTGGAAGGTCGCCTGGGGAGGCGCGCGCCCTCTAGTGGAGTTGGCCGCGTCCTTGGCCATCCTGCAGCTTACAGAGCGACCTGCCGCTGCCAGCCACCTTAGCTCCCTGTTCCTGTCCCCTTTCTGTTGAGTCAAGGTCAAGCCTGATGGCAGATCCTAGAAGAAGTGTTCCCTTTTTCACAGAGGGTAGACCTGGAAGATCTGGAATAAGGTCATTCAAGAAGACAGCGTGTGTCCAAGAGGGGAATGAAACCCTGGCTTCCTGCCTGGGCTCAGAAGTCCATCCCTCCCTCAGGAATTTCACCCAAGGGGGATTTAATCTGCCTCTGATTGATCTGGTGCTCACATCTTCTTGCGTTGGCAGTGAGGGGACAGGGATGCAAGAATGCCAATTGCCACCCATCTGAGTACCTCCAACAATCAGCTCACCACTCACACCCCTGGCCCGCTGTCTTAAAGCCTAAAGGCCTGGCAGCCATAGCTGCCCCTGGTGCGTTTCTGTAGCCTACTATTGTCTAGAGAGACAGAACAGTCAGAAGGGCACCAGTTTGCAACTTCCCACACTACACAAGGGACAGGCACAGTTACTACCTAATGTTGGAATACACCCTCAACTCCTGACCTTGGCCTACACAGCCCTGCATGATGGCCCCCTATCTGATCTCTCTCACCTCTTGCATTGCAGCTGCATTGGCCTCCTTTCTGCTCCTTGAACAAGACAAGTTAATGCCCACTTCCCTGTTTCTGGAACACTCCTCTCCACAATGTTTACAGGAACTCCTCATCAGTTCTCTCAGCTCAAACATCACCTCCTAGAGTAGCCATCCCTGGACCACCTTCCTCCCCTCCCCACCCCCCCCCCCCCCCTTGCCCAACCTAGAGCAGCCCTCCCATTCCCAAATCATCACTTTCTAACACATCACCATTTCACTTTCATGGCTCTAGGGACTAGTTGAAATGATCTCATTTATTCCTTTACTTGGATAACTGGCTTATAGGATGGGCTGAACCTGAAGACATCGGGACTTAAGGATAATCAGGAAACAGCTATAGTATTTTTCTCCCCTCATTGCCTTCAGCCGTGTTATGGTGAATTTCCTTTCCCCACCCTTAATCTCAGAGTTTTTGGCTTGACCTTCCCTATCAGCCACAAGAATAGTTTCATTTCTATAATTAAGACCAATTTTTCAGGCACTAAAAACTCTGGTCCTGTCCAAATAAAAAAAAATCCTTATCCAATTTAATCAATTGAGAATCCAATTCAATACTCCTCCCTGCCCCCCATGGGACTGTCCCCTGGCTCGAGATCCGACAGTGGAGAGAGTGGAGTGTGGTCTGTTTTTCTGACCATCCTTTTCGGTGGTGGCTCCTCCGTGTCAGGGTCAGGGGAGAGGTATTAGAGGAAACCTAATGTGGCAAAATCTTCTGTGACAGGTGCCCTTGGCTGGCAGGTGCCACATGCTGGCTCTTTCATAGGCACATTTGTGGGTTCTTGGGAGGCTCCCTGCAAGACCTCCACCCTGCACGGCTGTAACAAAACACTCTCCGGCCAACCTCTTGCAGGTCCCTGTATCCTCTGCCCGCCGCGGACTTTCTGTTTCATGCCAATAAACCAACGGTGAGTGGGCTGCTCCTCCCTCTGCCATAGAAGCCACTCCAGCCAGGCTCCACAGTCAGAACTCTCCAGACAGAAAGTATCCACAAGTCTCTTCATTTGTGTTCATCCCCAAACTCTAAAGACATATGTTGGGTTCTCCCAACAACCTTCTTGCTATGCTTTGGTACCTCAGGGTGCTTGCAGCTCCCAGCAACTCAGCCAGCATCAGTGGAGGGAGAGCTATGGGGAGTCGTGCTGGTTTCCTCTTCTTGAAGGACCCCAAATTCTGCAGCTGGTTCTCTTGGAGCCCCCTTTACTTGGTTGGCTTTGGGGAGTACCCTCAGGGGAAATCTCAGCCCTGCCTACTAATGCAACGGTTCTCTACCTCAACGCTTTTAAAATATATATATTTTTATTGATTTCAGAGAGGAAGTGAGAGGGAGAGATAGAAACATCCATGATGAGAGAGAATCATTGATTAGCTGCCTCCTGCTCGCCCCACACTGGGGGATCGAGCCTTCAACCCGGGCATGTTTAGGAATCGAACCATGACCTCCTTCCTGGTTCATACGTCGACACTCAACCACTGAGCCAAGCCAGCCAGGCTCTATGTCAACACTTTTTTCAATCCCTTTCATTCATAGACTGAGGGATATGGCTTGATAGTTGTTGAACTTGTTCTGCTGTTACTAAAATGTGTAGGACTTCTCTTTGGAATGTGAGGATATTTAGTCCTTATTGTTCTACCCTTGTGGCTTTAGCAAAAATTCAAGATCACAGGAAAAATCCTGTTCAACAACTGAAAAAAGTCATTATTGCCTGACTTCCCAAGCCACAATGGTAGCTCTAAAGAAATTGATATCTTGTCTCCTCAACTCAGCACTGTTTCCCTAGAACCTAGAACAGTGCTTGACTCTAATAAACAGCCAAGAAATATGGGTTCAATGAATGGCTAACTGAATGAATGACAGAATAATCCCATGAAGTAAGGAGGGCTGGTATCATTAGACCCATTTGAAGAGAGAAAAACTGAGTTCCTGGTAGTATTACTGGTCCAAGTTCATGTGCTTATTGCCTTGAGGGATGGCCCTAGGATTTCCTTAAATTCCGTGTCTTGTGTTTTGGGATGAATGCCATCTTGATTCCCAGAATGCTCAGTTCTCTCCCGAAGACATTGCTCCTTCCCTGTTATCCACCCAACTCTTTACTTCCCGACTCCTTCCCTCCTCCCACTACCTGCCAGTTCCTTCAGGAGCTCTCCTCTTCATCCCTCCGTGCTCACCTCAGATCCCCATGAGCCTCTCAAGGCCAGAAACCTTGGCGTCATCTTCGTCCCTGAGTTATTTTTTCCTCCCGTGTGTCCAAGTCATTATTACTGCTCCGTCTCCTCCGTCTGCACTTCTGGAAGTCTGCCGCCCATTCAGCCTCTCACCGCTTGGCCCCAGCCAAAACCCTCAGGCAGACACACTTCCCACTCCGCTAGGCGCCCCTCCTACTCCTTGGTGAGTACAAATGGTCCTTGGAAATTCCCACCCTGTTCTCCTAGGAGCCCACAGCCCGGCTAATCTCCCCTGAAGACTGGCATCTCCTGTTCCTCCCATCCCAGTGCCACCCTCCTGTCCTGTCTCCCACTTACTGCCCATCACTCCCTTTCCCTGCAACTATTGGGATCTGTTGATGCAGCTCTTCAAAATCTCCACTCCCATAAATGCTTGAGGTTTTTCTTTCTTTTTTTTTAAGCTGCCAAAATTTATAGAGTCTACTAGGGTTCAAGCACTGCATTAAGCATGCTACATAAATTGACCCCTTTAACCAGATAAAGGGGGCACCATGATTTCTGCCTATACAAAGGAGGAAACTGAGGCTGGAAATGGCTACCGTTTTACACAGCTGATAAGTAGCAGGTGCAGGATTCATCGGAGCCCAAGCTTTTAAGACTGCACCATCCTGCCTCCCCCTTAGGCTTGTGACTCTGTGACCCTCCTCACATTGAAGTGGTATCTTTTCCCAGCCGCCTCTGCCGCTGTTACCACCTAAGTACCTCGACTGCACATCCCTCCAATACCCTCTTCCCTGCCTGCTAGCCCACAACTCAAGTCCCTGGGGACGTGGAGTTATAAGAACTTTCCGTCCCCCTCTGCCCTCCCTGCCCAGTAGAAGAGGGGCTAAATGTTACCAGCATGGCCCCTGACTCACCATGTGTCCCTTCCTTACCCCTGGTCCCAGCTTCCCCCCAGTGAGGCTCCGAATGCTGCTAACCCTACTCACCCATCTCTTGGGTCCGGGGAGGGAAATCACCTCTGGAAAGCCCTGCAGAGAGAGTCCCAGGGGCTTGATAAGAGGATTCCAGTGAGGAAAGGATTGCCAGGACATGTAACCACGAGTGGGGATGCTGGACACCCAGGGCAACCTAATTGCTTTCCCATGTCTTGCTGGAATAATGCTGGCAGCCAGAAAGCTACTAGAACCTGAACTAATTTGATAAACAAGGACCAAAAGCAAGGACCACATTTCTGCTCCCTTTGCTGAGACCCAGACTCCCAACAGAATTCCAGGGATTTTTTCCTCCTTGGAAGTGACTGGACCTCCAGCCCTGAATTCCTCTCCCCAGGAGAGCTTGTTCCCCTGCTCGGAACAAATAACACATTTCCTGGTTAATCAGTGGGCAGAACAGCCGAAAAGGAAGGTTGATTGGGCCCCAGCTTTCCAGATGGGAGCAGCTCAGGGGCTGGGATGCCCTCGTCCAGATACTGGGCAGCTGGGACCCCCACACTGCGCAGCCTCACCTCCAGTTTGGAAGACACAGGCTGTGTGAAGAGGCCCCAGCTCCCTCCTGCATGAGGTTTTCAAGGCCCATAGAGGCTGCCAAGACCACTCCACCTCAGACACCGTGGCCTGGCATCGCCCCCACAACTCACAGCCACCCTGCCCTGGACCGCCTGGGCTGTCTCCTCCCATGAGCACGGATGTTTCTGTCTTCTGCAAACTGAGCTCAGTTCTCAGCTACGCTTGGCTTCTATTTTCTTATCTGACGATAGAGATAATGTTGCTCTTCTTGCCACACCACCTTCAGGACGAAGTAGATAACCAGCCCCATCTACCCTGTGATGGGAGGGGATCAATCACTGCTACTCCATTTGCCAGTGGGTATTTCTCGAGCGCTTAAAAGGTACCAGGCACCGTGCTCCGTGTTTTGCAGACATTTTCCCATTTAGTCCTCACGATAGTCTTGTGAAGGAGGTAGCCGGTGAGGACATGAAGGCTCAGAGAGGTAAAAAATGACTGCTCACAATTGCAAAGCTAGTAAGTGGCTACACTCGAATTCCCCCTGGTTTGTCTGGCTCCAGACACGAAGCCGATGCCAGCGTCTCGAGGAGCCTTTCTGTGGAAATGCGGCTCCGGCTGCCATTCTCTGAAATAGAAGCATCCCAGCTGTTCGTGGTGTGGCCAGGGGTGCTGGGGGCCACATAGAACTGCTGTCACGAGTTGGCCCACCAAGCACATCTCACCCCCCTCGCACCTATTTACAGCTAGGGGTCTACTTTGGGTCAAGGGCAGACAAAGGTCATCATGGATCTGACTCGCACTCACCAAGAAGGAAAGAAGTCCAGTTTGCCCCACATCAAATCGTTTTCGGTTGCTGAGAAAGGCTCGTCTTAACCCTCAGCCTTTCTCTTTGGACGAGAGAAGTGGCATGAACAAACATCTCCGTGGCCCTGGGTGGTGGGCGTTGTAATCCCATTTCACAAACGCAGAAGGGTGAAGGCTCTTGCTCAAGGTCGTCCAGCTAGGAGTCGAGCCAGTGTTCAACGAAAAAGGCCGACCGGCTCCAAGGTCCGTGCTGTTTTCACTGCAGCGAACTGTACTCGCTCCAGGATGTCCTGCAGAGATGTGAAGTGGGCAGCCCTTCAAGTAGCTGATTTCACTTGTCTCCCTTCATTTCCAGTCCCTGATACAAGGGTGGGCTGATCTGAAAGTTCTGTGCATTTAGCTCAAAGCTCAGACAACATTTCCTACTTACCTGCATGAATTCCTTCAGCCTCTGGCTGAAGTGGAATCTTCTAGAACTCCTGGGGCTGCAGCATAACTTCTCCCCAAGTAGAGACCTGAAGGCCTAAGTAGGAAGACAATGTGAGCGAGCAGTCCAGAGACCTCCTTCTCTGAATTCCCCCCAGTAAGACCAGAGCTGCTCGACTGGGCTGGGGGCCGCATGGATGGGATGGGGTCACACATTGTATTATTCAGAATCTCCAGGGAGAAAGCCCTATGGGTCGAAGGGCTGGGCAGATCTACCCCGGATTCTGGAATGGCAGGCAGGAATTTCAGGACAAGGTGAGCAGGAAGCAACTTTTCTTGGCTGTCATTGGGGTCTCCCAGCCTGTCCCCACCTTGGTTTCCAGCCGGGACACAGTGACAGCCCAATGAATAGAGGTTGTGGGGACAGTAACAGGGGCTGCTATAGGGTTGTTCCTAAATTAAGCTCTTCCAGAGAGGCCTGTCAGCAACTTCCTGCTCTTCATTATCAAGGCAAAGAAAGAGGATGACACCTTCTGCCACCATCTCCTGACCTCCATTTTCCCTGGGATGAAACAGTGAGATGAGGACACTCAATGAGGTTTGCCCTGCTGCCTCCCACGACTCTCTAGGACCTCAAACCCTTAGGAATAGGACCAGGCCCTAAAACTCCCCACAACAGGACACAGACACCAGGCTGGTGGGGGCGGGGGTAGGTGCAGCCCGGTCCCAGCCGGTCTGCCATGACTCATTCCTTGTTTCCGTCCACTCTGGTCTGAGCGCCTTGGCCCAGGGGCCTCTGGGAGGCTGTAACACAGGCTGGCCCCTCGCCCATCGGGGCTCAGCAGACAAAAATTAAAGATCTCACTTCTCAGGAACTCACACAGACAGCAGAGGCATGCTCTGTGCTCTGCCTCACCAGACCAGACCTCAGGCCGGAGGAGGATGGAGGCCAAGGGAGGAAGGAAAGGCGTCTCCGCTCCTCCCCCTACTCTGTTCCCCCCACATCCAGTCATGAAGCCCTGCCCCCACCCACTCCTCCTCAGGTCCTTGCCTGAAGATGGTACTGCTCCCAGCACCTCCTCAGCACCACTTCACTCCTCCCGCCTCTACCTGAAGACAGCCATGACGGAAATAAACTTGAAAGCAACCATCATGCATTTTCTGGCAGCATTTAGGACAGATCATGGCAGGGACCACAGACCCTAGTTGTAGGCCACATGTCTCCCAGGGTCTCCCTCCCTGATCATGTCCCTTCCCCTCCCAGGACCTCAGTTTCCTCATCCATAGGGAGGATTTTACTAGATGAACTCACATTTGCTGTCAACACCAAGATTCTGATTTGAGGAGCAGACAAGGCAAGGGATGGGTATGGATCCAAAAACTGCAGGAGGGACCTCCCTGAGAGATCAGCCAGCCCATTCTTCAATTCATGGTGAAGGAAACTGAGGCCCAAAGGGCTTGTCCCAGGTCACATGATTGGTTATTGGCAGCACTAGCACTTGAACCAGAGTCTCCTGACTCCCAGGCCTCTCAACTCTTTCACTTTCAACTCCCCCAGGAAGCTGGGAGCTATCTGACCCTCTTGGCCAGGGAAGCCACGAGTGGCTGTGCGTGTCAGCAGCAGGGCCTCGGAGCCTGGGAACGTCTCTGATGGGGTAGGTGCAAGTGCCAAAGCCGCTGGTGGAGAGGGATGGGGTTGGGGGCCAGGGAGGGTGTATCAGAGATAAGCTGTCAGCATCTCCCTTCTTCCAGTTGGCAAGAAGAAATAGAGAAGTGTCCATGATGATTGAGGGGAAACAGTCCCCATTTCTGATTAAGCCATTGTTCCACGAAATATCGATATCTATTTGTCTATTTCTCTCTCTCTCTCTCTCTCTCTCTCTCTCTCTCTCTCTCTCAGATACACGCACAGTCATACACACACATACACACACACACACACACACACTGTTCATGCCTGTCTAACCTATGAAACTTGCCACCTACAGCCTTGGTCTCGAGATGTATACTGATATTCTCAGGTGCACTATTTGGTGGGGCCTGGAATTCCTGAGATGCTTCTAAGCACCTGCCTACCTTCTAATGTTCAGCCTGCTTGGCTGGGAACATGATGCCCTTCATTCCACAAACATTTTTTGAGCACCTAATATGTGCCAGGCACTGAGGATGGGTGAGATATCTCACTGCCTGTATGACGATAAGTGCTTCAATGGAAAGACTAACACAGTCTTTCGGGCTCACTGAAGAACTGCCAACCATGGAGGGTGGGGTTTGGCTAGGGAGCATTTCTCAGAGTCCTGACTGTCACTTAAACATTGAAGGCTAAGGGAAAGTTCACTCTGTGTGTGTGTGAGGAGGGGGTTGCAGCGGGGGGTGGACAGGGGGTGGACATACCAAGGAGAGGTACTGCATATGCAAAGGCATCGGTGTATTTGGGTCTACTGGGGGAATAACAAGCAGCTTAGAGAGTTGGAGTTTACATAGGAACTGGGGTTATGTAAGGGGATAAGGCTGGAAGTGAAGGTTGTGGTCAATTTATGGGGGCCTTAGCTCTAGTCAGTTTATTTTCTCAGAAAGATGGACCTGTTCCCTGCATCCATGCCACCAGTTGGCCTTGGACGGGACAGATTATTTATCCAGAATTCTAAAACTCATGTCCTCCGGTCAATAGCAAGGAGATATTGGGGTGGGGGGAGGGGAGGGCGGGTTGAGTGCCATCAACCTATCCAAAGCCACTCCAAATAAACACTAATCAACATAAAGTCAGTGAGCTTGCCTTGCTTAAAAGCAATCCCCAAGCCCTGCTTCCAACCAGTCTGTTCCTCCTCACATGGTTCCCTTTTTATAGAACTTATTAGAGGCCCGATGCACGAAATTCATGCAAGGGGCTCGGCCCTCGCAGCCCTGCTTGCCTTGGCTGGCCCTTGCAGCCCTGGCTTCTTCTGGAAGGTCATCCAGACGGTTGTTCTGCTGTTCGGTCTAATTAGCATATTAGCTCTTTATTATATAGAATGGAGCTGCCGATGTGGCAGGTCTGGCCAAGTCTCTGGCCTCCTGCTGCCATGACCCACCAACCTGACTGTCCCTTCTTTCCCAACCCTTCCCAGGTATCTCCACTGTCTGAATTCCCCACGTGCTCTGGGCCAGGTTCTCCTGGAGACTCAACCCCCGAGTCAGGCTTCTGTCTCCAGTCTCCCTCAAGTTTGGCCCCAGGTTCCTCTCCAATCCCACAAGCACATGTTGAAGTGTCATAATATGTATATCCAAGTCCACCCACTCTGCTGCCTCCCTCAGAACTTGGCCCATAGATAGATAAGCCATATGTATTGGACATCAAACAGATAGCCATCATTTATTGAGCACCTCTTTGTCAGGCCATCAGTGTTGCCAAGAAGAATAAGGATTAGTCGCTATCCTCAAGGAACTTCCAGTGTAGTAGGAAAGGCAGCAACACCTATGATAGTAAGTGCTGTGATCAAGATAAGCCCAGAGTACAAGGTGAATACAAGGACAGGCACCCCAGGATGGGAATATGAGACACTTGATCAAGGAAGATCCTAGAGAAGAGGCTATCTGAGTGGGATCTGGAAGACAGGGCCAGTCTCAGCCTGGAGAAGATGGAAAAGATGGTGAGGAGGAGGTACAGCAATGATTATTAGAGCCAAGTTTGCAAAAATTAAACCACACCAGGGTCTACCCCATTTCCCTTTTCACTGGGGTCCGATCAGAGAAATTTTACCAGATATTTGAATGATAGTCAGATGAAATTAAAATGATATTCAACATGGCCCAGCAAGCATGGCTCAGTGGTGGAGCATCGACCTATGAACCAGGACACTGCAGTTCAATTCCCAATCAGGGCATATGCCCAGGTTGTGGGATCAATCTCCAGTAGGGTGCATGCAGAAGGCAGCTAATCTATGACTCTCATCATTGATGTTTCCATCTCTCTCTCCCTCTCTCTTCCTCTCTAAAATCAATAAAAATAGATTTTTTAAAAAAGTGATATTCAAAGTGGATAGGCTGGGAAAATGTAGAATACATAGTAATATAGTTAGATATATGTATAGATGTTTAAACAACAATTCCCCACATTGAAGACTTGGATGGAGGTCATTGAGATCTCCATCATGAGACAGGGCTGGGATCTGTACAAGACTTCTCACAACTTGGATGAAGTCAGAACATTTTTATCAAATTTTCACATGACATGGAACTGGAGAAATAAATGATAAATGCGGATGATAGGAGCAAGATATCAAGTGATCTATATGCGTTGAGATTTAATAAAAATAAGTGAAAAAGTCTTGCATGTTGGTCCAAAAAAAGCAATAATTAATGACTGAGGGATACTTGCTTTGATAGTAGTTCATGTGAAATGACCTTATGTGGATGGTGAGGGGGGAGGTGAAGTGAGTTGAAAAAGGAGATCCTAGTTAACCACTGGTTTGAAATAAACTAACAATGTAAACTTCTAAAAGGTCTAGTGTCACCTTGGATAAAATCCAGGGCTCGGAACTTGGAGGATGACAGTGTACTTCAAGTTGTTGAGATGCAATGGCAGTTTTGTACTTGATTCTGCTACCATGTTGTAAATAGTGTATTAGAATCTTTAAGCGTGTTTATGAGAAGGAGACCTGATGGAGATAAATACAACCCAGGAGGAGCAATTGAGATACTGGAGAAGAGAAATCTTGGGTGAGGAGAGTCTGGCAATCTTCAATTATTTGCAGGATTATCAGGTAAGAGAGGGGTTCGGTGTTCTGTGTTTTCATTAGTCATAACAGATTAACTGTAGTAACAACACCCACACAGGAAATTTATGTTTGCTCACACCAAGCAGAGCTCGGATCCACATGGTCATGCAGTGCCCAGGATCCTTTAGTCATGGAGCTCCAATATAGAGATTCTTCTGCCGTCTCATTCAGCCAGTAGATAGAGAAGGGTAAATGTGGAGAAATGCACATGCTTCTTAAAGGCAATGTCTGAATAAGAAAGAGGCAAACAACACTCTGTCCACATTCTGTTGACCAGAACTTAGTCACATGGCTATACCTTTACAACGGGGAGCTGGAAATGTAATCTATGTGCCCAAGAGAAAAGGGCTGTGGGTGGGGGCTTTAGCATTCTAGACTTGGAAGATACTATCTTAGGAGTGAGAAGAGTTCAGGGTTTAATATATCCACCCAACAACTTGCACACAAATAATGTAGGCTTAGTAGCATTATTCATAAAAACCAAAGGTTAGTTATTGGCTAAATGCCCATTGACTGGTGAGTGGATCAATAAAGTCTGATATATCCATACAATGAAATACAATTAAGCAATAAAAAGGAGTGAACTACCAATACATGCTACATCATGAATGAACCTCAACATTATACACACTGAACGAAGCCAATCACAACATCACACATTCATTTATATGAAATATAAAAAGGGCAAAGCTATAGAGATAGCAAATAGATTCAAGGGACAGGGGTAGGAGTGGGGTAGTTAACAGTAAATGGGCACAGGAAATCTTACTGGAGTGATAAAAATGTTCTAAAACTAATTTATGGTGATGATTTGGTAAATTTATTTAAAAATAAATGAATTGTGCCTGGCCGGTATGGTTCAGTGGTTGAGTGTCAACCCATGAACCAGGAGATCATGGTTTGATTCCTGGTCAGGGCACATGCTCAGGTTTCTGGTTCAATCCCTAGTAAGGGGTGTGCAGGAGGAAAATCCAATTGATAGTTCTCTCTCATCATTGATGTTTCTATCTCTCCTTCTCCCTTCCTCTCTCTGAAATCAATAAAATCATATTAAAAAATAAATTAATTACACATTTGAAAATGGCAAATTGTATGATATACAAAATATAATTCAATATTTTTTGTTAGGTGTTAGGGGTTTAGTACTTTGAGGTTGGGAAAAGGAGAATAATCCTGCAAAGGGAATGAGAAAGGAATATCCAAGTGGAAGGAGGAAGTGGCACAGAATCCAAGGAAAAGTTAGATTTAAGGAAAGAAAGTAAGTCAACTCTAGTCAAAGTTACTGAGCTGTCACATGAGATGGAAAGCTGATGGTATTGTCTCTGCCACAGTAGAGTTCACAGTTTTGTTCCAGAGCCTGGGTCAGGAACAAGAAAAAACATAGGAACATAGATTTCCACTTACAGTAAGTGCAACATTGGGGTTATCCAACAGCAGGACAGATCCCATTTCTGAGTCATGAGCCCTCTGATAGTGGAAGTGTTCAAAGAGAAGCTGGATGGGCAGTATAGAAAGGATTTCCACATGGGAGGAAGACCTCTAAGGAGTGTCTGAATCTATGAGCAGTTTGCACCAAGGTCAGTACAAAGACTTGAGTAATCATGGGAGATCGGGGGAAGATAGGCTGAAGGACTAGAGGAATGGCATGAGAGAACCAGTGCTCATTTTAAAATATGTGCATAAAGTCCAATCCTATGGCTGCCTTTGTGTCACTGCCTCACATTTTTGACTCACATCCCCCCAGAGGTAAGACATGGAAAGGAGAGGATGCAAGATGAAGTTCATGGTAACCATGTGAAGGGTTCCTGAGATAAAAAAGAGAAGATGAATCCACAATACAAGGAACACCCATATATCAACCATCCCTCTTTAAAAAATACTATTATTTCAACTCTGGGTGGTGGGCACATGGTACAGTATACAGTTCTTGTAACATAGAAACCCACACCTGAAACCTATATTTTCATGTTGACCAATGTCACCCCAATAAATTTAATTTAAAAAAGAAAAAATATAAATATACTATTATTTCATCTTTGAAAAAAAGAAGGTATCTGCACATCTCCTGAGAGGCAAAGGGAGCTGAGGACCCACCATGTGAGTGGATTCAAGAAGATTTCAAGCCAACTGTCTTTATCAGGGCTTTGTTTGTTTGATGCCCTGTCTTAGTCACCCACCAGGAATGGCAATCATGGTGTAGAAATATAAAATATCATCAAGAAGTTGGGAGAATCTTATTTTCAAGGACTTGGAAAGCTGTGTGGAGCTTCTGGATGGCCCGAGTTGCCAATGGCTATGACTGTAGCTGCTGGCATTGCTCCAGCATGAGCTCTGATTTCATGGCAAAGGAGAAGGAATCCTTAACAGACTCCAAAGTCAATTCAAAAAGCTATAGTGCTGCCTGGTCACAAAACAAACAATCCAGAAGCGATTCACTTGTTCAGCAAACATTTGTTGGGCGTCTTCTTTATGCAGGGCACCCTCATAGCACGTGCAGTCATTCATTCTGAGGTGGGAGGGCAATTACCTCCAAGTTCCAAGGAATATGACAACTCACATGGGTAACAGAGCTAACTGCATGCTTCTGAACCTGTCTCATGAGGTCAAACTCAACAGTCTTTCTTTCTTATCTCCGGACAAGAACCTCAGCTGGAGAGGTGAGGAGGAGGAAGGGAGAGACAACAATAGTTTGTGCTTCTCCTTGTATAAATGATAATACTGATATATGGATTGCTGCATGTCCAGCTACAACAGACATCCCATGTGACAAGTAACCAGAACAACCATTCCTAATACCTTATCTTGGAGCGCCAAGAATCAGAACCAAGGGAGCTGAATCCTCCTTCCAGCACACGGGAGGAGTAAAGGAAGAGTGTAACTGTGTACGGTGTAAAGGTGGAGCCTCAGCAGAATCTCAGAGTCTAAGGGACCTCAGGAGGCATCTAACCTCCAGCCCATCCACTCCCCCTCCAGGCCCCCAACAATCATCAACTTGGCTCCCACAGGTTCCATTAGATAGAGTGTTCCAGGTTTCCCCTTCTCTGGTCTCGCCCAGGGCTCAGCAAGCTCATAGATGGCATGTCCTCCACTTCCACAGCACAAGTCAGCTGGGAGCAGTGGCTTTAAAACATTGAAACCACAGCTCACAATAAAAATACATCTTACAATACAATCCACTACCCAAGGGCATACATCTATAACCGGAACAACTTACCCTTACATGCAATGTGTTCTCATATTTTCTATTACCTCTCTTCTTCTAATTTTTTAAAATGTTGGTTATGATTCACCCTTTGATTTCACAACCCATAAATGTATTTCAATGCTCACCTAGACTAGAGGTACAGGCTCTGGCACTGGAGTTCTGAAGAGGCCAGATAACTCAAGAGGGCAAGTCATGAAGAAGCAACAGGGATGGTTAATGTATCTGCTCCGGAAGAAAGGTCTTGAAACCCTTCAGCCCAGAGAAAAAGGAAGTAAAGAAATATCTCACCAGTTCTCCATATATGCTAAGATGTTTGCTTTGTTTGTTTAAGGTAGAAGACGGTGAGCATTTATTCTTTTTTTTAGCATTTTTTCTTCATGCTTGCAATGTGAAGCATTGTTGACTAAGACTGCAGTGGAAATTATTTCAGTTCAACATGAGATTTGTAGGTGACTATTTGCAGGACAAAAGAAAAGCAAGACATTTTACACATTAAAACGGTTCCTTCTGTTAAAGGCAAAGAAGGAGAAAGGCAGTTGTCTTTAAAAACTGGCTAAATTCTTTTGGATCTGGTATGGTTTTAATGTTTTTTCCAGAAAACAGGGGATAGCTTGAGGCAGTCCCGTCTAACCCTAGAGGTCATGACCTCTTCAGATCACCCCAACAAAACCTGCCTATGGGTTTTCACGCTGGCTCAGTGCTGGCTGAGGAAGCTTGGGCTAGATCCATGGGTTCCCCAAATAGAAAGGCCTCCCTATTTCCAGACCCTGGAAAGAGGCTCAAGCCAGAGAGAGAGAGAGAGAGAGAGAGAACGAACTCATGGGCAGGCAAGGGGATGAGGGCTGCTCACTCCATGCCAAGTGCTCTAGGCTGGTTGGGGAAGCCACGGTGCTGGGGCAGGCGTGTGGAGAAGGTTCCCCCGAGCAGGGCCTTGAACCCAGTGTTGGGCAGAAGACAGGTTGTTCCTGCACTAACAAGCTGGAAGCAAGAGGAAACGCCCAGCAAGAGAAGGCCAGCAATGGAAGGCCCTCCTCATGCCACCTGGACAGAAGAGGACCAAGCAGGGTGGAAAGAGGGCCCATCCTGTGTCCACACCCTGGATTTGCAAGCGAGAGGCTGGACCTTCCAGGGGAAGGGACTTGGGCGCTGAGGCAGATCAGCTGAGGCTAAAATGAAACCTCCTGGGAGGAAAGGGATTAGGAATATGGCAAGGGACTGCAGAGGCACCCTGCCAACCCTGGGGAGGGGAAAGGTCCCAGCGGGTCGTCAGCTATAATCCCAGGCCCTGAGGAGAGAATCAGAACAGAAGCAAAGGCTGGACAGTCACTGAATTAAAAAGGGACAGACAGAATGGATGAGCCCTCCCAGCCCTGCAGGGAGCAGAAATGACCGCAAGGATTCACGAGCCGTAAACACCAAGAGGGACAGAGCTTGTCTGGGTCTGCAGGAACCTGGCTAGGCCTGGCAGGGGTGGGGCAGGGCCGACCCGGAGGTCTGAGCCTGGCATTCCCTGCAGTGGACTGTCCTCAGGCCCTAGAGCTGTGGTTCTCAACCTTCCTAATGCCATGACCCTTTAATACAGTTCCTCATGTTGTGGTGACCCCCAATTTCACTGTTACAAATTGAACATAATTAAAGCATAGTGATTAATCACAAAAACAATATGTAATTTTATATGTGTTTTCTGATGGTCTTGGTCGACCCCCAAAGGGGTCGCAACCCACAGGTTGAGAACCGCTGCCCTAGGGGAAGGATTACTTTGGGAGCCTCAGAGCCAGCTCTAAAAGCCCCACTAGAACCAGGAGCTGGACACAGCCCCAGACAGCTCTCTCCCACAGGGATCCAGGACCCTGCGCATAGCGCTAGAAGTGTGGGGGAGCCAACTTTTCCTCCGGGCTCCACGGTGCAGCCAGGGCAGGTGACAAATATTTATGGAGCATTTACATTAACCTCTCATGTGCACGTCCTAAGATCCCTCCCAGTGGCTTCCATAGAGACCCTCACTCTCACTCTATTTCTGGTACAGACACTTTCTACCAGAAGCAAAAGGCTGTGGGTCCAGTCTAACCTTCTTATTCACCCATAGCTGTAGGTTAGAACCGAGTCTGTGACCAGGGACAAGCCATCTTCCATTTGGGGGCCTCAGTTTATCCACCTGTATCATGAGGATACTAAGCCTATTCTGTCTGCAGTGATTTCTCCTTGGTTACAGTCCTCCACTCAGCATGTGATTGCCATGGAAACAGCCCACGTCAAAGGTGACCCAGCAGGCAGGGATGTCACCCGCTAGGCTATGACTAAGGTGGGCTTTTTCATTTTGTCTGCCTACTACCCCTCCTCTCTCTTATTCTTATAACAGCATCTCTTTTCCTTTAGGGAATTGTCCTTCTTTTTTCTAGATCATTCTGATGGAGCATCCAATTGCAATACCTGCCATGTGGCACATGACCCAAACTGGCGAATCAGATACTCTCCCATGAGTTGAACCCCCCACAAAGTTATAATAGAACCATCCAACGGCAACTCCCCAAAATGACATACTCCAAGGAGTTCCTGGAGCTGACAGCCCCCTTGCTGCCTAGATTTCTGACCTTCTTGATACCTATCTGTTTGTTCAGTTCTTATTTCTATTATGTTTGCCCCTAAAAATCTTTCTAGTAACCCCACCCTTTTTTCATGTACAAATTAGTCCAAGACCTTGTTGTTGCTTGCAACCAAAGAACCCTAATTTATACACGACTGAGAGAGAGAGGCCAGGTGGATTGGAAGCTGGACCCTCCTCTCTGCAGCCCTTCCTCCTTTGTGGCCCAGGGCAAATTAGCTCAGCTTTCCAACAGCACTCAGCTCATGCAGGAGACAATGTGGGGTAGAGTCTGTTTGCTCAACCAGACTGCACCCATCAGAACAAACACATATTTATCCCAGATACAAGAGGCTCAGGACCTTTCACACTGTAGGTGCACAGTTGCACTGAATCAAGATCTTACAGTTTAAAGCAAGTAACTCCAGTGGGGACAAAACTTAATGAGTATCAGGGGAGGGCAGATATAAACAGCTACTGAGCAGACCAGTGCTGAGACAAGGCAAATCCCAATGCATGCAAGTGATGGGTGCTGGGGCTAAGTGGTCAGGGCTCATTTCAGGGTGTTTGGGGAAAGCCCACTCTGTCCCCAAAGCCTTCCACCTCTTCATGAGTACTTCCAATTCCTGAAACAAGAGGCCAAAGCACTCAGTTAACACTTAGACATGGGGCTGGAAATGCATCTATCTCAAGGAGAGCCAGACAATGCTTTCATTCCCTCTCAAGTGTCAAAGACCAGTGTATGCCTTCTCCTGACAGTAGATCTGCATAGGAGAAAGAGGGTTGGGAGCAGAAAGGTTTCTGGAGGCCCAGGAAACCAGGGACCAGGGCAGCTCTGGGAGTCTGGGTGGCAGGAACCCATGGACTGGCTGGCTTTGGATGACTCCAGCCAACCGCCTGCTGTGATCAGCAGCGACTCCACCTCAGAAACACATTCCCCATGAGAGACTCTGATGGCAGTCCTTGGGGTCCTGTGCCCATCCTCTGCAGGTGGAGGGGTGGGAGAAGCCCCAGGGCTGACAGCCCCACCAGGAATGCCTGAAATAGGAGAGGCGGAGTTCCCCAAAGGAAAATTGAGTTTCTGTTACTCAAGAAGAGAAAGGAGCGCTGGTCTATGGATACAGCAGATGTTCACTACACATGGCATACAGTTTAGAGAGGGGGGACACTATGGGGGAGGGTCTGGGAATTTCCAGGACACTGCAGAATCTGCCCTGGGGGCCAAGGCTCTTGCTCCAGCCCTGGATTGCATCTCCGTTTTCCCCTATAAAAGCAAGCTCAGGGCAAGAAGGCTGTTCTTTTCTGTTCTTGACAGCTCAATAGAATCGTCTCCTCAGCTTCCAGTCACGCTTGGCTCCTGCTAGAGTAATTACCACCCACCTGTTCTCCATGCAAGAATTCACAGCCAGTGGACACACATCTGGCCTGCAAAAGACATGCTTGGAAGACTCCCAGGCTGCTTGGAACAGGCTGGGGACAGCACGAGGTCAGCCACCAATTCAAAGGCTAGGAAACAGCTGGCCTGAGAGCCGTGGTCACTGGGGCCTGAGCAACTGCCCACCCTCACCCCCCAGGCAGCTTGATGGAAGCGGGACTGGTGTATCCTGGGATGAACAAAACCCCTGGGACTCGAACCTGGTCCCTGCCCTCTTCCTCCAGCACATTGCTGTCCTCCCCACCCCTACCTGGGACTCCAGTGGTGGGGGAGGGGCCGTTGTCCTGCTTTTCTTGGGATTCCTTTCTTTTTCTTCCCATTGCTGTCCACATCTCTCCCTTCTGAAGCACCCTGGAGCTGCTCTGGTTGAGAAGGGGCCCAACCAGACTCCCCCAATCCCTATTCACACACACACACACACACACACACACACACACACACACACACACATCCCTTGCCTTGTAGCCTCGGAGGCATCTGAGGAACCACAGGGCTTATTGGAACATAGCTTAAAAACCACTAATCAGGCCCCACTTGCCATTTTCAGATGAGAAGAGTGAGACTTGACAGCCATCCACCCCCAGTGCCCTCTCTATTAACTCTGGGCACCTACCCCAGCCTCCCTGGAGAGAAAACTGGCGGGGTTTGATCTGGAGCGGGGCAGCCACAAGAGCCAACCCTGCATCTGGCATGGGGAAAGGGCCCCTAGGATGGGATTTTGCCCCTTGCCTGCCCTGTGCTCTCAGTCTCCCCCCCCCCCACCCCCACCCCTCCCACCAAGCTGGGAGAGTCCCTGACCCGCCTTGGCCCCTCCCCATCCCTCATCCAGAGGCAGAGGAAGGCCGCCTGCCAGGATAGCAGATCCCACACAAGCTCCAGGCTCAACATTCCTCTCCACCCGGGGGTCAGGGTCAAGTGTGGGGTATTTTCCCAAGCCCTGGGGAATAGCTACAGCTACTGCCCCTGGCTAGAAGGGCAGCTACCAGGGAAGGCAGGCTGCAGTGGAGCCGTCAGCTGGCTCTGGAAGCAGGGCTGCAAAGGGAAGGGGCCCAGAGAGGAGGGACCAACTTCAGATCACCAACTTCAGCCCCTGGAAGGAGAAATAGAAGCTGGTGACGGGAAGAGGAGGTGCATGGCAAAAGTCAGAGCTGAGGCTGAGATTTTCCTACCCCAACCCAGCTGGTCCTCATCCAACTCACCCCTCTGAGTTAGCTGGGGTCTGGCCTCTCTGGAGACCCTCACTGGCCTGTCTGGAGCTCCTGGGGCAGAAGCCAAAAGCAGCCACCAGCCTGGAGACAGCAGAAGGGCCAAGAGCCCCCTTTGCAGTCCTGCAAGGGGACAAAGGCTAAGTAGGTTGGGCGGGTGGGAAGGTTCTGAGGAGGAAGGAGGAGGCCAGATGAGGAGTAGCTGCTGAAAGAAAAGTCTCTTGGGGCCTGGAAGGTGTTTCATCAGCCAAGGCTGGCTAAATTGTGCCACAACTGCCTCCTTCCTTCTCGCTTCTCCCTCCTGCCACTCATCTGGCTCACTGCTCTGAGCATCAGGCAAGGATGCAGGTGCCAGACGCCTGGATTCAAGTTCTAGCCACTTCCCATTGCAGCTGTGTGACCTTCAGCAAAGATCTCAAGCTCTCTGAGACTCTACATCTCCTTCTGTAGAAATGGAATGAATAAGATCTACCTTGTAAGACCGTCTAAATGAATGAGTGAGAAAATGGAGGTAAAGCTCTTGCTAGCTCTTAAGTAGTCAGTTGTGGATACTTCAAATGGGACAGGGAGAGAGGTGGGGGAATGGGCAAGTATTGGGGATCTTTGAATTTTCAAGATGGGGTGCTTGATGAGTTGGGGAGCTTCCAAATGTTAAACTCCATTTCCAAACTAGAGGCTGGGCTGGATGGTGGGTGCCGTGGACCTGAGTCAGGGAAAGTTATTCTGTATTAAAAAGAGGAAAGAAGGAAGTCAGATCTCACGTCAGCCCAGAGCCCCAGGCAGACAGCGTCTCCATCGGAGGAAGGGCTGGTGTTTTGCTCTGTTGCCCTCTGGCAGCCGCTGAGCTCCTGTTTTCCTCATTAAGCATAGCTGTAACCTGGCCCCTTTACACTGCTGATACAGGGGCCGGGAACAACTCAGAGTCCCCAAACAGAGAGCATCAGCTGCTTTCAACATCATCTCCTGGTGGGGTCAACGAGGTGGGGCCAAACTGCAGGGACCCAGGGCGGACAGAGAGCATCATGTCCGGACTGGAAGCCAGGACCCAGGGTCCTCACTGCGTGCCCAGTAATGCTAACCACCATGACACCACGAAATAGAAAAGCTAGTATTTGTTGAGCACACTCTACTTGCCAGGCCATCTGTTAACGTGCTTAGATTGAGGTTATCCATTTTTGGTAAGAACACCACAGAAGTGATGCCGTAGCCTTCTGATTTCATTATGACGGGGTACATGATGTGGGCGTGTCTTCTTACTGGTGATATTAACCTGGATCACATGGTTACACTTATGTCTGCCAGGTTTCTCCGCTGTTTCTCTACTGTAAAATGCCTCCCACCCTTCCCTTTGGAATCAATAAATATCTTGGTGTGGGGAGACTTTTTGAGATTGTGCAAATAGCCTGATTCTCCTCCAACTTTCTCCCACTGGTGGATCTTGCCTATAACAATTATTACCGTTGTGTTGGCCTAATGGTGATTCTGTATTTCTCTCATTATCACTGTATTTATTTATTGGAATGCCTTTGTCAGGAAGAGCTGTACTGTCTTTCCCCCTTTTTTAAGATTATTTTTTTTTTTTTTACTGCAGTAGGGACTCATGGCTATTTATTTTATTCTATGAGTTATAGCTTAACATTATAATTATTTAATTTGTTGTTGTTAAATTTCCCCACCCATTGGGAGCTCCCACAGTTGGCTCCTGTGTCTTTTTGACATGCCCATTCTTTTCCGAGCACTTACTTATTTTCTGGTACCACGAGATGTTCCAGTATCGTCTTGTTCAGTCAGTATTTGTGATATGACTGAATGGCAGAATCAAAAAGACCATGCTCAGCCCCTCTGTTACTCCCCAACCAGGAAGGTTTGTCCAACTCAATTGTCAGCTGTGAAGAGGAGCAGGAAATGTTCTGACGCCCCACAGAATTCGCATTTCCACTTCCCTCTGAGGGTCAAGGAAAGACATGATGTGGGAAGACAAAAGAAATAGCACCTGTGGGATTTGTAGGCTGGGAAGTTGATTTTCCCTGAGAGTCCAAATCATGGACTTTTCCACATCTACCAAGCAGCATGTTGGAGGGTTTTAGAGTATAGGTGCTGGAGCCAGGAGCCTGGGTCTGAACCATAGTTCTGTTACCTACTGTGTAACCTCCCTGTGCCTCAGTTTCCCCATCAGTAAAATGCAGGTGATGATAGCAGCACCTGCCGTGGAACGGAGGAATGACTAAATTAGTTTAAATGGCCTTGAACAGTTTGTGGTAAACATTCGAGGGATGAGAACAACGATGCTGCTGCCGCCTATCATGGGATTCAGGTCTCAGCCAACCAGTGCATTGCATTGCCCTAGCCCCAGTGATTGGTTTAGGCAAGGACACACGACCCAATCAGCACCATCGAGACCTTTGCCCTGGGGCTATTGGTAAGAACCTGTGAGCTAAGAGCTGAGACCTGAGAGGCCTGGCCTGAGAGTAACCCTCCGCCACTGAGGGTGGAGTCCAGAGTGGAGAGGAAACGGAGTCCTGGTGGCATTGCTCAAATCCCTGAGTCAGGAATGGGCCTGAAATTTGTCCAGTTATGAACTTTTTTCAGTTACACATGCCAATAAGTTCCCTTTAACTACTCATTCCTGAAAGAGTCTGGAGCTGACTTCAATCCCTCAGAAAGCTGACATCTGAGCAGGAAGTGGGACCCTGTTCTGAGCCCCTGCTCTTGCTCTGAGCACTTCTTAGTTTCCCGTCTTGTCCCCAAGTGTAAACCATCACACACAAGCATGTCACCACTCCATCCTACTTCCCACCTCCGGCCGACCCACCCCTGCTTCCTTCCCAAGGAGAACCCTGCCCAAGGACAATAATGAGCCCCTCCCAGACTCTCCAGAGCTGGGGCCTCTCCCTCCAGCTCACCGGGCCCCCACCGACCCCCAAACTCTAATGCCCAAGCCTCTCCTTCCCAGCAAGTCTGGCTGAACTCCCAGCCCTCAGTTTTGCCTTTGTTGCCCTGCTTCCCCTCTTCAGCAGGACTGAGGGGTGCTCCCCAGTCCCTGATGGCCAGCAGAAGCAAGCTCATAAGTCACACTGAAGCTCACACCCTAGAAGGCCCCCCTTTTATTCCCCAATTTCCTGTCCCTGGGATCTTTCTGTAACTCCAGGCCCGGCAATTTCAGGGCTGACCCAACAGTGTTCGAGTTCTCCTACCTCTAATGTCCTGGTAGAAACTATATCCTAAGGGGAGACCAGGGGAACCCAAAACTTCCACTCCCTTTGAGAAGATTCTCATCTCCTTTATCATATTCTAGAGAATCTACTGTCTAAACTATCATACACTGACTTATGCCATTCCTTCTAACCTCTAACCTCTAACTCTCATATTAACTTTTCACTGAGTGTAAGACTTGCCTCTGACTAACTGGTGTCTTAGCTCCAGCTGCCATAACAAAATACCAGACTGGGTGGCTTACACAATGGAAATCTATTTCTCACCGTCTGGAGGCTAGGAAGTCCAATATCAAGGGGCCAGCAGATTCAGTGTCTGGTGAGAGCCCTCTTCCTGGTTTCAGGATGGCCACCTTCCTGCTGTGTCCTCACCTGGCAGAGAGAGAGAGTACTCTGGCTTCTTCCTCTCCGTATAAGGACACTGATCCCATCATGGGACCTTGACCTTTATGACCTTACCTAAACCCACTAACCTCTCAAATCCCACCTCCAAATGCCCTCACACTGGGGATTGGGGCTCCAACATATGGATTTGTGGGGACAAAAATATTCAGGCCATAGGAACTGGACTGTAAGCCTAGCACAGTGTTCAATAAGCACTGAATGAAGAAATTAGTGGTTGAATAAATTAATTATTGAATGAGTGGTGACATGACTGAGTGAATGAATGAATAAATGAATAGACTAATGGGGAGAGGCAGTAATGGGCCTGGGTGGAGTAGCAGAAGGGTTCAAAAGTCCAAGGGGGAGAGGAGTGGGAACAGGGAGGGGGGGAGCAGAGAAAGGAAACAGTTGACAGGATGGGCAGCTACGTCTCAGGATGACAGGAAGGAGGCCCATGCCATCAGGTCTCTCAGCCTTGTGTTTACAGAAAAAAAACAAAACTGGGGCTTGGGCCTGGGTTCTATTACAGAGCCCATTTATTAGCTTTTAAAAACCTTTTATATATATATATATATACAAGTACCATTTGTCAAGGACATTGTGCAGCTTGCTTGGCCATGGCCAGTCTTAATGGCCGAAGGCTCTGTGCTGGTGTATCCCACCCCAGATGCGGGAAGGACAAACTGGCCATGTCACCAGCACATGAGGTACAGCCTCAGGGCAAGGGCCTGGGAGGTCGGTGGACTTGGGGTGCCTCCCAACGTCCCTTAGGCAAGGACTCCAAGGCCTCTCTAGGTCAGAGCCAGGGGCCACTATCTCCCTCCTTCTCCCCGCTCTGCCACCACCTGTCTGTCCCTGCTGCCGCACTGGCCCTGCAGGGGCCTGCGGGGCCCCACACAACCCAAGAGGACCGCAGATGTCTGCAGGGATTCGCAGCTACAAATGAAAAGCCGCAGTTTGTTTTGAATGGACTGTGGACCTGGAGAGAAAGCTTGGGGATGCAAATCCGCCACGAGTGGGATCCAGATGGGAAGCAGATGTGGGCTGTTGGAAGTCCCTGCTCCAGCGCCTAAGGCCCACCTTGGAGAATCCCTCCCTTTCCCTGCAGAAGGCTGAATGGCAAGGCTGCGCTCTGACTCCATGGGAGCCTCGGTTCAGGGCCCAGTCTGCTCAGCTGTCTCTCCCCTTCTCCTTTTTTCTTTCCTTCGCTTTTCTCTTTCTCTTGCATTCCTGTAGGATACGTCTGTTCTCCTGGCCTCTCCTCTGTCTCCCTCTGCTCTATCTCTCTGTCTCCCAGTGTCTCTCCGTTCTCTCACTACATCCCTGACTTTATGGCAATGCCCGTCTTGCTCTGTCTCTTGCTCCCAGACAGTCTCTGACTCCATGTCTGTCCTCGGTCTCTGGCTCGCACTCCCGCCCTCTTCCTGGCTGCTGCCCAAGGCCAGTGCCCTACCCTCCATGCTTGGATAAGTCTGCCAATCAGCTTGAGCTCCTGGGGTGAGGAACAGGAAGAACGGGCTGAGGGCAGACAGCAGCCCCGGTTCCGTGAAGGAAGGCGATTTGAAGCCAGAGAGGCCTGGCCAGGCCAAGGCCAAGAATTTCTCACTTAGCCAAAGGGCTGGATATTTAGTCTGAGTTGGGGAGGCAGGTGGCGCCCAGCCTGGAGCTCCCGAGCCTGCAGGGGCAGATCTGCCACAGCCCCTCCCCAGCGTGGGGTCCCCCTCAGTGTGACATCTCTCTCCCTGTGTGTCCTGGCCTGGGCCCTGCCCACTCTGGCACCAGGAAGAGGCAGCACAGTTGGGCACCACGGTCACTGTTTCTCCCAAGGACACAAGCCCAGGCGAAGGGCAGGCAGGACAGGATCCCCCACTGCTCTCCCAAGAACTGGGAGCAGACCATCCTTTTAACCCCCGCCGGGCCTCAGACAGTCTCCAAAGGCAAACTCGCTCTTTGGCTGTGTACAGCTTAAATACTTTATCCGGTTGATATGGACTCCACATCCAGTGGTCTTATTTTCTTTTTAAATTTATTTTTATTGATTTTAGAGAAGAAGGATGAGGGAGAGAGAGAAGCATCAATGATGAGAGAGAATCATTGATTGGCTGCCTCTTGCACACTCCCCACTGGGGATCGGCCCAAAACCTGGACATGTGCCCTGACAGGGAATCGAACTGTGACCTCCTGGTTGGTTCATAGGGCGATGCCATGCCTGCCGGGCCAGTGGTCTTATTTTCCTTTAGGGTCTGTCTACAACCCTCTGAGCTCTAGGGTTGGATCTGTGGCACATCCCAGAGGCCACTAGTGATCTCACACATTAACTTTAAGCTCATGTACAGGCTGTGAATGCTATACGACTTTGGGGGGAACTGGAGGGACACATTGAAACACATCCCAAAATAGGCTGCTGTCGTTCCCAGGAGACTGGAATCGTCTAGAGGGCAATTTCACAGATGCGTCTGCGGATGTGAATGAGGATGCTGTCAGAGTACAGCTGGGTCCTGTCTCCCCCGGCATTCTCCAGGTCTGCTCGGGGCTGCCTTCTCCTCCCAGCATGCATTTGTTCTAGGATCCAGGGGCACCCTGTAGTCCCTGGCACTGGAGGGGGCATGACTACAGTGCCACAGCATGGGGCGTGGTCCTCGGAGATGTGGCATTTAGTGTGGTGACTGAGCCCTTGGTTCTGGAATCTTCATGCGTTGAGCACCTATTAAGTGCCAACATTGTGCCAGACAGTGGGTGTGAGCGGTGAGCAAACCAGACAGGGTGCCCTGGCTCATGAAGAAAGCAAACAGGGTGGTGAGACCTGGGGAGATAGTCAGGGAGGACCTGGGAGAGCACGTTGCTAGTGGAGCAGATCACAGCAGTTGTCTCTGAAGTTCAGTTGCTTCATCCATGAAGTGGGGGCAATCACAGGGCTGTTCTGAGGATTCAATGAGATAATCAAGTAACAAGTAGTGATACCAATGAGTAAGGACATGCAGCTAAGCAGTTAACAGCAGCACACAGGGCATGGGTGTAGAAGATGCTGTCAGTTCTCTACCCGCTTGTCTTCGGGTTCCTGTATCATTTCAGGACACTCCTGCCAGCACCTGTCCCCAGCTGTTGGAACCTGCTTTGGTCACCTGCATCGAGGTCAGGGAAGTATATGGAGAGTTCCTACCCTCAGCCCCCACTGACAGCCCTAACCAAAAGCTCTGTGTATGGGGTACAAACACCTCCATGTCCCAAGCTCCCTGCACCCTGAGCCACTCCCGTGTGACCTCTTGCTTGACATTGCATCCTTGCTTGGCCTCTTTCTCCGCCAAATCCCCTCCCCCACGCCTGGGAAGATTCCTAAGAATCATCATGTTCACATCATCTTTGTTGCAGGGCCTGTTTCTGGGGAACACAACTTAAGACACTGGGAAACGCCAAGTAAACATTCGGAAGAGTCTCCTAAACTGTCTTCCTGCCTCTGGCCAAGGCAGGTCCTCTCAAGTTCCTAAGGAATCAGTCACAGTCGCCTTCTACCTCTGAGGAAATCTGTGCTCCCTGTATTTGAACATGGCAATGGCTATTACCATGGGAAGCTGGCAGGGTGGTCCCTGGCTGTAGCTCTCAGCCCTCAACTCAGGAAACCAAGCCACTGGCTTCAGGGACCTTCACAGAGTGCCAAAAGATGGCATAAAATTCGTATTTAATTGTTATTGCCATCTTTCTCTATTCTTGGGAACCCCAAATGGTTATCCTGAAATGAATCATTTATCGTTCCTCTTCTCACATCCCATCAGAGGAGAAATGGCAGACCTACACAGGCCGGAGACACACAGTGGCGGGCAGGGGTGGGTCCAGATGCTGGTCTTTGTGAGGGAAAGAGAGAGAGAGAAACATCAGTGGATTGCCTTCAGTACGATCCCCCATTGGAGATCAAGCCCGCAACCCAGGTATGTGCCCTGATTGGGAATTGAACCGGCAACCTTTGGGTACACGGGACGATGCTCAGCCAATGGAGCCACTCTGGCTGGGCATTTTTGCTAGCTCTTTAAAATTCTGTGACTTGTGAGGGGTTTTCTTATTCCAAATAAATATTCTCCTTCATAGCTAATTTTGTATTCTTTTTCTTAAAGTGCGCTCCCCAGATTTTAAAAGCTTCAAACAACAGAAAACCTCAATAATGCTTTGACCATCTGATGAGTGGAAGAATTTTTCACAGATCAGCTTCTGGCTCTGTACTTCTCAGCCCTTGTTTCTGCATACTTCTGGTGCCAGGTGTGATGAGGCTCTGGCCCTGCACCTGTCACCAAGTCAGGTGAGCACCCACCGTGTGTAGTGGTAATATTCTAGAAAGCCATTTTTAACTAGATCAGCTAGCAATCGATATTACATGGCATAATATATTGACTGTGTTTCCCAACAATACCAAATGAATATATTCCCAACTCAAATTCCCTCAGTCACCCCCAAAGGTCACAGAAGAGAAATTGGGTGGAGACAGTGGGCTGAACCAACTACATAAAAAATCTTACTTTAGCAAATATAATAAAATATATGGCCTTGAAAAAGTATATGATCTTGGAAGAGGCTCATGTAAGTCAAAGGCCCTGAGTGTAAGAATCATTAGCTTCGCCAAAACCGGTTTGGCTCAGTGGATAGAGCGTCGGCCTGCGGACTCAAGGGTCCCGGGTTCGATTCCGGTCAAGGGCATGTACCTGGGTTGTGGGCATATCCCCAGTAGGAGATGTGCAGGAGGCAGCTGATCGATGTTTCTCTCTCATCGGTGTTTCTAACTCTCTATCTCTCTCCCTTCCTCTCTGTAAAAAATCAATAAAATATATTTAAAAAAAAAAAAAAAAAAAAAAAAAAAAAAAAAAAAAAAAAGAATCATTAGCTTCTCAGAACATCTGCCTCTGGTGGCTGAACTCACCGTGAGGCTCAGACACAATATTTTAAGGTCTATGGGCTTCAGCCATACCTTAGGTGTGTGTGAGGGAGGAGGGTGGCTCACTCTTCTTCTGGGTTCTACCTTTCTTTGGTGCCTCTCAACTCCAAATCCACCAGTCAAGGCTCAGGAGGGACAGCAAACAAGGCCTGTGGCTAGAGCTCAATGAATTTGGCCCCCAAGGTTGGGCTTCCTAGCAGGAGACATCAGTATTCATAAACCAAATTGCTCCCCTTCTTGATTTAATGTACCCTATTAATTTTTTAATATATTATTTTATTGATTTTAGGGGAGGAAGGGAGAAGGAGAGATAGAAACATCAATGATAAGAGACAATCATTGATTGGCTGCCTCCTGCAGGCCCCCCACTGGGGATCGAGTCCACAACCCTGGCATGTGCCCTGACTGGGAATCAAACCATGACCTCCTGGTTCATAGGTCAACATTCAACCACTGAGCTATGCCAACCAGGCTTACCCTATTAATTTTTAAACCAAAATTTCTTCTGAAAAATTTCCAGGCTTGTCTTTACTGAATAGAAAAGGGCAAAGGGATTTAGCTACACCTAGGCCAGGCCAGTTGTAGGGATCAGATGACCCCCAGGGGTAGGCATGATGGGGCCAGGGCTTCACCAGTGCCAGAGCCCTCCGTCCCTGCCTACCTCTGTGAGCATCTGTAGGAGGCTCTGTGATTTACAAAACATCTTTCACACCCATTGTCTCATTTGAGCTTCACACCCTCTCTGTAGGGTACATTGTGTAGGTGTTAGAATCAATCTTTTCTAGCTGAGAGAGATTAAGCCAGTGGTTCCCAAACTTATTTGGCCTACCGCCTCCTTTCCAGAAAAAATATTACTCAGCCCCTGGAAATTAATTTTTTTAAAATTTTAATAGCAGTTACTCATCATCCCCAAATGCACCTGTGGCCATCACCACCCCCCTGGATCGCTGCAGCGCCCACCGGGGGGCGGTAGCGCCCACTTTGGGAATCACTGGATTAAGCAATTTACCCAAGGGTTTTCAACTAAGAAGTGACAAGGTTGGGATTTGAACCCAGGTCCTCCAAATTCAAATCCACAACAAAGCCAAAGATAGCCACATATGTGTTTACTATTGTTACCAATAATGATAATACCTACCTTTTTAAAAAAATCTTAGTATGTGTCAGACTGTGCTTTCCACGAATTCTGTTATTTAATCCTCACATCCTCTGACATGAGCTGGTTTGAAGGACAGGGAGGTTGAGCAGACTGAGATGGGCAGCAGTCCTCATAGTGTACACACATAAGCAAAGGCTCAAAGCAGGACCAGTGCGCTCATGCAACCACATTGGCCACACCTGCACAGCTGCTGTCCTTGGGCCCCTCGTCAGGTAGGCCTCATGGGGTCCCTCACCAGCACACTCTTCTCTCTTAGTGGAAAGGGACTACGCCCTCCTAAAGTGGGCTCTGACATAGCGCTGGTAGCAGCAGCTGAAGAGGTCCCCAGACTGTCACTACCCATATGGCTGCTTCTCTGTAAGGCCTGCCAGTGTGAGCTGGTATGTCACTGGGACTCCCCACGTTCCAGCCAAGTGGATGAACTTGGCTCCCAACCCTCAGCTTTGAAGTTTAATGGGGCTCCTGGCAACCGGGGCCTTAGCTAGCTCTGCCCTTTAGCTCCTCTTCCATTCCCCACCGGGGGCCTGGAGTCCAGGCAACTCCCTTAGTTGCCTCCCCCAGCTGATTTGGGTCAGGAGGTGGAGGGGGAGGTACAAAGCAGAGGCTCTGCCCTGACAATGCAGCAGAAGCACAGAATAGTGGGCCTGGATGGAGAAGTGCCTGCCAGACTGGCTTCCTGCGAGTAGGGCATGGCCTGGTGGTAGGTGTTGGCTATTAATATTCAGAAGTCAGAAGCCCACATAGTCTTTCTCTCTGGTTGGAGGACGAACAGAACCAATGTTCTCTGGAATTGACTGCCCTGCCCTCCACCTCTCCCTCCTTTGAGCTTCTGTGCCATAAAGTGTCAGAGACATCGTAACACCTAGATCCAGCACTGGACGCATAATCTTGGGCAAGTTACTTTTCTGTGCCTCCATTTCCTCGTCTGTAAAATGGGAATAGTCATTGTCTTTATCTTGTAGATTGATTGGAGAGTAGATGAGTTCACACAGGCAGGACTTAGAGTAGGGTGTGGCCTGGTGGTAAGGTGTTGGCTATTAATATTACAGGAGTTCTGAGATTAATATTACAGGAGTTCTGAGATTATTCAGGCTCCTCAGTGTTTTCCCTTGGGAAACTCCGGTCTCTTAAAATGGAATGAGATTTCAGGGCAAGTGTTAGAGAAACTTTAAAATTCCTCCTGGTGAGACCTTTTTTTTAAAAAAAAAATATTGATTTGAGAGACAGAGGAAGATCTATTTGTTGTTCCACGTATTTTTTAAATATATTTTTATTATTTCAGAAAGGAAGGGAGAGGGAGAGAGAAATAGAAACATCAATGATGAGAGAGAATCATTGATCTGCTGCCTCCTGCACACCCCCCTACTGGGGACCGAGCCTGTAACTTGGGCATGTACCTTGACTGGGACTCAAACTGTGACCTCCAAGTTCATAGGTTGACACTCGACTACTGAGCCACGCTGGCCGGGCTGTTGTTCCACTTATGTATGTATTCATTGGTTGCCTCTTGCATGTGCTCTGACCGGGTATTAAACCCACAACCTTGGCATGTTAGGACAGTGCTCTAACCAACTGAGCTACCCAGCCAGGGCCTAGTGAGACATCTGAGGCTGTGACTAAAGGTTAGCGCTGGCTCGTTTCTTCCCTCCTACCACTGCCAGTCCCAGGCTAGTCTCACCACTCTGGCTCAGGGTCTGTTTCAGTTTAGACACAGCTGCTAGCTGGAGAAGAGGTGTTTAATACCTCATTAGCACCTCCCCACTGCTTGTTGTGGGCACTAATCACTTTAGTTTGCTCCCTCTGGAGTGACTCTGAGCTGCCTTTGAAAAGCAGACCATGTGATGGCCAGAAGACTTCCCCAGCTGGTCCCAATTCTTTCCCTAGGTCGAGCCCTGTACCCAGAAAGCGAAACAATTTACTGGTTAGATTTTGGGAATACATGTGCACATTTTTAAAAAACAGATCAGACCCTTAATCCTTCTGTAGCACCTGAATACAATCATGAAGCAGCTTTTCCCAGGGCCTTCCTGCTCCTTTTCTTCCTCATCCCACACCTGCAGACCTGCCCCTTTGCCCTTGCCACCCACGGTTTGGTGCAGGAATCAGGGAGAAGGCAAGGACCCAAATCTGAAGCAGATGTTTGGGACGATGAGTGAGTTTGGGGTGGAGACAATAGGAAGGATGTGGACCCTGCTAGAACTGCTTGTTGCTCTGACCTACTGCCAAGGCTGAGAAAAATAGAGTGACTGTTCCTGGTTAAATACCCAGCGTTTACTCGTGCCAAACTTTCCTGGGCCTCAATCCTCAGAGTCCCTGGCTCTGTTTCCAGAGTTCTCCGTATCCTTGTGCCAACCGCTATTTTGGCCCCTTTTTCCCATCACGCCAAGCCCCTAAGCTCAGCCTGACCCCCGAAAGTCAGGACTAGAGTTTTGCTTTGCTTATTATTCTTTCATAGTTAATCCACAATGACATTTTTGGAGCCCAAATTCAAGATAAGGTCTGACAAAAGAGTTTTGTGCTGCTTCCGAGTGTGAGAGTCTGTAAGACATAGCTTGGATGCCCAAACAATAGTCTTTTCAAGGTGTAGAGGAATCATAAGTCAGAACTGTTGAAACCAAACCATTGTGAAACAAGCAGATGTGTGGCTGCTGCACCCACACCCACATCCACATCCAGACTTTTCCAGAGCTGCTCACACGAGCCTGCCAGGATCCAACATGTCTGCCTACCCTGCTGGGGAGAGCAAGGGTCAAATCTATAGGGAAAACACCCAAGTTCAATTCTGTTGCTTTGGCTTTTTGAGGAGACACAGGTTGGCACCATCATGGACAAGGTGTCAGAGAAGAGCCTGGCCGGTGTGGCTCAGTGGTTGAGCATCAACCTATGAACCAGGACGTCACAGTTGGATTCCCGGTCAGGGCATATGCCCGTATTACAGGCTTGATCCCCAGTCAGGGGTGTGCAGGAGGCAGCCAATCAATGATTCTCTCTCATCATTGATGTTTCTATCTCGCTCTCCCTCTCCCTTCCTCTCTGAAATCAATATATATATATATATATATATATATATATATATATATACTAGTATTAAAAGGTGTCAGAGAAGAAACGCCTCTGGGAAAGGAAGCCTGAAGGTTTTTCGAAAGGCAATGGGCTGACCCAAGGCCCATCCAGCTGTGACCCAGCTCAGAAGCTTGGGGAATCGATGTTAAGATCAGCCCCAAGCCCAGAGAGGAACACACAGCACACTATGCAGAGAGGACCAAGGACTCCAATTTCCTGGGTTTGATTCACATCAGGGGAAATTGGAGTGAAGCTCAGTGTTTCCACCCACATTGGTCTCAACCAACCAACTTCATGGCTGTTCATGAAGTGGATTTGCCTCTTCATGCCTCTGGCTCATTGGAAATGACATTACTTTGTCTTTCCTTTGCCACCCCCTGGTCATCTGACCATAGTACAAACCCTTCTGATTGTTGTTAGTGTTGGAGATACTTCCCTCTCCCCATCCACTCAAGATTTTAATTTCATTCACTGAGCTGCAGGCCGCTGGCCAGTCCCCACTGCCAAAGTCAACACCTCAGGGCTGCTTTGTCTGGGAGAGTAGGTAAAAGGGAGAGTGGGTCCTAAGACCACGGAGTTTCCTTTCCCGGGACCTGCTCAGGTGATGGCATATTTATGGCACAACGAGGGGCTTGCTCCTTGGGTCTCTTGGTTTAAAATTCATCTTTGCAAGGGTTCTTGCTTCTCTGAAAATCAATAGGGAGAGTAATTTCCTTCCCTTTGTACATGTGTTAGGAGCTAGACAAATTTCACTCGCAGCTGTTCCTCTGTACTATGGAAAGTCTCCAAATGCATAAACAGACCCTCCGCCCCCCCCCCCCCCCACCACCAATTAAACAGGAATGAGAAAAACTATGGGAGTGGACAGCGATGGGCTTGGGTACTCAAGCCTTGGGGGCAGGAAACCCTAAGGAAAATAGAGTGTTTATATGTCTGACTCCCTCAACAAGACTGTGAGCTGCTTGGGGGCAGGGATCACATTCTATGGTGTGTGTGTCTCTAAGCTCCCTGCGCAGTGCCTGATACACAGGAAATGTTTGCTGACATGCGGAGATGCAGAGAACTGAAGGGAAAAGGGAGGCCACAAACCCAGTGATAGATAAGAAACATCAAATTTTCTTTATTTTTTGTGGTGGGGCTGGGAGAGGTACATTATAAGAAATGAAATGACAAGTTGGAATGGGATTAGAACTACTAGCACAAAATGATGACACACACGAAATTTCCTCTTACACAATAACACAACATCTTGTTTTCAACAAACATAAAAGCCATCAAAGGCTCTCCAGCTGGCTTGCGAGTATTCGATATCCCTGACTCTGCTAATGGGCAAGCAGAGGAATGTCTTGGCAACTCCTTTGAGTGGGAGTTCTGAGAAGAGAGGGAACATTGTTGGTCTATAGAAAGAGGACGGGAAGATTCAGAAAGATTCCTTCATGTGCAAGTCCATAATGCAGGTAAAGTGGGGTTTCTAGAAATGGTGGCCTCATCCTAGAGAGGTATAGACCCCTCAGGCCCCTGGAGAGGCTATGCTCCTGGTTCTGATAGAGTCACAGTCTTGTCTGAGGTGTGTATATCTCCCTTTGACTGTGGCGATCTTGAAAATGTTTGCTTCCTCAGTGAGATAGCCACCAGGACTTTGGCCTTTGCCAAATGGTGCTGTGTTTTGTATAAGGGGAGTTTGGAGTCAAAAGATTTATTTAAATGAGAACTTTTCTACAGACTTCGTTACCAGGGATGAATATCGGTATCATGCAGTGTTTCTGACCTCATGGTAATTATTTTATTTGCATACAACCTATGGCTTTTCCTCCAAAGAGGTGGTATTAAAATTGCAGGATTCCAAGTGCAGAGGGCCCAGCAGCATTTAGGACGCAAGAAACCGAGTCTCCCACCGGCTCCTCATTGTCTCCTCTGCTACTGCAGGAGGGCAGCAGGAGCGCTCGGTGGTGTACAGTGCAGAACAGTGGCAGGAGCTGGAGAAATTCTTTAAGAGCCACCTTTACCCGACCTCCAGGAATGTGAGGCTGCCAGGCCCCAGGCTGAACCCTCAGGAGCACCAAGTGCAGGTTTGGTTCAAGAACTACCAGGCCAAACACAGTAGGTTGCTGGGCCTGCCCAGGCGGCAAGGCCCGAGAGCAGGTTGCACCCCAGGCCCTGGAGTCTGCCCCCCTGCGCCTGCGCCTTCCTCTGCTGTCCCTGTGTTCCCCAAGGGCCCTGTGTTCTCCGAAGACCCTGTGTTCTCCCAGGAGCCCCGTGTTCCCTGAGGACCCTGTGCTCCCCACCGACCCTGTGTTCTCTGAGGGTCAGGGTTTCTGCAGCCCCTCTCTGCTCTGCCCCTTCCCAGTCTTCCCAGCAGCAGACAGAGCCCAGCGACTCCAGCCACAGCCAGGCCTGGTGAGATTCTGCGCAGGGCGCCCAGAATATGGTCCAGGCTGCACCAGCCCCAGCTCCAGCTGAGACCCCAGTCAGGCCTCAGGGCCCCTAAACCTTGAATTTCTTGCCAGATCCCTGATTTGTGACCCCTGATTTCCCAGAGCTGTGCTCACCCTAAGACACCTTGGAGTGACCCTCCTCTTCCACTTGGGTACCAAGAAGGTACCCATGATTAGAAGGCCTCTGGCCCCTGGATGTTACTGCCTCTATAAGGGATTGTGTCCCCACAAAGTCCTGTAGATCCTGCTGTGCCAGAGGGGAGTAGGGTGTCTCTGGCAAGAATGGTGCGTCCACTCAGGTGCGGGAAGTGGTTGCCATGGGTTACTCTTCTGCGGTGTGAACACACCTCCATTTATCCAACTTGGGGAGGTGGCATTGCTGTGTTCCCTGTGAGGCCACCAACCGTCCTGCTGCTCTAATGCGACATTTCTGCGGGTTCTCAGGTCTAGGAGTGGAATTGTTGCTCGAGGTGGATGTTCTGCTTTAGTGGTGCTGCCCGCAAACTTCCCAAAGGGCCTAGACCAGCCTCGTGGGCCATTTAATTTGAACTGCACTAAATCCATAAATGTTTCTGGTGGTAATGGACATCTTTATACACTACTGATCTTTACAAACTAAGTGTATTATTCCTTCATTTGGTTGTTTACAAAGAGTCTTAATGGAGTATTAATCATTGAGGTTTCTGCATATTTGCGTAGGTTTCTTTCTAGTACTTTTTTTATTGTCTGACATTTTGGATGGTATTTTAAAATCTGTCCTGTTTATAGGATTTGGTTGACAAATTATTTTGTTATCAGTTGATTCCATTATTTTGAGCCAGGGACCAGACTCAAATTGTTAAAATTCTATAACTTTTCTGGACATTTTTTTGGGCTTGATAATTTGAAATTTAATGAAGTGCATGGTTATCTTGTTAAAAAATAAATAAAATTACAGGATCCCCCCCCACCTCACCTCACTCCACCCCGACACACACCTTCATTATATCCTCAGGGTGTCTTGTATGCAGGATTCATTTCAACTTGGAAGTCATTTCACTCAAGTCATTAGCTAGTATTCTATGGAACTTTGTACATGCAAAGGATTTTAAAGCCACTACTAATAGCGGTATCTTAAAGTAGGGCCTTCTCCTCATAAATCTGAAATCCTCAAGTGACTGACGGATAAACAAAGTGTTCATCTGTTACACGATGTCACCAAGGGATCATGAGGTAGAGTCAGTGAGCTCTGGTGGCCCAGTGCCTGGGCTGTTTTTAGTCTAAACTAATCTGCCTGAGACAGACCAGCAATGTGGACAGTTTGGGCTTTGACATAAAACAGACCCATGTTCAAACACAGCTCTGCCTATTACTAGATTGCTTACCACATGACACAGGTTTGACATGCAGTCCCCTCAAATACCTCCTCTTGCCTTCGGAGGGTCATATGGAGGAGGGAGAGGAGGTCTCTTTTGACCTGAGGACTTCTTCACAGATGTTTGGGCTAGGTGTCTTGAATTCTCACTCTCTCTGACCTGCCTGGAGGTAGCAAGATGGGAAAAGAACCACACCCCATGACAGTCATCCACTCTAGCATACTCTACTGCTCCCAGGTCCATATAGCCTCCCTCTATGGAAAGTACCAGGGCACTAGGCCACAGTCAATATGGTATCACACATACTATATATAGAAAACTTTTTCGAAGAGCTCCAAGTTATTAGCTGATTTTCTTGTTTAGTTAATAACATCAATTTGAAGGTCAGGAAACTGATATTGAAAGATTTCCCAAGGTTGAGCCATGGGAGTTAAAAATAAAATATGAATGCTCAAGTTCTCCAATCATGTCTCTCTATCCTTTGAGGATCCTATTCTGCACACTTGATGCAAAGGTGTCCAAGAATATCTTCTTTGAGAAAAGGCCAAGTGAGAGGAAATGCCTGTGTTGCAGGGGAGGCTGAAGGATGGGCCAGAAACATAGGATGGGCCACCTGGTCAAGGATACAATGAGGTTTACAAAAGAAGTGTATCTCCTCACCTAGCTCCTTGAGTTATCCAACACTTCTTCCTAGAGTCACCCCTAAGAAATGGAGTTCTAAGACCTTGCTCATTCAGAAAACTGCTGGTTTGCCAGCTGAACCTGGCTACACAGGCATTCACAAACTACAAAGGCCATGTTAGGCCCTAGCTGGTTTGGCTCAATGGATAGAGCGCCTGCCTGCGAACTGAAGGGTCCTGGGTTCGATTTCAGTCAAGGGCACGTACCTTGGTTGCAGACTCCCGGCCCTGGTCAGGGGTGCGTGCAGGAGGCAACCAAACAGATGTATCTCTCTCACGTCAGTGTTTCTCTCTGTCTCTCCTCCTCCCTTCCACTCTCTAAAAATCAATGGGGTGGGGGGGGGGGGGGGCGGGTAACAAAGGCCATGTTGGCCCGCTAGTTGGAAACTCCAAAGGAAGTAGCAACCACATCTGCAGACTTCATCCTGAATAAATTATCCATCATCTTCCTGAAGAAAGGCTAAACGGCAATTAGATAGGGTCCCACACTGCTCTTTCAAGGTGACTGGGTGTGAGCTTCTGTGCTGGTGTGCCTGAGCCCTGCCCCAGAGGTACCAACATTGTTACCACCTGTGTTTAAGAAGCTGCCGCTGCTGGCTGGTATTAGTAAGCCAGTGCTCTATTGACAACCTGGACAACTTTGTTAAACTACCTCTGATGCTGTATCAAAAGCCTACAGCTATCACTCCTCTGACTTCTGGTAATAAACTGTGTCCTCCACATCTCCCTACCAGGAATTCACTGACCAGCTTGAAGAGCCTACACCGAGTTCACTGCAGAGAACCAGGTCCCTGCTGTGGTTACTACAAAGTGTTCTTCTATAAGCAAAATTAAAGTGAACAGAATTGGCAGGGTGGTAGTAGTAGTGTTCACAGCAAGGCGTATCCCAACTCTCCGTCAAATACAAACCAAGATCATTACAAGACCCCCTAAACCCATTCCCTTTGAACTCCAAACAGAAAAACTAAGCTGTCCAGTAACTTTGGGATGACTTTCTGTTAGGTGGTACAGTTTCCATATTCGGAGTCAGAAGTTAGCCCACCCCAAGTTTGTGAGTCAACTTAGGGCTGAGTCAGTTTCAATACCACTGCACTTATATGATACTCAAGAACCTGCCGCTGACCAGCAGAGAATCATAATCATGTAAGACCAGCCCACCAAACCTGTTCAGGGTACTGCCAAGGACCATCCAATGTAGAACCTCTGGGGGTAAATCTTGGCAAGAAAACTTTGTAGACATTGAACATGATTCACCAGATTCAGCATCAGGAATCTGAACTAGTCTCATGGGCAATGATGGCCTCAGAAAATTTTAAAAGTAATCGTGAAGTATAGCAATTACTATGGAGGAATTGACCTTGCTTAGCATCTTCAGAGGCCACATGGGCTCTTTTCACTCTCTCCCCACTGCGAATTTTAGAACAGGCTGTTTGGAAAGGGAATAGATAAGACAGTCATCATAAAAGTCGGGACAATAGAGGGATGGGATGAGACCTGCTCTGCAGTCCTGCCCTGTTTTATTTCTTGACCCGGATGGTGGTCACTTGTGCTTCATTTATAATTACTTATTAAATTGTATGTGCTTGCATACCTTTTTTTGTATATATGTTACATCTCAAAGTAAATTTTCTATTTTTAAGTAAAAGTATTACAGGATACCTGGAGCTGGTCTCATATTTCAGGATCTAAGTGAAGCCAAAGTAGAGGTAAGAAGCCCTCTGGTCCCACCTCTACTGTAGTCCTAAGAGGAGTGCGGCTGAGAGCTCCAAGTGCAGTGGCTCAGAGGCACCGGCACACGAGAAGCTGAAACTAGTATTTATTTTTTTGAAATATGTTTTTATTGACTTCAGAGAGGAACCGAGAGGGAGAATCATTGATCAGTTGCTTCCTGCACACCTCACATTGGGGATCAAGCCCACAACCCAGGCATGTGCCTCGACCAGGAATCTGTGACCTCCTGGTTCATAGTTTGACGCTCAACCACTGAGCTAAGCCAGCTGAGCAGTATCTTTTGTTATAATTCAAGAATAATCTTACTAGCCTCTTGAGTCTTAATAACAACTTCATGATGAGATGAAATCACTCACTGAGTGTTCATGGTGACCTATTCAAAGCCACAAGAGCAGCAAATATAAAAGATGTAGGACAGTTAACCTAAAAATGGAAAGTCAGAGAGAATTTTGTTTTGTTTTGTGACATGGCATATCACTCAGGAGCTTGATGAAATAGGGGTAAAAGCACTATACAAGAGTTTTCCAGTTAAGATTCCAATTCATTGGGTCTGGGAGTGGGGGCAAAAATCTGAATTTTAAAAAGAATTCCAAACAGGATTTTGTTTTGATTTTCCAGATTAGGAATTACTGTACAAGACACCATGATTACTTCTCTTAGAAAGCCAGGGTCCCTAATACTTTTCTTTCTAGACATAAATCAGGCCTGGTTTTCTCTCTGCCAAGTTTATCTTTGGTTGGAAAAGAATTGGTACCACCTGCCAAATTTGAGGAGCTGTGTTTTTGTTTGCCACGCCCAGAGCACTTGTGGAAGGGGGGCGGGGGGAGTGTTGCAGGGGAGTTAAGGAAATAAATGTGATTATATGCAAAATCAGGATACATCAAAGTGTTTCTAGTGTTACCTCTGGATGGCAGGTGATTTATTTCCCTTGTTTTTTTCATTTCCAAATTTTCTACACTGAGTTTCTTATGTAGTAAAACTGTAACAAATTAATGTTTAAAAGATTGATGAGAACAGACACGCTCTGCTCTTGCCAAAGTGCACAAGCACTTGTCCCGCCACTGGCTGTGTGAATGACAGTGCCCCGCTTGGAACCATGGACAGCAATCAGGGAAGGGTGAAAGGGCAAGAGGCCTGGGACAGGCGGGTCTCCCAGTGTACATCCTATCCTGAGCTGCCTGCTTCTGAAGGAATTCTTGGGAAAATACAAAAAAATATTTCTACTCCTTAGTCCTTTTAAACATTTATTTATTTACTGTACAAAATATTTACACAGTCATTGCAACTGTCTGGCCCTTTTGCCTGGCCTGAAAATTTGCAGCACGGCTTGGTCTCCGCTGAAGTTCTAGAGACATGCCGATGTTCTCCGTGGTGTTCACTTTGTATCTGGTCTCCTTCAAAGACACTGAAGGCCAGGAAGTTAGCTGACCCCCTAAGTACCTGGGCCACAAGGACATAAATAAAAGAACTGGCCAAAATAAGAAACGTGAATAGAAAATTGCCCGAGAAGTAACACACACTACTTCTCTCCGACACACTGTACCTTTCCCCACACTGGCTAGTACCAAAGCAGGATTAGAAAAAAAAAAAAAAAAAAAAAGGTAAAAGAAAGGCCCAAAAGAGCAAAGATACATTTGAACAGTTAGGAGAGAGGATAAACTGGAATAGAAAAACCACAACAGTACCAAAGGGTTTTGTTAAACAAAGGCCCTGGGGCTCAGGACCCCCACAGGGATGCAGCTGCCCCAGCTGGGCAGTGGCGGTGCCCAGGATGCTTTGAAAAGTGCTATGACCAGAGTTTAAAATGACAGGTCTAGCCAAGAAAATCAAATCGAGCTCCAGCGTCAGTCTGTGGAGAGCTGCTGGAGGGAGAAAGCAGAATCCAGAAGAGGAATAACTGCCAAAGACAGCAGAACCAGCCCCCGGGCCCCCCGCGGGAAACCCCTCTCTGGGCCGAGGGGCAGCATCGTGTTTCCCAGGGTGATGACAAAGCTTGCCTGTACATATCCCACGGGAAACACTGGGGCAAGCAGCAGCACCTTGTCCTGGTCCCTGAGGAGAGCAGTGACCATGTGGCATGCAGGACCCTGTGGTGTAGAGGCCCTGACACTGGATCCTGGACCCCAAGAATGAGTGAGGTCAGCACCCACACCAAGAAGGACAAATGACGACTGCGAAGGAGTGAGGTCAGGCATTAACAGCAGCAGCTCAGAAGGGCTTGTTCCTTGTGATCTCTGGGAGCAGGAGGGCTCAGACTTGCTTCCAGGAGGCCAAGGCAATGCCACAGTCCTGCCTCCTCTCTGGACTCTGTGTACTTGCTGGTTTTGGCGATAAAGATGGCTTGTAATAGTCTCAGACTTGAATGCCCCATTGGGAATAGTAGCTTGCTACAAAGCCTTCTTAAAAACAGACATGTGGGACAGTTGATGAGGTTTTGCGTCTTGCAAATGTTTTCATTCAAATTGTAATGTTGCCATCATCCAAGAGATGACAGCAGGCTCTCCTCAATCATCACACAATAGTGAACCTAATTTATCTTCCTCCCTTCTTAGTTCCCCTTGGTGGTAACTGAGGGAGTGAAGGGAAGTAACTGGGGCAGCTAGGTGTTTACTGCCTGACATTCTCCTGTTCCCAGTATCCTGACCCAAAGGACCTGTGAAAACACTTGAGCTGTTGGTCCCCTTCCCTTGCCCCAGTGCTGCCAGAGAACACCAAGCAAAGAGAGAAGCAGGGATCACTGGCATGCTATTCTTATGGTCCCAGTTCCTTGCTCCAAAATTTTCTTCAGTAGAAAGCAAAAGAATCCCAGCTCTTAGCAGACTGTATAACTCGAAGGCATGTGACCAGGCCCAGCCACACCTCAGCGTAAAGAACAAACTTAGGGACAAGCATCAGTAGTCTTCAAGCCAGCCATATGCCTAGACACACCCCCAACCTTAAAGGAGAAGCAGAGTCAGCACTGGAGGCTACAGCCCAGCTATCTTGCACATGCTTAGGTCTGCTTTTCTCACCGGCTCAAACTCAAGAAAAAGCTTAGAATTCTTTAGAGATTAACGACCATTTCCAGAAACGCCTGCAGGGAAAGCTCCTTTTCCAGTTCGGAACCACAGAAAGATCCATGTGCTCTCAGTCCCCATCAGAGGTAGTCCAGGGCCAATGCCTGTGCCTGCCGTTGTGCAGAGGGACAAAACCAAAGACTGCGCATGTGGGCCTCTTCCTATCGGTGCTTCTCCTGGCTCCTGCTGAGAAGAGGCAATTACCCTGCCCACAAGAAGGACTCACAGACCTCAGGTCAAGTAATAAGGGCCACAGAGGGACCCCGAGGAGCATAAGCAGAGGAGGATAGCAAGGCGAGGGCACCAGCTCCCCAGTGAGAGCTGAGCCCTTTGTGTAATCTCCTTCAGCTAATGAGGCGGCTCCCGCCACTGAGATCTCCTAAGAACCAAGTGGAATTACAGCAGCACGGTCCTCTTCTCGTGACTCAACGAGTAGCTCAGAATACATATCATGCCAAAGTGGCCTGTGGGGAGAAGATGGACAGGAAGGGGGCGAGGGAAGGACAAGGCTTGTAGGTGACCAAATACTCCAGACACTGGGGAGCATGCAGCAGCTTCTGGTTGATGGTTATGTGTTCTGTTAGCATCAGTGGTTATGATGTCTATTGTGCGCATCCAGATGCTCCAGAAAGCACAGGAGCCAAGAGGATGGCAGGAGAGTGGTCAGAGCATGCCAAAGCCCTCACAGCCCTCGCTGATGGCCAGCTGCAGCATCCTGTGCACCTCTTCATATGAGTCATACGTAGGGAGGCACAGCTGGTTAAAACTGGAAGGGCAAGGGGAGAAGTGATTAACTCAAAACCACTGACAAAGGCTGGAAAAATAATCCCTCCCAAGAGCATGCATTGGGCAGTCAGATACCTACCATGTGTGTGCAGTTGGTAGCGTGCTGTGGGTCGGAGCAGCAATAATCTGGAACGAGGGACAGAGGGCCGCAAAGCCTCCGGGTGGCAGCTGAGAAGAGCCCGTTGTGAACTGAAGCAGCCGAGCCAACTCCTCCTGGGTCAAACTGGAAACTACAGTCCAAAACCACCTCATGACCTGGCAGGGAGAGCACAAGGTTGGGGTCACACCAGTATGCAGCCCAGGGTTTGACTTCGGGGCAAGGAAGCAACAGGACACCCAAAGTGGGGGTGTGGCTCAGTTACTGCTCTGTGAGGACACAGGTAGGAATGGTTAGAATTGACAAACTCTCTAGGTCCTAGAGCAACCGTGGGCAAACTACGGCCCGCGGGCCAGATCCGGCCCGTTTGAAATGAATAAAACTAAAAAAAAAAAAAAAAAGACCATACCCTTTTATGTAATGATGTTTACTTTGAATTTATATTAGTTCACACAAACACTCCATCCATGCTTTTGTTCCGGCCCTCTGGTCCAGTTTAAGAACCCATTGTGGCCCTCGAGTCAAAAAGTTTGCCCACCCCTGGCCTAGAGTCTAGGAGTTTGCATTGTCACGCAGTCAGGAGGGAAGTCACCGAACGCTTGGTTCTGTATCCTTGACTTTCCAATGCACTTTTCTGTGGCAGTCAGCATGATAGCCAATAGAGACCAGGATCCCTTTTGTCTTTCCCACACATATATCATTTTTTTTCCCCAGTTGATATGTCTGCTTTTCTGACTCCTCAACTTTTTTTTTTAAATCCTCACCCAAGGATATGTTTAGAGCAGGGGTGGGGAATGTCCAGCTCTCCAAATCATTTGGTCTGGCCCTGCCAAGGCATTGTGGGTGAGTTAAATAAATATTTTGCCAAACATAGCAGGCTAATTTTTAAGTTGATAATTCTGTATAGCCCATGAATGATGTTATAAATATTCAAATGGCCCTTGGCAGAAAAAAGGCTTCCCACCCCTGGTTTATCAATGTGAGCCTCTCATATGTGCCCCGACCAGGGATTGAACCCACAATCTTTCGGTGTACGGGACAAACTCCAACCAACTGAGCAATCCAGCCAGGGCTTCAACTTTTGTGTTCTGAAACTTTTTCTTTACAACATGGCACAAATCCAACTAAAAGAAATCTGGCCCACTTACCTTTTCTCTGAAATGCCATGAGCCACCAACGACCATTGCATGGGCTTTGAAATCAGCCACACTGATGTCCCCAGTCCCACACATCAGTAGCTGGAGAAGATAGTCAGGTGTTACTAGGACACTCAGAGGAACAAAGACTCAGCATAAGGTTGATTACCTATGTTAATATGCAAAAATGTAGAATAAAGAAAACACCAGGAAAAAGACAAAAGGTGAGGTCACAATGCCAGAATACCACTTTAGGAAAATCAATTATAATAGGCCAAAGTTTCCTAACCAATGTGCTAACAATCACACAAGCCTTTTCTAAAAAAAAAATGTTGTTTTTCAAATTGATTTTAGAGAGAGAGGAAGACAGAGAAAGAGGGAGGGAAAAAAACACACCACTGTGAGAGAGACACATTGATTGGTTACCTCCAGCATGCACCACAACCGGGGATCGAACCTGCAACTTGGGTATGTGCCCTGACCAGGAATCGAACTGGTGACCTTTCAGTGCACAGGACGATGCCCAACCAACTGGGCTACACCAGCCAGGGCAAATCACACAGCTTTTAAAAAAATATATTGATGCCTATGGTCTTACCCTAGACCTTTTGAATCAGAATCTCTAGGAATAGGTTACAAGCGTGTGTGTTTTGAAAAAGTTCCCCAAGCATTTCTGATGCACCCACCTAATTAAGAACTGCTGCTGTGGATTATTTTGAATGGCAACAAAGGACAAAAAGGGAACTAAGTTTACTGACAGTCTGATCGGGACGGAGCCTAGAAACAACAGGGAGAAAAGCAGGCCCTTTCCCTTTGATGAAGACACCCCCAGGCCCACTGATCCATCTGTCAGGTGGCTTTTCCTCTTCCCCAGGATCCATCCTTTTGTGGACTGAACTTTCACTACCTTCCTTCCCTTCAGCCCAGCCCCTACTTGAACAGATAGATTAAAAACATGCCAAAAAATGAGAACATTAATGAGATCAGAGCCCTCAACATCTTGTTCATGTCATCTGGTTCAGAACCCTGCGTGTTACTTCACAGACTGTGAGTCCTCATCCAATGGATATAAAGAATGATACATCCTAATCAAGAGACGAGAAAAGCTCACATTAAGCCTTAAGAGCCTTGGCTCCTTCAAAAAGAACTGGTTAAGCTAATGAGTAACTAAGAGCAGCATGTGGAACTGTAAGAGACTGTGTCCTTCCGTCCTACTCACTTTTACAAATTGTTACAAATGCTTTGCTTCAGGATACAAACAAATATACCAGTAGCTATTCCTCAGTCCCCAAATAACAGCATTAGGTTTCTATCAGAAACTTTAGGCTGAGAGATGGAGAGTTCATTTTGTTTAGATTCATATTTAAAGGTATAAAATGTGATGAAAATTGCACAAGACTTTGAGTCTTGTTCTCGAAAACAGTTCAGTTAATAAGAATAAAAATTGTACAAAACCACCTAAACTTTTTTGTTTTTTCAATTTTAAAGAACTTTCTCCATACAGGCAACAGTGCAAAAAACACATTCCTCATAAGAGCTAATAATTGAAACTAATAATTTGCCTTATATGTATCATCTGTGAGCAGCAGGTAAAAAACTGATTTTATGTTTTGTTCACACCTGATACAAACTCGTATTTTGCTACTTACAGAATGGCATTTACCATCATAGAGCCATATTTTGGTTATTACAGGATCTAAGATAAGACTATATTAACTGGCCCTAGCTGGTTTGGCTCTATGGATAGAGCGTCGGCCTGCGGACTGAGGGGTCCCGGGTTCGATTCCGGCCAAGGGCACATGCCTGGGTTGCAGGCTCGATCCCCAGTGGGGGGCGCACAGGAGGCAGCCAATCAATGATTCTCTCTCATCATTGATGTTTCTCTCTCCCCCTCTCCTTTCCTCTCTAAAATCAATAAAATATATTAAAAAAAAAAAAAAAGAATATATTAACTGTATAACATTGTGGTCCCAAACGTTGAAATATGTCTTCTTCACTGGAACATTCCATGAGTGCAGGGACTTTTTTACTCATGGCATACAGGAGGCACTCAATAAATAGTCCCTGAACAGAGAGAAACCAAGATGGCGGCATAGGTAAACACAGGAAATTGCTGCCTCGCACAACCACTTCAAAAATACAACTAAAAGACAAAATGGACATCATCCAGAACCACAGGAAGGCTGGCTGAGTGGAAATTCTACAACTAGAAGCAAAGAGAAAAGCACACTGAGACTCAGAGGAGGTGCGGAAGTAAAGTGCAGAGGTACGGAGGTGCACGTGAAAGGGCTGGCAACTGAGGACACGGCTGTCTTTTTCAATCGGGAGGGAGTCTCAAGCTCCTGGCTGCTCTGAACTCCAGTTCCGGGTGAGTCTCTGGGGACCCAGACTCATACAGGGAGAAACTGGACTGTCTGGCACCGGTTGGAACTCGAGGGCGGCTTTCTCTCAGAGGTGCTTGCAGCAATTACCGGGACACTGAGACACGGGGCCTCTTAGGGCAGGACTGAGGATCAGCCATAGCTGTTTGCTCCGCCCTGTTGATTTCCTGAGACCCCGCCCCACCCAAGCTGTGTGCAGAGGCTTTTGCATATGAAAGGCCTGGCCCTTTGCAATATGAAAATTACCTAACAAACTGCAGCTGGGTCAGAGTGACCCAGAACTTCCAAAAGAAGGCCCAAGGCCCCACAGCAGCTTACATTGCTTCACAGCTGGGCCTCATCTGGGCACCTCCAAACCCCAAACAAAGAAGAGGAATCTGCAGATCTCTCCACAGCTCCTGCTGGGTAGCCTCAGGCAGAGGCTAAATTAGCTCCTCCTTAGAGATCCAAGAGCCAGTGTACCCAGTGGTCAGAGTGGGACCATCCAGATTATAACTCCTCAGATCCATAAGGGACACACTTAGGGGGCAGACTCAGTGAGCACCAAAGCCCCACTGAAGCAAGTCCTGCCCCATAAGAGTGTCTTCAGCACAGAAGTTCTCCCACTGCAGACACAGCTGATTCTCACAGCCAATTGGCCTGGAGGTCAATCCCTTCCAGTGTTACCTACAACAATCAAGGCTTAACTACAACAAGACTGTACACAAAGCCCACAAAGGGGTGCACCAAGAGTGTCTACCTCAGGTAATTGGGGAGGCTGAGCCACTGGGCCCCTAGGACACCTAGTACAGAAAGCCACTCTATCGACACAGCGAAGCATAAAAAAATGCAGAGACAAAGAAACAGGACACAAATGACAGAAATGGAGGAAAGCAAACTACTGGATATAGAGTTCAAAACCACACTTTTAAGGTTTTTCAAGAATTTTCTAGAAACCGCCGATAAACTTAATGAGACCCTCAAGAAATCTAATGAGACCCTCGAGGTTGTGATAAAGGACCAACTAGAAATTAAACATACACTGACTGAAATAAAGAATTTATAAAGACTCCCAACAGCAGACTAGAGGATCGCAAGAATCAAGTCAAAGATTTGAAATACAAAGAAGCAAAAAACACCCAACTGGAAAAGCAAAATGAAAAAAGAATCCAAAAATACGAAGATAGCGTAAGGAGCCTCTGGGACAGCTTCAAGCGCACCAACATCCGAATTATAGGGGTGCCAGAAGAAGAGAGAGAGCAAGATATTGAAAACCTATTTGATAATGACAGAAAACTTCCCCTACCTGCTGAAAGAAATAGACTTACAAGTCCAGGAAGCCGAGAGAACCCCAAACAAAAGGAATCCAAAGAGGACCACACCAAGACACATCATAATTAAAATGCCAAGAGCAAAAGACAAAGAGAGAATCTTAAAAGCAGCAAGAGAAAAACAGTCAGTTACCTACAAGGGAGTACCCATATGACTGTCAGCTGATTTTTCAACAGAAACTATGCATATGCAGGCCAGAAGGGAGTGGCAAGAAATATTCAAAGTGATGAATACCCAGAAACTACAACCAAGATTACTTTACCCAGCAAAGCTATCATTCAGAATTGAAGGTCAGATAAAGAGCTTCACAGATAAGAAAAAGCTAAAGGAGTTCATCACCTCCAAACCAGTATTATATGAAATGCTGAAAGGTATCCTTTAAGTAGTGGAAGAAGAAGAAAAAGGTAAAGATACAAATTATGAACAACAAATACACATCTATCAATAAGTGAATCTAAAAATCAAGTGAATAAATAATCTGATGAACAGAATAAACTGGTGAATATAATAGAATTAGGGGCATAGAAAGGGAGTGAACTGACTATTCTTGGGGGGGAAAATGGTATGGGGGGTGCGGGAAGAGGCTGGACAAAAATCGTGCACCTATGGATGAGGACAGTGGGGGTGGGGGGTGGCGGTAAGGGCAGAGGGTGGAGTGGGAACCGGGTAGAGGGGAGCTATGGGGGGGAAAAAGAGGAACTGTAATAATCTGAACAATAAAGATTTAATTTAAAAAAAAATAGTCCCTGAACAAATATGTCCTATTATTCCCTTAAATCATCTTTAAACGTCAAAGACTGTACATGATACTAATTCTTTAGTACTCAACCAATATCAATAATATTTGAGAAATAGGTGAATATTATTACTCTTCAAAAATAATTAGCTATTTACTGGTTTCTAATTTTCACATTCTAATTTTTCATTTATTTTTTAATCTTCACCTGAGGATATTTTTCCACTGATTTTTTTAGAGGGAGTGGAAGGGAGGGGGAGAGACACAGAGAGAATATTATCAATATGAGAGAGACACATTGATTGGTTGCCTCCAGCATGAGCCTGCAACCGAGGTATGTACCCTTGACTGGAATTGAACCCAGGACCCTTCAGTCCATGGGCTGACACTCTATCCACTGAGCCAAACCAGCTAGGACACATTCTAACCTTTTAAAAGCTGACGAATGGGTCAATGCTTGGGGAGAGTGATAAAAGTGAAATCAACCTTGCATAAAGGGCTTTCCTGTGGGAAAACTAAAACACTGAGTCAAGAATGGGGGTTTGTGAATATAAGCACTTACCTCAAGCTCATTTTCATCAAAAATAGCCAAAAGGTTCTCAGGGACCAACTCATTCAGGCCTGAAACAAAGTAGCCCAGTTAAAACCATACCCACACCATGGATACAGGTACTTTCACATCAAAGCTAAGAGCAGACAGAATCTCACCTTTCAGGAAATGCTCCACCTCCTCTTTCACTTGACTGGCCAGCCGATATTGGGCCAGCAAATTTAAATAGAAGATTTTATTCGCATTAGTGACTGGGGTTTGAGCTCCACCTGTCATGAGTTCAACAACCTAAAATAAGATGCAAAAGACAGAGGGAGAGGCTGCGGATGAGAGTCTATAAGATGACAGCTGCTGGTATGCCCCACAAACACAGAGTTAATGACGTCCATCACAGTTGCAAGTTTCTGCCGGGCATTCAGCTTCTCAACACACTTGGTTCTGTACAGTTACTAAGCTTCCGGGTTCCCACCACTATTGCTGTATTCTACTAACTATTTCTGAAGTGGGGATCTGAGGGAGTCTTCTCTGACCTAGTCAAACAGTGGTGATGCAACAGGAAGAAGATACTCTGGTCCCTTGTTAGCAACATTAATGTCTCTATGATCTGAAATTACACCATCACAACCTCTTCTCTTAAACCCCTAAGCCAACTGAGAATAAATAAGGCCAGATAAGTAGTGAAGAAATCTCTTTAGAAATTCTAAGAAGGGATCAGTTGTTCCCTTACAGCCTTCCCTTACAGTCCCACAACAGTCACAAAGGATATGTGATTATCAGTACAATGGTATCAATCAGTGGTCACAGTTTTTAGTCATTGCTATTTGCTTTCAATTGTATGTCACTGCAACTTTACCTTCATGATTTTGTTTAGCACTACAGTGTAAACAGAACCACATTTGCATCAGAAGTACTTTGGGCTAATAATTTTGTAATAAAGTTTTAAAAATATACAGGTAGTGTTAAAATAGGAGTCATCTACATCAACACCACTAAAGTTGAGATAGGCATGCCATCCCCTCCAAAGCTCCTTGTGCAGTGACACTGCATTATCACTAAGTTCTTTTTCTACTAGAGAGTAAATAGGTGGGATAGATGGGTTCATGTGTCTTTTACTCCACTAAAATGGGCCAGATCATAAAGTGTAGGATGCAATGACCTAAACCTATCTTGCCCAATATGGCTGCCACTAGCCATAGGTGGTTATTTACATTTAAGTTCATGAAAATAAAATAAAATGAGGAATTCAGTTGTTTGGTCACACTGGCCACATTGTGGGTGCTCAGTGGACAGCACGGACAGAGAACATGCCCATTTTGCAGGAAGTTCTATTAGGCTGCACTGCTCTGGAAGAGGGTGGGAATCAGGGGACCCACGGGCTCTGGTCCTCGTTCTCACCTTATCCAATTGACCTGATTTGTTATATTTCTCTTCTGCAAAGACCAGCTCCATCTCACTCATGTCATTGTTGAGGATAAAACAAACTTTAGATTTGTAGAATTCTGGGTCATCCGTTTCAAAGTACTGAGGAGACAGAAAGACAGAATAGAACATGACTACTCTTACCCAGAAATGAAATTTACAACTGCTAGGAACCACTTACCCCCTCAACCTTAAGAATAATTAGCTCAGAGTGGAGAGACTCCAGAGTTCATGGCCAGGGCCCTTAGTAGAAAAGACACACCTCAGACATTACCTTGTAATGCATACGTAGTCCTATGATTTGGGCCAAGAAAGAACGGGTGAAGCGAGCGCGGACCAACTGCTTGTAGGCTCCTCCTAGAGAGGACTCATAGAGACACTTGCCCACGAGCCGCCCTGCAAACTCATACATCTTCAAGCGTAGATGAGGGGGGCGGTTAGGGTTGGGGTGCACCTGTCAAAAAAAAAGACATTTAAAAGCTTTGGGCCATTTTCTTATAGCCTAGTTCTGGAAAGACCCACCCTCCCAACTCCATTCCGAGAGAGCAAGAATTCCAGTATTAAACCAAAGAGCCCATCCAAATGGTATTGGCCTTTTGGTAGCCACTACTGAGTAATTCAAGTGACTGGAGGATAAAGGGCAGAGATGGCCTTACATTAGGCTGAAGAATCTTACATAAGTTTGTGGCTTCATCTGGCTGAGTATGGAAGTAATCAGTGCATGATGTGATGATGCCTTTTCCCTAAACCAGAACTTCCTTCAGCCAAAGTCCACTTCTCTCCTCCTGACACCTATGCTTAGTCATAGGTCTAGTACAGAATTCAATAGCTTCAGGCATGTTTTGAGAAAGTGGCTTAATTATTATTATAATTAGAATAGCCATTGCATTATAATGCTTTTTAGTAAAATATTAATCTGTCTGCATTTTCTCTTATCCTAGAGATGAAATAATGAAGGCAAAGCAGAAGGAGGTTAACTGATTAGTTCATATTGTAGGGAAAAACAGGGCACAAATTGTCAGATTCCCAGATTCATAATCTCAAACTCGTCAGTCTACTGCATTATTATAACATAATCTACATTTTCCACCCACCCATGGGGAAGTCACAGACTCACTAATGCTTGGTTGTTGTCACTGAATCGAGTAAAGAGCTGATTGGTGGTATCAAATAGTGCTTTGCAGATTAGCTCAAACCATTCCCGGCGAGGCCCTCCCCAGTCCAGAGCTGAAAAATATAATAAAAATAAAAAATAACTCTGGCCTACTATCTCCTATCATGTCTGTTCATTAATCCATTATTTTATACTCTCCACACTCCCTCCATTCCACTACCTTACTGTTTCCCCCTTCCAACCCACATTAACTGGACGTTTTTTTGAAATTCCATCCTTCTACAGGATCAAAGGTCACTAAGCTAATACCCCCTAGTGTGGAAACACAGGCGATAAGATATCCAAGGAAACGGACCTTTCTCTTAGTTCTACAAAGGTGAAAAGTTTGCCCTTCTGGTTCAAATACACAGAGCTCTCCCTCTGAGCCCCTGTATGTCTGTGCTCTATGAGATCCACCAAGTCATCTGGCCAGTAAACACCACCTTTTATCTTGACTCATGAATTTTTTCCCTTAGAAAAAAAATACACCCCCTTGGGTGTGTTTTGTTTTTTTGTGGAGAAGGGGTAAGAAATAGAATACGAGTGAGAGTGGAGTTTAAAAAAAAGATGAATATGAAATTTCAAAACTGACCTTCTTCGTCCTGGAAAACCACTTCAAAGTTCTTGCTCCAATCTGAGATGGAGAAATTCCGAGTGGCTTTCAGAGACTGAAAAGTAGCAAAAGGAAGGACGTATCAGACCATTGGCTGGCATTTCTTGGGTGTTAACGACAAAAACACAAGAATAATGCTATTATTGTCTACTAGTTATTGGAGGCAATCTATTATTCATAAACAAGCTTTAATAACACTTTATAATTAAAATACATGTATCTCAAGAAGAAATGTAAGGTTTTAAAAAATAATCTAATTTGTCTTTACACCATTACTTTGTTGAAAAGTTGACGCTTGTTTTTCTTTTTACAATCCTCATTTTATTAATGAAAAAATGCTTAAAGAACTAAAAATGGCTCAGATTAGTAAGCTGTCAGCAAGACAACCAAGGAGTCCTGGTTTTTGGTAAAGTACAGTCTATTTGCTAGACGTCTTTATCCAAAGGCTAGGTTCAGACAGGGAGCCATACCACATGGAGAATGCGGCTGAGAAAAGAGGTTTCCAATCACACCTACCAGAGCCAAACATCACAAACACATTTTGGACTGGGACCAAGCCTTCTCATTCTTGGGGAATGTAAGAACTATGCCAGCGTCTGTGCAGTGGAGACAGACACACATCAGGTGTTCCTTTTCCATCAAACCAGAGTGACAACAAAAATCATTGCCTTGTAATCCAACAAGAGCTCTTCTATTCCAGGGATTCAATAACAAGAACTTTCTTCTGTAACAACTACTTATACCTGCCCTGCACAGGAGTTCCATGAGTTTATTCAGGAGCTAGTTCAGTACAGATTCTAAAGCCAATGTGTCAACCAGTCTCTCTCCTTAATAACATACCTCCAACAAATCTGCCCCAAACTTAGTATAATCAAACAGAAGGATAGTCTTTTCACAGGTATGTTTAAAGGGAAGTTTGGGTTTCATGAAAAAGATAACCTGAAGAATATAACCAAATATCAAAGAGGTCCTAGCTGAAAAACTTTGATAACTTTTGACAGAGATGAAACTTTACTCACCGATTCCAACAAGGCATGTCTGCTGACCTTCAGGGTGACTTTGGAATGTGGTCTTTTCATATGTACCTGCCGAAGCTCTCGCTGGAAAAAGTTCACCTTGTCCTGAAAGGTCTCAGAGCCTCCTGAGGAACCGTAAGATTCATCATGATTACAGCCTTATTACAAGACATCTGTGCAGGCCACTTCTACACCCTCAGGCACCCACAGTAGCTGCGGTCACTGCCCAACTTTACCTATGTTCTTATGGAGGGAACGGATGAAAGTGGCTGCGAGGATGTTCCTCTCCTTACAGCTGAGCTCCACAGGAGGCTGAATGCCATCATCTACCACCAGTGTAAGGAGCTTATGGACAGGGTCGGGGCCAAGGTACGAAAACTAGCAAAGGCGGGGAGAAAAAAGGAATTAATTTATAAAAACCTCAACTCCAGCAAAAACCGCCCACAACCCTATGCTCTGTACCAACCAACAAAAACAAGTTAAGCCTGTTTTCTCCAAATGAGTACCTACCAGGAGTACATTTCCTTGTTTTTCACTTCAGTGCTCTACAATTCAAATTTTAAATTATTTGAGTTGCAGAAGACTGCCTTTAGTAAGGATCACAGGCAACACTACAGACCTTCCAACAAGGAATACAAGCAGGATGAAAATAGTCGGGATCCATAAAATAGCAAATAACTACCTGAAGAGGTTGGACAAACTGGGTGGAGGAAAGTGATTTGCCCTTAGATTCTAAAAGCTCAGAAAAGTTAAAAAAAAAAATTTGTAATATATGAAAATACTGATTCTAAAAGAGCTTCAATATACTGTGAGACCAAGCTGGGGGCAAAGTTATTAATACCCTCTCCATTAACTTAGGCCTAAGGAAAAAGATAACTCTCGCATTATTCTGTCTTGCTTTTAAATTCCTGTAAGACATGTCTTACTATACTGTCTGTGTTCTTCATGAGGTTTCATGAGATAACTGCGAACAGGCTGAGTTATTCCAGGGCTGAAGCCTGCTCAGCAAGAACCAGATGTAAGGATCCACTTACTTTGGTTCCTGGGCACACTCGGAAGGTATAAAGGCGCCAGGGAATGATCTTCAGGTAGAACTCCTTCACTGAGAATTGCTGATGGGCCAACAGACAAAAAACCAAGTGAATGATAAATAAAAAGGCTCTATTTGGATACTATAACTCAAATATCAGAGTCCCCATCTATACTTCTCATGATAACCCTTTTCATCTATGGACAAAAAGGATAATTTAGGTCAGCATTGAAATCAAATAAGTAATATCACCCTCTTGAAATAGGCAAATTAAAAATAATACTCTGACAGTGCAATTTCACATAGAGATATTTCATAGTCTTAACATTTAAGTCTTACTACCATTTGTAAATATCTGAGCTCAGGTTTTCACTTTATGAGTAGAGAACATTATTTCACCTGGAAACAATAAAAATCTACTTCTGCTCAGCTCAGTGCTGCTCAGAGAGACTTTCTCTAAGTCAATGAACAGGGAACAGCAATGGCCCATATCTATTGCTTTATCCCTATTTAAATGGTACCAAGGATTTGCCAGGGAAAAGGGGGTGGGAGATAGAAAGGTGATTGGTGTGGAGTCTCATACAAAAAGGTTCATAAAAATTCCTCATTAAGAATAAAGAAGGATCTCTTTATGTCATAAAGAAAAAAACAATGCCATAATTTTTTTTAATTTAAAAAATCTGTGATGCATAGTAGCTGATTTTTTTCTAAATTTTAAAAAATTCTTCATTAAAGAAAATTTCACACACATACTAAAGAAGAGAAAAAGAGTCTAATGAATCCATCACCAACTTCAAAAATTATCAAATCATAACCAATCCTGTTTCATCTATACACCACTAGTCCCTCATTACCATTCCCCCATGCTAAATTAAGGTTAGATTTTTAAATAACAAATGGTAACAAAGTATTCTAAAGGAGAATAGTATTAGAACTCAGTTTTGATTATGACATTAAAGGGATATAATGGGATGTTTCAAGAGTCTCATTTTTCTGAGGTTTGAATGAACAAGCAAAATACAAATATTAAAAAGAAAATCTCTAACACAAAGCACCTCTTAGCTCAGGGCCCTTGGGAAGTTAAACTCCTTGTCTCTGCCAAAATTTCTGTTCTAATCCTGTAGCCTGATGGTGACATCCACTTATTGTGGTTTCACAGATGACAGAATGAAAGATCAAATTATTTCAAAAAGCACAAGGAGACAACAGTAATTTTTATACTAGTGAGAACTTTTAAAGTGACTTTCTTTAAAGCTCTAAGAGCCATGCCTTGAAAAATCTTCCCAGAAGCACTCGAAGGGCAGAATGCCACAGGTTCCCTAGAGCTCCAAGGCAGAGACTTAAATCTAGTCCAAACCAAACATCTGCAGCAGAAGAGGTGGCATACCCTCTGCTGCTTCACTTTAAGTAACCTCTCTTAGCATCCTAGAAACCCTACAAGTCAGTGATCTTGCCTGATTCTCAGACTATTACCAATTACATGCAGGCTGGGCTGGGAGATTTAGAGGCAAGAATGGGAGTTCCAACCTTTGGTGACACATAGCAGTACACCTTCTTCGGTTTCTTCACCTTCTCGGGGGTGTGACACTCAGAAGGTGAATCTTCGTCTTCCTCCTCAGCGGCCATGGAAGGCCGGCGCTGGGAAGAGCTCATGTGCATGGGTGGGAGGTGCCACGGTGTGCTGGTGCAGTTGGCAGCATTATAAAGATAAGCCTCAAAGTAAATGCTCACTCCTGAGGTGGACACATTGCGTTCAACAATATTCTTCTCATTCTCTGAAGTAGAATAAGGAATAAAGTTTAGAGTAGGAGTCAGAGAAGAAGAAAAAATTAAACTTTTAGCCCACAGGACTCTGAGCTAAGTTTGGCTCAAATAGCAGATGTTTGTGTGAGAAGTTGTCAAAAGAGCACAGACATGCAAAGAACATTATCAGAGCTTTTCTTTCAACTCACCACTTAGGACAATAATGTCAAATTCGCCATTATGGATTGGCTGATTTTGGTACGAAATGCAGGCATGGAAGCAGCCACGAGAATGCAAGGTGAGTCGCAAGAAGACCTGGCAGGTCTGTCTGTTGGATGTCACTGACTTCTCAAATGAGACACCAGTGTGCTCTTCTTCTTGGGGACCGAGCTATACAAGGAAAACAAAGCATCACTAAACATATATAATTTTCCATATTTGCATGTAATTTACTCTTTACAAAGAACTTTCCTATCTATGAGCTAATCTAAGGCTCATAGTTACTAATGAGATAGGTATTATCAGATGAAGGAAGGAAGGAGAGCACAGAAGTCAAGAAATGGAAATGAATTAGAAAGGGCGAGAACGATAGAGAAAGGAACACAGAGAGAAAGAAGGGGGAGGCTGCTTACCTCATGAATGGACAAACTGTAATTGTGCTCATCTCTCAAGGACGTGGAATTGTTGGTAGGGTTGTCATACTCATCTCGGGGCACTATTTGAAGGGTGTGTGGCTGCCCACAGGTCAACACAAGAGTAGAAAAATGGCACACAATTTTGGTCTTGGAAGGAACCACCATTCCTGGAATAAAGACAATGGAATCTAACAGTTAGAAAGGTACTTTTCAGGCACAAAGAGAGCTATGTCCCAGCCCAACTCCGAGGGATAGACAACACCATTAAGGCCCGGCCAGCGTGGCTCAGTGGTTGAGTGTCGACCTATGAACCAGGAGTTCAATTCCTGGTCAGGGCACATGCCCAGGTTGCAGGCTTGATCACCAGTGTGGGGCGTGCAGGAGGCAGCCGATCAATGATTCTCTCTCATCACTGATGTTTCTATCTCCCTCTTCCTTCCCCTCTGAAATTAATAAAAATATATTAAAAAAACAAACAAAAAAACACCACCATTAAGAGTCAGAGAAAAAGACAGAAAACAAAGAGATTAATTAAAATAAACTTTCGGGACTAATTTTTACAAATTCCTAACTACTTCAAGCACTAAACAAAATGAGAGAAGAACTTGGAGAAAACAGAACTGAGTTGCGGACACAATGCCTAGAGTCCTATTGGAAATCTACAAGTGAGACAGGCCTTAAAACTAAGTGCTGAACAATCGCAAAAAACCCTAAATACTTAGATGCAAATCTGATAAAATATATACAAGGCTTGTATGTTAAAAACAACAAGATACTGATGAAATAAATAAAAAAGGTCTAAATAAATTGTGAGATGTACCATGTTTATGAATTGAAAGACTCAACACAGTAAAGATGTCAAATCTCCCCAAATGCTATAAAGATTTAACAGTTCTTATCAAAATCTCAGCAAGATTTTGTAGCTTTAGACAATATTATTCTAAAATATATATGGAAAGGCAAAGGACCCAGAATAGCTAAAATAATTCTGTAATAGAAGAATGAAGTGGGAAGAATCAGTTTACTCACTTTTAAGACTTATTATATAGCTACAGTATCAAGACTGTGGTATTGGTGGAGGGATAGACACATCACTCAATGGAACAGAACAAAGAACACAGAAATATACCCCTACAAATATGCCCAACTAATCCTTGACAAAGGTGCAAAAGCAATGTAAGAGGGCAAAGATAGCCTTTTCAACAAATGGTGCTAGAGCAACTGAACTATATGCAAAACAAACAAAACAAAACAAACCTCGACCCAAGTCTCTTATATAAAAACTAGAGGCCCGGTGCACGAAATCCATGCACTCAGGTGGGGGGGGGGGGGTTCCCTCAGCCTGGCCTGCGCCCTCTCGCAGTCCAGGAGCCCCACTATCGTTCACCCCACAGAGGGAGGCCCCACCTACCCACCGCAGCACCACCAGCCAGGTAACCTGGGCCTCCCTCTGCGGAGCAATCGATCGCGGAGCCCCCCAATCAATCGCCCTACAGAGGGTGGCCTGGGCCTCCCTCTGCAGGGTGATCGTGGGGCAATGGCAGGCCCCCCGACCAATAGCATCACACCCACCTTGGCTGGCCTGGTGCCAGTGCATATCATAGCGTGGTTGCCCGGACAGTCGTTCTGCTATTCGGCCACTCGGTTGATTTGCATATTACACTTTTATTATTATAGATGAACTAAAAACAGGTCATAACCTTGAATATAAAATGTAAAACTATGTAACTTTTAGGAAAAAAATAGGATAAAATCTTCAGGATCGAGGACTAGTCAAAGAGCTCTCAGACACTAAATACCTATACATATAAAAGACTAAATGTCCATCCAACCGGTAGCTATGACGAGCACTAACCAACAGGGGGCAGACGATCAAGGCAGGAGCTGCCATGATGTTCACTGGCCATTTAAAAATAAACGGTACCACGGACCTGGAGCCAACAAACCAACACTTGGCTTCCCCCAAGTGGGACACAGGCCCCGCCACCACCCTGGAGCGACACTCCACCAAATCACAGCCAATGCTGTCAAGACCGCATGGTGCAAAATGCAGCCCATAGCCCAGCCCAGCCCAGAAACAGTTGCTGTGGACAGCGGGTAATGACGTCATGTAGCAACACCTGGCTTCCTCTCCCTAGCAACTAGTGTCCTTGGAGTTTCTTCAGCCCAGAAACCTGACTTGCTTTATAGCCAGGTGCAAACATTTTACACTTTAACCAAATGTTAAACTGAAAAGAAGAAATGGTGGAACTTGAAAATGACTTCAGGTTTTCTCGCTGCACAAAATATAGTCAAACACTGCTGCAAATATTTTACCCTTTGTTCTCCCTGCATGATCTACAATAATAATCTGCTTCGTGTTGATATTTACTGCTGTGTTGCTGACAATTACCTGAAAAGAAGTTGGAGTGCTTCGCTGGGCTGGAAAAAGTTTAACTAAATCAGAAAGCAGGTCTAATTAAGCAAGTTTATTCTATATCTATAAAAGGCTAAGTTGACTCGCGCATGCGTATACATATAAAGCTCTTGCTGGCGCCAATAAAACGCGTGCTTCAATCTGTCATTGTCAATCATGAATTTGGTTGACACTTCTATTATAGAGAAAGGGCAAACAGCAATATTAAAATATTTCTTCTAATTAATTTCCTTTCAATGTGCACGAATCCATGCACCAGGACAATAGTGATCTATAAAAGTAAACACTGATAAAATTGACTTCACCAAAATGAACAACTTTTGTACTGTGAATGACCCCATTATGAGGATAAAAAGAAAAGCTGAAGATTGAGAGAAAACACATTACCTAACAAAGGACTAGTATATAGAATATATAAAGAACTCTCAAAACTCAATAGTAAAAAAAAAACACACCAAAAAATCCAATTAGGAAATGAGCAAAAGACATGAAAAGACATTTCACCCAAGAGGATACAGAGATGGCAAATAAGCACATGAAAAGATGTTCAACATCATTAGCCATTAGGGAAGTGCAAATTAAAACCTCTACACACTTACCAGAATGGCTAAAATGAAAACTAGTGACAATATCAAATGTTGCTGAGGATGTGAAGAAACTGGACTATTCACACATTTCTAGGAAGTTAAAATGCTATAGGCACTCTAGAAGAGTTTGGCAGTTCCTTAAAAATACTAAGCATGAAATTACCATATGACCCAGCAATTGCATTCCTGGGCATTTATATCAATGAAATGAACTTACGTTCACAGAAAAATCTGTACATGAATGCTCATAGGTTTATTCACAATAGCCAAAAACTGGAGAAAACCTAAATGCCCTTCAATTGGTGAATAAACAAACTATGGTATCTTCACAACATGGAATTACTACTCAGCAATAAAAAGGAACCAACTATTGATACACTCAACAACCTGGATGAATCTCCAAGAAATTCTAAGTGAAAAAAAGTGTGTGCATGGATGGACCTGGAGAGTATTATGCTAAGCAAATAAGCCAGTCAGAGAAAGATAAGTATCACATGATCTCACTCATGTGTGGAATCTAATGAATAAAATAAACTGATGAACAAAATAGATCCAGAAATATAGAAGCATGGAACTGTCGAATCTCAGAAGGGAAGGCAGGGGAGAGTGGGTAGGTGGGAAGAAATCAACCAAAGAACTTATATCCATATATACATATGGGTGGTGAAGGCCTGGGGTAGGGAGTCAGGGCAGGTAGAAGAGGTCAATGGGAGAAAAAAGGGGATATATGTAATACTTACAATAATGATTTTTTTTTAAGTTATGTAAATCAAAAGGTTATATACTCTGTGATCCCATATATATAACATTCTTGAAATGAGAACATTTATAAAAATGGAGAATAGCTTAGTGACTACCAGGGGTTAAGAAAGAGGTGGGTGGGAGAGGAGGAATGAGTGTGGTTATGTAAAGGCAACATGAAGGATCCTTGTGGTGATGGAAATGTTCAGTGTCTTGACTGTATTGATGTCAATAACCTGGCTGTGATATTGTACTATGTTTGTTTTAAAGAGTTGTACTTCCCTTTTTTTAAATATATATTTTTAATTGATTTTAGAGAGAGGGAGAGGGAAAGAGAGAAACATTGATCTACTAGGGATTGAACCCATAACCTGGGCATGTGCCCTGGCTGGGAATCAAACAGACAACCCTTTGGCGCACAGGATAACGCTCAACCAACTGAGCCACACCAGCCAGGGCTATACTATATTTTTAAGATGTTGCCATTGAGGGAAACTGGGTCAAAGGTATACCAGATCGCTCTATTATTTCTTACAACTGCATAAGAACCTATAATTATTTCAAAATAAAGAGTTTAATAAAAGGACTGGTATTCACTTATAAGGATATGTAATGTTCTCCATTGGTGGCAAGGAGGTAGTTTGATAATAATTCATGTGGAAAGGAGTCTATGAGAGAGACACTGAAACAAAGAACGAGATATATGGAGAGAGAGATGGCTTGGGAGCCACCTTGTCAGCCTTCCTCTGTTGTAAGAGAAAGAAAATTGATGACTAGTCAAGCAAAGATACACAAATCTTCTTAAGACCCTTCTTGTTATGGTTTGACCCCAACAGGTTCCATGGTCCTATCACCGCTGCAGATACCAAAATGACACCCTCAAAAGGAAGCCATGGCAGAACACACAGGACAGACAGGATCTTGACACACTAAAGAGATATGTTGCAGAATCAGGACTCAGAGATTATACTTTTAGGCTTCAAAGTCAGTGAGCATTTATTATCTGGCATAAAGGACATGAAGGGGGTGAAAGAGTAGAGATACAAGCCTCAACTCTTAGATACCAGAAGCTTGAGCAGAAACTCTTCAATAAGAAGTAAAACACATAATGGCAGCAAGAGTGGGATTAAGTCAAGGTGGTTTTACTTGAAAAGTTTTCAAATATCAGAAGAATTTACCGTTTGTCTATTCTGGCACCCTTACTCCTTAAGAACTTACCTGGCTGATGACCCAGCAATTCCGCTCTTAAAGAAATGAAAATGTGTGTCCACACAAAAATGTACACAAATGTACACAGCGGCATTATGCGTAGCAGCCAAAAGCAATGACCCCCAAATGTCCATCAACTGATGAATAGATAAATTGCAGCATTCTACACAATGGACTATTACTTGGAAATAAAAATAAATAAGTACTAATCCATGCTAAAATATGCATGCATAAACCTTAAAAGCATTATGCTAAGTGAAACAGGCCAGTCACAAAAAGTCCACATATGTTATGATTACACAGATCTGAATGTAAACAGTAAAGTAGCAGCCACAGTAAGCAAATCCACAAGCAGCAGATTAGTGGTGGCCTACAGCTGGGGCATTTGGGGAAAATGGGGAGTGACTACAAACAGTTGCAGGATCATGGGGTGATAAAAATGCTCTAAAATTAAATGTGGTGATAGTTGTACAACTCTATGAATTTTAAAAACCATTAAATTGTATATTTTAAATGGATGAATTTATAGCATGTGAATTAAATCTCGATAAAGATATTATTCAAAAAAAGGTATAATTACAAAGAAAAAGAAAAAGGGGGAAAAAGAGAGAGGGAAGAAGTGGGGGGGGGGGGGGGGGAATGTACCAGGCTGAAAAATCTTGTAGTAGGGACTGTAGGCCACATTCAATCCACCGAGCTTCACTGAGATTTCATAACGCCCAGCCCTGCGCACAGTGAAGGCCACCTTGACCACATTGGAACTGGGCTCCTGGAGGACTTCCTGGGTCACTGGAATTTCCACTGCTAGCTCAACATGAGAGATGTGAACTCTTAGTCCCACAGGCCGATGTGCAGGGAAAGGCTGCCCGTTCTTATAGAATAACTGCAGTGGGAAGAAGAGGGGCACCCATTAGTGAACGGGGAGAGAAAATCGTTAGCCATCTAACTCAAAAAACTGTGGGGAGCGAGGAGGTAGCTGGTAAAACCCAGTACCCACCCCCTCCTACAGTCCTGCAGACAGAGGGAGAAAGAAATTATCTTAAAACTTCAAAGAAAACCATTAAATCATGAACAAAGTCTTAACTTGTTTCGAGGACAGGTTTAAGATATACCATTAAATCAGTTTCAGCTTGACATTCCCACAAATGCTGCCTCTTCTTACCAGCCCTTCTTATTATGTTATCACTGCTAATCCAATGTAAAGGTACGTCAGCGGGTACCACTGGCACTGAGTGAACTAAAACAACAGGCAAGGCTAGGGGGGTTCCGGCTACAAAACCAAGCATGGTACTGTAGTAAAGTCATCATAGGGGGCAGCCCACCTTTTCTAGGGCCACAGAGTAAATAATTTTGGCTTTATAGGTCATACACAGCTATTCAATTGTGGCTAACTACTCATAGGCAATACAGGAAGATGAATGGGTGTTGCTGTATTCCAATAAAACTGTATTTACAGAAGTAGGAGCTGTGCCTGATTTAAGCCTTGGGCCATAGTTTGCCAACCTCTAAATCTACAATAACCCCAACTCTATTTAGTAATATTTTTCTTATTTTGAAGAGGTAACATTAAGTTTATACTTCTTCACAGCTAAGCACCCATTAAACCAAAATGCTAGAGAAATTCGTGACTCTTCAGATACTAATAATTCCCAAGTTCCTGGGAGAGACAGAAAAACAGAGGAAAATGTTAACATTCTAGGCCAGCACCACCAACAGACTGAACTGGGCTCTGAAAAGTTAAGTGACTCAGAAACCCCAACGGGTATGGAGACAGAAACATTCCCTTACATGCACTCGGAAGGCCATGCTGTGGCCCACCTCATAGGGGTCCTTCCAATCCCAGGAGACTTTGCAAGACCGGGGATCCAGGTAATTTCCCCGCACATAGTCATAAATAGTCCGGTCCCCTCGGCGCTCACGGTCCTCATTCTGGAGGAAGCTGACTACACGTGCGGCGAGCTCGAAGAGGAACTTAATTGTGAAGAAGAATGCAACCACAGATACTGTGATTCCACCTATGCGAAAGAGAGAACACACAGACACCTGCCAGTTACACATTACAGCTTCTCATTATGGAACAGGCTAGCCATCTCTCAAAAATTAAAGGCAGTCAGGAAGAGATAGTAAGACTTCCAAAGAAACACTGTACTGGGTGTACCTCTGTGGGTGAAGAGAGGGATTTATATACCAGGACTCAGACACAACTCTCCTCGGGCCAAATCTCACCCACTGCCTGTTTTTTAAAATAAAGTTTTATTGGAATGAAGCCCCACCCATTCACTTGCATATTGTCTGGGGCTGCTTTTGTCCTAAACTAAAAGAGTTTGGTAGTTGTGACAGACACTATATAAGCTGGGAAGCTGAAAATATTTACTTTTAGCCCTTTATAGAAAAAGTTTGTCAACCCTTGTTCTATACCATGGACCACATATCATGCCTGCCCCACCACCTTCCTAGGTGATGGGCTCTCACAAAAGTAGTAAAAAGAATGTACACTATATTCCTGCCATTTGGAAACATTCCCCTCCCTTGTCCACTTGGCAAAAGCCCTCCTCAACCCTCTCTAGAATTTGGAGTTCCCTCTTTTGGGCTCCCTCAAACACCTTACATTCACCTATTATGACTTTTCTTCCTCTTGACCATCTATCTCCTCGTTCATGGTATGAACTTTTTATATGCAGATTTTTGCCTTATCCAACTCGGCAGGAAACAGTGTCTGGCACTGACTATAATTAGGCAATAAATATTTCCCCAAATGAATGAATTCCACTGCCAACTCTGTGAAGGTACTTTCCGGCATGACTGGAAATATGTCCAAGTCTATTTTCAAGGGGAAAGAGGATAGACAGGGAGGCAAAAAGGATGTAAGCATCCCCAACAAAAAGATAATAAAAAGAGCTTTTTTCATAACATACCAATAACGTAAAACATCAGGTCCCTTCAATGCCAACAGACAGCCGAGGATCACAGCTGCAGCTGCAAAAGAAAACTTTAGTTTTTTCTCCAAATCTTTCTTACAGTCATTTCAGCTTGACAGGTGCCCTGTGACATATTTCAGACAGAGACTGCATCATTCTCCCTAAAGACTTCTCATCTACGGACCACCTAGGAACACCACAAACAGCCATTGGCTTTATTGCTAATTACAAAATGCAATAACATGGCTTTCATCTTCTCAGATCCAAAGCCCCAAGATAGTTTCCCTCCCCAAAGCAAATTGGTGCTAATTAACACAAGCAAAGAGGATAATAGAGTCACTTTTCCCTTATATTTGCCTTCTGGAAGTAATTCACCTAAGTAGAAATAGTTATATAAAAATGTGGATTTTTAAAAGCAAGTATTATTATCATCATGTTGGCATTACATAATTAAAATGAACTCTGGGTCATTCCAATAACAAGCAGTGGGCATGTAAGAGAAGTCATTTTTGCTGTTACCAATCAGATAAACTAATGGGCCCCGTGGAAGATGAGCTCAGCAGGAAGGCGAAGGAGAGGAACAAAAGGAGGAGACTGTACTTCTCATCCTAAGTGATGCTGCCAAGGTCATAACAATTCAAACAAGAGCTAGAGTTTGAGGGTAAACTTTCACTGTTATTAAACTTCTTTCCAGAATAAGACTTCAATTGTCATTACTCATTTGAACCACCCAAGGTATTGCCAAGAAAAATGCAATATACATTGATGTTCATATCTTATCACTGAGTTTTGACCTAGTATGTATAAATTATATATGCTCTCTATTCTACAATGCACTGAATTCACTCTTTCTTTTAGGGTCAATATATATAAAGGTTGTCAATATTAACTCAACCCAGAAACTTATATCAGCACTAGAATGTTACTTAGAGGTACGACAGTTGAAAATTTATAGGCTCAGATCTGGGAGGGATCAAAGCAACTTTTTTTTTAAGAGGGTACACTTTATGTCTAATTGTGGGAAAAACTTTTAAGAGGGACACAAAAATGGCAGCAGTTCCTTTGATAACAATATACCGAATGGAATCCACAGAGAATAGGTAATTTGAGGAATGACTGTGTCAAGTTTCATAGAAATCTCTAGACTAAAGTCCGTCCAGAAAAGAAATCACAACGATAACATTAGCATTGCCAATACACATGGATTAAGCTGCTCCCAAAAGGGTCTATTATAAAGAGACAATATACAGACCCAAACTCTTGGGGTCACAATTATTGAGTCTCCTCTCTGCTGAAAAGTTGCTATCATCTCTCAAAAAAAGCAACGGCCTGCACCTTACAAAACGTGCCAGGTGACTTGCAGAGCCAAACTGGCAGTTCAACTGTTTTAGGTACTCGCTCGGTTAGATGCCATCCAATCTGATCCTGGATATGAAACTTCTAGTCCTCAGAGAATACTCAGCAGAAAATGAAGTTTATGTGGCTTGTGCTACAGGACGTTTAAGTTTCCTGCTTCTCGTTTTGGGTTTTGTTGTTGTTGTTGTTAATCCTCATCCGAGGATATTTTTCCATTGATTTTTTTAGGGAGAGTGGAAGAGAGAGGGAAAGACAGAGAGAAACATCAATGTGAGAGAAACACATCGATTGGTTGCCTCCTGCACAAACCCTGACCAGGGCCTGGGTCAGGGAGGAGCCTGCAACTGAGATATGTGCCCTTGACCGAAATGAACCTGGGACCCTTTGGTCCGCAGACCAGCGCTCTATCTACTGAGCCAAACCGGCTAAGGAAGTTTCTTGCTTCTTGATGGAATAAGAGCAATGCCAAATTTGTGGCATACACCATAAAGGCTAGGAAAATTCCTACATACTATCTCTGACAACTATAACCTTTTCGGAAAGAGGCAGCCTGGACACCAGTTCCAGGGCTTAATTGTGTAATCTCTCTAAGATTCACTGCTGTATAAAGAGTTGAGATTTAATAATTTCTATGGCATCATCTCCTTTGGTGCAACAGGACTTTAATATAACTCCCCATAGCCATCAAGACTCTAAAATCAAACAGTATAAAAAAGAGTATAGTATAGAGGACAAGGGCATGATTCTAGAACTAGACTACCTGGGTTCAAATCCATTGTCTGCCACTGACAATGTGACCCTGGACAAGTAATCTCTCTATACTGCAGTGATGGCAAACCTATGACACGCGAACTCATTTTTTTGGTTGATTTTTCTTTGTTAAATGGCATTTAAATATATAAAATAAATATCAAAAATATAAGTCTTTGTTTTACTAGGGTTGCAAATATCAAAAAATTTCTATATGTGACACGGCACCAGAGTTAAGTTAGGGTTTTTCAAAATGCTGACACGCCGAGCTCAAAAGGTTCGCCATCACTGCTCTATATAGTGCCAGTTTCCTTATCCATCAAAGATAATATCTGTGTGGGCTTAGCCAGTTTGGCTCAGAGGATAGAGCGTTGGCCTGAGGATCAAAGGGTTCCGGGTTCGATTCCAGTCAGGATCATGTACCTCGGCTGCAGGCTCCTCCTGGGCCTGAACCCTGGTCGGGGCATGTACCAGGTAACTAATCGATGTGTTTCTCTCACATCAATATTTCTCTCTGTCTTTCCTCTCTCTTCCTCTCTCACTGAAAATCAATGAAAAAATATCCTTGGGTAAGGATTAAAAAAAAAAAAAAGTTTTTAAAAAAAGATAATACCTCATAGGAGTGTTATGAGGATTAATAAGTAAACACATGTTAAGCAGCCTATAATAGTTCCTGGCACACAATGAGTTCTCAGTTTTAATTATTATTATAATTATTAATAGTAGTAGCAGTATCACTGCTCCTTTGCTTCAGAGCCAATAGGAAACTAGGGGACCCTCTCTACTGGCCCACACTTTCTTCAATGGGAAATGCATCAGAAATACAAAAGGCATGGCTTCTCTTACTGCACTTAAAACCTCTGCCTACATGGGAGTTCTTTATATTATTCTAATTTTATGTCTGAAATTCTTATAATAAAAAGTTAAAATTCATCCGAAAACGCCCTGGTGTGGCTCAGTTGGTTGGGAATCATCCAGTGCACCAAAAGGTTGACAGTTTGATTCCTGGTCAGGGCATATGCCTGGGTTGCAGGCTTGATCCTTTCTCTTAAAAAAAAAAAAAAAAAAAAAAAAAAAAAATCCTCAAATAATCTATCCAACAAATACAGTATAGAACAGCCACAGTCTCAGGCCTCATGAAGCTGGCAGTAATGAACTTGACCTTGTTGCGTCCTTATCCATTTTTGCCCCGTTTACTTATTTCTCAACAAAATCATCACCACTGATCTAGATTACCTCGACCTTTCCCAATAGGTCAATTCTACATTTCCATTCCAATTCCCTTTATTATTTAAAACTCAGCATGCCAATTATTACCTTTTCCCAAACAACTCTCTTTGAAAGCTTCTTGTGAACAGGGAGTTAGCTCTGCCATTGATCTGACCTTTACAAAATAGCCTACTACTCCACAATAGCTCTCAAAAAACTCCCCAATAACATTTACCCATCTGCCAATTTTACCTATGGTCACATTCTGAACTTGCCTTGTGTACTTTCTCTTTTCTGTTTCTTTCTGAATATGCTGTCATAAAGCCTCCCTATCTTTGTCTCTGAGTACAAGGTATCCTTTTAGGGTGACCCCTCAAATCACTTTTATTCCAGATTTACCTCTTCTGTAGGCATTTTCTGTCCTCTTACTGACCCCTTCATGCCCTCTCTCTGCCCCATCTCTGCTTCCACTGCACCCTATATTATCCTTGGCCCCATCACCCATAATATCTTCTTATTCATCCTATGATCTATCCAAATCAGATCCTTTACACTTTTACATATAAGCTCTGAAATGCCCCATCTCCATGCCATTGCAGAAGTCATTCCCTCTGCCTAGACCAGGGGTCCTCAAACTTTTTAAAAAGGGGGCCAGTTCACTGTCCCTCAGACCGTTGGAGGGCCGGACTATAGTTAAAAAAAAAAACTATGAACAAATTCCTATGCACACTGCACATATCTTATTTTGAAGTAAAGAAACAAAACGGGAACAAATACAATATTTGTATTTGCATGTGGCCCGCGGGCCGTAGTTTGAGGACCCCTGGCCTAGACTACCCTCTCCCCTCAGCCTCCATCCATGAAAAACCTCCTAATCCTAAGGTCTAGGGAAAACCCTATCTCCCTCCCTGAAATCTTCCCTGATCTCCAATTTAAAGACTCCTTATCTCCTCTGAATTCCCACACTACTTTGTTTTTATTTACCTTATACCACTGTTCTCTTTTAGTCCCTTGTTTTATTTTCCATTTCAGAGTGGTAAGTAACATGAGGCAAAGATTAGTATTAAAAATTCTCCACAGCATCCAACATGACTGCATATAGTAATTGCAATAAATATGAATATAGTATCTGCTGAATGGATAGGATCAAATGTCTATTCTTTTCTTTGTCCAGAATATATAATGATCAGGAATTTTCCAGATTGGACCTTCGTCTTACAGTTTTTAAAACTTCTCTAATTAGCAAGATATTCACTTGAGCCAGAGGTTACATGCTCTTCAGTTCTACAAGTATGTATCAAATACCCATGCTTTGATTCATGGGTTCTCATGCATGTATAGTATCCATGCAGTTTTATGATCCTATCTTCCTCATCTTAAGCTTTTATGTTTCTACAACAGTTTCCACAGCACCCTCCACTTTCTGCTGCTCATACCTCTCCTTCATAAAATTATTTTGGAACTCTTCCCAAGTCTAGTTCAAGTACAAAGAAGCAATATGTTAAGCCTCTATCATAAAATTTTATGCAATTAGCTATATGAATACTTTGTTTTTAAATTCATTTCTTTAGTGTTCTTGCCTTTATACAATTCAGCAAACTGTGATACCCTAAGCTAGCAGAATAATAGTAGCATATAATAACTTACATACTACTATTAGTTATTACATACTACTATGTACATAAGTTATTATATACAGTAGTATGTAATAACTAATAACTTACAACCCCCTTACTGCCGAAACCGGTTTGGCTCAGTGGATAGAGCGTCAGCCTGCAGACTGAAAGGTCCCAGGTTCGATTCCGGTCAAGGGCATGTACCTTGGTTGCAGGCACATTCCCAGTGGGAGATGTGCAGGAGGCAGCTGATCGATGTTTCTCTCTCATCGATGTTTCTAACTCTCTATCTCTCTCCCTTCCTCTCTGTAAAAAATCAATAAAATATATTTAGAAAAAAAAAAATAGATGTTTAAAAAAAAAAAAAACTTAGAACCCCCTTACTGATCTACTTATCATAGGCCAAACACTGCACTAAGCGTTTTACATGTTAGCTTAAGTAATTGTCACTATAAATTATTCTCATTTTACAGATTAAAAAAAAAAAAAGCTTAGAAAAGTTAACTTGCTAAACATCTCCCAGCTGGTTAAGTGACAGAGCTAAGACTTGAGCCCATGTTTAACTCTGAATCCAAATGTTCTTAACCTCGTACAACACTAAATTATAAAAAAGAATGGAGTCATGCCCTAACCGGTTTGGCTCAGTGGACAGAGCATCGGCCTTCGAACTCAAGGGTCCTGGGTTCGATTCCGGTCAAGGGCATGTACCTTGGTTGCGGGAACATCCCCAGTCAGGAGTGTGCAGGAGGCAGCTGATCAATGTTTCTCTCTCATCGATGTTTCTAACTCTCTCTCCCTCTCCCTCTCTGCAAAAAATCAATAAAATATTTTTTTTTTTTTAAAGAATTGAGTCATAAGCACAGTGAGGTATTTAGGAAATGCTTTAAGAAAACACATACAAAAAATAAGTATGAAAAACATCACCCAGTCTTGCGATGAGAATTTCACGACCAGGCTAAAATTAGAGAGATAAATGCTTATGGCCCCCTTTTAAATCTTTTGAAATAAAAATAAAGCATGACAGAGGAAAATGGAATGCAGTACCAATTATCTAATGCAGAAATATCACTTGCTTACTAAAAGATCCCAGGCAAGTTGCTTAATACTACAGCTCTTTGGCTTACATTACCTACAAAAGCAGGGGAAGGGGGAAATACTTGAAAATATCTGTCTCAAGGGAATGTGAGAAAGCTGACTGATATACATATTTTAAAACCCTTTGGGTTTTTTTTAGTATAACAATTTATAATTACACCAAATAAATTTTAGTCCTAACATTTAAGATCAATTGTGAACAGTCATTTCCCAGGAATGGAGAATTGATTTCTTTATACTCAAAGATGTCCTGCTGGAAATACAACTGTGCACGTCCACAGCTTTTCCTTGCTGAAGAGGAACTGGGTCCATGTTCTGTATCCCAGTAACAACTGAATCTTAACTAGACTATTGCCTTACCTTTAAGCGAGGGCCCATGTTCTAAGAACCAAGTGGAGCACTTCTATTCACCAAAGCAGGTAACTTGGCCCTTTCACCATGTCTTCAACTTCCACAAGAGAGAAAATAGCCGCAAGGTCAACAAAAAGTGTCTGTCCATCAGACCTTCATTGAGGGTGCGTCAAAGAAGCAATCAATGTTTCTGGAACGAACTGGGTGACTTCCAGAGTAGAGAAATATAACCCCCAAATATATCATTCCTGGGCTTCTCTCTAGTGCAAGGCGCAATCAACTGCCAAAGGATGCATCTCTTCTGCTGTCTCAGGATCCTATCCTACAAAGAAAAAAGGGTTGGTGGAATAGGTTTTTATTTCTGAAAAAGAATGCCCAGAAAAAAAAAAAAAAAGAGAGAGGTAGAACAGACCGTGGAAACCCTGGAACACTAAAAATAGCCAAGGGCAGGTAAACCCTGACAAAGTTTTCCCAATTAAAATTCCACAAGAAAAGTCAAATCTCATTGCCTTAATTGTGTCACTCCCAGAAGGAAGCTCCACCATTTCAGTTGATTCCGACCCTTCAGCAGAGTGAGCCTCACACAACCACATGCCCAGTTTCAGTTTGATGGGGCTGGAGCACAAGGTGTGGTCACAAGGTGAAGAGAAATGAGAACATGGGACATGTGGGGACAGGTTACAGAGGCCTCCCCATGTATTTCCAAGACATGGTTAAACAATGCTGATCTTATCTTTCAAATAGTAAAATCTGTGAACTTTCAAGATAAAGCCGCTGAGTAAGAAAGTTCAGTAAATAAGTCTGTCACTCAAAGATATTCGTGAACTAATATGGCAGAAAGGGGGTATGGCAAAGCATACACAAATAGCCACCATAAAACAAATGAGAAGAGCCTACTAATCACTAAGTGGAAAGAAACAGTCTCTTTCTACAAGGCAGGAACTGCTCTGCTCTCAATGCTTCACATGCATTAACTCACAATCCCAAGACAGAGATATAATTATCCTATTTTACAGATGAGGAAACTGAGGCACTTTCTCAAGATTATGCACATATAGTTGAGTTGAGTCAAACCCAGCCAACCTGCACCCAGAATCCATGCTCTTAAGAAGTATTCTACTGCCTCTCTACCATGGGAAACTAAGAAAGAAAACACAAAATGCTAATAAGAACACAAGAACCGAATGAGTGAAGGCCAACAAGTTGGCAAACTTTTATAATTAAAGATAAATAAGTGTACGTATTTATTTTATAATATGGAGATAGACTTGCCAAGTACATGAGCCAAAACGTGGGACAACTAGTAACTGGAACCAGCTTAAAGGATCTGCAAACAAGAGATGAGTTACATAAACTATAAGAGATCCATTAGAATGCTATATAAGCATTTTTTTAAATGACACTTATAAAAAATAACAACACAAGGAATTGCTCACAAATAAAATGTTAAATGAAAAAGCAAGCAAAAAATTATTTACATAGCATGAGCCCATTTTTAAAAATATTGTATTACATAAAAAAGACTGGAAGGAATACAAAAACGTTAACAGTGGTCATCTCTTGATGCATGGAATTATAAATAATTTTTATATTCTACCTCTACATTTAGCATTCTCCAAATTCTTTTATGAGGCAAGAACATATAAAGAGCTTCTAATTCTGGAAAATAAGTACTTGTTTTTCTAAAAAAGGGAAAGAACAGGCAAGTTGTCCCCTTCTCCAATAAGGAAACAGTTAAAAAAATTAGCTCAAAATAACAGAATGTATTAAACTTTTATTTCTGTTCATTGTGATATTAATGGGCCTCCAATGCTGTGATCAGCTATTTGATTATTAAGTCAAATAACTCCTAGTTCTATCGTCTTTATTATTGAGTTAATAATTTTCTTCCAGTTCTTCGATGCCCCACCATGAACTATCATGTTTACCACCCCTTCTCCCCCCTCCACTGCCCCCAATGCTTCATTGTTTCTAATGAGCTTCAAGATTCAACTTGAAGTTGTCTTGGTTAGAGGGTTGGCCTGCGAACTGAAGGGTCCTGGGTTTGATTTCAGGTCAAGGGCATCGGTTACAAGTTCCCTTGCCCCAAAAGAGACGTGTGCGGGAGGCAACCAATCGATGTGTCTGACATCGGTGTTTCTCTCTCTCTTTCTCCACCCCCACCCCCACCCTTTCCACTCTCTCTAAAAATCAATGGGAAAAATATCCTCAGGTGAGGATTAAAAAAAAAAAAAAAGACTCAACTCAAGCACGACTTCCTTCCTGGTCCAACTCCCAAGCCCCTCTAAGGGCTCCTCCACGTCAGGCAGAACTAACCACTTCCTTCTTTGTGATACTCCTATGCTGAAGATACCTCTATTACAGTATTTATTAGCCTATATTATAATTATTGGTTTATACAGTAGTCTCTCCTAATGGATTGTGGGCTAAGGAAACACCCTGGGTCTTACTCATCTTTGCCTCCCAATGGCTAGTATGATGTTCAGAGTTCTGTCTCAGAGCCTGTACTTTTGCAAGTTTCACAGGTGATTCCTATGTACATTAAAATTTGAGAAGCATGGTTAGACTCTAGTAGTCCGCCTAAGAAGAGACCCAGTATTCTGCATCTCTAACAGGCTCATAGGTAATGCTGATGCTGTTGATCTGCAGATCAAGCTTTGAGGAGCAAGGGTTCTAGTGGAGGAATTGGCAAACTACAGCCTCCAGGCCAAATCCAGACAGCTGCCTGTTTTTGTAAAAAAAAAAAAAAAAAGTTTGTATAAAAAGAATGAACACAGCCAAGTTCATTCGTTTACATATGGTCTATAACTGCTTTTGCACTATAACAGCAGAGTACTTGCAGCAGAGATGTATGTATGGCCTACAAAGTTTTCCTATCTGACCCTTTACAAAAAAAGTTTACCAATCTCTGATGTAGAAGTTAAAGCTATATAATTGCCTTGTATACAAGAACTCATTTTTATAAACCAAAAAAAGCATGAAACCATTTTCTTCCCGTTCTTCTATGCCCTCTGAGGAAAAGAGCAGTATTTTGCAAATATTTCTTCTGGCTAATTTCAACTGTTATTTAAAAGTTTTATGCCTCTCACACCCCAAGTAGGAATTTTATACAATCATTTCCCAAAGTATGTGTTTCGTACAAAGTTTATGCTTGCATTTCACCAAGGCTGTAATTTCCTAAAACCAGTACCTCAGGAACCAAATACTATATATGGGCTTCTAAAATTATTACAACACATATCACCAACTCAGTCTCTACTTTTAAAGTGCCATTCTTAAAAACTGTGGGGGGAAAATGATGTGAAAGTCCACCTAGATTCTGGTGAATAAAGATGTAGTGGCAGCACATTGGAGTTCCAAGTATCAACCACAGAGTTCCACAAAACAAGACAGGGCAAAAGTAAGACACTGGCTTGGCAAGAAGTAGTCTCCAGCATTCTCTACACGGAAGCACCAACCATGAGTACAGGGAAATCAACTTAAAAAGCAAATCATTCAATTAGCAAAAGGCCTATAGGTTAGTGGTCTAACTAAGAAGGTTCCAAGAAATAAAGTGAGCCATCAGATACATTAGATAATTAGTTTACATTTTCCCTTGCTTAATTTCATCCTTGGACTATTCTCCACCCCAAAATCCCACCATAAAAGATTGCCCTCCCCCTATTAAGTTTATACTCTTGAGATATTTATATAGTTGTGTATTCCTGCTATCTTGGTTCAGCCAAGTTATACAGTTTTCATTTATATTCTTTCCTCATCAGTCAGCCCCTCCAGTCTCTTAATCATTCCTGTGGGTCTTCTGTGAACTCTCTCCAGCTAGTCCCCAGTGATCTGGTAATGAGGTGCCTCCAACTGACTGCAGCCTTCCAGGAACAGCCGAGTTAGTCAGAACAGGATGAGCTCACCCTCCTCAGTTCCATGACATAATACTCCTGAGGAGACAATCCCCAAATCGCAGAAAACTAGAATGTGCCATATTAGACTATAACCCCATTCCATACTTCTCAGATTTGGGCATTGGAGCACGCCAGAATGTACTAGAAGCCAGAAGATAAAGGAAACATGTTCCTGCAGCATCTAGTTACTTGAAAATGAGGTGGGTGAGGAGAAAGTATTTTCATGTTAAAAAAAATTCACAGGTAATAAAATAGAATGCAAAATATGCATGCATCTCTAAAGATACAACATAGATATGTTAAAAATATTCACAGGCATTTTGTACCTGAGGCAGGAAGGCTGCTTAGGGCTCTGATCCCAGCCTCCAAGTGGTTCCACACCCACTATCCTCTACCACTAGAAGTACTATACGTATTTGAGCTGAAAAGTTGGAAAAGCACTATACCTCCAACTCAACTTCTGGTTTATTACTCTATTACCACCCATCCCATATACTCACATCTATTTTTTTCTGCTATGCTTCCCCAATGACTACCAACATCTTCAGGTTCTTCTGTATCGTTCATTCATTTTATATTTCTTGAGCATTTGCTATATGCCAGACTGTGTGCTAAAAACTCAAGTCACAAGGATAAATAAGACAAGGTGGGAGATGGGCAATATAATGTGGCAAGTACCGCAAAAGAAGAATAAACAATGTATAATGGGCAAAGGGAGAGAGGTAACTTTGCCCGAGTGAATAGAGAGGTCTTCAGAGGAGAGACAATACCGTTGTTACTTAATGAGTAAGCACTTGCAAGGCAGAAACAAAGGAAAAGACTAGTATCCTAAGCAGAAAAAAACAACCTAAACAAAAGTACTGAGTCAAGAAAGGGAGTGATGTGAAGCTCAGCATTACGGACGCGCTGTGTTTAGGAAGACCACCTGGAGCCAAACTGGAGTGACTGATTCTAAATACATACAGCGTAGTGGTCAAGAGTGTGAATCTCTCTACTGAGTGACAAGCTACTGAACTGCTCTTAAGTTACCTCAGATATAAAATGGAGATCCACTGAGAAGAGGAAGGAATTCAGCTGTTCTTGGGAGCAAGACCTGGGGTATAAGGGAAAGGAAGACTGGTTGAGACTGGAAGCTAGATTCAGGTGTCTTGGCACTACAGGAGTGCCTCGAGAGACATGGCTCTATGTGCAACCAAGCTGCTGGGTTGCCAGGATATGATGGTGGTTTGTGCAGGGGCCCAACCCACAATAAATGAGAGATGGCATTGAGTGTACCTGAGGGTCTATCTGGCTTAGTCTTTAATGTGTGGCATTTTTTTCAATTGATATAATGATTTTCAGATCCATATATGTTGTTACATGTATCAGTGGTTTCTTCCTGTTTATTGTTGTGTAGTAGTCCACTATATGGACATGTAACAATGTTTATCCATGAATCAGCTGAAGGCCATTTGGGTTTCATCAAGGTTGGGCTATTATGGATAAAGCCCCTATGAATATTCAAGTACAAGTCTTCATGTGAACACACGTTTTCATTTCTCTTAAGTAAATAACAAAGAGTGAGACTGCTGGGTGATATGGTAAGTACATGCTATTTAACTTGTAAGAAACTGCCTAGCTGTTTTCCAGAGTGATAGTACCACCTTATATTTCTACCAGCAATGTAATGAGCTCAAGTTATTAACACCTGGCAATATTGTCAATCTTTTTTTAAAAAAAATATTTTTATTGATTTCAGAGAGGAAGGGAGAGGGAGAGAGATAGAAACATCAATGATGAGAATCATTGATAGGCTACTTCCTGCATGCCACACAATGGTGACTGAGCCTGCAACCCAAGCATATGTCCTGACCAGGAATAGAACCGTACTCTCCTGGTTCATAGGCCGACGCTCAACCACTGGACCATGCTGGCCAGTGAGGACTAACAATATTGAGTGTCTTTTCATATCTTTTTTGGCTATATGAGAGCCTTCTCTGGTATTTAAATCTTTTGCCATTTTTAAAAAATTGAGCTGTTTATCTTCTTACTATTGAGTTGTAAGACTTCTTTATATATTCTGAACACAAGTCCTTTATTAGCTACTAGAGGCCTGGTGCATGAAATTTGTGCACAGGGGAGGGAGGGGTCCTCAGCCTGGCCTGCACCCTCTCGCAATCCGGGACCGCTGGCTCCTAACCACTCGCCTGCCTGTCTGCCTGATCGCCCCTAACCACTCGCCTGCCTGCCTGATCGCTCCTAACTGCTCGCCTGCCTGCCTGCTTACCCCTAAACGCCTCTGCCTTGGCCCCCACCACCATGGCTTCGTCCAGAAGGACATCTGGAATGACGTCCAGAAGGTCGTTTGCCTGCCCAGTCTAATTAGCATATTACACTTTTATTATTATAGATATGTTGGGCAAATATTTCCTGTGGCTTTTTTCATTTTCTTAACAGTGTTTTTAAAAAGAGTAAATGTTTTAATTTACTGACATTCAACTTATCAATTTTTTTCCTTTATAGTTTGTGTTTTTTGTGTCCTATTTTTTTTAAAATCTTTGCTTAACTCAAAGTTACAAAGATTTTCTTCTGTTTTCTCTTAGAAGTTTTACCTAAAAGTTTCGCAAAAGGCCAAAACCGGTTTGGCTCAGTGGATAGAGCGTCGGCCTGCGGACTGAAAGGTCCCGGGTTCGATTCCGGTCAAGGGCATGTACCTGGGTTGCGGGCACATCCCCCGTGGGAGATGTGCAGGAGGCAGCTGGTCGATGTTTCTCTCCCATCGATGTTTCTAACTATCTATCTCTCTCCCTTCCTCTCTGTATAAAATCAATAAAATATATTATAAAAAAAAAAAAAGTTTCGCAAAAGAAAATCTCTTCTCAAAAATTTTAACAAGAGTTTTAAAACTCCTGCATTCCATTTATCTCATAATTAGTTACTCAGGTTTATTATCCCTTTGTTTCTTTCAACTTCCACATTACCAAGCACTATTTCAGACCTTGGAAAGATTTTTATCTTTTAACAGATTTCCCCCCTCTTCACCCTAATAAATGGCATTTCTAAATTTAGCCATGGTTTTAGTCCCTCAGTTCTCTTCAAAATGACATAAAACCTCTGGTCCTCTGATGCTGCTTCTTAAAACAACAACAAAATTCCAAAACCCGCAGCATGCACCTTCAAGTTAAGTCAGGGACAATGAACTATCCTCCTAGTTTTAAAGAGAAGCTTTTGTAAGTTTGTTCTCACCATATTGAGTCACTCTAACCAGGTAGGAGGCTGGAGGAGTTATCCCTCACTGGTTAAAAGGAAATTTAGGCTTTAAAGGTTAAGTTCACCAAGACAATAGCAGTACATTTTTAGACTCAAAATGTGCATTTCAGACTCAAAATGAAACGAATAGTATACATGAAAGCACAGTTTAGGTTCAACTGCACCCCTGGAATAGAATTTGCCATTCTCAATATTTCAGAGGCCCTAGGTGGTTTGGTTGAGTGGATGGAGCGTCAGCCTGCAGACTGAAGGGTCCCAGTTTCAGTTCCAGTCAAGGGCACATGCCCAAGTTGCGGGCTCCATCCCCAGTAGGGGGCGTGCAGGAGGCAGCCAATCAATGATTCTCTCTCATCATTGATGTTTCTATCTCTCTCCCAGTCTCCCTTCCTCTCTGAAGTCAATAAATATATATATATATAATCATATACATACATATATATGTATGTATGTATACATATATATTAACATGTCAGAGAAAGTAGTTAAAAAGGGATTCTAAGCTAAGGTGAGTAAAACGGGGAGAAGTGACAATCATTATTCATTTTGTAACTTTGTGAAATATCTGGAGAAAAAAAAATAGAAAACTGGCTCGTTTATGCCCCCCCGCCCATCACAGTCCTTAATCTAAAATCAAGAAAATAGCAGTTTCTATTTACAACTCCCTCTTATCCTGATGTTTCTGTCTACTTACCAAACTGACTCTACTGTGTCTGATCCAGAATTAGGATAGACCCCTGTGTTCCCACACTATGGTAGCTTTCATGCTTAAGTGACCTTGGGCCACTGAGTCTTGGCTATAACAGGAAAATTTATAAACCAATTCTCTGAATCTGACAAGTCGTCTCCCCTCAATAAGTCTAGGAAGTTATTTCATTAACTGTGCATGAAGTGGCAGGCAAATGGCCAGATCTACAGCCCAGAGTGGTGGAACTGGAATTGTCACACATATACTTAAACGCTAACAAAACCTCTACCACCATCCATTACTTTCAATTCTATTCTTTTTATTTTATTTCAATTTTTAAATATTTTTATCTTTATTAATTTCAGAGAGGAAGGGAGAGGGAGAGAGAGAGAGATAGAAACATCAATGATGAGAGAGAATCATTGATCGGCTGCCTCCTTCCTGCATGCCTCCTACTGGGGATCGAGCCTGCAACCCAGGCATGTGCCCTTGACCGTATCGAACCCGGAACCCTTCAGTCCACAGGCCAACGCTCTATCCAATCAGTCAAACCAGCTAGGGCTCTACTCTTATTTTTAAGGAAAACAAATTATTTATATAATCAGAAGGAAGAAAAAAAAAGAGCATTCTTTAGTTAAGACTCCAGGAAGACAAACAACTCACCACAGAAATGGCAACCTAAGAAGGCTCGATTTAAAGAAGAAACTCAACACTTAAGGTATTCAAGACAAAACTTCTGTCGGCCTAATAATCAATGTTACCAAACAAGGATTTGTTAATTTCTTCAAATGTGTATTAAGAGCCACATGCCAAGCAATATGTTGACTATGAGGGTTCCAAAATGAGTAATAGTCCCTGACCTCCTAAAAACATAGAGGTTAGTAAAGAAGACAGACAAGAAAATAACATGATAGGTTCATGCAGGAAAAGCTACGAGGTGAGCACACTGAGGACACCATGTAGGGAAGCCCAGGAAGGGCCCTTCAATCAGGATCAGCTCTTAGTTTCTCAGATAACTTCACACCACCCTCCTGGGAGCAAAGCCAACTCTTCCACTGAGTTAATAGTGCTTTGGGAATGAAGGGGTGCAAAATACTACCTATGGGGGGGATGTGGGGGGGGGGGGGGAGAGAGAGAGAGAGAGATCAACTTGAGACACATAAATTGGTTGCCTCCCACGTGCGCCCCTACCAGGGCTGAGGAACCTGCAACCCTTCGGTCCTAGGCCTAGGCTGATGCACTCCAGTGGTTCTCAACCTTCCTAATGCTGTGACCCTTTAATACAGTTCCTCATGTTGTGGTGACCCCCAACCATAAAACTGTTTTTGTTGCTACCTCATAACTGTAATTTTGCTACTGTTATGAATCGTAATGTAAACATCTGATATGCAAGGATGTATTTTCATTGTTTGCAACCCACAGGTTGAGAACCGCTGCACTGATTCAAATCAGCCAGGGCACCATCCATAATTATATAAAGAAATCTGTTATTAACTTAAATTAGTAAGTTAGACCAATTAGTGAAGGGGATTAAGTCTAAGCCCAATAATGAGTTTAAATTGTGGAATGAATGTTTTGAGCAATTTTTTCTCTTCAAGACTGCAGAAAAATAAAAAATAACCTTCTTGACTGCTGAGGAGGGCTAAACTCATTTATTTTTCACAAGCATGCAATAAAAAGTAATTACTTTCTGCTCTCACTCAACACAAAGCAATACCATCTTCCCCCTCTCATCACCACCAAAACATCCTATATTTGAGTACTTTAATCTTACACCATAGAATCTCAGATTGCGCCCGCTGGTGTGGCTCAGTGGTTGAGCATCTACCTATGAACCAGGAGGTCATGGTTTGATTCCCGGTCAGGGTATATGCCCAGGTTTGGGGTTCAATCCCCAGTGGGGATTGTGCAGGAGGCAGTCAATCAATGATTCTCTCTCATCATTGATGTTTCTGTCACTCTCACTTCTCTGAAATCAATAAAAATATTTTTTTAAAAGAATCTCAGATTGCAATCAAGTTACAATACAACAAAAACATATTTCTCTAAGTATGTTCTCATCCGCCATGGTGTTTCCATAGTAATTTAGCTCCCTAGTAAGTATTAACAATCAAGGAAATCAGAAAATTCTTAGAATAGATATGATAAGCTACTTGGGTTTTTTTTTAATTTGTTATTGTTCATGGATTCCAAAGTTCAGAATACATACTACCAGGAAAGTGTTCCTAATTTTTCAATGCCCCAATTTAAATGCAAATTACTATTTAATTATATGCAATTTTCCCTCTAAACCTATGTATACGAATCAGTCTCCAGGTGTTTTTAAAAAACAAAACTGATGTTTACTAAAAAAGTGTATTGCATAATAACCAAAAAGTTCTAACGTATCAAAAAAGTGGTCACTGTCAGCTCTACCCATGAATGACAGTTTGACTGACAGACAAGCTGTTCTGAAAAGATTAGGAACTTCCAGTGATGGCAGGAGGCACATACAGTATCTGTAGCTACTTTAATAATAAAACTGTTTCAACATAAAAAATTCAGAGACTACAAAGTCATATATGTGAACTGAAAGCTATCTAAATGCATACACCATGCATTTCTTTAAAAAGAAAGAAGTAAATAAATAATAAATAATAAAAAGAAAGAAAGAAGCAGGACAAAAACTGTCTATACTCAAATCAACATGAGAAATCATCCTTCCTTTGAGCTTTTTAAGAATTGAAAACTTAATAAGGTTCTTTAGGTTATCAACTCATTTCCAAAATAGAGCAAAAAATATATACACACATTTTGAATAATTATAAAGGCAGTATCTACTAAAATACACTTCTTTTTCAGCTATCAGCTGTTATAGTTTGTATACACTTGGGGGACATCCTGTATATTAAAATACAATTGACACAAAATAATACCACCATAGTCTATGTTGGAAGACACAATCGCAATAATAGGATTTACTTTTGATGGACACACAGTTCTAGGGACTTCACATTTTAACATATTTAGTGTTAACAACATCCCTGTAAGACAGGTAGTATTATGATTATCTCCATTTATACAAATGAAGAAACTGAGGCACAGATAGATGAACACCCCCAATGTCATATAGCTGGTAAGAAGCAGAGAATGGATTTTAGCCACATCAGTCAGACTCCAAAGTTCATGTTAACCAATACACTACAGTAAGGGTCATGCAATAGTTGGCTTTTTATTTTTTTTTAAAACCTTTTTGAGCCTTGACCGGTTTGGCTCAGTGGATAGAGTGTCGGCCTTCGGACTGAAGGGTCCCGGGTTCGATTCCAGTCAAGGGCATGTACCTTGGTTGCGGGCACATCCCCAGTACGGGGTGTGCAGGAGGCAGCTGATCGATGTTTCTCTCATCAATGTTTCTAACTCTCTATCCCTCTCCCTTCCTGTCTGTAAAAAATCAATAAAATATATATTTTTTAAAACAAAAAACTTTTTTCAATCTCAAACACTAGGATAGCTTTGCAATAAGAAAAGTACAGGCTTTGGATTCAAACAGACTCAAATAACCCCCCGAATAAAGTCTGAACCTCAGCTTCCTCATATGTAAAATGAGGATACTTAAGTTATTGTGGAGGTCAAAGAATATAAAGTGCCAAGTACAGTACACAAGATAGAAGTAAGCTCACAGACACCTAGAGGATCCACGGCTGGACTTCGCAATCCACGAGTCTCCTAAATTGTAGGACAGATACTGTACGTCTACCCATTTTTTTAAGAATCGCCCCTGGCTTTCCATAACCTTTCAAGGGGTACGTGATCTCCAAAAGGTTACCAGCCACCGGAGTACATAGCAGGTACTCAAAATATGAGTTATCTTTCCCTTCTTGTCCTCTAAAACGCCCCTTCTCCCACTAGGAATGACACACCAAGGCTTCACAAGAAATCTCCACTATTTCCCTGGCTTGGTAACTCGTTTTCTAAAGGACCCTGAATCGCTGCTTCATCCCTCCCTTCTCCGAGAGAAACAAAAGGTGTTCACTAGGGAAGACTCTGTGACTCTCGCCCACCAGCTGCAGAAAGCACCGCGCGGGCAGGAGAACCGGGCAGGAACCAGAGCTTCCGAGCGGCACCACAGAGACCTGACGCCCGGCGCCGCGGGAGGGGGAGAATGCGTTTCCCAAAACTACCGGACCACCCAGAATTCCGCCCCCGGTGCCCCCTACCCCCACCCCCCACACACAGTCCTCTCTCGGAAACTCCGGTGCAGGCGGGTCCTCTGCCTCGCGCGGGAGCGGCGGGGAGAGAGACGTTACCAGAGCTGGAGGGCGCAGCGCGACGACGTCCCAGCTCCGCTGCCCCAACGGGCGGCGCCGCCCCCGGCAGAAGACCGGCCCTCGACTCGCCCCACACGGGATCCAAGTGCAGATCTCCACCCGGGCTGGAAACCGGCTCCGGGCTTTTCCGTTTTCCAAAGCGGCTTCCGCTTCCGGGCTAGACTTTGCCGGAAACAGTCTGTGGGTGACGTAAAAGTGTCGCGCCGGCGGTGATTCCGGAAGAAACAAGAGTGCGGCGTGAACATGGTGAGAGAGGAGGATTGAGAAGGGATATGGTCAGACCCCATTTGAGCGGAGATTCAGGGAGTCATCCCCTGGCCAGGGTTCATGCCCCTGCTTGTTTTCATTCTAATCTTAGCTCTTAAACTGCTCCAAGCGGGGCCTATGCTCCAGCGAGTAGGGAGTGGGCCGGGTTGGGGCAGAGAGGATCGGAGGAGCTGGGTCTTTTGAGGGAAGAAGGGAAGGGAATGGGCAAAAGAAAGGAAGGAACTCAAGAACATGGGATGTATTTTCCGACTCTTAACTCTAAAATTTCTGTTTCAAGGGGAAGCAAAAGAAAACGAGGAAGTATGCGACCATGAAGCGAATGCTTAGTCTCAGAGATCAGAGGCTGTGAGTGGAATCAACGGGGTTCATAGACTGCCCAAAGATGTAGAAGTCACGAGGGGATAAGTCGTTAAAACTTTTGTTGTTACTTTGCATTCACTTTTAATAGCATTGTGTCTTGGATGTATGTATATAGCATGAGATAGTCAAGTGTATAACAGCCACTTAGCTGCTGAAGGAGTACCCAGGAAAATGGGACTGGAACTAAACATCTAAGCGTTCACTTTGTGCCACCATTTTTATATATTTTATCTATCATGTCACATTTAAGCCTCCTAATATTTCTGTGAAGTGGGTGTGATTATGTTTATGTTCTTGTCATTAGACTATTACATTCGATAGGGAAAAAATGTTATAATTGTTGAAGGAAGGTGAGGTCAGAGGTGATCTTTGTCTTGTGTCTCCAGCACCTGACACTCAAATATTTTTGAAAGAAAGAATGGGAAACACCTAGATGTCTTCATTTTATAAATTTCATAAGGATTCAGATGACTGTGGAAGAAGAAAGTGGAATGATGTTCCCTATTATAAGGAGGGTGTGAAAAGCTTTACAGCTTCAGTGAAGAATGGACAAAGTTAGTAAGGACTGGTATTGTGTTTAAGAGTCTCAATACAAATGAATGGCCATTAGAGCTTTCAGAGTTATTAAATTGTATTTTCTGCCTTTAGTGTGTATTATGTAATTTTTAGGAAATTTCCCATTAGTAATATTTTATTTCTAGTTAAAGGTTAAATTTTGTATATGTATGGTTACATTTTAGCCCTTTATAAAAGGTGTATGGGGATTCCTCCCCCGTTCCTACTGTTGAAGCATCTGAAGACAAACATCAGCCTTTTTACCCACTGCTCGAAAGTGGATTTTGATCTTTGATAAAAAGCTTCTGACTAAAGAAGAAATGATAGTATAACCAACATTTATTTATCCATTAAAAAAATTTATGGGTTTTTGGCAAGAGATTGTTAAATTTAATTATGTCTAATGAATTATGTAAACTTCCCACACAGTTATTTGTGCTCAAAAATATATATATTTATATTCATGTAAAAAATGTATGCTTAGCCCTAGCTAGTTTGGCTCAGTGGATAGAGTGTCGGCCTACAGACTGAAGGGTCCCAGGTTCAAATCAGGTCAAGGGCACATGCCTGGGTTGCAGTCTCCATCCAACGTGCAGGAGGCAGCCAATCAATGATACCCTCTCATCATTGATGTTCCTATCTCTCTCTTCCTCTCCCTTCTTCTCTGAAATCAATAAAAAAAATCTATTAAAAAAATGTATGCTTATACTAATGTAAAGAAGTCACAAAGTAAGATTTTCTCTGAAGACAAAAAGAAACTTTAAATTTTGAATGAGATTATAACTGCTATTGGTTTTTCTTTCCTGCATTTAATTTACTTTTTTTTTCCCTAGTAAAGAAAAGGATAGATTAAAACCTAAAAAGAAAGAAAAGAAAGATCCCAGTGCACTCAAAGAAAGAGAAGTGTGAGTAATCAACATTTTCATGTTTTCCTTTAAAACATTCTAAAACCATAGACCCCTTAGAAATCCAGGATTTCTCGAACTGATTTGCTCAGTCATTTCTAAGTATAGCACAACTATGCATATGAAAGTGATATTGATGAGCATATACCAACTCCAATGGTTCAAATGATGTTTTATTTCATGGAGCAGTAAAATTTTCTTTAAAATCCTGGGGATTAAATCTAATATCATTATTTGTTTTCTTTGCCAAGAATCGTTCAAAAGAAATAATGGTCATTGTTTAACACACTGGCATTTCTTAAGAGAGAGAATGTATCATCAAAAAAATAGTAAGACCATATTTTTAGAATAAAGGTTATTTCCTGTAAATAAATACATTTAATTTTATGAAACCTCATCACATTTTGCTTATTTTCCTCATTTTGCCCTAGTATGGTGATGGATAAACCATCACAGGATTTATCTCCAAGAACAAAGAAAAAAGAGCTTAATCTAGAGCAATCTGTTCCAAGTAGAGACTCTTTTTATTCATACCAAGGTATCAATGTAGATATTACTTTGTGTTTTGTTTCTTTCTCTTTCAGCCCCCAACACCCCTCCTGCTTATTCTTCCAATATAACACACAGCTAGGCCCACCTTACCACATCCTGGTTGATACCAACTTTATCAACTTTTCCATTAAGGCCAAACTGGACTTAGTGCAGTCAATGATGGATTGTCTCTATGCCAAGTGTGAGTATCATACTTTTACATTTCTGTGACATTTATACAGAATAATCATATTTATCCAAATACATGAAAAGAGGGGAATGAGGTTCTAGTTAACTTAATTGCTGGGCATTTAATGTGCTCACCATAGCAATGACAATTTTTAATAAATTGAAGTATAATTCAAACTTGACTGGGAATAAATTCTCTCAATTCAGAAAACACTTAGTGTGCTTAGGTACTTATTATGGACAATAACTTTGAAAATACTAGGGGAATTTTCTGTTTCCTAATTCTGGATTTTAAAATTCTGGATAAATGAGCAGCCCTGGCCAGTGTGGCTCAGTTGGTTGAAGCATCATCCTGTACACCAAAAGGTGGAAGGTTCGATTCCTGGTCAGGGCACAGACCCAGGTTTCGGGTTTGATCCCTGGTCAGGGTGCATATGGGGGTAGCCAGTGGATGTTTCTCTCTCACATCAGTCTATCTCTCTCTCTCTCTTTCTCTCCCTCCCTCCCTCTTTCTTTCTCCCTCTCTCCTTCTCTCTTTCTCCCTCCCTTCCTCCCGCCCTCCCTCCTTGCTCTCTCTAAAATCAATAAAAAATTAAGTAAGTAAAATTCGGGATAAATGAAAATTTATTATATTTCTCAGTATATATATTCTTATTCTTTTACATTGAGGAGGAAGCATTCTTCATTCCACTCCAGTATAGAAAAGCGAAATAAGACATTTTGTCATTTACAATCACAGAACCGGAAGTGATGATGGTCACTGCTTCCTACTTTGGTATTTATTTGTACCACAAAGGATCTGGGGTAGTTTACACCTAGGTATACGGTTTACCATTAATAAATGTCTCTTGAGTATTTAGATGTCCCTTCCTTCAAATGATCTTCCCTCACTACCGTGAATAGGGAAAAGAAAATTTAGTCCATGTAAAAGGGTATAACTTCCTAATAGTGAGATCTGTTGCATTTTGTGGTGAGTTTATATTCATAATATTTTCCAGTCATCTGGTTAAAAGTACAAGTGAAAAGTAGACTTATGCTTTTCCATAATGAATGAATTATTGGAATCAAAGGAAAAATTTGCACTTCCTTTAATATTTAAAAGATACTATAATGAGTAACATTATAGAGTGATAGTAATGTAAATGTTTATTGATGTATTAAAACTAGCAAGATAGTATAAGGATATGATAGATAAAAACTAAATTCTTTAAATGTCTAAAATGAATAAATGTAAAAAGTGTGGCTCTAGCTGGTTTGGCTCAGTGGATAGAGTGCTAGCCTGCAGACTGAAGGGTCCCAGGTTTGATTCTAGTCAAGGGCACATGCCCGGGTTGTGGGCTCAGTCCCCAGTGTGGGGCGTGTAGGAGGTGCTGATCGATGATTCTCTCTCATCAATGATGTTTCTATCTCTCCCTCTCCCTTCCTCTCTGAAATAAATAAAAAATATTTTTTTTAAAAAAAAAGTGTGCCTGGCCTCAATGGCTCAGTAGTTGAGCATCAACCTATGAATTAGGAGGTCACGGTTCGATTCCTGGTCAGGGCACATGCCCTGTTTGCAGGCTCCATTTCCAGTGTGGGGCATGCAGGAGGTATCCGATCAATGATTGTGTCTCATCATTGATTCTTCTATCTCTCTCTCTTTCTCCCTTCCTCTCTGAAATCAATAAAAATATTTTTTGAAATCAATAAAAATATATAAATTTTTTAAGTGACTACATAGAAGTTTATTATGTTAATATACGAAGGTAACTACCAAGTGAGGAAAACACCTAATAGAGTAACATAATTATCTTTTTAAGGATTAGAATTGATGGGGTAGGGAAGTTTCAGGGGACCGTTACTTGTTCATATAGGCCTTTCTGTATTTCTTTTTATTTTTTTTATTTTTTATTTTTACTTTTTTTGTATTTCTTTTTAAAGCTATGTATATGTAATACTTTAAATTTTTTTTAAATCTCTTAGAAATAATAAAGATTAGTCTCAAGTCAGGCACTAACATGGCTGTAAGAGTGAACTAGAAAGGCCCTTTATGAGGAAAGGCGCTAAACTTGGTAGACTTCTTGTATTTCCATGGTGTTTCTTATAGTTGTCTTAGCTGCTTCTCCAGCTTCTCAGGAATGCTGTGACCTGTTTGTAAATGAGATGGATCAAGGGTACGAGCCTGGCCCTTGGAGTAAATTGTTTCCTTAATGCTATAGCTCCACCATTATTATCTACATGATGATTGTTTAAGAGAGCTTTAGCCCTGTTTAGGCTTTCTCTAGATACGGATACTTTAGAGGACAGCTATAATGCCTTTTCTAAAAACAAGCTTATTAAGGAGAATACCACTTTTTGCAGTCTTTTGTGTAACATAATACCTCAAACTAAAGGCTGAAGAAACATTTAAGTAAGTGCAAACTCACTTACCTAGGAGATTAACTGTTTTAAACCCTGCTTACTAATTTTTCTTCACTGGCCTTTATCTTCTTCTTGCCTTGAAGATGTCCCTTTGACCTTCTCATAGCTCCTGGGATATTCCATTTCCATCTGATACTCCAACAAGAAAGAATAGTTAGCTTCCCATCAGCTTTCTTTTATGCCCATCAGTCCTCTTTTCTATTACTTTCTATTTCTTTATAGTGATTTTAACATTTCTGTACTTTGCTTTCAAAAGTATTAATGTACTTGAAAAAATATATAGCATTAAAAAAAAAATGAAAGTTCCCTATAGTGCCTTACCTCAGAGAGGGTCGGTTTTAAAAACTCATATACTATCTCTGTAGGGTGAAGGTTGTTTTTCTTTTAATGAAAATGGATCATACATTACTTACTATGTATGTTTGTGCTTTTTTTTAACTGCTTTGAGATATGTCATATACTATATAATATGCCCATGTATAATAATAAAACCGTAATATGCTAATTAGACCGGACATCCTTCCAGACAAAGCCGCAGCATCGGGCCAAGGCAGAGGCCCCCAGCCACCGCGGCGGACGGGGGCCAAGCCCCTTGCACGAATTTCGTGCATTGGGCCTCTAGTTTAAAATATATAATTCAATAGATTTTAGTGTAGTCATAGTCAATATTTTAAAATTTTCACTACTGCCCTGGCCAGTGTGGCTCAGTCAGTTGGCACCGTCCCATGCACCAAAGGGTTGCCGGTTCGGGTTCAGTTCCCTGTCAGGGAACCTGCCCAGGTTTTGAGCTCTATCTCAGTAGAGGACATGTGGTAGGTGACCAATCAGTGTTCTGCTCTCACGTCAAAGTTTCTCCCTCTCTCTTCCTATCTCTCTGAAAATCAATTTTTTAAAACCCACATTTTTATTTATTAAAAAAAAAAACACAAAACTGTGGATCCTTAGCCAACATCCCTAAACTCTTCCCTTTCCCACCATTCCTAGGCAACCACAATTTGCTTTCTGTCTCTGTAGATTTGGCTATTCTGGACATTTCATTAAAATGGGATCATAAAATATTTGGTCCTCTTTTATTTAGCACAACATTTTCAAAAGTCACCTATGTTAAAGCATGTACATCATTTCTTTGTATTACCAAGTAATATTCTATTGTATGGATAGATCACATTTATCCATTTCTCCTTGCTTTTCATATTGAAAAAATATATCATGAATGTTTTTCTGTCAGTAATTCTAGTTTTTACCCTGCTATAAACAAGGCTGTAGTGAATATGTCTGTGTTAAAGTGAAGTATTTTAGAGAGGGAGAGGGAGAGAGAAAGGTATGTTGTTCCACTTATTTATGTTTTCATTGGTTAATTCTTGTATGAGCCCTGACCAGGAATCAAACCCACAACCTGGGCATGTGCCCTGACTGGGAACTGAACCGTGACCTCCTGGTTCGTAGGTCAATGCTCAGCCACTCTGCCATATCAGCCAAGCTCATGGGTCTTCCTAAGATTCTTGGCAGGATATAATTCAGAGAGAGTAAAATCAGTTTATTCACAAGTTCTTTTATTAATATGTCGTGTGTTTTTTTCTGGCAGGTATCCCTTGTATAACTGACTGTGTAATGGCTGAAATTGAGAAATTGGGGCAGAAGTATCGAGTGGCTCTAAGGTAGGAAGAAGCTGGTTGGTCTAGAGTTGTTCTAGGTTGAATATTCTTTTGACGTTTCTTCATCTGTTTGCTGTCCAAAGATTTCTTAGCTGAGTAGATTAAATATAAAATTAGTTAACTTTGGTCAAGAACACAGACATTGGAAGGCTAGAGACATTTTAAGCTGAAGCCTTTTTTAAAAATTACATTTATTGGGAAACATTAGTTAATAAGATTATATAAGTTTCAGATGTACAGTTTTATAATACAGCATCTGTATATCCCATTATGTGCTCCTCACCCAAAGCCTAGTCTCCTTTTGTTGCCATATGTTTGACCCCTTTTACTCTCGTCACCATATTCCTCCTACCCCCTTCTCCTCTGTTAACCACCATACTGTTGTTTGTGACTTTTGTTTATTCATTGGTTGCTTTTTTGTTTTATATCCCACATATGAGTGAAATCATGTGGTTCTTGTCCTTTGCTGTCTTATTTTGCTTAACATGATACTCTCAAGGTCCATTCATGTCACAAATGGCAATATTTCACCTTCTTTATGACTAGTATTCCATTGTATTTGTATGCACAGTATCTTTATCCAACCATCAGTCAAAAGATGCTTTGGTTGTTTCTATGTCTTGGTTATTGTGAACTGAGTTACTTAGTCATATTGGTCTTGTGGGCCTCCTTTTAATTCGATTTTCAATTAGAAAGTGTCTTCCTATTAGTTTATCTAGACAGCTCCTTCGGAATCTCACAGAGAATTCATATTCTAAGTTTTGAGTTTACTCTAGAAAGTACCCTTGAATTTAGAGTAGCAGTTCCCAAAGTATGGACATGGACCCCTAGGAGTCTCAGAGACCTTTGCAGGGAGTTTGCAAAACCATTTTCATAATAATATGAAAACATTGTCTTTATACTGGTGGTGGAAATGCTGGTTTGGTGCCTTAGTACAAATCAAAGCAATGGACCAAATAATGCTATTTGTATTTTTTGTTTGTTTTTAACCCACTGGCAATTTTTAAAAAAGCCCTGGCTGGTGTGGCTCAATTGGTTGGGCTTCAACCCATACCTGTAATTGCTGATTTAATTCCTGGTCAGGGTACATGCCCAGGTTTCTGGCTGAATCCCAGGTAGGGGGCGTGCAGGAAGCAACTGATCAATGTTCCACTCTCACATCAATGTTTCTCTCTCTCCCTCTCCTTTCCTCTTTAAAAAAAACACACACACAAAGAATAAATTTTTAAATAGCCAGAGTCATTTAAGAATGTTCTTAATGAAACAATAGATTTTGTTAACTTTACTAACTCTCCACTCTAGAGTACATATCAGTGTTCCTTGTGGTAATGTGAAGTGCACACAAAGCACTTCTGCTGATGCCAAAAGATGAAGGTTAGCTCATTGAAAAGCATTTGTGTGCTTGTTTGAGCTGTGGGCTGAACCAGCTGCTTTTTCATGGAATATAATTTTGTTGTTGTTAATCCTCACCTGAGGATATTTTTTCTATTGCTCTACAAAGAGAGTAAAAGGGAGGGAGGGAAAGAGGGAGTAGGGAAGGGAGGGAGGGAGGGAGAGAGAGAGAGAGAGAGAGAGAGACACTGATGTGAGAGAGACACATCGACTAGTTGCCTCCCACACAAGCGAACCAGCAGCCTAGGTACGTGCCCTTGACCAGGAGTTGAACCCACGAGTCTTGATGCACAGGCTGATGCTCTTAACTACTTAATCACACCAGCCTGGGCTGGAATGTAATTTTATGTGAAGAACTGATAGACTGATATTTCACGCTTTGCTATCTAGCAGATATCTTTTCAAAAATGCAATAAACCTGTCACTAAGGAAAACAACTTACTGTATTAGTTACCAGTGATAAAACTCGAGCTTACAAGTGAAAATTAGAATTTTGGAAAATCATGAGCTTATCACATTCCCAATACTAAAGACTTTTCTGTTGAGACCAGTGATTATATTAATGAGTATGATTTTTTAAATATATAATTCTTTATAAAGTTAAAAGTATTACATATGTCCCCTGTTTTCCCCCATTGACCCCCTCCCTCCTGCCCCCGCTCTCCTGCCCCAGGCTTTCAGCACCCTATTGTCTGTGTCCATGGGTTATGCATATATGCATACAAGGTCTTTGGTTGATTACCTCCCACTCACCCACCCTCCCCCACCTTCCTCTGAGATTCCCTGCTCTGTTTCATGCTTCCATGTCTCTGGATCCACTCCATTCATCAGTTTATTTTGTTACTTAGACTCCACATATGAGTGCGATCATGTGATACTTGTCTTTCTCTGACTGATTTCACTTAGCATGATATTCTCCAGGTCCCTCCATGCTGTCTCAAAGGGTAAGAGATTTTTCTTTTTTATTGCTGCATAGTATTCCGTGGTATAAATGTACCACAGCTTTTGTTTAAATATATTTTATTGATTTTTACAGAGAGGAAGGGAGAGGGATAGAGAGTTTGAAACATCGATGAGAGGGAAACATTGATCAGCTGCCTCCTGCACACCTCCCACTGGGGATGTGCCTGCAACCAAGGTACATGCCCTTGACAGGAATCGAACCCGGAACCCCTCAGTCCGCAGGCCAACGCTCTATGTACCAAGCCAAATTGGTTAGGGCTGTACCACAGCTTTTTTTATCCATTCATCTACTGATGGGCCCTTGGGCTGTTTCCAGATCTTAGCTATTGTAAATTGTGCTGCATAGGGGTGCATACATTCTTTCTGCATTGTGCTTCGGGTTTCTTAGAAGTGGGATCACTGGGTCAAATGGCAGTTCCATATTTAATTTTTTAATGAAATTCCATGTTATTTTCTATAATGGTTGCACCAGTCTGCATTCCCACCAGTAGTGTACTAGGGTTCCCTTTTCTCCACATCCTCGTCAGCACTTGTCATTTGTTGATTTGTTGATGGTAGCCATTCTGACAGGTGTGAGGTGATACCTCATTGCTATTTTAATTTGCATCTCTGATTATCGGTGACTTTGAGCATTTTTTCATATGTCTCTTGGCCATCTGTATGTCCTCTTTGGAAAAGTGTCTATTTAGGTCCTTTGTCTATTTTTTAATTGGATTGTTTGTCTCCTTTTGTTAAGTTGTATGAGCTCCTTATATATTTTGGATATTAACCCTTTGTCAAATGTATCATTGCCAAATATGTTCTCCCATACAGTGGGCTCTCTTCGTTTTGTTGATGGCTTCTTTTGCTGTGCAGAAGCTTTTTATTTTGATGTAATCCATTTGTTTATTTTCTCCTTCGTTTCCCTTGCCTTAGGAGATGTATGTGTAAACACATTGCTACGAGAGATGTCTGAGATTTTGCTGCCTATGGTTTCTTCTAGGATTTTTATGGTTTCACAACTTACATTTAAGTCTTTTATGCATTTTTAATTTATTCTTCTGTATGGTGTAAGTTGGTGATCTAATTTCATTTTTTTGCATATATCTTTCCAATTTTCCTAACACTGTTTATTTAAAAGACTCTCTTGGCTCCATTGTATGCTCTTGCCTCCTTTGTCAAATATTAATTGAGCATAATGGCTTGGGTCGATTTCCGGGTTATCTGATCTGTTCCGTTGATCTTTATGCCTGTTCTTGCGCCAGTACTTAGCTGTTTTGATTACGGTAGCTTTGTAGTATAACTTGGAATCTGGTATTGTGATTTCTCCAACTTTGTTTTTCTTTCTCAAAATTTCTGCAGCTATTCAGGGTCTTTTTTGATTCCTATAAATTTTTGGGGAGTTTGTTCTAGCTCTGTGAAATATGCCTTTGGTATTTTAATAGGGATTGCATTGAATCTGTAGATTGCCTTGGGTACTATGGACATTTTAATGATGTTAATTCTACCAATCCATGAACATGGTATATTCTTCCACTTGTTTGTATCTTCTCTTTTTTCAACATCCTATAGTTTTCCGAGTACAGGTCTTTTGCCACCTTGGTTACATTTATTCCTAAGTATCTTAATTTTGTTGTTGCAATGGTAGATGGGATTGTTTAGTTTCTCTGAGAATTTATTATCGGTATATAAAAAAGCCATTGATTTTTGGGTATTGATTTTGTATCCTGTTACATTTACATTGCCAGATTCATTTATTAAATCTAGTAGTTTTTTGATGGAGTCTTTAGGGTATTTTGTGTACAACATCATGTCATCTGCGAATAGTGAGAGTTTTACTTCCTCCTTTCCAATTTGAATGCCTTTTACTACTTCTTGTCTGATCGCTATGGCTAGCACTTCCAGTACTATGTTGAATGAGTGGTGAAAGTGCACATCCCTGTCTTATTCCTGTTCTTAGAGGAAATGCTTTTCGTTTTTGCCCATTGAGTATAATGTTGGCTGTCAGCTTGTCATATATGGCCTTTATCATGTTGAGATATGCTCCCTCTATTCTCACTTTGAAGAGAGTTTTTCTCGAAAATAGGTGTTGGATTTTGTTGAATGCTTTTTCTGCATCTGGATCATTATCTCACTTCTTACACAAAAATCAATTCCAGGTAGATTAAGTGTCTAAACTTTTACAGAAAATATAGAGAATATCTTAATGATTTTGGAGTGGGCAAGGATTTCTTAAGTCCAAACCACAATGGAAAACTAATCAATTTGACTATATTGAAATCAATTACTTCTCTATAACAAAAGACACGATAAAGTGAAAAGACAAGCCACAAATATTAGTAACACATATAATCAACAAAGGGCTTATTTTTAAAACATATGAAAAACTACATTTCTATAAGATAAAGACAAAATCCTTAAATTCACAATGAAATATCATTTCATACCCAGATTGGCAAGAATTAAAGTATGCTTGACAATGTGAAGAATAGTTGAGAATGTGGAGCAATGGGAATTCTCATACTCAGTTGCTATGGATATAAATTGGACAGTCACTTTGGAGAGCAATTTGGTAATATCTGACAAAATCGAGGTTGTCAATATTCTTACGATACTGTGTCTTTCAACCTGGGAAATCACAAATCTATAGACTGTAAAGTCTATTTAACAACTAGTAGTTTTTTAAGTGAAGTATAGAATAAACAATAAAATACCAGCATGCATTGCATGTAGCACAGATTATTATATCACAGAACTTTTTTTTTCATTTTTATACTGAGTGCTAGGTAAAATGTATTTCATACTGTGAGTCTGGTTAAAAAAGGGGGGGGGCTGCCTTTGAGAAGCTCATTTACATATATTGGAGACAAGTATTGGAATTTTTCTTATATGTATAGTCTAAGCAGCTAAAAGATCCATTAAGATAATGAATAAATTGTGGAATGCTCATGAATAAAATACTACACAGTAGTGAAAATGAATGAAGTAGAGTTGCGTGTCAATATGGATAAGTCTCTCAAAACAATGTAAAAAAAAAAAAAGCAAGCACATATGTGGAACATATTGTTTATCTGATGTTTAAAAACATGCAAACTAGGCCCTGGCCGGGGAGCCCAGTTGGTTAGTGTTGTCCCGAACTCCAAGGATGTAAGTTCAATCCCCGATCAAGGCACATACAAAAATCAACCAATGAATGCATAAATAAGTGGAACAAGAATTTGATGTTTCTATCTATCTATCTATCTATCTATCTCACTTTCTTTTCCTCTCTCTCTCTCTCTAAAATCAATCAATAAAAATTTTTTAAAAACATGCAAGCTACATTGTTTACAGGTACATACATATGTAATTTTACATACACAGTAAAACTTATGTGAGACTGATAAATACCAAGTTTAAGATAATAGTTACTTGTCAGGAGGTAAAAAGATCTGTTAGGATTGGAGAGAGGGCTTTATTCATTTTTATTTGTAATGTTTCATTTCTTTAACGAGATGGTGGATACAGTTCATCATTCTTTATACTTTTTTACATACTTGAAATATTTCAAATAAAAATGAGAAAAGAGGCAATTATTTAAAAAGTAATTTAAAGAAAACAGTGGGAGGAGAGAACACTGAAGCACAAATGGAGGCACCAAGTTTGGCTGCGAAGAGAAGCCGAGAAATGGGTTGTTAATTAGAGGGGCTGGTATTAGTAAAAAGAAGGATTTTTTTTTTCTTTTTTAACATGGATAAGGTCCTAGAGCATGTTGGTATATTTCTGGGAAAGAACAGTGGGGAGGAGGAGATTGGTGACTTCAGCAGTAAAGGGATAACAAATAAGAGCAAAGACCTAGACAGCTGCCTACCTCGTTTCTCAGCGGCCAGTCTTCCTTTCTCCCAGTGTCTCCTCTTCTCCAGAGCCCACTTAGTCTTTCTAAGAAAAAGCTTTGCTTGTGTTACTCTGTCCTGGAGAAAATTTTCATGACTCCCCATCACTTGTGTCCTCAGCCTGGCATTGGAGACTCTTCCCAGTTTGTCCTCAACTTGCCTTTCCAGTCCTATCTCACTTTCCTCTACACGAACACTCTTCTCACTCTTCCCTGAACACACCCCAAGCCATTTTACAGATGTGTTGGCTCCCTGTTTGGAATGTGCCTGCCTTAACTTTGCTGGGAACGTTCTTTCATCTTCATTTTGTTTTTATCTCCATGTAACTTTTTCTTAAATATACCCAACCCGCATTGACTTAGCTCTGAACTCTGCAATGTGGAGTATTTTTGTTGCACTTGGTACCTGTGTGCTGCCGTGTATTTTTATTCATCATCATTGTGTAATAGAAAGAGTACGGCTCTGGGGATCACAGACTTGGGTTTTTCTATTTCACATTTGTATAAAAATAATACGTGGTTGATTTTCTAATAGCAAACAATATAAACAAATACATATGGGGTGGGACAAAAATAGGTTTACAGTTGTGAGTACACAAAATAGTTTATTCTTATATTATTATTTATTATTATATTATTTTCCATATGAATAACTGTAAACCTTTTGCCACACCCTGTACAATAAAAAGTAAAATTCCCCCTCCATATTCACACTTTGTCCATTCTCCTCCCCTGGAATTGACAACTGAGAAGGATTGGTATATAGATGTATTTTCCAGGCAAATGCAAATCTAGAGAAAAGAGATTTGTCTTTTCTTAATTGAATGATAGTTCAGTGGCCTATTTTGTTTATTAAACAGGTTATTATAGGTCCTTCCACGTTGATACGTACAACTCTACCTCATTTTAAAAAAAAATAAGATAGGGGTATCAAAATGTATTTAACTTGATGGATATTCAGATTATCTCAAGGTTTTTTTTAAAAAAATATGCTTTTATTGATTTCAGAGGATGGGAGAGGGAGAGAGAGTTAGAAACATCAGTAATGAGAGAGAATCATTGATTGGCTGCCTCCTGCACACCCCATAAGGATCGAGACCAAAACCCAGGCATGTACCCTGACAGGGAATCAACCATGACCTCCGGATTCATGGGTCAACAACGCTCAACCACTGAGCCCCACCGGCCGGGTGATTATCTCCAGGGATTGTTTTTGTTTTTGTTTTTTTATCTCCAGTTTTAAATTATGTTTATAAACTATGCTGTGGTGGCTATCCTTGTGCCTACATTCTTGTACAATGTGTAAGACAATTTCCTAAAAGTGAATTGGTTGGGTTAAAATTGATTTGGTTTTGAATCCTGGCTTTCCCAGCTTGCTTACTTTAAACAAATTAATTCATCTCAATCTGCTACCTCATCTGCAAAAGGAAATACAATAATTCAGAGTTTTATGAAGATTACCATATATGACCTAAGACACACCAGCTGTCAGTCAGGAAATTTTAATTTCCTTTTTTCTCTAAGTTCTTTCCAATTAAAAAGTAAGCTTCACCCCTAGCTGGTTTGGCTCAGTGGATAGAGCATCAGCCTGCAGACTGAAGGGTCCCAGGTTCGATTCCGGTCAAGGGCACATACCTGGGCGGGCTTGATCCCAAGTAGGGGGCGTTCAGGAGGCAGCTAATCAGTGATCCTCTCTCAGCATTAATGTTTCTCCCTTTCTCCCTCTTGCTTCCTCTCTGAAATCAATAAAAATATTTTTTTTTAAAAAGGTAAGCTTCATAAGGAGAGAGGTGCCTTAAGATCTACACATAGGTCATGTTACTCTTTTTACACTGATTAAGACTCAGAAAGTTATCCAGTTGCCAGAATGTTTTCCTTAATCCGCTTTTATAACCTTTTAGGATCGCCAAGGATCCAAGATTTGAACGATTACCATGCACACACAAAGGAACCTATGCAGATGACTGCTTAGTACAGAGAGTAACTCAGGTATCGTCAGTTTTTAAATGCTTACTTTGTGTGCTTAGTAAAAAAAAAAAAGAGAGAAGGCAAACTATTGTCTCCTAAATGTTCATGGTCAGAAAAGTAGCTAGGAATTTAAACGGTAATGTAATACATATACATATACATATATATATAGAGAGAGAGAATCCCTTCATAGTAATTATAGGTGTCCTCATTTACTAGAGGGAAGTGGATTAGAAATGTATAGGATAGCATAATGGAAAGATCATGGGTTTCAGATATTAGCACCTGCATTTATTAGGTGTGTGATTTGGGACACTTACTGATTCTTTAGTCCATAAATCTTTTCTATAAAATGATTCAAGTGAGTGAGTGTAGATAATACAGTTGACCCTTGAACAACGCCAGGGTTAGGGCTCTGACCCCTTGTGCAGTTGAAAATCTGTGTTATTGTCTTAACTTTTTTTTTTTTTTTTTTAATATATTTTATTGATTTTTTACAGAGAGGAAGGGAGAGGGATAGAGAGTTAGAAACATCGATGAGAGAGAAACATCGACCAGCTGCCTCCTGCACATCTCCTACTGGGGATGTGCCCGCAACCCAGGTACATGCCCTTGACCGGAATCGAACCTGGGACCTTTCAGTCCGCAGGCCGACGCTCTATCCACTGAGCCAAACCGGTTTCGGCTATTGTCTTAACTTTTGACTCCCAAAAACTTAAGTTGTCCCTTGGTATCCACGGGGGATTGGGTTCCAGGACCCCCTGCAGGTACTAAAATCTATAAATGCTCAAGTCTCTTATATAAAACTAGTGTCCCAATGCACGGATTCACGCACATTGAAAGGAAATTAATTAGAAGGTGGCCTGCGGCACGGCACTAGGCAAGACAGGCCAGACATGCCCTGGAGCCAACCTTTCATGGTCCCTCCCCAACCGGCCGCACCTGGGGCAGCACCATGGCTTGAAGGGCTCTGCGCAGTGAGCGGGGTCCCTCTGGCAGGTGGAGTCCCTCAGCCTGGCCTGCAGGGATTGGCCGAAACTGGCTCTCTGACATCCCCAGAGGGGTCCCGGATTGAGAGAGGGCAGTTCTCGGGTGACACATCCTGGAATCGGGCTCCCTCCTCTCTGGTTCCGAGGTGCATCACCTGAGAACTGCTGCTACCAGGTCACCGCAGCTCAGCAGCTCCTGCATTGGGTGTCTGCCCCCTGGTGGTCAGTGTGTGTCATACCTACCGGATGGTCAGGCGGTGGCTTAGCCTTTTAGAGATAGGTAGGTAGGTAGGTAGGTAGATAGATAGATAGATAGATAGATAGATAGATAGATATGATGTGGATCAATGCATGCAGTCCGTCCTTCACATCTGCAGACTCCCAACTGCAGAACAAAAACAATACAGGTATTTATTGAAAAAATTCACATATAAGTGGACCCAAGCAGTTGAAACCCGTGTTTTTCAAGGGTCAATTTATACCAGATTTCACCTCTCTGTGAATCTAAAATAAGGTTCCATTCCACTTACTCCCCACAAAGGAATTTTGTTCCTCTCTACGATGCCCAACCCAGAAGCATTTCTCAGTTGCATCTAAGTCTCCCAGGGTGTCATCTCACAAAGACCCTGGAATCAGTTGTTTTTTATTTCTTAGCAGCCACCACTGTTTGCCCTTATAAGAGCCTCTCTAGGCTGTGGGTAATCATCTTCATTGAATGACCACATTGTCAGCCCTTTAGCAACTCCATTCATGGGCATGTCCAGCATTTCCCTTAATTTCCACAGCATAGCTGACATCAGGCTACAACTTGTTATAAAACTCAGTGGGAGGTTTGGGTATGATAGAAGTAAAGTACAACATAAATTACCTCACAGATGGCAGCTACATATTGCTTTCAGAGTTGCTAGGCTAAGACTTGTCCTGGAGATCCTAGTCTGGCTTCAGGACCAAGAGGTCAGCCTACCTCCACCACTAGAAGGCCTCAGAGTAGGCCTTACAATCCTGAGAAAGGCAGAAGCTGTGCCCTCCAATCTAAGGCACTTACTCTGCCTTTGCATAGAGTCCCTTGGGGCATTTTCCCAAAATCAAGGAATTTTCTACCCCAGATGTAAAAGTCATTTCCACATATGAGACAAAAAATGGATTACAACTTTTAGCTTTTCTGTCTTCTCCTCCTCAAGATTCTCAGAGCTACATTCAGCCCTGGGCAACTTATTAATATGTTTTATAAACATGAGCTCCTCAATCATAGTATCTACTCAACAAATTGTTATACCTTTGCTATGTACTGTGAAAATGAATTAATTCTTCAGACTCGACAGTGATTGTGCCATTATAGTATCACTAAGTAGACTCAGTAAACTTTATGTGTGTCTCTTATAGCACAAGTGTTATATTGTGGCCACAGTTGACCGGGACCTTAAACGAAGAATCAGGAAGATCCCTGGAGTTCCCATCATGTACATTTCTAACCATAGGTGAGAACTTCCTTTTGGGGAAGTAATTAAAAGTATATAGTTGATATCAATTAAAAATGAGGTCAGATTATAGAAGAATTTAAAAGATATTGTATCAAATACTTACATAGTTGTATTTGAAAACGTGAGACAAAATAACAAGAACAAGGGCAAAAGATAAGGTAGAATTTAGGAAAGAGGCAGACATTCACATTGTTACAATATGATTAACAGAAGAAATAGAGTGACATGTTGCTTTAAATGCAAAGCAGTAACTTAAATCAAACTAATCTTTTTGGCCAGAAATTTTTATTTTAAAAGCCTAGTGCATGTGATTAGCACCCCTCTGGGAAACTGCCTATTTAAAAAAAAAAAAATTTAAAGCTGCTCTTTATCCTTCTTGGATGTTCACATGCCAGTCCTCAGACTATTACTGCCCAGCCTCTCAGCCTGGGGAGAGCACAATATAGAGGGAATAATATGGGCGAGCGAGTTGCGCTTACCTGGACTCAGTGCCCAGCTCCCCCCGTTGGTAACTTTCTGACTTTGAAGAATAAAGAAAATACATTATAGTCAGCATTTTGCTTCAGATCACTCACTGTGATATCCCTTTAAAATGTTCTGACTGACAAAAAGGATTCACAGTGAGGGGGTAAGAGTATCGCCGTCAGTAAAGAATGGGTTTTTAGGTGGCTCCTGGACCCACCTTTCTTACCAGTGTTAATTTTTTTTCCTGATTAGGTACAACATTGAGCGGATGCCAGATGATTATGGAGCCCCTCGATTCTAATACTTAAAAGACAAGTTTCTCTGCTTTCCTTCAACCAACTTTCTCTGTTGCAGGTTTATTAAACATGCTACAACATGCGTTTTTGCTCCACTCACACATTTGCTGTTATGAGCTGAGAACAGTTAAATACACTCACTTTTTGGTGGTGTTTTGAAAATGATTTTGATGTTGTTTTGAAAATGATATTTTGTTTCATTTGAAATTTTGTTACATCTTTTTATAAATCAGATGACTGCTCACAACTTCCATGGTTGTTTTATATTATTTACTTATTAAGGTTATACTCGGTACTTAATAAGATATGGTCCTACCCTCAAGACACTCTTATTATGTTGGGAAAGGGAAACATGTAGATGAATAACTACAGTAAAATAATATGCTAGGATAAAAGTATGACAACTAGAAACAAAAGAAGAGAGAATGATTTCTTTCTACTTGGTTGGGAAAGGGAGGGAGGAAAGGCTACAGGTAGTAATGTTTGAGTTAATCTTTAAAAATAAATAGGTGCTTGCCTAGTAAATGAGATAAAGAAAATGAGGTGCAGGAAGCATAAACAAAAGCATGGAGACAGATATTACATGGAATGAATGTGTTTCACCTGTTCAGACAGCTGCCAGGAGATTTTTATAACTAGAACGTAGGGGGAAGTTATCTGTACCCACATCTGGGACTCTAGAGGTACGAGGTGGGAGGGAGGGGGCGCCTTATGTGACTTGCTAAAGAGTTTGGACTTGATCTTGAGGTCAGTAGGAAGTTATTAAAAATTTAAATTGGATAAATAACATGATCAGAATACTTTATTTTTTTAATATATTTTTATTGATTTTAGAGAGAGAAGGGAGAGAGAGAGAAACATCCATGTGAGAGAGAAAGCAATCAGTTTCCTCCAATACTCACCCCGACCAGGAATCGAATCCGCAACCTGGGCACGTGCCCTGACTGGAATCCAACCAGTGAACTTTCGGTTCATGGGACGATGCTCAACCAACTGAGCCACACCGGCCAGGGCAGAATAGATATTTTAAATGATCACAAGGTAGTGTAGGTACAGACAATTAGATCACTAAAACAATAAGTCCATGAACCCCTATATATTTATGACAATTTGGTATATTGTAAAGTTTGTATTTCAAGTCTAGGAAAAGGAAATTGTATTAGAAGGCCAAATAGTGTGGAGTCATTCTACTAGGGTTAGAATCCTGATTTTACCAGTTAATATCTATATTAGTTGGGCAATCTACATAAACATTTGGTGCCTTTCTTGCAACCTCTTAAAATGTTTTGAGTCCTGGCCACTGTGGCTCAGTTGGTAGAGTGTCGTCTCATACAATGAGAGGTCGGAGGGTCAATTCTGGGTCACAGCACCTGCCCAGGTTGCCAGCTTGACCCCCAATAGGGGACATGCGGGAGGCAATGGATGGATGTTTCTCATCCATGTTTTCCTCTCCCTTTCTCTCGCTGTAAAATCAATAAGAACATTTTTTTAATGTTTTTTTGGGGAAAAAGTTTTGTTTAATCCACAAAACAACCCAAATAAGATGGGATTAGATTGAACAGTACCTGCCACAAGTAAGAGTTATTCAATAAATGTTAGTAATTATTGTTACAATGGCAAGTTGGCTATCCATTTGAAAAACACTTTAGATTCCTACTTTATATCCCTTTATGAGAATACATTTCAAGTGGATCAAAGATCTAAACTTTATACGTGTGAATCTTGATGCGTGTGAATATATTAAAATTATACATTTCTATGCAAAGCAATTCCCCCAAATATTAAGACAAGTGACTGGCCAGAAGATTTTCATATATATATATATAACAAGTGAGGAAACGGGTAGTCATGGAGTGCTTATAAGAGTGCAAATAGGTATAATCATTTTAGACAGCAGTGTAGCAGGATTGATTAAAATAAAAATTGCAGATATCCTGTGAGCCTAATTCTGGTGGGTGTTTTTGGTTATTTATAAGTATCACATAGGTGATCTCCTATAAAATACATGATCAGTGTGTTATAAATGTGTAGAGAAATATCCACAAATGTACAAGGAATTATATAGAAGGATGTTTAGTGTACCATTTTATATCAGAGAAAAACTGAAAAGAATGTAAATGTTCATGAAAGGATCCTAACTATGTTATGTCTATACTATGAAATATCATGAGCATTTAAAAGAATGGGGTAGATTTAAAAATGACCGAAGGACTTATGTAGACAGTTCTTGGAAGAAAATATGCAAATGGCCAACAAGCACATAAAAAGATGCTCAGCATCACTAGTCATTAGGGAAATGCAAACCAAAACCACAATGAAATGCCACCTCACACCTATTTAAGATGGCTACTATTAAGAAATATGCCCTGGCTGGTTTGGCTCAGTGGATAGAGCATCAGCCTGCGGACTGAAGGGTCCCGGGTTTGATTCCAGTCAAGGGCACATACCTGGGGTTGTGGGCTTGATCCCCAGTAGGAGGCGTGCAGGAGGCAGCCAATCAATGATTCTCATCATTGATGTTTCTGTCTCTCTTTCCCTCTCCCTTTGTCTCTGAAATCAAAATATATATCACAATACCAGATATCAAGCTATATTGCAAAGCCACAGTTCTCAAAGTTGCCTGGTACTGACACAAGAATAGACATAGACCAATGAAACAGAACAGAAAACCCAGAAATAGACCCAAGCCATTATGCTCAATTAATATTTGACAAAGGAGGCAAGAGCACACAATGGAGTCAAAACAGTCTCTTCAATAAATGGTGCTGGGAAATTTAGTCAGATACATGCAAAAAAATGAAACTAGATCACCAACTTACACCATACAGAAAAACAAACTCAAAATGGTTAAAGGTCTTAAATGTAAGATGGGAAACCATAAAAATCTTAGAAGACTCCAGAGGCAGCAAAATATCAGACATACATTGTAGCAATATCTTTACCAATACAGCTCCTAGAGCAATGGAAACTAAGGAGAAAATAAACAAATGGGATGACATCAAAATAAAAAGCTGCACAGCAAAAGAAACCATCAACAAAACAACAAGAAAGCCCACTGCATGGGAGAACCTATTTGCCAATGCTATCTATCTACACTAATTAAAGAGAAACATGCAAATTGGTGTCACTTCGCTACACCCACCAGCCAATCAGATGAGTATACAAATTAACCCAACAAAGATGGCGGTTAATTTGCATACACAGGCACAGAGCGAAGACTGAAGGCTCTGGCCTGAGTGAAGACTGAAGAGGCTTGGCTTCTCTGCGGCCGCAATGGAGAAGCCAAGTGGCCATGGAGCTGGAGGCTTGGGTTGCCCCCGGTGATGGAGGAAGCCAAGCTTCCAGCCCGCCCTGGCCTCCGCTCAAGGGAGAGAACAACAGCAGGCGCAGCCGGGAGCCTGAGAGATCAACACAGAGGGGCACCTGCTCTGAGCCTCTGACGCAGCTGGGGGCAGGCCCCAGCAGACACACACACTCACACACACATGGTGCACCTGCTCCAAGCCTATACATGGTGCAGCTGGGGGCAGGCCCCCAGCAGGGACACACACACTCACACACACACACACACACACACACACACACGGGGCACCTGCTCTGAGCCTCTGTGGCACGGCTGGGGGCAGCCACCAGTGGACACACACACACACAGGGTGCCTGCTCCGAGCCTCTGCTGCCAGACTGGGTCTTAGGCCCACTCCCCGTAGGGAGGTTAATCAGGGGAAAAAGGAGACATGTAATACTTTAAACAATAAATAAATAAAAGAATAAATAATGTGTTGACGAGGATGTAGAGGAATTGGAACTGTGTTTTTTTTTAAGGCAAGTTACTTTATTTAAAATGTGGATTTTGCCTTACTAAATAATTTGGAACATTTTTATGACTGTAGTTGAGAATAATTACTTTCTTTTAGATTTTTTATCTAAAATAATTTTTTAAATTATTTTTATTTTCTATTATATAACAATAAATGAACACCCCAATAAATCTTGCACCCACCCAGCACCATGCCTAGTTATTAGAATATGTGAAGAATCCTTGACACAATGCACAATGGCATTATTTCCGAGGCCATTTATGGACTGTTGTTCCATATTTTGATTGTTGTGATGGTTACTCAAATATATTGATTTGTCCAAATGCATTAAAATGTACACAAAATGGGCGCATTTTTTAAAATATGTTTTTATTGATTTTAGAGGAAGAGAGAGCAACATTGATCTGAGAGAGAAACATCAATCAGTTTCTTCCCATATGCATGCCAACTGGGGATGGAATTCACAACCTGGGTATGTGCCCTGACCTGGAATTGAACCAGCAACCTTCCGTGCATAGGATGATGCTCAACCAACTGTGCTATAATGGCCGAGGCAAAATGGGTGCATTTTATTGCATGTAAACTATACCTCAGTAAATTAAAAGATAGAAAAGACATGCAAGAGCCCTGACCTATGTAGCTCAGTTGGTTGAGTGTCTTCCCATGCACCAAGAGGTTGCCGGTTCAATACCCGGCGGTCAGGGCACAATGGGCGGTTGCACACTCAATCCCCAGTCAGGGCACATGCAGGAAGCAACCAATTGATGTTTCTCTCTTTCTCTAAAATCAATAAAGACATCCTCAGGTGAGGATTATAAAAAAGGGGGGGGGTGTAAAATACGAGTTGTACACTGAAAATTGCTAAAAGACAATACAAAGAAATGAAAAGACATCCTGATAGAACAATAAATGTTGCAGAAATTTAAAAAAAAAAGACATGCTGTGTTTATAGATTGAAAAATTCAATATTGTTAAAATGTCCATGCTACCCAAAACTATCTACAGATTCTTTGTAATTTCTATCAAAATCCCAATGACATTTGTTGGAAGACATAAAAAAAAATTGCTAGAATGTATGTGGAATCTCGAAATACCAAATAGCCAAAACAATCTTGAAAAAGAACAAAGTTGAAGGCCTCACACTTCCTGATTTCCAGACACTACTATAAAGCTATAGTAATCAAGACAGAGATATAGACCAATGGATCAAAATAGAGAGCCCAGAAATAAACTCTTGCATATGCTGTCAAGTGATTGTCAACAAGGGTGCCAAGACTACACAATAGGCAAAGGACAGTCTCTTCAGCAAATGGTATTGGGAAAATTGGATGTCCACATAAAAAGAATGAAGTTTGAGTCACCTTATACCATATACAAAAATTAACTCAAAATAGATTTAAGACCTAAATCCATAAAACTAGAAGAAAACATAGGAGGGAATCTTCAGGACATTGGGTTTGACAATGATTTCTTGACTATGACACCAAAAACATAGTCAACAAACGCAAAAATAGTCAAATGTGACTGCATCAAATTTAAAAGCGCCAAAAGGAAACAACAGCAACCAATGGAATGGGAGAAAATATTTGAAAGTCATGTGTCTGATAAACTCAGGAACCCTGCTTCCTACTTGGTACTATGGGAAGGACTGTATTCGAAGGCCTCACAGAGATTGGAATGTAGTTCAGGAGCTGGATGGGTAATATTCTTTTTCATCTGGGTGCTGGTTACACAGTTGTGAATATTCACTAAGCTGTATACTTACGATGTGTAAATTTTTTTTTTTTTTTTGGTTAATCCTCACCGGAGGATATTTTTCCATTGATTTTTCATAGAGAGTGGAAGGGAGGGGGAGAGACAGAGAGAGTGAAACATTGATGTGAGAGAGACACCCTGACCAGAATCCAATCTGCCACCCCTCAGTCGGAGGGCTCACGCTCTCTCCACTGAACCAAACCAGCCAGGACACCATGTGTAATTTTATGTATATATGTTACACTTCAGCAAAAAGTTAAAAGAAACAAATTCCATTCTGAGAAGGAGCAGCTCTTTCTTCTGAGGGATATTTAGATTTCCCACTTTGCACTCATATCCACCTCCTAAGAGAGATGAAGATCTGTGTTGCTCATTAGGAAGCAAGGTAAAATCTTTAAATAGTGCACAACTGATACACTGACACATCTAATATTCTCAGAGTTAGGTAGTATTTTCAGGATTCAGTGTGTATCAGCTTTGTTTTTCAGTGATTTATTCAAGCTACAGGACTTCACGTTTAGTATTATGCTGAGAGATTTGGTTATATTGTAGGTTGGCTTCTCTAGACAATCTTTGTATCTGTTCTTTCCTATCTTTGCTTTAGCTGAGATTCTCTAACATGAGTTCTTATGTTGAATTATTGTAAAGAATTCAATTTCTCCCCTTTTATAACTGCAGATATTATCTTTCAGATGCCTGCAGGAATTGGTGTAGTCTGATATTCTGTCTTCAAAATACGTTTCCACTCTTCACAGATTTGTTCCCAGTTGGGTTCTTTGTTATAACGAAATTAAGTCTATTCATTTAATTTGAGACGAATTTCACATCTTTACCATTTTTCCTCTTTTTATTAAGATCACAGTAAGCCTCTTCATTATTTCAAGTCTAATTTTATCCCACTCTGATATGATTTTTGTATGGCTCTGTAGTTTTCTTCGTATAAATTCTACATACTTCTTATCGGAGTTGTTTCTATTTGTTTCATTTTTTTTGTTGTTGCGATTGTCGATGGAACCTTTTTAATTTTTAATATATTTTTTTTCCCATTCAAAAATGAACCCGGTGGAGCAATAGGATCTCTACCATCCCTTTCCGCGGGGAGACTCTATGGTTCCTCGGTGCTATGACCGCATTCGACTCGCACCTACAGTATCCGAACCTGAAGGAAGGTGGCAACCGAGAGTGGCCAAGCAAAGGGCCGCTCTATCTCGCCTTTGTTCTCCTCTCTGTGGCTACTGCGCAGGCGTAGTCGCCCCAGTGCCGACCCCGCCTTCCTGGTCGTGGGCCCAGCTCGGGAGCGCCGGCGCACTGGCGCGCTCCGCTTACACGCTCCGGGGCCTGTAGGCGCCGCGAGTTCCGGCTGTCGCCGTCGCTGCCGCAGCTCCTGGAGGTCGGTTGCGACGAGTAACGGTGCCGGGACGAGCCCTGCGCCTTCTTAGATATGTACCCGAGCTGGGGCCGATATGGCGGGAGCAGCCACTATCCGCCCCCGCCGGTCCCGCCGCCGCCGCCGGTGGCGCTTCCTGAGGCCTCGCCCGGGCCTGGGTACTCGAGCTCGACGACTCCCGCGGCCCCCTCGTCCTCGGGCTTCATGAGCTTCCGCGAACAGCACTTGGCTCAGCTCCAGCAGCTGCAGCAGATGCACCAGAAGCAAATGCAGTGCGTGCTTCAACCCCATCACCTTCCTCCGCCCCCCATGCCGCCCCCGCCGGTGATGCCCGGGAGCGGCTACGGAGACTGGCAGCCGCCGCCGCCACCGATGCCCCCGCCACCGGGGCCGGCCCTCAGCTATCAGAAACCGCAGCAGTACAAACACCAGATGCTGCACCACCAACGAGACGGGCCTCCTGGTTTGGTTCCCATGGAGCTGGAATCCCCCCCTGCGTCCCCCCCTGTGCCGCCAGGGTCCTATATGCCCCCATCTCAGTCTTACATGCCCCCACCTCAGCCGCCACCCTCGTACTACCCCCCGGCCTCGTCTCAGCCCCCCTACTTGCCTCCCGCCCAGCCGTCCCCTTCTCAGTCTCCACCTTCCCAGTCCTACCTGGCGCCCACTCCTTATCCTCCCTCTTCCTCCTCGCAATCCTACGTGAGCCATTCGCAGTCCTACCTGCCCCCTTCTCAGGCATCGCCTTCCCGCCCTTCCCAGAGCCACTCTAAGTCCCCGCTTCTAGCTCCTCCACCGCCGGCCACCGCTGCTGGGAATAAGACAACTGCCCCGCAAGAGCCTGTGAAGAGTGGTGCCAAGAGCAAGAATGCTGAGCAGCATCAGGGTGCCCCTGAGCCAGATCCTTCTAAGATGACTCCACAGGTAAGACAGCGCGTGCCGAGCCTCCTCTTCTCCCCTCGAGGGCCCTAAGTGAGCAGGCCTCCGGGCTTTAACCGGCTCTTCGCCTAATGCTAACACTAACGTACACTCCAGAGGATTCCGGGGGAGTCAGGGGTCTGACTTCACCGCTTTTTAATGACCTAAGTGTGGGTTATCAAAACTGAAAATGTTTCTGGACACCACAGAGCAGTGGGGTGGCTCAAAAGTTACTTCTTAGATGTATTCCTTTGGTTTCCTTGGACTAACTTCTGAGATTTTGTTGCTTTGGCAAAGGACTTTGCTTAAAAGTTGTATTTTAAAATGCTTTAAAATTGTATTTTAAACTAAAATTTCCATTTGAGAGGCGGCATAAAAAAGAAGCTTCTGAAAGAACTGACACTTGAAATGCATATACACTTTATGGCCAGTTAGCTTCTTTGAAAGAATATTTTAGGGGCCACAGGTAAGCTGTCAGCTTCCTGAATTTAAAGGTCTCACCAATTGAAGGATTGAAATCTTGTGCTTATCAGGAGCATCCTAATTATGTTCATAGATATATGTGCAAAACGTAGGGGAGGCTGCACATTTGACCCTTTGGGGAGTCGATTGGTCATGTAAGGAATTGACCCCTACACACTTTTCTCACATCACTCAAAGATGTAAGACATGACCAATTTGCTGTATGGCATTGGTGTTATCGTTCACTCCAGAGTAACAGCCTTGGGATTTGGCCAAGATAAAAAAAAAAAAAAAAAAAGTGTGATGCCTGTTCATTCATGAGAGAGCCATTCCTCTAAACTTCTATTTGAAGTGATGCTTCCCAGACAACGGTCAAAGACAGATAGGATAGCAGTAATAAATTCTTCCCTTTAGAAAGAAGATAGAACTGAAGTGGATAAATTATTTCTTATGATTTCCTAAAATGGACTTTTAGCACTTACTAATCTATCTTGGATTTCCTAATGAATCAAAAGATCCTTTTAATTTACAAACTCAGATTTACATATAAAAGATTTCCAAAAGATAGGGATGAGATATTTTAATATTATAGTGGTTTGTCATTAGAAATTAAGACCAGAAACAAGTTGTTTTAAGTAAGCAAGATGGGGTTGGCACATCATAAGGAGAAAACACTTGAGGTGCTGGGGTAAAACAGTAGAGTAAGTGATTCTGTTGGCTTACGCTAGAGTACCATCCCACCAGGTTATTTCCCCCAGATTCCTCTGTTATAGAGACAGAATTTGTCTCTTTCCCCAGCCCACTCTGAAATTTCCAGTGCTTTTGTTGTCAAACACTGCGTTAATTCAAAATATCACATTTATATCTTCATCTCTACCGGACTGTTTTTCTGGCCTTTTAGAGGGATAAACGAATTGTTTTATGGGGTGGGGGTAGGGTGATCAAACCTGTCCTTAATATAATACCATGAGCACTGCTTTTGCTTTTCTGCCTTTGTACCCTTGTATATAGTGAACTTCTTTTAGTGCATTGAATATGCTGTGCCTCCAATTCTTTGGTGAGAACCATAAAGAAAGGAGTTGGAAAGAAAGCTATTAGAGATGAGCAGAATGAATGGGCTGTTATCAAAACAGGCATTGTAAGCCTGTTTAGGCTTTCCTACCTTTGTCTAGAATTCATCCCAACTTCCTCAATCCTCTTTCCCCCCTATAATTGTATTGCTTTCAAGGCACATCTTCAATATCAGGGTCTCTATGAAGCCATGTCTAAGCCCAACCATTTGGTTGGTTCTGTTCTTCAGATTGTAAGTCCCTTGCAGACAGGGACTATCTCACTCATCTTTTTTATCTCCTATAGCACCTAGGACAGTACCTTGCAAATTATAGGCTCTCCACAAAGGTTTGTTGAGTAAGATACAAGAGTTGCATGTTCTAGACTTAGGATACTTGGGTTTATTAGATGATAAATATTTTCTTCATGCCAGTGCCAATCTCTGATAATTAATCCTTCAGCATATTTTTCTTTGATTTATATTCTATTTTTGGAAAATGTCATTTAACATGTGAAAGATTTTAAACATACGGAAGTCCTCTCCCCCCACCCCATCCACAGTTTTGCTTCACTCCGAACATATTAAATGGAAAATTCCAGAAATGCTCAATATACTGTGCTGTTCTGAGTAGCGTGATGAAATCTTGCTCCATTCTGTTCCGTCCCTCATGGAAGTGAACTATCCCTTTGTCCAGCATATCCACCCTGTATCAACTACTTGTCTATTTGTCCATTAGTAGCCCTCTTGGTTAATAGATTAACTGTTGCAGTATTGCCATACTTGTGTTCAGGTAATCCTATTTTACTTAATGGATGCAAACACAAGAATAATATATTAGCAATTTGGAAATACCAAAGAGAAGCTGTCAAGTGCTTCTTTCAAGTGGAAAGGTGAAAAGTTCTCGACTTAATAAGAAAAGAAAAAAAATGACATGATCAGGTTGCTAAGATCTATGGTAAGAACGAATCTTTTATTTGTGAAATTGTGAAGAAGGGAAAAATTTGTGGTAGTTTGCTGAGAGAGACCACATTTATTATAACAGTATATTGTTATAATTGTTCTATTTTATTGTTGTCAGTCTCTTAGTGTGCCTAATTTATAAATTAAACTTTATCATAGATATGTATGTATAGGAGAAAAACAGTACATATATAGTTCAGTACTACCTGCGGTTTAGGCATCCACTGGGGGTCTTGGAGCGTATCTCCTGCAGATAAAAGGGACTACTATACACAAAAGTGAAAATGGTATGATTCCTCCCCCCCATATACCCAACACTCAGATTCAGCAATTCAAGAGTTTGCCATGTTTACTTCACCGAGGCCTTTTTTTATGGTTCCTGCAAAAATATTTTAAATCAAATCTTAAATCTCATGTGATTTCATCCTTATATTCTTAGACATCTTTCCAAAAAAGGCCTTTTCTTAGATTAACACATTATAACACCTAACAAAATTAACAACTGTTTCTTTGTATCACCTAATACCTGATCCATTCAGATTTCCCTTACTGTCTGCTCATACTAATGGAATTAAAAATAAATCCTTGATATCATCCATGCTAAAATTCCCCAATAGATTCAATTATGTTTGGTTGGTTTGTTCAAATCAGGATCCAATATAGATATTTTGCATAATTCTTTGTTGTGGGGGACTGTCCTGTGCATTGTAGGATGTTTAGCAGCATCTCTGTCTCTACCTACTAGATGCTATTAGCAGCCCCTAGTTGTGATAACCAGAAATGTTTCCAGAAATTGCCAATATTCCCGGGGGGGTGGGGAGGGGAGAATCACCCTCAGTTGAGAACACCCGATTTAGCTCAATTTCTTCTATTCTCTTTTTCTATCCCATGCCATTGAACTTGATGAAAAATCTGTTGGTTGTCCCATAGAATGTCCCTCATTCTGGATTTGTCTGTTGTCTCATGGTGTCATTTGACTTGTTCTTCTCTTTTCCATGTTTTTTGAAATCTAGAAGTTAACTCTGAAGCTCAACTTTAGATTTAAGCTCAACTTTCTTTTGGCAAGTGTACTTTGTAACCTAGGTAATGCTGTGTACTTCATTTGCATCCCATTAGGAGACTGCCTGGTTGTCCCACTGTTGGTGGTGCCAAGATTGATCAGGGGGCGGCAGTCTGGTCCCTCCACTGTAAAGCTTCCCATCAATTTTGCATGTTCCTTCCATCTAGTGGTTCATCCATTGATGTTCTTTGCCTGAGTAAGTTATTTCTTCATTAGAGGTTACAATGTGCTGATTTTTTTTCATGCCATTTCTTCTGCATTTATTAAATGGAATTCTGTAAAGAAATACTTTCACTCATGAACCATGATTGTTTGATTGGAAATACTGTACAGTTAGTATAGGAAAGACAGGATAAATGCTTGATATTCTTCCATTTAGTTTCTGGTTTTCAGAGTGAAGCATTGGTGATTTAATGGAATGCATATTTTTTCAAGAATTAAATTTTCTGTTTATTTAATGGACTAACTAGGTAAAGTGCATATTAGTCTTTTTTCATGAATTGTGATTTTATCTTTTTAGACTCAAAACTTATTTGGGAAAAGCTGTTGAATTTTATTTGAGTTTTTAGTCCTTTATTTAATTTTCAAGTACTTATTGAGTAGCAACTATGTGCCAGGTACTATGCTTAGTATTGGAGATGAAGTGGTAAACACCAGGCCTCATTGACTTGTTCTGATGGGGGGAAAAGATATTTAAGTAACTAAGAGAAGAACAGGTGTTACCACATTATAAAATACAAAATATAGGATTATAAAATATAAAATATCACTAAATTGTTCCATAAAGAATGGGGAAAGGTGAGGTTCGTGTGTTTTTTTAAGCTCAGAATCCAGCACATAGTAAGTGAAAAACAAATATTTTTTTAAATGATTGGATATAGGAGGGAGTTCTAACCTAGTTGAAGAGGCCTCCCTTTGTAAGTGATACTTAAGTGAAACCCAAAGAATGGGTAGGAATTAACCAGATAGAGCTCAAGGAATTAAGTTCAGTAAGGCATACTAAAATCTGAGGGTGATGGGTGTAGGCATAAACCAGATTAGGAAGGGCCTATCAGGACTCTATTCTAAGGAAGGTAGTGAGAGATTTTTATACAACCAAATGTGACAGATTGGCATTTGAAAAAACTCACTGTGTGCAATATAGAGAGTAGAATCAAAAGGAACAGGAGTCATTTATAGAGAATATTTAATAAATAATTCAGGCAAGAGATATTAATGGCTCCCATGGCCGGTTTTGCTCAGTGATTAGAGTGTGGACCCTCAGACCTAGGGGTCATGGGTTCAGTTCTCAGTCAAGGGCACGTACCCAGTTCAATCCCCTCCCCAGAGCAGGAGGCAACCAATCGATGTGTCTCTCTCATGTCAATATTCCTCTCTTTCTCTCCCCCTCCCTGTCTCCCTCCCTCCTCCCCTCCTTCCCTCCTTCCCTCTCCCTTTCCCCTTCCTTTCACTCTAAAAATCAATGAAAAAATATCCTCATTCCTCAGATGAGGATTAAAAAAAGAGAGAGAGAGAATAGTGGCTTAGATTTGGATGTTGATCCTGGAGATGGAGAGAAGTGGAAGATTGGAGAAATGTTTAGGTGCTAGACTCCAATTGATTGAGTGGTAGTGGAGAGGAAGGCATAAGTGATGATGTCTGGCTTTCTAAAATAGGCTGCTGGGTGAATGGTGATCCCATTTATTAATAAAACTAGAGGCCCAGCGCGTGATTGAAATTGCGCGAGGAGGCATCCTGTGGGGGGCTGGGACCCGCGCCTGACCCACGTAGCACCAGCCACTGTGTTGTGTCCGCTGGGGTGGGGGCAGGTGCTCCTGAGTGTTGCGTCTCCACTCCGGCCGGCCCCCAGCCCCAGCCTCTCCGTGTGTTGTGTCTCCACTCTGGCCCGCCCCCAGCCCCAGCCTCCCCGCGGCCGCTGGGGTGAGGGTAGCACGCAGTCCCCCCCTGCCCATCTGTACGCACAACTCCTCCTGAGCGGTCCTGACACTCGGCTAATATTCCCTGTTTATATAGATAGGAGAACCTGGAGAAGGAGGAAGAATAGGTCTGGGGATGAGAGGGAAATGATGAGTTAAGTTTTAGATCTACTGAGTTTCAAGTTCTTGAGACATAAGAGTCCAAAGGGAGATGTCCAATTGGAAGTAAGATGTAGGTGTGGAATCTATAAGGGAGATCTGGGAAACATGATATAGACTCGTGAGTCATCAGCATAAAAATGGTATTGGAAGGCATAGAAAAAGATAAGGTCTCCTGAGAAGTGTGTAGAGTATGAATAGAGGTTAATGGACATTGAGCCTAGCCGCACAGAATCTTGGTATCTCAGGGAACCAGCAGGAAAAAAGGCCACATAGATAGATGGAAAATCAGGACAGTGTAGTGCCACAGAGGTGAAGGGAAGACTGTTTCTAGGAGGAGGGAGTGGTCAGCTGTGGCATGTACTGCTGAGAGGTTGAGCAAGATCAAGACTTTGAGTTATATCTTGCATTTACTGACGTATAGATTATTGTTGACGTTGGCAGGAGCAGTTTCATAGTGACTGAAGCCATATTGCATTGATTTGAGGAGTGATGGAAGGTGAGGAAATGGGGATGGTGAGTATAGACCACTCTTTCAAGAAGTTTGACTGAAGGAGAGAGAAAGAAGGCAGGGGCTGGAGGAAGAAGTGAAGTAAAGGAGCTTTTTTTAAAAAAAAAAAAAAGATGGAACTAAGATTTATCTGGTGTCCTTAATTTCTTGGAGTAGAATGTAAACCTCAAAAATACAGAAAATAAATATATTTTAAGTAAATTTTTAAAATGGAAATCTAATACATTATTTTATCAGGTTCTCCCTCCTCCCCTTCACTTTAGGATATAAAAGACATAATGCATTTAGTTTTATAGGCATTTACTAGAGGCCCAATGCACGAAGATTCGTGCAAGAATAGGCCTTCCTTTCCCTGGCTGCCGGCACTGGCTTCCCTCCAGCACCCGGGACCTGGGCCTTCGCTCCGGGCTGGAGCCACCTCCCACCCACTCTGGCCGGCTGGGGCTTGCGGCGGCCGGCTGGGGCGCGGGAGGCTTGGCTTCCTTCGTCGCTGGGGCGACGAAGGAAGCCAAGCGTCCCACCTGAAGGAAGCCAAGCATCTTGCCTGCTCTGGCCGGCTCCATGGCTCCAGCTGGCGCTGCCATCTTTGTGGCTATGGGCGCCACCATTTTGTCGTGGAGTGATGGTTAATTTGCATGTTACCCTTTTATTAGTATAGATGATAATCAACCTGGATAGGCATGGCCTCCAAAATTAACTTTTAAAAGCTCTTCTCTCTCTCTCTCTCTCTCTCTCTCTCTCTCTCTCTCTCTCTCTCATTCTCACTCCCACTTTCTCATTCTCTTATTCTCTTTTATATTTTTCTACTTGAAAAATTATTTAGTAGTGCCTAGTTCATAACTGTACTGGTAGCCAACAGTCAGTACATGCTTGATGAATAAATTAGCACCTTTTTTTGGTAATGATATTTGTGAAAAATAATTCTTGCATCCTAACTTTTTAACTCCAGTCTCTTTCTTTAAACAATATATTTTTATTGATTTCAGAGAGGAAGGAAGAGGGAGAGAGAGAGAGAGAAACATCAATGATGAGAGAGAATCATTGATCGGCTGCTTTCTGCATGCCCCACACTGGGGATCAAGCCCAAAATCCAGGCATGTGCCCTCACCAGGAATTGAATTGTGACCTGGTTCATAGATGGATGCTCAACCACTTAGCCACACTGGCCGGGCCAATTTTTTTTTTTTCTTTTTTTTAATGTGACATATGCTGTGATTTGACCTGATTTGTGAGCTAGCATTCCATGTGAAATGGAGTTGTGTGATATGATGGGACATTTAGAAGAACCAGGTACCAGTTCAGCTTCATTAACAAGTGTAAGCAGATTTTATTCCTTTCTAAAATAAAAGTAAATCATCCTTCTGGGGTCATCGAGGGCATTTTTTAATGATGTCATCATTATTCATTTGGAGAGCTTTAAGAATGTGTCCAAACTTAGTCCTAGGATTGAATTAAATATGCTTCCTGCTTATTGGGTTTATATTAAGTAGAAATTGACCTGCAGTGCCTTCTGTCAGTAAACTGGCAATTCTTGAGCTCCTAATAAGGTCCTTAACCCTAGACTAAGTCTAAGACAAAGATGGGAAGCGTGAAAATAAGGTGCAAATTCATAAAGAATCTTCATCTCTGTAACCATTAGTTTCTAATTGTGACAGATAGTTTGTGTCTTTTGGTGATGTTTTCAAAGCAACTAAGAAAAGAGAAACTTTTAACTTCTATTAGAAACAGACTTATTTGCCTTTCTTAATCTGAAAGGTAAACCTATTGTGATTTTTATAAAATAATAAAAGAAGGTTGAAAATACTGTATTATTGTTGACTATCATGATCACTGTACTATTTTGTTTGTTTGCTTGTTTTTACGATTGAATGGTAAAAGCAATTATATCCTGGAAGCTGATGATTATGTGTATGATAATTAAAAACAAAAAACCCCAGTCATAACCTAAACTTCAAAATGGAGTTAATGAGATGAAATGTATTCTTCCCAGTGGATTGGAGCATGTTTCAGAGCATAGCACTTGGAGTGCGGGTGAATTTCCCGCCAAAATATAAGATGGCTCTGTCTTTTGGTTTTGTTCCATCCACCAAAAGGGTGGATTACAAACAAATATTTGGTAATACGCAGTTACAATCGGCCCGAGTTTACACGTTTCCCGCACTCCACCGCAAATCTATATGAACCGAGTTAAAGACGGCTCCCGCGGAGTACGCGCAATTCACGCGAGCCGACTTAACTCGTTTCCCGCACTCCAAGTGATAGAAATAAGTGGCCTAGAGAGATGTCTTCAGTTGATTAACAGCTGTTTATTGACATCCTACAGTATGGTCCAACACTGTATGTTTAAGCACCAGATAAAAGAAAAGAGTGAAACGTTAATTTTCTAAGAAAATTATCCTATGAGTGGAAAAAAGATAACAAAACAGTATGTTAAGTGAGAAAAGAGTTTACATACATTATGTATATTTTATGCATCTGCTTTCATATAGAAAATTGGGGAAGTATACAATAAAATATTAGCAATATAGAAAATCCTGGTTATCCAAAGATAATAAATCACAGTGAATGCCAATAAAAAGAATCCATTTAACATAGAGACCAAAAGTTTATTGTAAAAAATTTATTTGGGACATAATCTTGAAAAAACAGAGCTCAAAAATCATAAAGAATGGCTGAGTTTTAGAATGAACAAAAAATAAAAGTATAGATTATAATTCCATATTATAATTTTTCTAACAAAATTATATGGCAACATTATAGATCATCTTTTATTTAGTTTTTGAATATACTGAAAAAGTATTTTAGGAATTTATCAGTTTTACCAGGGCTATTTTTCAACCTTTGATAGTCAAACATTCTCTTTTGTAGTTCCTATTATAAAAGTTATTAGTGTCCCGGTGCATGAAATTTGTGCACACTAAAAGGAAATTAATTAGAAGAAATATTTTAATATTGCTGTTATATCCTGTCAGAGTCTGGGCTGGCGCCCATGGGGACGCAGCATCAAGTCAAGCCTGCGCCAGAGAGAACCAGAGTCAAGTCCCCACCCACCCGCATGCACCTCGCTGCGCACGCAGCCTCCTGGTGATCGGTCATTACGGCGTGAGGGCGTCACAACCACAGGCTTTTTATATATAGGATTTTTGCTTGCTAACCAGTAGGACTTTTGTTAGATCCTCAGCTCTCAGTAATGAGTTTCAAAGTTCTCCAACATCACATTTTATCAAATCCTGCATCCTAAAAAAACCCCCAAACAAACAAACAAATCCTGCATCCTTATAATTATAGTAGAAATATATGCTGTTGTTAATTATAGACATATACAGGGCAGTATATTAGTGAATATTGTAGTGTTATGACAACTTTTTTTCCCTTATGCAACTTTTTAACCATGGAGATTATATAGTGACTCCTGGGATAATGAAGATCCTGTAGTTATTTCTGAGTGGTAAAATTTTTTTGCTGATTTAAACAATTAGTTATTACTTTTTTGTGCAGTCATTTCTCTTTATTTGAAATATTTTGTTCTATACAGTCACTGGGAACTATAAAGTAACTGGGAACACTGAATTAGTAACTACTGAACCATTGCTCCTAAGGGAAGTAAAGGGTTATGTTCCTGTGAGCATTTGGTCACATTTTCATCAGCTAATCAAGACATAATCTTGATTTATGTGTGTTTCTGTTTAAAGACCCTTATTTAATATATATTGTTGATTCATTAAAATTGACTTCACAGCCAGCAACACTGTAACATATGCATGAATGAAGCTTTATGTAACATATTTTCTCTATAATGCACGTCATAGCCTTCTGGCACTTAGGAACACTACTCAGCACTTCAGCACTATGCTTGGTGGCCACTTTAAACAACAAAATCGCTAATAAAAAAAACACAGAGATCAGCCGGTGTGGTTGAGTTGTTAAGCATCGACCTATGAACCAGGAGGTCACAGTTCGATTACTGGTCAGGGCACATGCCTGTGTTGTGGGCTCGATCCCCAGTGTGTGGCGTGCAGAAGACAGCCGATCAATGATTCTCTCTCATCATTGATGTTTCTATCTCTTCCTCTCCCTTCCTCTGAAATCAATAAATATATATATATTTTAAAAAGCACAGAAATGCAAACAAAAATGTGACCCTAATTAGACCATTAAAAAGGCCACTTATTTACAGTAGGAGAGCCACACAAAAAGATGGGCATGGCCGTGTTCTGCCTGAGCTGGGGTGTGCAAGTCAAGTGACTCAAATTTTTCACCATTGTATATACACATGTCCAGAAAATAACACAAAAGCTCCCAAGTATTGATTTTGAAGTTAGAAATAAAATTTAGTAAGTAGGCAAATTCACAAATACAGAATCCATGAATAATGAGGATCAGCTGTATTTTCTTAATTGTTTTCCACATTAAACTTGTGATCTTTTAAAGTGAAAACACAAAACAGGTTTCCAGAAAATGAAATTACATTATAATTTGGAAGGCAAAGTGAGACTTTTAAAATAAATAGAAAGCATTTAAAAAACACATTCTATTCTAATTTATGCATACAGTAGTTCCCCTTTATCTGTGGTTTCCCTTTCTGCAGTTTCAGTTACCTGTGATCAACCACTGTCCGAAAATATTAAATGGAAAATCCCAGAAATAAACAATTTGTAAGTTTTAAATCGTGCGCCGTTCTGCTTTGCTTATGAAATATCACACTGCCCCACACTGTCCTGATCCATCCCATTCGGGATGTGACTCATCCCTTTGTCCGGCACATCCATGAAGTGTACACTATCCATGCCATTAGTCACTCACCTGTCTCAGTTATCAGATCCCCAATGTTACAGTGCTTGTGTTCAAGTAACCCTTATTTTACTTAATAATGTCTCATTCACCTCACTTCATCTCATCACATAGGCATTGTATCATCATCACAAGAAGTTTGAGTACAGTACAATAAGATACTTTGAGAGAGAGAACCACATTCATGTAACTTTTGTTACATTACTTTATTATAATTGTTCTGTTGTATTGTTAGTTATTGTTGTTAATCTTTTATTGTGCCTAATTTATAAATTAAACTATCATAGGTATGTGTGTATAGGAAAAAACGTAGGGTATATAGAGTTCAGTACTATCCACTGTTTAGGCAGCCACTGGAGGTCTTGGAATGTATCTCCCTTGGATAAGGGAGGACTTCTGTATATACCTAGGAATATACAACAGATGTTTAAAAGAGAGAAGGCAGTGAGAAGAGGTAGGGTTATTTGATTGTGTTCATTAATTACAAAATCCGCCTGGATAAGTCAGAATCAGCTAAAGACAGGTTAAAAGCAAATAGCTGTGAATACTGACAGGTTTTACTTGATCATTTATCAAAAAGACTGCTCTCACTTCCAAAAGTATGTGTTTTAAGAGTAGAGAAGTATGTTGAATTGATATGTATGGCTTGGTTTAACTTAAATGTATAAATTTGGGGAAGGAATTGAAAATCTTGCTTATTTGTCTTTCTCAGTCTAGCTTTGCCTTTTCTTGCATATAGACACATGAACGCAGACACAAATGTGGCTCTCTCTAAACACCAAGTTGCAGCTATATAGGATTGTCAAGTAAAATTCTTAAAAATGGTTTCTGTTGTAGGAACAGCAGCAGTATTGGTATCGACAGCACTTGCTAAGTTTGCAGCAGAGGACAAAAGTGCATTTGCCAGGACACAAAAAGGGTCCTGTTATAGCAAAGGATGCACCCAAGCCAGTAAAAGAAGTTACAGTACCTGCCACCAGTCAAGTACCAGAACCCCCTCCATCTGAGGAGCCTCCATTACCACCTCCTAATGAGGAGGTACCACCCCCTCTTCCACCGGAGGAATCCCAGGTAACCATAAAGTAATTATTTGGTTTTTATTAAATTGTTCAACTTTTTTCTGATTCATTTATATTTTTATCATGAATAGATATATATTTTTATGTATTTTTTAAGTGCAGTAAAATTCCATTTATGGAACATTAGATTATGCCTTATCAGGTTTAGAAAAGGCATTTTTTGGCATTCCCTCTCCGGAGTACGCCAGCACCTTTCTTGTCTCTCTCTTTCCCTCAGCTACATTACCTTTCCCTCTCCTAAGTTCCAGTAGCCCTTTTGCTTCTGTAACTTGTTTCCTGAGCCATTGCAGCCCAGCTGGCTCACTTCTACTACCTCTGTAACTTTCTAAATAAACTTTCTCTTATAATTTGAAAAAGAGAGAGAAAAGGTACTTTTTTTTTCATGGTTTAAATGAGAGTGAAGAGTTAGACACTCTTTTTTTTTAAGTATATTTTATTGATTTTTTACAGAGAGGAATGGAGAGTTAGAAACATCGATGAGAGCCGAAACCGGTTTGGCTCAGTGGATAGAGCGTCGGCCTGCGGACTGAAAGGTCCCAGGTTCGATTCCGGCCTAGGGCATGTACCTGGGTTGCGGGCACATCCCCAGTAGGAGATGTGCAGGAGGCAGCTGATCGATGTTTCTCTCTCATCGATGTTTCTAACTCTCTATCTCTCTCCCTTCCTCTCTGTAAAAAATCAATAAAATATATTTAAAAAAAAGAAACATCGATGAGAGAGAAACATCGATCAGCTGCCTCCTGTACACTCCCTACTGGGTATGCGCCCGCAACCAAGGTACATGCCCTTGACCGGAATCGAACCTAGGACCCTTGAGTCTGCAGGCCAATGCTCTATCCACTGAGCCAAACCGGTTAGGGCTAGACGCTCTTGTAAATTGTGTCTTTAAGCACTAAAGGGCTGCCAGGTATTTTCATATTGGCAGCACACGGCAATAGTTAAGAGCTTCAACTTTTTGCCCTAGCCGGTTTGGCTCAGTGGATAAAGCATCGGCCTGTGGACTGACGAGTCTCAGGTTCGATTCCGGTCAAGGGCACATGCCAGGGTTGCGGGCTCAATCCCCCGTAGTGTGTGTGTCTGTGTGCGTGTGTGTGTGTGTGCGTGTGTGTGTGCATGTGTGTGTGTGTGTGTATGCGCGCGCGCGTGGCCAAGAGGCAGCCATCAATGATTCTCTCATTGATGTTTCCTCTCTCTCTCCCTCTTCCTTCCTCTCTGAAATCAATAAAAATATATATTTTTTAAAAAGAACTTTTATTGTCAAATGACCTAGGCTGCTGTCCAGGCACTGCCACTTGCTGGTGGTGACTCTGAGCAAGTTAGTTAACCATTTTGTACTTCAGTTTCCTCATCTGCAAAATAGATTGCAGCATTAAATGTCATTTAGCATATTTACTGGCACATGAAAAGTTCTCACATTGGTCCAAAGGTCATTGTTCTCCTAATAGTCGTATGTGGAAACTTTATTGAATCATCATAATTACACTGTAGTCCATTGATGAAAAGTGACTAAGGTACAAGAGAAAAATTTCTCATAGAATGAAAAGGACATTAAATGTAGATTGACTTTGTTGGGTAATGATTGTCCTATTTAAGAACAATGAAATGATTATTCTAGTGAAGACTATGGAATTTATAAACTCCTAGGTATTGGTATCCATTATCACAGTATAGATAGAGCTAGGTATTTATCTAAAGATAGAATAGCTTTTATCAATCAGGCAGAGTTGTAGGGATTCTGGACTTTGTATTACAATACAATACTTTATAAAATAGATTTCTTACTAATTTAATTGCTGTTTTATGATTTACATAAAAATGTATCTTTTATATTTAGTCTGAGGACCCGGAAGAAGATGCCAGGTTAAAACAGTTGCAGGCTGCAGCAGCACACTGGCAGCAGCACCAGCAGCATCGAGTTGGCTTCCAGTACCAGGGAATCATGCAGAAGCACACCCAGCTACAACAGATCCTACAACAGTACCAGCAGATCATCCAGCAGCCACCACATATGCAGGCAAGTGCTTCCTCAGTTCACACATGGGAAATTGACCCAAGAAATTTAAAATATTTGTTATTCCTGAAGGAGATTTAAGTGTGAAGAAGGAAAGATATTTCCTAAGACGTGCCCAAGTAGTTACCTGTCGCATTAACTTGGGGGCTTGGGAAGGAAATGTGGTATTATGCAAATACTCAAAATCAACCCAGACAGACGTTAGAGTACTCTTACTAAGTTACTAAGAACTGACTATTACTAAGAGATTTAAGAACTAGGGTTCTTATCATATAATTATAAGTTTACTTGTGTTTTGCCCACAAACCACTACAGTAACAGACAAGCAAAAATCCACCCAAAAAGGTCAAAACAACCACCACAAAAAACCTAACAAATACACCATAAAAGATGAAATGACTTAGATATTTGCTTGTCTTTTATCTTTGAGGTATAAACTTATGTCTGTATGTCTATAATAATAATTGATTTTTTAAGTTCTTAACACATTTCGTACCACTCAGGAGTTTTCTCGTGTTTCGCGCGCCATCTGTTAAGGACTGCTCACGAGTGTTCTCGTTTTTCACGCCCATGGAAAAAGGAGCGAACCTAGATACTTATGTAAATTTTGTTTGGTCCCTCTTCATGGAGGAAAATGTTTTACACAGTACCATACGTTAAAAAAGTACTAGGAACTTTAATTGTTTAATTGTTTTTGTAAATAAAAATGTTAAAATTATTGAAAAACAACACCTAAAGTGCATTATGATGACTTAAATAACGTGCAGTTTGCCCAAAAACGTGCGGTCCCTGGCGTATGTCTTAGAGATTTCTATGCGGTATGCAATGTGTTAAAATGCTCCTGTATAATAAAAGCCTAGACCAGGGGTGGGCAATCTTTTTGTGAGTGCGTGCCAAAACCAGCAAAATCTCTGACTCAAAATTCTTCTGCCTGCCAACCCTAATTTTTTGAGAACATGTTACGCCTACTTGATATCTCTTAAGGTATACATATGTGAAGAACCTTGAAGAAATAATAAAATTCATTCGAGCGACAAAAACACAGTATATGATGATGAAAAATACATTTATTTTTTAATGTATACATGTACACTGATAGTCCGACAGAAAACTTTATGACTCCGTTTGATATTATCAGTGGGACTTTTGCTGCCGAGAGAAACAAAGAAATTTATTCCCCTTTCGTTAGTACCGGTGGCCAAAGCGAGAGAGAAGGTTTCATTTTTATAGAGTGAAATTTTGAATAAGTAGGTGAGGCGGTTGTCTTGTCAACGAAAACCCGTTGCGTCTGAGGCTGAAATCAAAACACTGGTCGGATCTAGGAAGGCAGGGAGAGTTAAGGCAGAGGCATAGAAATTGCTCTTCTCCTCTCTCGTCAATCCATGTCTATGGTCTTTAAGATAACTTATGTAAAATTATTTATTTATCTAAGATGCACCTACACTGAATTTATCTGAAAAATAAAAAAGTCGATATTAAGAAAAAAATTGTAAATGGAAGATTATAAGAGAGGGTTTTGCGTGCCAGCAAAAGTTACTGGCGTGCCATGTTTGGCACGCGTGCCTGGGGTTGCCCACCCCTGGCCTAGACGGAACAGAGGAACAACCTGTTGCTGTGATGCGCACTGATCACCAGGGGGCAGGCGCTCAACGCAGGAGCTACCCTCCTGTGGTCAGTGCACTCGCACAGGGGGAGCACTGCTCAGCCAGAAGCTGGGCTCACGGCTGGCGAATGCAGTGGCGGTGGCAGAAGCCTCTCCCACCTCCATGGCAGCGCTAAGGAGCAGTGAGCCAAGTGGTAAGGAGCAGTGAGCAGGCAGGTGGTAAGGAGCGAGGAGTCTTGGACTGCAAGAGGGATGTCCGACTGCCGGCTTAGGCCCACTCCCTGAGGGGTCCTGGACTGCGAGAGGGCACAGGCCTGACTGAGGTACACCCCTCCCCCACCCCCAGTGGATGAGTTTTGTGCACCATGCCTCTAGTCCATAATAATATTAAAGACCTGAAAAATACTTATTGCTGAGGTAGGTATTTGCTTTAGTGTTTGGTTGGTTTTTCCAAGTCAGTGGTAACTTATACAGGGTGAGGCAAAAGTAGGTTTACAGTTGAGAATACACAAAACAGTTTATTCTTGTATTATTATTATTTTTTTTAAAAAATTAAATCTTTATTGTTCAGATTATTACAGTTGTTCCTCTTTTTTCCCCCCATAGCTCCCCTCCACCCGGTTCCCACCACCTCTGCCCTTACCGCCCCCCCCCCCCACACTGTTCTCATCCATAGGTATACGATTTTTATCCAGTCTCTTCCCACACCCCCACACCCCTTTCCCCCCGAGAATTGTCAGTCCACTCCCTTTCTATGCCCCTGATTCTGTTATATTCGCCAGTTTATTCTGTTCATCAGATTATTTATTCACTTGATTTTTAGATTCACTTGTTGATAAATGTGTATTTGTTGTTCATAATTTGTATCTTTACCTTTTTCTTCTTCCTCTTCTTAAAGGATACCTTTCAGCATTTCATATAATACTGGTTTGGTGGTGATGAACTCCTTTAGCTTTTTCTTATCTGTGAAGCTCTTTATCTGACCTTCAATTCTGAATGATAGCTTTGCTGGATAAAGTAATCTTGGTTGTAGTTTCTTGGTATTCATCACTTTGAATATTTCTTGCCACTCCCTTCTGGCCTGCATATGCATAGTTTCAGTTGAGAAATCAGCTGACAGTCGTATGGGTGCTCCCTTGTAGGTAACTGACTGTTTTTCTCTTGCTGCTTTTAAGATTCTCTCTTTGTCTTTTGCTCTTGGCATTTTAATGATGATGTGTCTTGGTGTGGTCCTCTTTGGATTCCTTTTGTTTGGGGTTCTCTCGGCTTCCTGGACTTGTAAGTCTATTTCTTTCACCAGGTAGGGGAAGTTTTCTGTCATTATTTCTTCAAATAGGCTTTCAATATCTTGCTCTCTCTCTTTTTCTGGCACCCCCATAATTCAGATGTTGGTACACTTGAAGTTGTCCCAGAGGCTCCTTACACTATCTTCATATTTTTGGATTCTTTTTTCTTTTTGTTTTTCCAGTTGGGTGTTTTTTGCTTCTTCGTATTTCAAATCTTTGACTTGATTTTTGCGATCCTCTAGTCTGCTGTTGGAACTCTGTATAATATTCTTTATTTCAGTCAGTGTATGCTTAATTTCTAGTTGGTCCTTTTTCATAACCTCGAGGGTCTCACTAGATTTCTTGAGGGTCTCACTAAATTTATCGGCGGTTTCTAGAAAATTCTTTTTTTTTTTTTTTTTTTTTTTACATTTTATTGATTTTTTACAGAGAGGAAGGGAGAGAGATAGAGAGCTAGAAACATCTATGAGAGAGAACCATCAATCAGCTGCCTCCTGCACACTCCCCACTGGGGATGTGCCCGCAACCAAGGTACATGCCCTTGACCGGAATCGAACCTGAGACCTTTCAGTCCACAGGCCGACGCTCTATCCACTGAGCCAAACCGGTTTTGGCTCTAGAAAATTCTTGAAAAACCTTATAAGTGTGGTTTTGAACTCTTTATCCAGTAGTTTGCTTTCCTCCATTTCTGTCATTTGTGACTTGTTTCTTTGTCTCCACATTTTTTATGCTTCCCTGTTTGATAGAGTGGCTTTGTGTGCTAGGTGTCCTATGGGGCCCAGTGGCTCAGTCTCCCCAATTACCTGAGGTGGACACCCTTGGTGCACCCCTTTGTGGGCTTTGTGCACAGTCTTGTTGTAGTTAAGCCTTGATTGTTGTAGGTATCACTGGGAGGAATTGACCTCCAGGCCAATTGGCTGTGAGAATCAGCTGTGTCTACAGTGGGAGAACTTCTGTGCTGGAGACACCCTTCTGGGGCAGTACTTGCTTCACTGGGGCTTTGGTGCTCACTGAGTCTGCCCCCTGAGTGTGTCCCTTATGGATCTGAGGAGTTGTAATTGGATGGTCCCACTCTGACCACTGGGTACACTGGCTTTTGGATCTCTAAGGAGGTGCTAATTTAGCCTCTGCCTGAGGCGACACAGTAGGAGCTATGGAGAGATCTGCAGATTCCTCTTCTTTGTTAGGGGTTTGGAGTTGCCCAGATGAGGCCCAGCTGTGAAGCAATGTAAGCTGCTGTGGGGCCTTGGGCCTTCTTTTGGATGTTCTGGGTCTCTCTGACCCAGCTGCAGTTTGTTAGGTAATTTTCAGATCGCAAAGGGCCAGGCCTTTCAAATGCAAAAGCCTCTGCACACAGCTTGGGTGGGGCGCGGTCTCAGGAAATCAACAGGGCGGAGCAAACAGCTATGGCTGATCCTCAGTCCTACCCTAAGAGGCCCTGTGTCTCAGTGTCCTGCGGTAATGGCTGCAAGCACCTCTGAGAGAAAGCCGCCCTCGAGTTCTGACAGATGCCAGACAGTCCAGTTTCTCCCTGTATGAGTCTGGGTCCCCAGAGACTCACCCAGAACTGGCGTTCAGAGCAGTCGGGAGCTTGTGTCTCCCTCCGGATTGAAAAAGACAGCCGTGTCCTCAGTTGCCAGCCCTTTCCACGTGCGCCTCCGTACCTCTGCACTTTACTTCCTCACCTCCTCTGAGTCTCAGTGTGCTTTTCTCTTTGCTTCTAGTTGTAGAATTTCCACTCAGCCAGCCTTCCTGTGGTTCTGGATGATGTCCGTTTTGTCTTTTAGTTGTATTTTTGAAGTGATTGTGCGAGGCAGCAATTTCCGGTGTTTACCTATGCCGCCATCTTGGTTTCTCCTCTTGTATTATTATTTAATTATTGTATTATTTTCCGTAAGAACAACTGTACACCTACTTTTGCCCCACCCTATATAATTAAGTCAAAGGAAGAAAGAAGAATGATCATCACCAAATGGATTTAACAAGCTTATCCTTATCCTCCCAAAATCTTTAGTGTCTTAATGTCCTAAGACTTCATATGCCCTTGATTCATTAATATTTATCTTGTTATTCTCTTATATGAATGTCTTGAAATAATTTTTATCCTTTTATTTGTAGACCATGTCTGTAGATATGCAACTGCGACATTATGAGATGCAGCAGCAACAGTTTCAACATCTCTACCAAGAATGGGAGCGAGAGTTTCAGCTGTGGGAGGAACACCTTCATTCCTATCCGCATAAAGATCAACTTCAGGAGTATGAGAAGCAGTGGAAAACATGGCAGGGGCATATGAAAGCCACACAGACCTATTTGCAGGAGAAAGTCAATTCATTTCAGAATATGAAGAACCAGTATATGGGAAACATGTCAATGCCACCTCCTTTTGTTCCATATTCTCAGATGCCTCCACCTCTACCAACAATGCCTCCTCCGGTATTGCCTCCATCGTTGCCACCACCAGTAATGCCCCCTGCCCTACCTACTTCAGTGCCACCACCTGGCATGCCCCCACCTGTGATGCCACCTTCTCTACCAACCTCTCTGCCCCCACCTGTGATGCCTCCATCTCTGTCTTCAACAGGGCCACCACCAGTTCTTCCCCCACCTCCCCTCTCTTCTGTGGGGCCACCACCAGTTCTTCCCCCACCATCTCTCTCTTCAACAGCACCTCCACCTGTCATGCCCCTTCCACCATTATCTTCAGCCACACCTCCTCCAGGAATACCTGCCCCTGGGGTTCCGCAAGGGATACCTCCTCAATTAACAACAGCCCCAGTTCCATCAGTCTCTAGTTCTCAGAGTTCACAACTTCCGGAGAAACCTAGACCAGCATTACTTCCCACTCCTGTGTCTTTTGGTTCAGCCCCACCCTCAACTTACCATCCTCCATTGCAATCAGCTGTTGGCCCTTCAGAACAAGGGAATTCTAAAGCTCCTCTGAGCAAGTCTACTCTGCCATACAGTTCGTTCTCGTCTGAGCCAGGACTTGGGGAGTCTTCAATTGCTCCATCTCAGCAAATCACTGCAGTCAAGGACATGCCAGTGAGGTCAGGTGGACTGCTTCCAGATCCTCCTAGAAGCAGTTACATGGAAGGTCCAAAAGGGCCAAGGTAGGTCTGACTTGTTTGTTTGTTTGGTTGGTTGGTTTGGCTGATTTGTTGATTTAGGCTGAGTAGGCCTTGATGGTATAAAAAACTTCATTCATGCAATTTTGGTACTCACTTTATCCTTTTAATCCAAACACAATCCTGGTTTACAATTACTTATGCTAGCGTTCACTTATTAGACATAATGAAATCTAGAAATGGTAACCATTTCTTGTGATGTCACTACTTTATCCTATATGTAGAGATTATGGTGTAGGATGAATGTGATGTTTCAGAGTGATGCTTATCAATTTCTTACGTTTCAGCTTCAGAAGTAATATTGATTAGACTTATTTATCTTTTTTGATTTTTTTATTTGATAAGTAACTTAATTGATAGCTTCTCTTTGTTAGCTTATAAGCTAACTGTTGGAGATAAAGATGAATAAGCCAATATTGTAGTGAATAAGGCAATGAAATTTAGTATAAAGGTATATAAAACTTTTGTTTTGCCCCTTTGTTCAGCAAATATTTATTAAGTTCCTATTCTGTGTTTATAGCAGTGCATATAACAGAACAGACAAATGTTCCTCAATTTGGGAGATGTTTTTCTTTTGTCTAAACCACTTTTTTAAGAAAAAAATATTTTTATTGATTTCAGAGAAGAAAGGAGAAAGAGAAACATCAATGATGAAAGAGAATCATTGATCAGCTGCCTCCTGCATGCCCCCTACTGTGCTTTGACTGGGAATCAAACCGAGACCTCCTGGTTCATAGGTCGACACTCAATCCCTGAGCCATTCCAACTGGGCTGAACCACATTTTTATATAGAAAAGTACACACAAAAATTTACTAGTGGTTCCTGAGTTTTTTCTATTTACCTTTTAAAAGATGTTAAATTCATTTTTCTAAGTTTGTAAAAGTATATTTTTCTCCCAGGGTTGACCTAAATGATGATTTTCCTACAGAAAAAACATTTCAATAAGATTTTCTTCCAATTGGAAATTATAATATACATACATCCTCCTTATACAAAATTTAGATAGGACAGAAGAGGGCTGAAAAAAGTTAAAGTCACCTAATTCCACTGTCGATTATTATTTGGAGATAATAGTTTTTAAAATAAATGTTTTAAAAATGGCATCATACTATGTATATTGTCTTATAACTTGCTTTTTCCACTATCAGTACATTGGTTAATTTTCCATCTTAGTGTCAATGGATCTACATCATCATTTTTAATTTATACCTGATTTCAATAATTGACAACAAAACATATCTTTTATTTGTTCCCCAAGTTTCCAATTCTGAAAACAGTACAGCACAAACTTAATCCAAAATCAAAGCTAATCAGAGGCTATTAACATGAGTTCCTCTGGGTACTAGAAGCCTTGCCAGAGACTTTATATACATTGTCTTATGGAGTCTTCTCAACAACTTGTGAATTTGTAGACCCTACTTTTACCCTTTACAAATGGGCTGAGAGGATTGGGTAACTTGCTCAGGGTTGAGTCACTGGGACAGTGGAGCCTGAGTTTATACCCAGAGAATCAGAGCAAAAGCACTAGTTCAGTACTGTATGTAACGCCAGGTTTCAGTGATATCCATACTCTCAGTGATGTGCAAACTTAAAAATGCATTTGTAGCCTTTCTTTATTTGGTATGTGTATCTTCTTGATTTGAATTCCTACTTTTCTACTGGATTGAGTATTCCTTGTAGATCTGGTTACTGATTTGCTATCAGAGAAACACATTTTTAACACCTCATGAAACAAAGATTTCCTGTTCCCTTCTTTTCCTGTCATATTAACATTTCTCTCCTTTGCCTATCAAATCTTAAGTTTGTAAATTTAGGACCTATTTTAAGTTATTTTCTTATCTCGTGGTACAATTAATAACTACGGCGCTAGGAGGATCTTAGCAATGATATAATGCAGTATCCCCTCTATAGCAACTCACAGTTGTGTTGTATTTTAGTTTGTCATCTTGTGCATATTACCTTATTCCTCTCATTGATCTCTTGAGGTAAGTAGATAAGGAAGCTGAACTTTGGAGAGGTTATAAATAAATTGCCCCAGGTGACATAGCTAGCAAATAGTTAAGATGGGATTAGAATCCAAGGCTTCTGATGTATTTACAGGTTCATTGTACTTCCTGTGACAAGCAATTGATGGACTCTGCTTGAATACTGACAGTTTTCTAGAAAGTTTATTTCTTACATTGACCCTAAACATATTACTGTAACTTCTACCTGTTGACTCTAGATCTACTTTTATGATATAACACATCATGAATTATCCTCTCTCTTTTACAGTGTGTTCCTACACTTATTTAAAGATGATCCTCTTGTCTTCTTTCCCAGCCTTCTTTACCCATTCTGCTCTGCCATCACATAAACTCAAATTCTTTTTCACACTAACATTGGTTCCAGCCTCCTCCTGCTTTATTGCTCACTGTCCTTTGAGGAGCTTTTGGTTCATCAAGTCTCCTTCAGAGGCAGAGGACCATAGACCTAGTTCCCACTTCGTTATAAATAATATTCTAAATTGCCCTTTTTTGGTCAGCACTCTCAGGTATGATTGTAAGTACAGCTTAGTGAATTTGTTCAAAGTAGATGCACCCATGTTATTACTATTCAGATCAAGAAATAGAAATTCTAGTGTATGAGATGTCCCCCTCATGTCCCTTCCCATTTTCTCTTTTTATACCACAGATTAGCTTTGTCTGTTTTTGAACTTTATATAAATGGAATCATACTGTATGTACTCTTTTGAGTGGCATCTTTCACATGACATAATGTGAGATTCATCCATGTTGTGTGTAGCTGTAGTTTGTTCATTCTCATTCCTGTACAATATTTTATTGTATGAATATACCACAGTCTATCCATTCTGATATTGACGGTCATTTAAGTTTTGTTATTATTATGAAAATACTGCTATGTGTCTTTTGGTGCTATATGTCTCACCTTAGATGCATACACATATGTGTGTGGATGTTTAATTTTGTTTAGATATATACCAAGGATTGGAATTGCTTGATCATGGGTATATGTTCTGCTTTGATAGATCTTGTCAAACAGTTTTCCAAAGTGGTTGTTTTAATTTATATTCTCACCAGCAGTGATTCTGTGTTCCCGTTTTTTTGGATCCTCATCAATGCTTAGTATTGTTAAACTTTTAAATTTTAGCCACCTTGGTGGATGTTTAATGGTATTGTAATATGGCTGGAGATTTTACTTATGATAAATTTCACATCTTTATTAGAGCCTAGAGTGCACCTGTAGGACATTTATCTTTTGATTTATCTAATAGTTTTGGTACCACTTTCTCTGTCACTTTGCTTTTCTTTGTCCTTATAGTCAGGAGATGAAAATTTCTGAGTTCTCAGTTGTGCTGAATGAAGCCTAAAAGCAAGGGGGTGTGACAGTTTATTTCACTGTTGCCTCGTCCTTCTAGCAATTCTATCATTCTTTTGTTGTCTTTGCATTTCAATCTTCTTTGGCATAGTTGTGGATAATTAATAAGTAATGATGAGTATTAATGAATTCTAAGATAAGGAAATCACAAAATGTTCTAAGATCTAGAAAAAAATAAAATTCACTTAAGATCTTATATCTTAGATTTGTGAAAGGATCCAATGGACCCATATGGTAATTGCAAGATTTAAATTTTGTTCTGTTTTTTAAAAAATAAATTTTCTCGTTGTTCCCTGGAAGACTGGTAAGAAAAAAGACAAAAACCCTGGCTGGCATGGCTCACTGGTTAGAGCATTGGCCTGCATACCAGAGAGTCGTGGGTTTGATTCCCATTGAAGGACACGTACCTGGGTTGTAGGTTCAATCCCCGCCCCCAATCTGAGCATGTGTGGGAGGCAACCAATCGATGTGTCTCTCTCACATCCATGTTTCTCTCCCTCTCCCTCTTCCTCTCCCCCTCTCTTCCCTTCCCTCACTCCCCTCCCTTCCACTCTCTCAAAAATCAGTGGAAAAAATATCCTCACTCCTTAGGTGAGTATTAAAAAGAAAAGAAATCACGAAATATTAATCTCTGCAAATAGAACTGTTTTAAAAAACCCTCAAAAACTACAATTGGATCCAGTGAACTCCATGGGCTAATGGTGTCGTTTGATAAATAGAAATTCTTGATTTTAATTTAGTTGTAATTTTAATGTATTGATCTTTTCTTCCTTTGTGGTTAGTGCTTTTTTGTGTCCTGTTTTAAGAAATCTTTGTTTACTCCAAAGCCGTAAATACATTATCGTATTTTATCTTCTTTCTTTTATTGTTTTACCTTTTATTTTAAAATTAATAATCCATATAGAATTGGCTTTTTTGTTAATGTATGGTATGAGGTAGGGGTCAAAATTCTCCTAAGTCAAGTAATGATATGTGTAGATTTGTTTCTGGACACTATTCCTTTGGTTTATTTTTATGTCCTTGCACCAAATGTCACATGGTTGTAATTACTGTAGCTTTATAATAAACCTTAGTATCTTTTAGTTAATTCCTCCAATTCTATTTCTAGATCAGAGGTTGGCAGACTTTTTCTGTGGACCACATAGTAAATATTTTTCTAGCCCACCTGGCTGGTGTGGTCTAGTGGTTGAGAGTCAACCCATGAACCAAGAAGTTACTGGTTTGATTCCTGGTCAGGGCACATGCCCAGGTTACAGGCTACATCCCCAGTAAGGGGTGGTGCAGGAGAGAGCCAATTGATGATGTTTCTCTCTCATTCATGTTTGTATCTCTCTATCCTTCTCTGTTCCCCTCCCTCTAAAATCAATAAAAATATATTTAAAAAAATTTTTCTAACCCTGGCTGGTGTCATTCAGTTGATTGGGGCGTCATCCCTTGCACCAAAGGTTGCTGGTTTGATTCCCAGTCAGGGCACATGCCCAGGTTTTAGGCTCCGTCCTGGTCCCCAGTAGGGAGAATGCAGGAGGCAGCTGATCGATGTTTCTGTCTCTCACCCTCTCCCTTCTTCTTTCTCTAAAAAATCAATTTAAAAATATTTTTTAAAGTATGTTTTTCTTTCTTTTCTATTTCTTTTCAACCTTTAAAAATGTAAAAAGGTCATTATTAATTGGATTTGGCCCATGGGGCATAGTTGGCTGACCACTGATCTAGATTGTCTTGACTATTCTTGGTCCTTTCTATTTCCCATATAATGCTTAGAATCAGCGTATCCGTTTTTTAAAACCTGCTGGAACTTGGGCATTGTATAGAATCTATTGACCATTTTGAGGAAGAATTGATATCTTTATAATATCAAGACTTCTGATGAGTCCCATCCACTTTTTGATTGGCTTTAATATTGGAATTGTGGACCTCTTCCATTCTGTAGCTGTCTCACTAAGATTAGCAAGGGACTACTAAAGAAGCTTTTCTTATGCTCCCATTTGTCATGGTTGTTCCTCTTTATAGTGTTTACTTTTTGGGGGGTATTTTGATTTTAGGATCTTGGATATAACTGTTAGAAAATTGGCATTATTTTACATGAAAACTAAAAGGGAATTTGATTTGAGAATTTAATATGTTGTAATTCCTGTGGTCTGCTGATTTGAATATGTTTATGTAAGCATGGTGATAATCAGATAATAACTTGTTTAATGGTATTTGTAATTTTATATACTTTAAGTTTTCATACCCAATTTGAAGTATTTTTAATATCAAATTTTGAAGTCTTTATACCTCATTCTAATGGTTTCATACCTAGTTTTAGGGTTTTTATTTTTTAGAGGTTTCTGAAATACTTAACTGTACAAACAAAAATTTTCTGAATATTTAAACCTCAAATATTTGTTTATTTTTTTCATCTAACCAATGTGCAATGCATGTGTTTGGTGTGATTATGTTTAGTGAATAGATACTATGTTTTTTCTTTATTTCAAATACATGCTTTTATATGTTAAAAAGTCATAGTATTTATTTGTATTTATGTAAAAGGTGCTTTATTTTGTACATATTTTTAACATGTGTATCTCTTAATATATTTATTTCAAAAGCCTAAAAATTCTTTACTTTTATAAATCTAAAAGGTTTTGATAGTTTTATGATTTCATAACATCCTTGAACTTTGAAAATATGAAAGTGCACTATTGATAAATAATTGCCATTTCTATGTAGTGTTGAAGATATATTTCAATTTGTTTAACATTTTCTGATTCCCAAAATAAAAATAAAATGATGACCCTTGGCTGTTGATCAGCAATTTAATCTGAAAGCAAAGCATGCTACTTTTCATGGAAACTGCATATTATATGTGTAGGCATGAAGCTTGCAGAACTTTTCTGCCATGTTCTCTTCCTTCTTAGCTACACACATTTAGTGCTTCTGCTTCCTTTTTCCCTTTCCTTTGGTCTTTATATATGCTCTTCTCTTTGTCTGGAATCCCTTTCCTGTCACTTTTGCTTTACTAATTCCTGTTTTTCCTGACCCCTGGGTTGCACTTCAATAATTGAGTGCACATCAGTAATATGTTGAGATCCTTCAGTGAGTCATACAATGGGGATAGCTCAGTGAGCAAGACCAAAATGTCCCAAATTTATTAAATTTTGTTCTAATTGTTGATTTACTTGTCTTACTCTTCCTATAGACCCTGAACTCCCTAAGCTTTATTTCAGCACTAACACAATACCTGACAATAAGTGTTCCTTATCCCAAAATGTCTCAGTTATGGATAAAATTCTCAAGGCATTCACAATTTAGTTAGGAAGGCAGTTCATTCATATTCAGAAATTGATTTTAATATAAGATAATGTGCTGACAGGGGCTCTTTAGTGACTTGTACATTTTAGAGGATAGTCTTATCACTTATATGAACTAATAATTGCTGAATTGAATACAAAGCAGAGGATTTTATACAAATTTAATGATTTAAGATGTCATTCCAGGCACTTTAACAAATATAACTTAAAGAAAAGGAACTAAACCATCATAAGCTCTGAAACTGTATTCTTTTTGCTCTTTGTAAATGTGTGGTCTCCATCCTTAGCATTTGGATGCATCCTTTTGACAAGTCTCCAGTCAACTCCTTTTCCCTTTGCCCAACAATAGTTGTGCCAAGCCTGCACTATTTTGGATAGACCATCTACCCTAGTGCTGCTTTCTCTGTCTTAGCAAACATTTTATTTTCTTTATAGCTTTAGTTTAGATTCCTTTCAGGCCAAGTAAAACTCAACTTCCTACCTTCATCTTTCCTTCACCTTACTATCCTCATCTTCTTTCTTACAACTCACAAGAAGACTTTCTCCTGGTTAGGGCTAATCCTGTCTCTGTGCTTGCAAAAGAATTACATTTTACATTTTATCAAAGTGATGCATACACATAGTCTGAAAGAAAAAAAAAGAAAATTAACCATCTACTATTCAAAGCCACCTAGATGTTTTTCCTAATAGCATCTTTCATCTTTTATTCTTTAGCTGTTTCTTTTGGTAGTTATTTTTATATCACTGACGAATATGCTGCTGCTTTCTTGACTTACACTTTTTAGGTATTATATATGTACTTCCTGTTCTGATAGAGGTTTATTCGTTCTTATACTACTCTCTAACCCCATCTGCTCAATATATTTATATCACTATTTTGATACATCAGTAAATAATGTTGTTTGTTGTAGAGGTAAGCAGTGTGCTGTGATTACATTTTCTTTAATGTAATAACTTTTTTCAGAATTTCCAGTTGTCTTTCTTCTTGCAAAATCTTTAAAATAATCTTTCAACTCCAGTCCCCAAAACACCTATTACTCTTGAGGAGATCTCTCTCCCAAATTCATGCATTCTCTTGCTTTTGCCTAGGCTGATTGGCTGGTTGGTTGCTCTCAAGATCTGCCATATGGCTGTTGCTCTCATATTTCCCTTGACTATCCTCCTGGATTTGGATACACTGTTTATTGAATCTCATGGCTTCCTGTTTGTGGGTTAGTGCCTCCTTTTCCTTGAGTGCATGCTCAAATAATTTACTAAGAAACTGTATATTGAGGGTAAATTTTCTGATTCCTTGCATGTCTGCAAATGTCTTTATTTTAACCTCACATGTGATAATACTTTGGATATGGAATTTGAAGTTGAACATAATTATTACTCAAGGTTTTTAGGTCATTGTTCTATTTCCTTCTGTCACCTAGTGCTATAGCTGTTGTGCTGCTGCTCCAATTCTTTTCCTTTTTAGATGACTTTTCCCTACTGCCAGAAACTTTATTTCTGGTACTCTAATTTTTTTTTTAAACTCTCACCCGAGGATTTATTTTTATTGACTTTAGAGAGAGAGGAACGGAGAGAGAGAAGGAGAAACATCAACGTGAGAAATATCAATTGGTTGCCTCCCTCATGCACCCTGACTGGTGAGCAAACCCACAACCTGGATATGTACCCTGACCAGGAATCAAACCCACAACCTTTCAGTGTATGGGACAGGGCTCCAACCAACTGAGCCACACTGGCCAGGATTTATTCCTGGTATTCTAAAATTTTAGTGGTTTTGTTGTTGTTGCATTGTTTTGTTAATTATACTGGATACTGAGTGAACTGGGCCCTTACTGTGTGGAGATAGAAACTCTTTAACTCTGGGAAATTCCTTTGTGCTATTTCTTTAATTTTGTTTGTTTGTTTTCTGTTTTTGGAACTCGTTAGCAGGATTTTGGATCCTGCTGGATTGATAATATTTGTCTCTTTTTTCCTCTCATTTTGTTGCATTTTCTGAGATACTTTTAATCATTTTATTGCACTTTTTATTTTGAGAATTAAAACATTTTTCTACAGTTCTTCTGGTTCTGATCCCTTTTACATATAGCTATTTTTTCTTGATTTGTAAATACTGTCTGAAGATACCAATTTAGGAGTGGGGGTTTTTGTTTGTTTTTTCCATTCTCTTCTGTGTGTTTTTGTTGTTTTTTGTTTTTTGCATTATCTCTGTTTTCTCCAGATTTGTGAACTGTTTATCTTTGGTCTCTTTCATTTTGGATACATTCCTCAAATATCTAGTGATCATTGGTTGTCCATTTCTATTTGAGAGTGGGAGACACTGATACGCTGATTGGGAGCTCTGGGGCAGGGGAGCTTACCAACTATTAGGCTTTGCTTTAGGTGATAGGACAAAAAACTGCTAATGCTAGCAGACCCTCAAATTCAAGAATTTACAGACGTTCAGCCTAGGGAAAGGCTGGTTGATGGAACTGAATGTATATTTTAATTTATATGTTTTTAGGGTTGGTCAAGCAAGAAGTCTTACTTTTGCCCTCTCCAGCATCTCTGGTAACTGAGAATCCTGACCCTCTCTGGGGTTTTATAGGCAAGCCAGCCCCACCTTCTGTTACCAGCACTCTAAACTGTAGCTTTTTCCTGCTCCATATGTTACCATTCGTGTGTGCTCTATTTCAGAATTGTAAAACAAAATTCTCATCTGCTGGTGGCCCCTTTTCTGTTTTTAGTGGGTTTATATACTTTTAAATTGTTATGACTATAAAATGTCAACTTGGCGAGGCTGAAGTACGTTTCCCGGAGTTCCCTTTCTTACATATTTCTGATTAGGAGATTTTTGCACCTAACATGAAATATTCCCGGACAACCAAAAACATTCTAACCGTTTTCCCAGAAAAGGATATAAAATCCTCCACCCCCTTTTCTTGTTTGTTTTTGGGATATCTTCATTCTTCTTCTGATTCATACTCCCTCTTTGATATTCTGTAACAAATTCTGTAACAAATAGGAAGGTAACTATTATTACTGTATCTTATTTTAGGTGATAAAGAAGAAAAATTAACCAAAAATATTTGACTAATACATATGTATATATTTAAGCATATGATACAAATTAAGGAAGAAATACTCATATCTATCACAGTCCTTATTTTTGCAATTGGTCATGTAATCATAGTTGGTTTTTATTACTACCTTCTTTCACTACCCTTTCCATAGTCCCTTTACTCTCAGCAACTACCTCAGCTGGTCCTGGTTCTTTGGTGGGTGACCCAAATATTCATTATTTGAAGGTCTGGGCTACTCACAGGACATGGAAGTACTAAGGTGTCCTAGAGGATCTGTATTCCAGACATATTCCTCCTTATCCTCATTGTATATTAGTAACCCAATTTTGCCTTGAAAGTCAGGATCAATCCTCCCCCTCCACACCCCCAACCAGTTCATAACTCCTTTCTTTGCCTATTGACTCAGAACCCAAAGTGGCCAGGTGGCCATTTCAACCTGAGTTGAGTAGAGTCATTGTTGTGTCATTGTGTTGATGGAAGCATTCCTCCCTTTGAAACTAAGGCTTCTAGACCAGCAAAACCAATGTCTCAGGGATAGGAAGTAAATACTTTGCTGAGACTAAATTTATTACTCTTCATTGATTTCCCAAATAAAATAAAGAAAAACCTACTTCTCATAAAAGGCATCACTATCCACTCAGTCACATAAGCCAGAAACTTTGGAATCATTCTAAATTCTTCCCTTTCTGTTATCATTTAAATCCCACCTTTTAGAAAGTTCTATCTGTTTTAGGGAGCATTTGAGATCTTGCTTCCTGACAATTGTCATCAATTTGGCTCAAATAAAATCTTTTTTTCAATCTTTTATGTTGTAGCTTCCTTCACATCTTTCACTTGTATCTCCTCTTCGTCCTCATGTCAGTCATCGCCTTAGAACAGGAGGCTTTACCTTCACTTTCCTAAAATGTAGAAACTATCTACAATAGGCTTTTCCCACCTATTCATCTGCAACTTTTCTGCTAGAGCAATCTTTTTAAAAAAAAATCAGACCACATTTAGTGGCTCTAAGTGCTTATTAGGCAATTCCCAATTCTTACCAGCCAAATTAATTCATCTGTTGTAACAGAAATCCAAAGTCACATGGCTTTAACAAGTTAGAAGTTTTTTTCTCTCTCTGGACTTAGGTGATGGCTCTACAGTATCAGGAATCCAGGTTCCTCCTGGTTTGTTACTTAGACATTCCTTACTATGTTGTCCTCAACTACATGGGCCAAGATAATTTCACTACCGTGTCAGAGCTAGCATGAAAAGCGAAATGGTGAAGGAGGAGGATGTGCCCTTTAAGGATACAACCCAGAAGGATGTGTAAATCATTTTCATTTTCAACCCATTGCCCAGAACATGACTATAAGTTCTAGCTGCAAGAGAGTTTGGAAAAGTGACTCTTTAGTTTGGCTGGCCTTGTGTCCAGCTAGAAGTGGAAAAGCTCAATTATTGTAGAAAAGGGGGAATGGATATTGGAGGAGCACCAGTAGTGTCTGCCATAAAAAGTAGTCAAGGTCTTCTGGATACTGACTCTTGCCTGCCTTTTTACCTTATCTCTTAGTGCAATGCTTTCCCACTCCTTTTCCCCTCCCGCACTCCCTGACTCTGTCTCCTCTTTGCTTCAGCCATGCTACACTGTTTGCATTTCCATACATGCTATGCTGGTATCTGTTTCTCTGCCTTTCCTCAGAATACTTCCTTAGCCTGAGGTGCAGTTGCCTCTCACTCCTCTCATTCCAACATACTCTGTTAGCCTGATCTGAGAGAATTTGTCTTTCAAGACTTAATTTAAGCATTTATTGAACAGCACCCCACCACTACCCAGGTAGAATTGATCATTCTTTTCTCTGCCTCCCTTATTTATATTCAGGCAGACTTTAGTTATTGCACTTTTAAGCACATATTTACATTTATATTCTATTTCTCCTTGATTGCAAACCCTTTGGGGACACACAAGACATCTTATTCATATAGCCCTTGAATGTAGTGTAGTACCTGATAGGCAGGGGATTAAAAATGTGCACTAGATATTTACTGAATCAGTGAGTGGGTCCATAGCAAAAACATCTCTGTCCAGACTTTAAAATGTCAGGACACACTCTGAAAATATGACTGGCTGCTGTTTTTTTTTAACTTTTGTCAATCAGTTAAAATGATAATGCTAGCTCCAAGAATATTTATCAACATCCTATATTATCTTGTTGATTGTTTCATAGTTTTTAAGTGATATTTTAATTCTAAACGTACTCTTGAAGATAGCTTGGAATTTATTTTTTCCATTAAAATTAGTGGACTTTTCTGTCTACTAAGGCACAGTGTTTATAATTGTGTTGTTGTTTTTTTTTTAACGGTTCAGTACATCAGTGACTTGCTGCAGGAGATGTATCGAAGTGAATTAGATAAAACTGACATGATTTCCAAAGCCTGTCCTAAGGCCTTCAGAGTACTGTCACTTTAGCATGCTGGTTCTAAGATACAGATATCTCAGGATTTGTTTAATGACTGAAAGAGTCATTGTTGTAAACAAATTCCAAGGCAAGATTGCCTTAAATATTCTTACATGGAGAATTTTTTTTCTGCTTTACTGTCTTGAGTAATATCTTTTGTTTTACTTGTAGATTTGATGGTCCTCGAAGATTTGAGGATTTAGGGTCAAGGTGTGAAGGACCGAGACCCAAAGGGCCTCGTTTTGAAGGAAATCGCCCCGATGGGCCAAGACCCAGATATGAAGGTCACCCAGCAGAGGGCACTAAAAGCAAATGGGGAATGATTCCCCGGGGGCCAGCATCTCAGTTTTATATTACCCCCAATACATCCCTAAGTCCTCGACAGAGTGGACCACAATGGAAAGGCCCCAAACCAGCTTTGGGACAGCAACAACAGCAGCAACCTAAGTCACAAGCAGAACCTCTTTCAGGAAACAAAGAACCATTAGCAGACACCAATAGTAACCAGCAGAAGAATTTAAACATGCAATCAGCTGCATTACCCATTGGTGCAGATGTAAAGGATGCCAAGGCGGCTCAGGCAAATGAGAATCTAAGCGACTCTCAACAAGAGCCACCTAAAAGCGAAGTCTCGGAAGTGCCCATAGAGCCTTCTAAATGGGACCAGAATTCTCAGAGTATGGAGACTCAAATGGACAAAACCCAAGCTGTTACTCAGCCTGTATCCCTTGCAAATAAACCTGTACCTACTCAATCTACTTTTCCCTCAGAAACAGGGGGGATGGAGGGAGGAGCAATAGTAGCAACATCGTCATCATTAAACGCAGATAATGATTTTAAACCTTTAGGTATTGGTCTGCCCCATTCAGAAAATAACCAAGATAAAGGGCTGTCTCGGCCAGATAGCAGAGATAATAGGTTAGAAAGCAATCAAGGCAGCAGCTCATCTTACAGAGGTCCTGGGCAAAGCAGAATGGAAGACACACAGGATAAAGAACTAGTAAATAGAGGTCGAGGCCAGGTAATCAGCTGTGACCCAGGCTTGGTCAAGCAAGAAGACTTTCACGATAAGGTGATGGGTAGAAGAGAAGACAGTCGAGAGAAGATGAACAGAGGAGAAGGCAGTCGGGACAGAGGGTTGGTGAGACCAGGAAGCAGTCGGGAGAAAGTGCCGGGTGGTCTGCAAGGCAGCCAGGACAAGGGTAGAGCTGGCAGCCGAGAAAGAGGACCACCTCGGAGGGCTGGAAGTCAGGAGAGAGGACCCCCTCGAAGGGCTGGGAGTAGGGAGAGAGTACCACCTCGAAGAGCTGGGAGCAGGGAGAGGGGGCCCCCACCTCGAGGGCCTGGCAGTCGGGAAAGGGGACTGGGAAGACCAGATTTTGGTCGTGACAGAGGCCCATTTAGACCAGAACCAGGAGATGGTGGGGAAAAAATGTATCCATATCACCGAGATGAGCCTCCTAGGGCTCCATGGAACCATGGAGAAGAGAGAGGGCATGAAGAGTTCCCACTAGATGGTAGAAATGCTCCAATGGAACGAGAAAGACTTGATGATTGGGATAGAGAGAGATACTGGAGAGAAAGTGAACGTGACTATCGAGATGATACACTAGATCCATATAACCGAGAGGACAGGTTCTCAGCACCACCATCTCGATCGCATGATGGAGATAGACGAGGCCCTTGGTGGGATGATTGGGAGAGAGATCAGGATATGGATGAGGACTACAACAGGGAAATGGACAGGGATGTGGATCGGATTGGAAGACCCATGGATATGTATGATAGAAATTTGGATAATGAGTGGGACAGAGATTATGGGAGACCACTGGATGAACAAGAATCACAGTTCCGTGAACGGGATATTCCATCTCTTCCACCTTTACCACCCCTCCCACCTCTTCCACCTCTGGATAGATATCGGGATGATAGATGGAGAGAAGAAAGAAATCGAGACCATGGGTATGATCGAGATTTCCGTGATAGGGGTGAGTTGAGGATCCGAGAGTATCCAGAAAGAGGAGATACGTGGCGGGAAAAGCGAGATTATATTCCTGACAGAATGGACTGGGAAAGAGAACGGTTGTCAGACAGATGGTACCCATCTGATGTGGATAGACATTCCCCCATTGCGGAACACATGCCCTCCTCACATCATTCTTCTGAAATGATGGGGTCGGATGCAAATTTAGACTCTGACCAAGGCCTTGGAGGGGTAATGGTTCTCAGTCAGAGGCAGCACGAAATCATTTTGAAAGCTGCACAAGAACTGAAAATGCTTCGGTAAGTTGACAACTTAAGATCATTTCTTTTAGTCAAAGCCACATTCAGACTGCTTTTTAAAAATGTGATATATTTGAATGGAATTAATTTTACTTCAAGTTCTTATCACATAATTATAATTATATCTCTGGTCATTCCGTGCTGTTTTAGGGTTAGGATGGGTATTTAGGAACTGTGTTAATTATAAACTTACGTTCTGAAATGTGAAAATTCGATGGCCATTCTTGGCTTTTATAGATGTGTTGCTGACATGCCATGCCTGTGCATGTTTCAAGTGTCAAACTTCAACTTTCTAGTGCTCTGGATTTCAGAGCTCATACGTAACATCCTGTTTTTCCCCAGGAGGCAGTTTGTTCTTCTGTATTAGATCTGATAGACTTCATATTCATTAATCTTTGACATAACTTTGGAAAATGCTGTAAGGACTCATATTTTTCTCTGTTGAAGCTAAGAATGGTTTACCTGGAAGCATCCTCAGATTTGTCTAATCATTGGTACTTTCTTTTGGGGATGTTTTATCTTTCCTTATAATTAGAAGCTGATATCTCTACTTGAGGATGTTATTTATACATAATCAAGTATTTTCTTTGTGAGATGGAGAATAGAATTTGGATGTCTTAACTTACAGTCAACTTACTATGTATGTATAGGTATCTACATAATGCTTCCCATGTAGTAGCAAAAGCTAACATTTATTGTATGCTTATGATGTGCCAGGAACTGTGTGCTTTGTAGCTTTGTATAAATTGTTTCATCCTTAAACCAACTATATACTAAGATAAGAATTTAGGCGTCATTGGCAGATTGTAAGTTTTTTGAGTAGTTTCTTAGGAATTAGCTGTGTTTTGAGAAAATAAATTAATGGTTAGTTTTTGATATATTCCAATGTATTAGGTTTCTTTCATTATTCAATTCTGGTCTATATTTGTGGATTACACCAATTGAAATTATAACAAAAGCTTTCTATGAGGTTTAACTTTTCCAGATTATTAATTGTGTGGAAAGCATACCCTAGAATATTTAGCTACTATACAACTCACTTTTAAATTATAGACACCTTTAATTTAACAATCTTGTGTGCTAGTTACTGTGCTAGTAATTTAGCATATATTATCTCAATCCTCCTATCTCAAATTCTTATATCTCAATGGCCTGTGAAGAATAAGTAGTATTATTCCCACTTCATAAATGACACTGAGGCTCAGAGAGTTTAAGTCCACTTGGCTAAAAAGTGGCAGATCCAGAATTGGAACATAGTCTGTCCAACTCTAAAATCTATTTTGTTTTTTGAAAACACCAAGCTGATTGGTGTTGCTAATCTGCCAAAGTTTCTTTCCTTTTCTTTTAAAAGTTTCCGTTTCCTTCCATTATCGCTTTGCAAAGAAACGCTGGATAAAAAGTGCTTCTTCATCATTCTTTTTTAAAAGCTCTTTCTAGGCAACAAAAACATAATTAAACGAAACATATGAAATGATGGATAAAAGTGGTCATAGTTGAATACAAGTAAGCTATGTTGTGTTGGTATAAAGTCATGATTTACACAAGGCATAAAATAATATTTTTATATACTTGACCCTTATTTTGTATCCATTTGGATCACTACACTTTACAAATGCAGGGAGAATATTGTAAAAGGTGGGGAGAGGTTGCATGTGTTTAAGGTGGTCATTGTAAGGAAAAGGAAAAGGAATTTGACCAGACATTTAAAGAAAAACTTGAAGTTACATAATTACTCTTTAGGAATATAAAGTGTTGTTTTCAAAGATGTAGACTGACAGTTGTTCTCACCATATACAGCAGAGGCAATTAACTAAAATACCCACAGGAAGCTGACAGGTAACAAAAGTGAGTGAAAGTGGCAAAAGGCCTTTGTCTAAAGTGGGCAGCCACTACTCCACTCAGCTAATTGTTGGCATGTGGGGAATGTAGGCCCATTGTTACCAAATCTCTTTAACATTTGAATTTCTATATGAAATATTTTGCTTTGTAAATAAGGGCAATTAATTCAGATTTTGAAAACTGATGTGAACACCAAATTCAAAAAAACCTTTCCAGCCCATATTTGGTCCATGGGCCACCATTTTGCAACCTCTGGTCTAAATAAAGAATATTGAACAAAAAAAATGGCAGAGAGCTTTTGATTGGATGGAAGAAAAACATGACAAGTAAATGAAATATTAGAATAGACTAATGAGGTGCAGGTTGTAGCACCGGTCCTTGAAGATCTTCAATAATTTATAATTATTTATAGGTCGTAGATGTCTGATCAGTTAGCTACATCAAGGCAAGAGAGTGGTGTTACCCTAGAGGTGCTCTGTGAGCACTGTAGAGGGTTTTAGAACAAGATTTTTAGGTCTCTTGTTCTATATTAATTGTAATCATTTAGGAATGGAGTAGACATGCCTTATATACAATGGCAATTTTATTTGTTTACAGGGAACAGAAAGAACAGCTTCAAAAGATGAAAGACTTTGGGTCTGAGCCACAGATGCCTGACCACCTACCACCCCAGGATTCAAGATTGCAGAATACACCTTCAAGACCTGGAATGTATCTGGTATGGGAAAATGTGTGCTTGGAAAATGCAGTGGTTCCTACTTTGTATGTTTGTCTGCCCTTTAATCTTTTGATATATGAAGCAAGTATAAATTTTCTCTATAAAAAATAGAAATTTTGCCCTGGCGGATTTGGCTCAGTGGATAGAGTGTCGGCCTGCGAACTGAAGGGTCCCAGGTTCGATTCCAGTCAAGGGCACATGCCCAAGTTGTGGGCTCGATCATCAGTGGGGGACTTGCAGGAGGCAGCTGATCCATGATTCTCTTTGATTCTCTCTCATCATGGATGTTTCTATCTCTCTCTCCCTCTCCCTTCCTCTCTGAAATCAATAAAAATAATTATTTTTTAAAATGTAAATTTTTGGGAAGGTAAAAGGCTAATAGTAATTGACTTTTGAAAATCTTAAAAGTATGGTCTTTTGATAAGTACACCAAGCACACATGAGCTTTATGGCTCATGTTCACAAATTGACGAATTTTTCTAATAATTATTTTTGTTCAAATAGTCCTGTTTTCATCTGGGCAGTGCAGCGGCTCCCCATGAGCCCTGCTCATGTGAGCCTTATAGTTTCCCCACCTCTTCGAGCTATTTGTCCTTCAGCTAGGGAAAGGATCAAACATCATGCTCCAGTTCGGGTGGTAAAGAGGGGTGATTTAAGTTCAAGACTTGTGTCTTTCATTTTGTTATTGTTTTACCTTTTAACAACACAATAAGAGAGAGAGAAACACTTGAATCATTTCACCAAATTAACTCTTTCATTTCTCAGTGCTCCTTTTCATCCTTGTCTAACACATAGCACTCATACATAGTTGTTGGCATAAACCACCCTCATGATGTTGACTCCTCAAATTGTATCTCCTAACGTATGTATGCATCCATCTGCCTACAGAGTTCCTCACTGTGAACATGTCTCCTGTCAAACTCAGCATATTCAAAATGGGGCTCATTATCATCCTCATCAAACTTGTGTTTTCTCCTCACTATCACCTACTCAGCCTATGTCCTACCCTTCCATATTCAGTCATGCTATTGATTGATTTTACCTTTTTAATATTGTTCAAATATTCCAGCCTTCATTCCCTACAACCTAATTCTAGCCTTCATCAGTTTTTGCCTAGATTATTGCAGAAACATCGTAATTCATCTGTCTCCATCTTATTATCCTCTGATCCATTTTCCATTCTGCCATCAGATTATTTTATTTTTTGAATCAAAGTTTGAGGTATAATTTACATATAATAACATACTCACTTTAAGCCTACAGTTCAAGTTTTAACAAATATATACCAAAAGATAAAATAAAAAAATTCCAACACCCTTAAAAGTTCTCTCATGCCCCTTTGTAGTCAGGACTACCCCTACACTCCACTTTAGGCAGCACTGCAGCACTGATGTGACTTCTGGCCAAAATGGACATTTTAAAACAAATCTCACCGTGTCGCACTCTGGCTTTAAAACTCTTTAGTATAACCCATTTCTTTCAGAATAAAATCTAGATTCGTTTGCATGACTTTTTATGTTTTTCCTGAGTTGACCTGACCTATACTTACCATTACTGGCTACTCCACTTTCTTATACTCCACTTTCCTTTCATATGGAGCGTCTTTTATAATTCTTTGAACATGCCAGGCTATTCTCCATGTCTTTTTACATGCATGTGGTTTTATAAACCTAGAGTTTCTTTTCTTTCCTACTTCCCCCTCCAACTAGTTAATTCTTGTTCATCTTTTAGAACTCAGCTCTATATCTTCTCTTCCACTTGTGTGCGACAGTTGCCCTCATATGCACCCCTGTAACATCTTGTATGAGCCTCTGTCATAGCCATTATCATATTGTATTTTGATTGTTTTCTTGTCTGTTTTTCCTCCTAAACTGAGCTCATAAGGATAGGAACTATGTCTTTTATCTTTGTATCTCTTAGCAAATAGTAAAAACTCTAGATTGTAAATCCACTAGATTATAGATCCACATTTTTGTTCTGTTCACTGAACAGTCATTAAACATTTTTTATATTGCTACATGCTTTATTATTTTTGATGCATAATTTATTAATTCCACTTCTATTGGACAGTTGTTTCTAAGCTTTCACTTTTAATAATAAAACTTTAATGAATGTCTTTGTATCAAGTTCTTATTTTAGATAACTTCTTAAAAGTATTTTAAACTCCCAGAGTGGAATACTTAAGTTAAAGAATAAGGACTTTTTTAAAAAAAAAAATGTTTTTATAGATTTTAGAGAGAGAGGCAGGGAGAGGGATAGAGAGATAGAAATATCAATGAACGAGAGAGACATTGATTGGCTGCCTCCTGCACATCCCCTACTGGGGATTGAGCCCGTAATCCCAGTATGTGCCCTTACCAGGAATCAAACCGGGGACCTCTTGATTCATGGGTTAATGCTCAATCACTGAACCACACTGACCGCGCTGGAAGAAGGACATTTTTATTGTATTTTGTTGTTGTTGTTAATCTTCACCTGAGGATATTTTTCCATTGATTTTTAGAGAGGAGTGTAAGGGATGGGGAGAGAGAGAGAAACATTAATGTGAGAGAGAGACATCGATTGGTTGCTTCCCACATGCACCCTGACCAAGGCCAGGGATTGAGACTGCAACTGAGGTATGTGCCCTTGACCTGAATCAAACGCAGGACCCTCAGTTCATGGGCCGCCGCTCTGTCCACTGAGACAAACTGGGTAGGGCAAGGACATTTTTAATGATTCTTGTAATATAGACAGTGGCTCTCTAAAATAGTTGTATGACATCTGTACTGTAGCCTTGCAAGCATCACTTATTTAATGTATTTGGTAGATATAATAGTTTTAATAAAATATTTTAATATGCATTTTGATAATTAGTGAACAAATATTTTTCCATATTTTTTCATTATATTCTTGTAAATGTTCTATTTTTGTTCTTTACCAATTCACCTGTTTGATTCTTAAGGCTTTCTTACCAATTTATATCATCCTTAATATAATATAGATATTAATCCTTTCTCATATAAATACTATAAGGGTGTTTTGTTTTCTGTAAATATATGTAGTGCTTTCACTATATAGTATGAAAAAAAAAACACCACTTTTTGTTTTATTTGTAGACAATGGTCCCAGGAGTTCTTAACATATTTAAAACATATCTGGATAGCTGTACTACAGACATAATAGCGTTGTCCTACATAGGCATTTTCTTTTTCTTTTTTCTTTTCTTTTCTTTTTTTTTTTTTTTTTGTTGTTGTTGTTAATCCTCACCCGAATATATTTTTCCATGGATTTTTAGAGAGTGGAAGGGAGAGGGAGAGACACAAAGAAACATCAATTTGAGAGAGATAGATCAATCGGTTGCCTCCCACATTGGGGATTGAGCCTGCAACCAGGTACATTCCCTTGACCAGACTCAAACCTGAGACCCTTCATTCCACAGGCCAATACTCTATCCACTGAGCCAAACCAGCTAGGGCTACATAGGCATTTTCTTAATAGTTTCAATTGTCACAACCTAAAGTTTACCTTTAGGTAATCATCATTTGTCTTTAATTCTAGCCTGTAGTGGCCTCTCGTTAAATAATGTTTTTTACATATTAGCCAAATCTATTTTGTTACCCAGAAAGTTTGTTTTTAAAGCATAACCTACATATGAGTAAATACCTAAGTTGTGTATTGTTGGCTTTCCCAGGTCTAACATAGTTTGCAAAAATGAAAATTTGACCATTGGGTTTCGGTACTGAGTAAATAAGGACCTATTTACCAAGAGGTTCTACTATCTGCTTAATATACATTTCTTTTGGCATTTGGTGATTACTTTGGGAAAAATGCATGTAAATATTACACACAACAATAGCCCTCTTTCTTGGACCGCTTACTAAATTTTCCTTTGGTTTCTTTGTTTTATTGTTTTCTAGTGCTCATTTTATATATTGGTACCAGCCTTACACAAACTGCTGCTGTCAATCAGATAACTGAATAGAAGTGAGGAGGCTAGCTAGAATTTGTTTCTCTCACTGGAAATTCACTATTTTTGCAGGAGATAGGTCACCAGTGTGGGAAGATAGATTATAGTAGAAGTTCTTAACTATGTGGTGAACATCAGAATTACTCATGGAGGTTTGGTTTATTTGTTTTTTAAACTAATGCCACGACCTCACCCAAAGAACTCCAGTAGGTTTTGGGTGAGCCTGGGATATCTGTATCTAAGTACCTAGCACCCTGATTTTTCTGGAAGTAGAAGAAAGAGAAGGTGGTAGGAGGGGTAATAGTGATGAGGGCAATATTTTTCTTCTTTTTTTAACTACTAATTGCGGTTTCGCTTACATAACCATGTAATTTGCCCATTTTAAGTATATAATTTACTGATTTTTAGTAAATTTACTGAGTTGTGCAACCATCACCATGATCCTGTTTTAGAACAGTTTCAACACCCCAGTAAGATTCCTTGTGTCAATTTAAAGTTCTAATTCCCATTCCTACCCTAAGTCTCAGGCAGCAATTAATTCACTATCTGTCTCTATAGATTTGCCTCTCTAGGTATGTCATTTAAATGGAATTATACAATACGTGATCTTTTGTAACTGGCTTGTTAGCTAATGATTTTAAAATTCATCCATGTTGTAGCATAAATCAGTACTTCTTTTTATTACCAAGTAATAATATATAGTGTGGATATACCATGTTGTGTTTATCCATTCACCAGTTAATGGACATTTGGGTTATTGAATAATCCTATGAATATTTGTGTGCAGGTCTTTGGGTGGACATGTTTTTCTTGGATAGATACCTAGGAATGAAATTGCTGAGTTTGTGGTATATTTATGTTTAACTTTTTGAGAAGCTGTTAAAACATTTCCCAAAGTGGCTGCACCCTATTACATTCCCACTAGCAACCTAAGAGGATTCTTATTTTCTACATCCTTTCCATCATTTGTTATTATTATCTTTGTTATCAATTATAGCCATTCTACTGGGTATGAAATAGTATCTCATTGTGACTTAAATTTGCATTTCCCTAATGAATAATAATATTGAGTATCTTTTCATGTGTTTATAGGCCATTCATATATTCTTTGGGGAAATATCTACTTAATATTTTCCCATTTTTAAAATTATTTGTCTTACTAAGTTAGGAGTTTTTATATTCTGAATACAAGTCCTTTATCAGATATGTGATTTGCATATGCAGTTGACCATTGAACTCCATGGAGGTTAGGGACACCACACACACACACACACCCCTCCCCTCTTGCAGTTGAAAATTTGAATATAACTTTTAAATCCCCAAAAACTTAAGTTGTCTTTTGGTATCTTTGAGGGCTTGGGAGGATTGGTTCCAGGACACCACCATCCCCCAAACCCCCCCCCCCCCCCCCGCCCCATTGATACTAAAATCTGCAGATACTCAAGTCCCCTATATAAAATGGCATGGATTAGTGTGTGCACACATACACACAACCCGTGGACTCCTAGCCACGCAAATCAAAAACAGTGTAGAGGAAAACTGGACAGATACTTGCAAAAAAAAATGAAACTAGACCACCAACTTACACCATACACAAAAACAAACTCAAAATGGATAAAGGACTTACACATAAAAATCTTAGAAGAAGCCATAGGCAGCAAAATGGCAGACATTTGTTGTAGCAGTATCTTCACCGATACAGCTCCTAGGGCAATGGAAACTAAAGAGAGAATAAACAAATGGGACTCAAAATAAAAAGCTTCTGCACAGCTAAAGAAACCATCAACAAAACAACAAGAAAGCCCACTGCATGGGAGAACATATTTGCCAATGTTATCTCCATAAAGGGGTTAATCTCCAAAACTTACACAGAACTCATACAACTTAACAAAGGAAGATAAACAGTCCAATCAAAAAATGGGCAAAGGACCTAAATAGACACTTTGCGAAAGAGGACATTCAGAAAGCCAAAAGACATATGAAAACATGCTCAAAGTCACTAATCATCCAAGAGATGCAAATCAAAACAACAATAAGATACCATCTCACACCTGTCAGAATGGCTGTCATCAACAAATCAACAAACGACAAGTGCTGGTGAGGATGCCGAGAAAAAGGAACCCTCCTTCACTGCTGGTGGGAATGCAGGCTGGTGCAGCCACTATGGAAAACAGTATGGCGTTTCCTCAAAAAATTAAAAATGGAACTCCCATTTGACCCAGTAATACCACTTCTAGGAATATATCCCAAGAAAACAGAAACACCAATCAGAAAGGATATATGCACCCCTATGTTCATAGCAGCACAATTTACAGTAGCGAAGATCTGGAAACAGCCTAAATGTCCATCTGCATATGAATGGATTAGAAAACTGTGGTACGTCTACACAATTGAATACTACGCTGCTGTAAAAAAGGAATTCTTACCATTTACAACAGCATGGATGGAACTGGAGAGCATTATTCTAAGTGAAATAAGCTAATCAGTGAAAGATAAATCATGATCTCACTCATTTATGGACTATAAAGAACATTATAAACTGTTGAACAAAAATAGAGAGGCAAAGAAACATCGAACAGACTGTCAAACTACAGGGGGAAGGTAGGGGAGGGGTGGGGGGAGGGATAAGAGGTCAACCGAAGGACTTGTATGCATGCATATAAGCACAACCAATAGACACAAGATACTGGGGGGAGGGGGGTGATGAGGGCAAGTGCCGGGGGTTAGGGGAGGCTGGAGGGGGTCAATGGGGGGGAAAGGAGACGTGCTATTATTTGTAATACCTTAAACAATAAATACATACATACATACATACATACATACATAAATAAAGGAAAGAACAATGTAGATATTTATTGGAAAAAAAATTTGTGCATAAGTGGATCCACACAGTTCACACCTGTGTTCCTCAAGGGCCAATTGTATTTTCTCTCTAATGGTGTATTTTAAAGCACAAAAGTTTTGAATTTTGAATGAGTGCAGTTTATTAAATTTTTCTTTTATGGATTGAAAACCAGATTTGATGTGCAAAAACATGGTAGTATTCTCATCCACTAAAGCTATTTACTCTGTTTTCCAGCCTCCAGGATCCTATAGACCACCCCCTCCTATGGGTAAACCACCAGGTTCAATTATAAGACCCTCTGCTCCACCAGTAAGATCATCTGTTCCTTTGACCAGGCCGCCTATCCCAATACCACCACCACTACCACCTCCTCCTCCTCCACCACCTCCTCCTCCAGTGATAAAGCCACACACTTCAGCGGTGGAACAGGAACGCTGGGATGAAGATTCTTTCTATGGCCTCTGGGATACAAATGAGGAACAAGGACTGAATTCAGAATTTAAACCAGAAACTGTAACTATTCCATCTGCTCCATTGTTACCACCCCCACCTGTTCACCCTTCCATTCCCCCTCCTGGCCCAATGCCTATGGGTATGCCACCAATGTCCAAACCACCACCAGTACAACAGACTGTTGACTATGGCCATGGCCGAGGTGAGTGATAGTGGTTAAGTTTGTATTTGGGATTCTAAAGGAATTATTAGCTTCAGCTTTGCCTTTCTTAAGCTTCACTCACATAGTATTTTATCCCTGATTTTGTTTACCAGATATGTCCACTAACAAAGTTGAACAGATACCCTATGGAGAAAGAATAACTCTGCGCCCAGATCCATTACCAGAAAGATCAACTTTTGAGACAGGTAGGAGTCCTAGAGAGATCAGTATTTTTAAAAAAACTTTTAGGACCTAATTATCACATGTTTTTTCCCTTTGGTAAGATTATTTGGGCCTCTTTTTAATATAGTTAAAACATTTGTAAGTTGAAATTAGGACAATTTCTACTAGTTCTAAAGTTAGATTTGTACTTTTTTGCCTTTATTTAAGAGAAAAGGGTATTGTTCTTATTTTGTACTGATTATTTTTGTAGAGCATGGAGGCCAACGTGATCGTTATGATAGAGACAGAGACCGTGAGCCTTATTTTGATCGTCAAAGCAATGTCATGGCAGATCATCGAGATTTCAAAAGGGATCGAGAGACGCATAGAGACAGAGACCGGGATCGTGGTGTTATTGACTATGACCGGGATAGGTTTGACAGAGAACGCCGACCTCGAGATGATAGGTATGCTATGAAAAATGACTTTGCCAGGTACTTACCATATACTTGAGTTTAGCAAAAGTCAGTGTGTCTAAAGGAAATTTAGTAAATGACATATTCTTTCTTATGTATAATTTGGAGAGGAAAGAGTAGTTCTGGACCAATTTTCAGGAAACTAGATGCTTAAATTTTGCTAGCTTAAATTCTAGAAAATGAAATGGGTGAAGGAGAAAGCCAGAAAGGGAAGGAAATAGTATTATCAATACAGGTGTATCCATTACTTAATTAGTAGACAAACAGTTTATTTTTGCAATTTGTGAGCTCTTTAGATGTGTTTATGCAGGGAGATCTAAATGGAAAAGCAAAATAAAAATATAAATATTGACTATGTGTAGTAACTACTTTTAGAGAAAATTGGGCAGGTAATGGTGTTGCATTATGATACAGAGATCTCCAATTACTTTTTACTTACCAAACCACTTCATGTTACACCTCCTAGGACTCAGTCATATCGAGACAAAAAAGATCATTCTTCATCCAGAAGAGGGGGATTTGATAGACCATCCTATGACCGAAAGTCTGACCGACCAGCCTATGAGGGACCATCCATGTTTGGAGGTAGAGCAGTGCCTTATTAACTATAAAGATGTTGAGAATGCCAACAACCGGTGCTTCCCATTGTAGCTATGGGTTTAAATTTACAGAGTAAAATGCACTCAGGTTCCTAAGGCATGGCAGCATTATCATAAAAATAGCAATGTAATTAAAACAAATTGCTTGTTTTATATTATTAAAAGTTTGGAAAATAGAAACAAAATCCTTTATAATTCCACCACCCATCAAATCACAGCTATTATAGTTTTGTATGTTTTCCTCTCATTCTGTCTTCACATACATATTAATGAAGTTATAATCAAAATATAAATGCAGTTTCTTTATTGTGCTTATTCCTATTGATCATTTTATACATTTTTTCCACATATAAATCTATTATATAACGGCTCTTGACATTCTACTGAGTGGATAAAATATAAGACTTATTGTTAGACATTTAGGTTGCTTTTAATTTTTCACTGCTATAAATTCCACTTAAACTAGAAATGTATACCTGTTTATAAGAACAAACTTTTCTAAGCTGGTGACTCTTGTTCTTAAAACTGTAAAGCAGAAGTTACAGACAAACTCTAAAGTCATACTTGGGACCATCCAGTAAGTATATATTATTCTTTTATGTCCTGTTGCTTAACTTTTTTCCTAAATTTAGTACAAATAAGGATGAATTGAGTGTTTCTCAAAACATTCATTTGCCTGAAATCATACCTAAATCTTTTCATTTTCTTGATTTTCATTACTTAAAAAATTTCTAATTAGGGTTAAAGGTGGCTTTGGCTCCCAGATCATTATGAATTATATTACCTTAGGATGAGTGGAAAGAGTTAAAATTTTAAATAATTACTACACAAGTAGTAATTTTGTTCAACTGCTGAAATTCTAGGAGAACGAAGAACTTACCCAGAGGAGCGAATGCCACTGCCAGCTCCTTCACTAAGCCACCAGCCACCTCCAGCTCCACGGGTAGAGAAGAAGCCTGAATCTAAGAATGTGGATGATATTTTGAAACCCCCTGGCCGAGAGAGCAGACCTGAGAGAGTGAGTCCTATGTAGTTGACTAGTTTTCTTGCAAATCAAAAGCTGACAAGAGATCTTTTAAATTTAATATCCTGAATAGAATTTCTTTACTTTTCTGTGACATACTAATAATAGGAGATTCAAGGCATCTTACCATCTCCAATGTATCATATAATCTAAAAAATTACCTACCTTATATAGAATCTCAGAAGTTAGAGCTTAATTGCTTGGCAAATTTTCCTAGTGACCTCCAGATGTATACATTTTAAATTTATCTTATATTGCATAATAATTACATTCCATTTTAATAAACTGGCACTGGACATTTTCATCAGATATTTTGATGTATATGTATATAAGTCATTTAAAATTTATTTCATCTATTATTAGTATATTTTGCATCTATATTTTCTGTGGTTGCTGTTTGCATGATATATCTGTTTCCATCCTTATATTTTCTTTCTATTTGTGTCCTTGAATCTAAAGTATGTCTTCTGCAGACAACATATAGTTGGATCGATCATGTTTATTTATGCAGTCTGACAATTTCTGCCTTTTAATTGGATTGTTTAATTTATTCACATTTAATGTTATGGATATAGTAGACTTAATTCCATTTTTGGATTGTTCAGTTGTATAGAAATTCAGTTGATTTTTGCATATTGATCTTATATCCTGAAACATCGCTAAACTCATTTATTAGCTCTAATAGATTTTTAGTGGATTTGTTAGAATATTGTATAAACAAGATCATGGCATCTGCAGGTAGAGGTGGTTTTACTTCTTTCTTTCTAACCTGGATACATTTTATTTCTTTTTCTTGCCTAGTTGCTCGGGCTAGTAGATGTGTGAGAGTGCATATCCTTATTTTATTCCTGACCTTAGCAAACTTTCAGTCTTTCACCATTAAGTTTTCAGTAGGTGCTCATTATCAGGTTGAGAAGGTTCCCTTCCATTTATAGTTAGTTGAATGTTTTTTATTTTGAAAGGATGTTGGATTTTGTTGAACGCTTTTTCTGTGTCAAGGCTTTTGTTTTTTTATTATATTACTAGTAGCCCGGTGCACGAAATTCGTGCACATTAAAAGGGAATTAATTGCCCTAACCAGTTTGGCTCAGTGGATAGAGCATTGGCCTGCGGACTCAAGGGTCCCAGGTTCGATTCTGGTCAAGGGCATATACCTTGGTTGTGGGCACATCCCCAGTGGGGAGTGTGCAGGAGGCAGCTGATCGATTTTTCTCTCTCATTGATGTTTCTAGCTCTCTATCCCTCTCCCTTCCTCTCTGTAAAAAATCAATAAAATATATTTTTTTTAAAAAGGGAATTAATTAGCAGAGATATTTTAATATTGCTATTTGCCCTTTCTCTATAATAGAAGTGTGAAAGATGAAAGGAAATTAGTAAAATGTATATGAAAATAATATATAAACTTATTAATAAATAAATAGTAACAAAAGGATATAACAACAGAGGCATGATATAAAAACGACAAAAACATGAAATGAAAACAACAGAAACATGATATAAAAACAACAGTGGCCGAAACCGGTTTGGCTCAGTGGATAGAGCGTTGGCCTGCGGACTGAAAGGTCCCAAGTTCGATTCCGGTCAAGGGCATGTACCTGGGTTGCGGGCACATCCCCAGTGGGAGATGTGCAGGAGGCAGCTGATCGATGTATCTCTCTCATCGATGTTTCTAACTCTCTATCTCTCTCCCTTCCTCTCTGTAAAAAATCAATAAAATATATTAAAAAAAAAAAAAAAACCAACAGTGATGCAAACAATGACTGATAAAGTGATTAAACTTATTCTAATATCTCCCTGTACACCACATTAAGAGTGAAAACACTTTCAGAGTGCTTGACTAATTTCCCTTGTGATGAAGTACTTAGAACTTTAACTGTAACATCACGTGCTCTTCAAACTCGAGAGAAAGCAACATATTACTGACCACGTGCAAAAACGCGTTCAGGTAGGAACATGCCTACTCTGTCTAGAGTTTGTCCTTGTGATTTATTAATAGTCATCACAAATGCTGGCATCATGGGAAACCGTCGTCGAATCAATTTAAATGAGAGGCCAGTGTCAGATGGGGACAAATTAATTCTTGGAATCAGAACAGCCTCTCCCTCTGCAGATCCTGTTAATACTCAGCTTCGATAATGTTAGGTCGTAATCTTTTGATAATAAATCTGTTACCATTACAAAGACCCCATTTACTATTGAGATTTCTCAATAGCATGATGATTGCATCCACTTTCCATTTTAATTTATGACACGGCATTCCTGAAGGAGTAATACTATTCAGAAATTCGATGGGGAAATTTTCCTTTGTTTCTTTGTTATGGGATGGGGCCACAACATTAGTAACAAAGAAACAGAATTAAAACTTTATTGTGGGGAGCCACTACAATGTTTTGGACAGGTTCAAGCCTTGGACTGATGAGAGGGCACAGTCCTCTCATTGCCGCGTGCAAGTCCCAGCTTGGAGGGCAGGGCCCTCCCAGCACAATTATAGCCAACAGCTGTAGTTGTAAGCTTGAACCTATGGTCGGAACACGTGGCCCCACGTGCCTGAGTGATGTGGGCTTGATAGAGTTCAGGTGCCTGTAGTTGAGTAGGATTGAAACCCAGGAGGATGTTTGTAAACATCTTGGTCACGCCCTTACTTTGCCTAGTAGCATCTGCTATAAACTAAAGGCATGGCTGTGGGCGTGGTCGCTGTCTCAGAGAAGCAGCCTCCCACTGAAACCCGTCTTTCATTCTCTTGTCTGTCTTTTCTAAGCCTTTCAGCCGCCCCACTCAGGTTCACCCCATGCTGGGGCACACTATAGAAAGATCTGCCTCCAGGCTCCCAGGGCGGGTTCCTGCCTCAAACTCCGCCCTTACAGGAAACAGCTCCTGGAAACAGGGGTGGGGGGGGTGGGGGGGAGGGTGCAGCCGTTGCCAAGACAACCCCTGTAGGACTGACTTCCTTCTGCTGGGTCGCTGTTGTCTGTATGTGATGAACACCACCCGTGGTTTTTATATGAGTAGATTTTTTATTTTACTCTATTGTGTGTATTTTTGTTTTTTATTATATTGATATATATTACATTAATTGCTTTTCAGATATTAACTTACATCCCTGAGATAAATTCACTTGGTGTATAATGCTTTTTATATGTTTTTGGATTCAGTTTGCTAGTATTGTGTTGAGGATTTTTGCATCTATATTCATATCTGTGATTTTCTTGTGATGTATTTGGTTTTGGTATCCAGGTTATCTGCTTGATTTGAAATGCTGGCCTCATGAAATGAGTTCAGAATTGTTCCTTCCTATTCTGTTTTTGGGAAGAGTTTGTGAAGTGTTGGTATTAATTCTTCTTTAAATGTTGGAATTCGGTAATGTACTATAGTCTTCTGGGCCTGAGCTTTTCCTTGTGGATAGTTTTTTAATCCTCACCCGAGGATATGTTTTAGAGGGAGGAATGGAGAGTGAGAGAGATAGAGGGAAACATCACTGTGAAAGAAACATCAATCAGTTGCCTCTGTACTCACCCTCTGTACATCGGTTGGCGATGTGCCCTGATTAGGAATCGAACCCCCAACTCTTTGTTGTACGGGATGACACTCCAATCAACTTAGCCACCCAACCAGTGCTCTTTGTGGGTAGTTTTTGATATCATATTCAATCTCTTACTTATCCTAGTTCTATTCTAATTATTTCTTGAGTCAGTTTCAATAGTCTGTGTCTTTCTAGAGATTTGTCCATTTCATGATCTAATTTGTTGGCCTATAATTGTTCATAGTATTCCTTTATAATCCTTTTTTTTATTTCTATAAGGTTGGCAGTCATGTCTCCTCTTTCATTTCTGATTCTAATAATTTGAGTCTTCTCTCTTTTTTTCTTTGTCACTCTAGCTAAAAGTGTGTCAATTTTTTTGATATTTTCAAAGAACCAACTTTTACTGTTTTTCTGTTATCCATTTTTTAACTTCTGCCCTAATGTTTATTATTTCATTCCATCTGGTTGCTTTAGGTTTAGTTTGTTCTTCTTTTTACAGTGTCTTAAGGTAAAAGGTTAGGTTATGATTTGAGATTTTTCTTCCTGGTTAATTTCCTTCTGAGCACAGCTTTGGCTACATCTCATAAGTTTTGGTATGCTGCCTTCACTTTTATTTATCTCAAAGTATTTTTTTATTTTTCTTCTTGTTCTTTGTTATTCCATTGTAGTCATAGTAGTTTATATTATTTCTATTCTTTAAAATTTATTAACATTTGTTTCATGGCGTATCATGTGGTCTGTCATGGAGAATGATACAGATCATTGTTAGCTATAAAATTTTATTGTAAAAAAAATCTTCTCTGAGTGATTCTTTTTTTATCGTGTTTCAGATTGTTGTTATAATGAGAGGATTGCCAGGCAGTGGAAAGACACATGTTGCAAAACTTATTCGAGTGAGTATGGAAAAGCCAAAGAGTCAGTTGCTTTTATTAGCTGCTTGTCTTTTTACCAGGCAGCGTTTATCAATACAGAATTTCCCATTTGATCCATTTTTGTTGGCTCATATGGTAGAGGCTGTCCCATATAAATTTTGATCTGTTTAAACAAATATTTTTGCTTCTGTTTGATTTGAAACCACCAGAAGATTGCATATTATTTAGCCACAAGAAGGAACTTTAGTGTAAACATTCATTAATTTATTTCATAAATTCTCTAACTTTCTGAACTATCTGATTCTTAGGATAAGGAGGTAGAATTTGGAGGACCTGCACCCAGAGTTCTAAGCCTGGATGATTACTTCATCACTGAAGTGGAAAAAGAAGAAAAAGATCCAGATTCTGGAAAGAAAGTGAAAAAGAAGGTATGGTTACATCCTAATTCATTAACAATGAAAGGAGAAGTATGGCTTTTTGGGAGAAAAGAAAGAGTTCTCTGTTTTTTTAACACAAACTTTAGTACTCTGGTATGAAGTAATGACTATAAATCTCTCTCTATCCAGATGCTGACCAAAGAAGAGGTGTAGGATGATTCTTTGCTTTTGCTAACTCCATATCTCTTTTGGGGGATCTTAGGTAATGGAATATGAATATGAAGCTGAGATGGAGGAGACCTATCGCACCAGCATGTTCAAAACTTTCAAAAAGACTCTTGATGATGGCTTTTTCCCTTTCATCATCCTGGATGCCATCAATGACAGAGTTAGACATTTTGACCAGTTTTGGAGTGCAGCAAAAACCAAGGGATTTGAGGTAAAGACTTAAAATAATTTTTGAGTACTTTGTGTTATCATGTGAGTGCTGTATTTGTTTGCCTAACCGTTATTCATTCTTTCTTAGGTGTATTTGGCTGAAATGAGTGCAGATAACCAGACTTGTGGCAAGAGAAATATTCATGGAAGAAAGCTTAAAGAAATAAACAAGGTGATTTTTTTAAACATAGAAGGTGTTGTATTTTAAACTTCATTTAGGCTGTCTCATCTCTGGTATCTGGAATTTCTTGTTTATCCCCTTTACTTTCAAAATATCTTTTCTATCTGCTTTAGTAAATGTTTCTTATCCTTTTCAGCGGTTCTCAACCTGTGGGTCGCGAACAATGAAAATACATCCTGCATCTCAGATATTTACATTACGACTCATAACAGTAGCAAAATTACAGTTATGAAGTAGCAACAAAAACAATTTTATGGTTGGGGGTCACCACAACATGAGGAACTGTATTAAAGAGTCGCGGCATTAGGAAGGTTGAGAACCACTGAGTGAAAAAGATGGCCTAGCTCTGCCTGGAGCTAGCCTGTTAGACTTCACAACATTAGTTAATTTGTCTTGGATGCTCCTTTGGTCTTTCTTTGAATAGTTTACAGAGATAACTTGATCCTCTGAATCTCTCAATAGATGGCTGATCACTGGGAAACTGCACCTCGTCATATGATGCGTCTGGACATTCGTTCTTTATTGCAAGATGCTGCTATTGAAGAGGTGAGGGTCTTTTGCCTCAAAGGCAGTGCAAAATGACCTTTTCCTTACCCTTTTTACTTTGAAAAAGATTTAAACTACAGAAAAGTTGCACAAATAATATAAGAGCACCTGTACAACTGTGATTGAGATTCATCAGTTATTAATATTTTGCCACATTTGCCATATTCTCCCTCTCCTTCTCATTATTATTACTAGTAGGGGGCCCAGTGCACGAATTCGTGCACCTTGAAAGGAACTGTGGGCCACGAGGCTGCGGTGGGCACCGGGGCAGGTCTTGGCCCATCCTCCGTGCCCTCGCCCGGCCCCTCCCACTGTGGCCCCTGGTCCCTTATCTGCCAGCAACCCCGCTCCTGCTCCCACACACTGTTGGCGCCAGCCCCGCTTGTATCTGCTGATGGTGCGGAGCGATTGGGGCTGGTGCCAGCAGCAGGTGTGAGTTGGGCTGGCGCCAGCAGTGGGTACAAGAGGTGGCTGCCAGCCCCGATCTTCCCTCAGGAGCAGGGGGAGGTGGAGAAGCCCTGAGGGGCGATCAGGGCCGGCAGCTGCTGCTCGCACCTGCTGACGGCACCGAGCTATTGGTGCTGGCGCCCGGTGATCGGTGCCGGCACCCAGGTGCCAGCAGTGGGTGCAAGTGGCAGCTCCGGCACCAGTAGTGGGTGTGAGCGGGACCGGCGCTGGCAGCAGGTGCAAGTGCCAGGCTGGACCACGGCACATGGGAGCAAAGAATTTTGAGTAACCACCAGAGGCTCACCCCGATGACAGCCACCAGCGCCCCACCTTGGTCTGGCGCCCTCACTCACCTCCACCATCCTGCCTCGGCTTATGCCCGCCATGTTCTGCGCTCTGCTGCCTGCTGCTGATGCCTGCTGTGTTCTGCATGTGCCCCCTGGTGGTCAGCGCACGTCATAGTGACCAGTTGTTCAGTTATTCCCCCTGTCGGTCTATTTGCATATTAATCTTTTATTGTGGAACCATTTGAGAGTGAAGATGCAGATCTCATAACCATTCACCCCTCAATATTTCAGTAGGTATCCCAAGAACAAGGGCATTCTCTTACAAAACTGAATCACCTCATATAGAGTTCATATTCAGATTTCACCCTATAAATACCTCTCTAATCCATCTCCCCTCTATTTGCATTGCTACCATTCTGGACCAAGCTACTGTCATTTTACTGTTCACTATAACCTTTCTTGCATTTTTTAATTTCGATCATATACATGTTTTACTTGATTAGAAAAATGCTTGCTAAAGGTTCTTAAAGGAAATTTTAGTAATTCATAGGCATTCAAAACAGATAATTATCAACGTAGGACAGATCATTATACTCAGCTTCTTAGGAAATTGTAAAGATAGATATCCCAGAAAAATTAAAGGCAGGAATATTATTGCCTTTTATCAGTGTATTTTAAAGTTTAGGGTGTTAAAAATTAATTAGTATGTAACAGTGAGTCTGTGCTGTCTCTCTCTGGGCAACTGTGTTCATTTCAGATCTCAATGAGGGAATCAACATTTTCTTAAATGTTAACTCAGTCTTTTTTTTATTATGATTATTGGGGTGGTGTAGGTAGAGATGGAAGATTTTGATGCAAATATCGAAGAACAGAAGGAAGAAAAGAAAGATGCAGAAGAAGAGGAAAACGAACTGGTAGGAGACAGACCAACCACTTTGAACAAAGTGTCTTTTTATTAAAATTCTTAGGTGTTTAAATTCAGATTAATGGTCAGATGATTACTGTTGATGTGCACCTTAGTGGTAGAAGTTTCCATAATCATCTTCAAGGAAACTTCTGGATATTTTTTTTTTCCTGCTCAAAAAGAACCCTCTACTGTGTTATTACAAGAAAATTTTAAGAATGCTAAGAAACTTACCTTGTATTCATTCATCTATTTGTGGATGGCTTTAGGGGAGTATACGTTTTAAGAAAATCAATTACAGATCAAAGGGTATTCTTGCACTTCAGCAGATATCTGGTACAGACTACCCCATATGCATAATTTTCTCTTCTTTGCTGTAAGATCTCAAAATTGAGTTTCTGTCAACTAAGGCAGAAAACTTATTGAAGGAGGAGGCAGAGGGTTGCCATAGACTGCTGGATTTGTTCTTCTGCATTTTATGCTGTTATGTGATGGGGAAAATCATTTGACTGTGTAGGCAATGCATTTTGCTTAGGCTGATTAGAGACTTACATAGTGTGAGTTCAAAGTTACTGTGTATCTCCTGTAAATGCTTTTGATCATACGTCTTAGAGATGTTTGCCTTACTCTGTCATCATGAATATGTGACCTATAGAGTTATGTTACTTTTCTGTGTTTGGTAAATGAGGTACAGAGATTAGTGATGCCTTGGAATAGTGTTGCTTTTTAAATTCAAAGTATTATTTGTTTACTTAATATTTCAGCCCTTGCTAAAACTGCTTCTCATATTCTTCTGAAAATATACAAAGCAAGAACCATTACTCCTACCTCCCAGAGAATACAGGCTCTTTAAGGAGTGGTCCTATTAAACCCATGTCTGATATAGGGGACTCTGGATAGAAACTGTGTGTTTATATAGAGATGGTGCCTCTACGTTTCTAGATTTCATATGTGGATTAAAAAATAAGCTTTAAAGTTAATGGCATTTGAGTCTCAGTTTTTCTTTTCTTTAAATAAAGTATTTTTCTTAATTAAGTTGTATTTTGGCATATATGAGCTAAAATGTAGGCAGGAAACTCACTTAAAGGTCCACGCTGTTCTGGAATATGGCTGTTGACCTCATTAGCTACTTGCAGCGTGTGTACTAGCAAGTGATTGTGTGAGAAGTCTGTAATGTTAGCTTTCTGAAGGTCCATTTTTCTTTTGTGGAGATTCAGTTCAGGATTTGGTTCATAACATCTGATTAGCTTAGGTATAGGTCAAAATGTAGAACTTTTAATTTTTAAAAATAAAACATTTATTTTACTGTAACACTACATTTTTATATCAGAAAGCTGGTAAGGAAGCCTTAGGACTCTACCCTGCTGGACTATCTCTTTTATTTCCAAGTGGCTTAACATTTTAAGTGAGAAGATGTTGTTTTAAGTAAGAACAGGGTGTGGTTCCAGCAGGGAGAAATTAATATATTTGTTTTGTTTATCTTTGTTATAAAACTTCTCTTAGCCCACTCAAAAATGCAGATTTCAGATCTTCTACTATTGGGTTTTATTCCAAGAGTAAAAGATTCTAATATACTTATTTTGCTTATCTCTGTTATAAAACTTCTCTTAACCCATTCAAAAAGGCAGAGTCCAGATCTTCTACTACTGGGTTTTATTCCAAGAGTAAAAGATTCTTGATAAATTTTAACCAAAGGGTTAAGAGCAAATCTCATGTCATTCATACCATTTTATTGAAATTCTCAATAAACTTTGCATTTTGTACTATGTACTTATTGATTACTATAGCTGGGTGAAAGCCAAACTTTTCTTGTTAAGAGAATTTGGGGGCGGGGAAGAGAGATCATTGGTTTGATATTTTGCCTTCATTAGTGCTTCAGTGAATATAGTAGATGTGACTCAGAATTTATAATTATTGTAATGATGCTTAAGGTTTTCAGATGATTTTTGAGGTATAACTTGTACAAATTTCATCAATACTTAATTAACTTCTAACACCATCACTTTAGCATAGTTTTGTCTTGGTTTGTTCTTAAAATGTATTTGAAAAAGATGGTATAATTTATAAACCTGAAATACTGTCTAATGAGTTGAAATTGAATTATTCATTTGGCTTAAAGACTAGAAATGTATAAGACTTGTAGGTTTCCTGGAAGAATGATTGATGCTCTATTAAACTCTTACACAGATATTACTGTCATGAAATGTTCAACATACTTTGCAACTTATCTACCTGTGTGTTAGTCTGTATTATGAAATTACCTGTGTGTCAGTCTATATTATGAAATTGAACATTCCCAATAGTCAAGAGATATATTGATTCTTAAATGATGCTGACACCTTTGTTGAATCTGTTCTATATTATTATAAGTCCTAGTACTTAAGTTCTGTATGTTAGGGTCTAATAGAGAACAGAGTCCAAATGAAGGAAAAGGGGAATCATAGTAAATTACATGGAAAAAGCATACATTTACTTGCCAGGTTATAAACTGAAAGGATTACTACATAGTTATATAGGTACATTGGGAAATTTGAAAATCTTACGGGACTTTGTTTGAAATAAACCAACCCATCATTTGTTAAATAAGACGTAAATTGCCTGTGGAAGTTTCTGGTTTTTCAGGTAATAGGAAAATGTAATTTTAGAAGACATGAGAAATAATCATCAGTTTCCAGATTACAAAAAAGAAATGCTCTGAAGTCGATTCAGTAAAATTAACCTTTGTAAGATCTACTGCTAAATGGATGGAGTCATTTAAAAATTAAGTTGAACTTCATAGTTGTGTTCAGTGATACCAAGTTTTCTCTTTTCTTTTGAATATTTAAAATTATGCTGGACTATAAAGTAGCTGTCTTGAAAAACACTCTGGACCTCATGCCTACTATCACTTTAGAATAGCAATTGAATTGAGCAAATAACCTAGCTAGTATTAGAAATCCTCTGCTACTCTGAATGATATTAATATTAGCACAGTAACTACCATACATTCTCACCATATTTACTATACAGCTGTTGTTCAGACTACAGTTGTGTGTCCTGAACTGGAGCTGCCTCTAAGCACCTTCATGATACTATTCTGAAGTGACTACTCTGAAATCTGGGCACTGCAGATTTATGAATTTGGAAATTCAGTTTCTTCAAAGATAATGAGATTGTGTTTTCCCTAAAGATATATTTATAACTAGTGAGTGGAAGCTGAATCCATTCCCAATTTTAATGCTTTTCCAGTTCAAAAGTGATATGCATGTATGTGTCTCTTTCTAACCCTTCGAGCTTCTCTCTGTGTACAATTTAGGGTTACATTCCGAAAAGCAAATGGGAGATGGACACATCTGAGGCAAAGCTAGGTGGGTATTTCCTTTTTCCTGTTTTTATATGTGATACCTGATGGTAATGGTCATAGATCTTTCTGCTTAAGAAGAACAGATTCCCCAAAAGTTCTGCTTAAACCAAGCTTTTGGCCTACCTTACATCCTCAGTCTGTTTTGCTAGCTTTCATAACTAGTTTAACTAGTTTTATCTTGTGACAGAGTGAAAGAAGAGCATTTTAAAGGAACTACCTTCAATACAACTTAAAGTTTTTAGAGTAAGTGGAGATAAGTCATAAATGTAGTAACAAAATACTGTCACTTCGGAAATTCATTCTTTAATATTAATCAGAAATGTTAGTGCCGATGAGATTTCTGCTTTTCTAAAAGAGTAACTGCAGCCCAACATTGAACCAGATTATGAACACTTTATGTAGTAATAATAGTAAGAATAAATAGCGAAACTTAAAAATTAATTAATTAAAGGGCAGTTATTTTCCTTGTATAATAAATTAGAGTTTCTAGATGGGGAGCGGTAGACATATAATTTAGGTCTTTGAAGAGCCTGCTTTATAAGATTCCACTTATATTTTCCTTCAGCTTGCCTTTAGTGCTAGATTACAAGGTTAACTGGTTAAAATGATTATCTAAATCAAAAATTGGAGTTGCTTAGTGTGAGGTTATCTGCCAACAGAAAATCATGCATATCCACTGGATTTTCCTCCACTATTTCAAAACATTTTTTCAGGGTTCTTTGTTTTTGTTTTTACCTTACTTAAAGAGAACCATTTAACATGTGGATTAAGATATGACAATAAATAAGAAAGTGTGATAAGGACTTTTTGAGAAGATTGACTTTACCAGTGTATGAAGTATGGTTGTCGGTCTTCATGTTTCTCTTCCTGGTTATCATGCTATTATTGCAGAACTAAAGTAACTATCTAAAGATCATAAAATCATAGAATAAATTTGAGTCATTTAGCTGCTTCACTGTTTGGGGCACATTGTGTTTCTGACATAAGAGGGTGTCCATTTTACATACAATCTCATAGGCTATGCCTTTTATTTTGCCCAACTGATGACATTTGCAATTGATGTTGACCAGATCCTATGTCAAAAGATAATTCCATAACTGTAGTATTACTGTATTATTGGGATAGTTACTTTGTGTAAAATCTAGAATTTTTTCCTAATGTATGTCATGTGAAAATTGTATGTGGTTGCTGACTTATTCTTCCACTAGTCTTCCCTCTGTGGGAAATCTTAATAACCATCTATCTCCTTTTCTAAACTTTTATAGCATTTATAAGTGTTTAAATGCTATTAAATATGTAGGAAAATAATAATAATCACAATTTACTTTTAATAATAATAATGCTCTAGATCTTCTTATTTTGACATTAGATTAAGAATGTTGGAAGTTCTGTGTTTTTAGGATAACCTGTAAGACTATAAAGATCATGTCCCTCTTTTTTGGTTCTCTAAATAGTGTTTATATTTGAGGGCAAAGAGAAATCATAAAGAGACAAAGGGATTGTAAAAGCGATAAATATGTTAAATGACTATGTAACCAGAGGCCTTAAACTTGAACCCATCTATTTTCTGTTTTCCTTCCTAATTTTTAAAGAGAAAGGAAAATGGAATTTAGTAATGATTCAAGAAAATATGCTGTTGCCCAGTCCATGTGGCTCCTGTGAACTGGGAGGTCAGGGTTCGATTCCGGTTCGTTTCCTGGTGAGGGCACGTGCCCGGGTTGCAGGCTTGGTCCCCAGTGGGGAGGATGCAGGAGGCAGCTGATCAATTATTCACTCTCATCATTGATTTTTCTAATTCTCTCTCCCTCTCCCTTCCTCTCTGAAATTAATAAAAATATATTTAAAAAAAGAAAAAGAAAATATGTTATTAATCTTGGTATTGATTTCTAGAAAAAATTCTGGCCTGTCTACCATTTGCTTCTCAGAAAATACATTTTATACATTTATACAAATTCAGTCCATTTTAAAGACAAAATGTTACACAGTGAATTCCAGAAATAAATTTGTTAAATAAACCATTTCAATTAAAGGCACTGAAGATCTAGTAATGAATCTAGAAAATAAATTCTAACATATTTGCAGTTGAGTTTTTATTTATTTTTAATAAGAGTGACATTGATGTTTCATGTAATGACTTGCTTCTTGCACCACCTTGTTATCTTGAGACATAATCTACCTGTGGAGGAAGACCAATTGAGTGTGAGCATTCTTGAGAGTGCTTGCTTCTTTGAGATAGGCCCATGGAACCAACTGAAAAGAAGATTCTTCTCTAAAATATGAAGATCTTTGAGAATTAGCCTATTTATGTTGCCTTCCTTAACATAACAAATTCAGTAAATTTGATTACCAGGTATAATTTTTTCTTTTGAGTACTTTACCAACATTCTTATGTTACTCTTGGTAACTTGATAAAACTGAATGGAAACATTAAGCTTTAGCAGTGTCTCATTGAGCCAGAAGAGCTGAATTTGTAACTAGGAATTTTGATTCACAAATGAGTCAGCCAATGAGAAAATACTCATCTAAAATCTTTCAAGGAGTGTGTTAAATCTCATTGCAGACTCTTGATCTGTGTTCATTAAGTACAGCATACAGTTCAGCTTCTGTTTGAGTGTTGCAAATTAGAAGTGGTGTAATTTAAAAACATTCAGAACTGGCCTGCACTACATCTGGCCTGAGTATCATAAAGTTGTTGAAAACTGTGTCTCTTCAGTCACACCTGACTCCTTTGCATCTGAGACCCAGGCACCCTAATGCACATCAGATGCTGGAATTTAGCCTGGAAGCTACTTAAGTTCCAATGACATGATTTAGGTTTCTGCATATCAAGTCCTTTTGCTTTTCTCATCTCCGTCATTTGTCTCTGCTTATGAGTTATTATGTGTTAGCCTTCTATGTGTCAGGAAGTTTCATCTCTTCACAATTGGAGTGCAGTTATGATTTGAATAAGCACATAACCCTTCTATGGTTCACTGTAAACAAATGTTCAGGAGCATCATTTATTTGGAAAATACATAGGTGTATCTAAATTTTTTTTTGTTGCTCTATAATAATATATACTGTCTTGAAGATGTGGTAAAATTCTGTGACCAGTCAGGTTGGATATTTAAACCTTCATCTTCATATTAAACTTCATCTTTTGAAACTCAAACCTCTGAAAATCATAAGTAATGAGTGTATTGGACACCAGTTGTCTTCTGTAACTAACACCCCAGATTCCTCTCCCCTCGCCTTATGCCATACATGTGTGTTTGGGTTCCCAGGAAGCCATGTGGAAGAGATATGAACTTACTTCACCCCAAGAAAGAAACTTTAAACATGTTGTGCACGATCAGATTTCAAATTAAACATGACAAACAAGGGTGTTCAGACTAGACTACATATTCTGAACTTCCATGTTGCAAATGGAGAAGGCCTGGTCTGTAACGCCTGTCGTGTACGTAGTGTAAGAGAAAACGTTCTTGCAATTTTCACACTGTCCTGCATTGCTGCTTGGCCATGCTTATTCTTGGTATTGATTCGTGAAACTTTCCTTTGAAGTACGTTAATGTCAAAGTTGATCTTACTAAGTTTGGAAATCCTTTGGAGTTCATTTAATAAAAAGTGTATGAGAGCTTCCTACTCTTCTGGTTATACTCTACACTGTTGAACTGAGAACAGTTTTATGGTTTGTGGGACTTTATTGGTTTTCTAATACTATGTCCCTGTACAATCGAAGGGTCACTTCTTTAAGATCCTGTATAATATGGCCTGTCAGATACATGTGGATAGAGCCATTTGGTACAACATGTGATTTACAGAGGTTAAGAGACTATTTCTGTTTAACTCATCCATGTAAAATATTTCCAAAGTAATATGATAAAAATTTCCTGAGTTTTGTAAAGTGTTGTAGTTTGCCTTGCTGGTTTTTTAAATACTATTAGTTTTATGGGGGAGACGTTTAGGAAATAAAGCTTTGCCAAGTATGCAAAATCTTACTGGTTTTTGTAGCCTGTATGGTATGGTTCAGTTAGTTGTGTGTGAAACTTTTACATTTGAAGCATAAACTCACCCTCTCTCCTACCACTGCTTCCATTGTACTTTTCATATCAAGTTCTCTCCAACTTGACGCCTACCAGCTTTCTATTATATACACTCAGCACCCTTTATGGAGTCTAATGAAGTGTAAATATTGAGTGTTCTGAAGTATTTAGATTTTCCTTTATTGACCTGCTTAATAATAGTGTGTTTATGTAACCACAAATGATTCAAAAGTTTTGTGCTTCAAAGTAACTAAAATATATAACTCTTAATATTTCACATGTAGAAATCAAAATCAGTATTAACCAATAAAAAAGATCACACACACAAACAAAAGACCACACATTTTCATCATGTGTTCTTCTTGAAGACACCTAAACTTGTATCTCATCATTTTTGAATCAGCAATCCCTATCATTTAATTGATTACACTTTGGGAGCCTTGAAAAAGATTGAGGATTCAGAAAGAAAATTCAGGTCTGGTCACTTTGGCTGACTAGCCCTTTGCCTCAAAATGGTCAACAGTACTACATGGTATAACCAAAGAAAGTGGTGATTTGTGCAGTCAACTTACTCAGAAACAATAACTCATGGTGAATCTTCTCACAGAGGTCAAAATCCCAAGAAACTGTTCATCTAAAACTTTTTTTAAAACATTAGCTTGGCTCATTACGTTTTTGGTAGTACTTTTCATATGACACAGTATCACACATGATTGCAGATCAAACGGGTGGTATTAATATTGTGTTAAAGAAAAAAAGAATGGAAGAAAAAAAAATTTTTTAATCCAACTTTGCGTTTTCCTTGAACATCAGAGCTGAAGTGTTGTGTTGGGGCAGAGGGTGGGGTAGAGGACAAGAAAGCCATGAGACAAGTGCCTTTCTTGCTCTGCCCGTATTTGTTACTTAAACTAACATCATGTAATGGCTACCAGTATGAACATCAAATAAATAATGGAAATTGCACAGACCTTGATATTATCTCAGCTGAGAAGATAGTTTGGATCTTCAAGTAATGCTGCTCTCAGAAATCTGGATGTGCCCTCTGACAGTGTTCCAGCCTTCTTTTCCCTTGTTTGTGTGTCATGCGCAAACTCACACTCTTCCTTAATGCTGCGGCTCTGTGTTTGTCCCTCAGACAAGTTGGATGGCTTGAGAACTGGTACTAAAAGGAAACGTGACTGGGAGGCAATTGCCAGCAGAATGGAGGATTATCTTCAGCTCCCTGATGATTATGATACTCGTGCTTCTGAGCCTGGGAAGAAGAGGGTAAGAGACTTTGTCACTAATTGCCAACAGATAAAGGGCCCTTTTGGGCATCTGGTTTTTGAAAGTTATAAACATGAATGCTATTTTTGTTTCAATATATTTTTATTGATTTCAGAGAGGAAGGGAGAGGAAGACAGAGATAGAAACATCAACGATGAGAGGGAACCATTGATTGGCTGCCTCTTGCACGTTGGACTGAGCCAGTAACCCAGGCATGTGCCCTTGACAGGAATCGAACCTGAGACCCTGGGGTCCGCAGGCTGATTACTCTGTCCACTGAGCCAAACCGGCCAGGGCTGAATGCTATTTTTTTTATAGCAATGTAGTTTATTCTATATCATATTACACGTCAGAAAAATGAGTCAGATTTTACAAATTAGCAGCACAAAATGTACACATAACTTAAAAATGGAGAACAGAAGTGACTAGCATGTTGTCAACCTTAAAGGACTTTGGCGTGGCCCCTTGTGCCATTTTGTCATGGGGCAAAAGAGCCAGGTGCAGAGAAAAGTGTTAAAGAGAATTTATGGGACTTCTTAATGGATTAGCTGTATAGAATCCAGTAGTGGATAGAATCAGGGGTGGCTCTTCTGGTTCTGTCCATAAGAACTCCATGTATGTGGTGCCATTTACTGAATTGGAGAAAAAACTGGAAGAGCCATAAGTTTGAGAGTCAAAAGTCGTAAGTTCAGTGAGGGACCAATTAAGTTAGAAATGATAATAGGACTCAGGACTCCAAAATTTAGAAGTTCAGGTAGAGGTAAATGTTTCAAGAAGTAAAGAGTAGTCCATCATTAAATGATACAAAGAAGACAGGTACATTGGGAACAGAGAAATAGCCATTGAATTTGGCACATGAAGATCACCGATGATTGATCAATAATCAATCACATTTTCTTTGAGAATTGAAGGACAGAAGCCAGTTTGGAGCACATTGAAGAAGGAATAGGAAATGAAGAAGTACAGACAGCAAATGTAGACAACTTTTTTTTTATGTATATATTTTTATTGATTTCAGGGAGGAAGAGAAAAGGAGGGGGAGAGATAGAAACATCAGTGAAGAGAGAGAATCATTGCTCAGCTGCCTCCTGCATGTCCCCTTCAGGGATGGAGCCCACAATCCCGGGCAGGTGCCCTGACTGGGAATGGAATCATGACCTCCTGATTCATTGGTCAACCACACCCGGCCAGGCTAGAAAACTTTTTTGAAGAAGGTTTGTTATAAAGGGGAGCAGAGAAATTAAGTTGGATAGGTCTTCCACATAGATATCAAATTCAATAAAAGTGATATTTGTGAATATTCTTCAAAAAAAAGTAACAAAGCAAAAGGGATCATATTATATAGAGGCCTGGTGCACGAATTTGTGCACAGGAGGGGGCCGGGCCGGTATGGGGAGGTGGGAACTCGGGAGGTTGGGGGGGCTCGATTGGGACCCCGATTGGGCCGGTTGGCCACCATAGTGCACATCATAGCGGCCAGTTCCAGTAGTTCTGTTGTTTGGCTTTTATATATATATAGATGATCTGCTTAAGCCTTTTCCAGCGAATCTGTCTATCTTTCTATATAAGTACCTACTTAAATGGTTTCCTTGCATGCCATATTTGGTTGTACAGTCAATCATTTATCCAGTCCCTTGTTGGTAGATACTTACACTGTTTTCATTTTATTGCTAATATAAATACTATGGTGAAAGTCATGGAGTATATGTCTTGGTGTCTCTTTGAAAGTATTTCCCTAGATTTTTAGCACTAAAATTGCAAGCTCATAGAGTGAGATTTATCATTTCTGACAGAAATTGTGAGATTATTTTCCAGAAAGGTTACATCTATTTATACACCCTCGTGTCAGTAAATGCCTATTTTTCCATACTTGCCCCTGCAGTGCTGTTATCAAACTTTTCACAATCTGATAAGTGAAAAAAGGTACCTCATTTTACATTTCTTTACATAAGAATGAGGTTGGGTATCATTTCTTTATACATCATTGCTTTTTTATGAATTTCCTCAGTACTTTACTAGTGAAAGAACACTTATTGTAAGAGAATAAAACTTCATTATGGTAGATGCCATTACAGAGAACTCCAGGTTTTGAAGCTCTTTCACATACTTCATAGTCCCTATCCCCTGCCCCAACCCACCCCCTTTGTCTACGTAGCTTGAGGAGTTGGGGAAGGGAGATCTGATTAATGGCCTTCTTTATGTGCTCAGCTCCACCCAGGAACTACTTGTATTGACACCTCTTATTCCACGTTTAAGGTTGGGGCAACAGAATAAAAATAACTTCTTGGGAATGATAATTTGGTGTAGTTCTGGTAACAAATAATCTCAAATGAGAAATATTTTTTTCTATTTTTCTTTAAAGTGGCTCCACTTGAACTCCACCCCTGCCTCACACCCTCATTTCAAATAGTTCTAACTCCCAAACCACTCATCAAAATCAACATCAGAGCACCAGGAGATCTTACAGGTAGCAAGGAATACAGAATTCATTGTTCATTCCTTTCCTGGGCTCTCTTGATTTCTATAACTCAGCTTTTTACAAATACCAGGCAGGTTCCTGGGATTAACTTCCACTATAAGAAAAGATCATTTAGTAGAATTGACCACATTAGGATTTTACCAAAATGGTAAGGTTTTAAAATGTAATTTATTTTTTTAAAGTTTCTCTTGCTTAATTGGGTATAAAATGGTAGCTCAAGTGGACTTTCAGTTTATTTCTTTGATGACGGCGGAAGATGAACATATCCCTTATTTTATTTGCTGAACTCACTCATTTTAGAAATATTTTTAGTGACAGTGGATGAAATATACGTACCTCCAAATTTTCAATGTTAACATTTTTCTGTTAATAGTTAAGATAAATGGCCAAAAAATTGAGACTGTAAATCTCAATAACAGTACCTCTAGGAGGGACACTGACATTTAAGAAGCCATTTCTAGCTGAAAGTCATTATTCTATAGGCACTGCCCAGAGATGCCACAGAAGAGTAGACAGAGCTAGCTTCAGAGGAACCTGTGTGCTTGATTTTATTCTGTAGGGGAAGGATTCAAAACATGAGAGTTACAACTGTGTCTTTTAAGGAGAGCACTCTAGCAGAATGGATTGAGGGAGTGAGAATGCAGGTTAGTGCTTGCTTTAGGTTAAACAAAAAACAACAACAACAGGTCAGTAAATGAGTTACAGGAGTTGGAAGGAACAGGACTGAGCTGAAAGCTGAACTGTTTGGGAGCTGCAATGGTGAGGACTTGGTGATTAACTAGAGAGTTCTTTCTGTAACATAAGAATTTGCCTTTTTCCAATTCTTCCAGTTAATTTCTAATTTTTTTAACTGGCTTCATGTTAGTTGTCCTATCTCTTAAAATACCCAGAGATGGGAAAGGCCTTTTGCATATTTATTTTTCCTAAAGCCCAGCCTAATGCTGTGTTCTTTCCAGGTGAGATGGGCAGACCTGGAGGAAAAGAAGGACGCAGATAGGAAAAGGGCCATAGGTTTTGTGGTCGGACAGACTGATTGGGAGAAGATCACAGATGAAAGTGGTCACCTGGCTGAAAAAGCCCTCAATCGAACCAAATATATATGAGACTTTGTTTCCAAACGAAGTCATTGTTCCTTAAGGTAAGGATACATAGTCATACAAGTCCTGCTGTGTGGTTGATGAAGGGTTTGAGATAAAGTAGACAGCATGCTTTGTTAAAAATGCTTCTGTATTGAGTAAGTATATTCCAGCTACCAACATTTATAAAACGTTATTCTAAAAGGAAGTATGCATTCTGTAGATTTGTGAAGGAGTGGAGCACTGAAATACTAAGGTCTACTGAATTTCCCTGGCGTGACAGCCTTTTCTTTTCCTTCCAGATGGTTCGCTTTGAGGTGATCTGAAGCCAAGGCTTCCTGGAGCTTCGTTGTGTGTCACCTTGCTTCCACGGTTCAGTTTTTGTTTTGTTTCTACTGCTTTAGTTTTTTAAAGTTCTTCAGTGTCCCCAAGAGGTATTAGGATCTTGCTGTACCTAAGCAAGATATTAATTTTTTAAATAAACTATTGGGGAGGGTGGGAGTAATAGCTTAACTGCTGGAAGCAGGTGGGGATCTGCTGGAGGATTCTGACAGAAAATATTTTCTCCACTGTACAATGTCACGGACTATCTCTATCATTGTTGCTTTGTGGCTGTTTTTGTTTTTTACTGTATGTAACTGGTAGCTGATTGTACTAGGATTAAAAACAATAAACTTTCATGATAAAGCCAATGAGATTCATGGGCTGTACAGCATGGGTCCCTTTCTCTTGTCTTCTTAATTTTATGTTTATTGCTTTTTTAAATGGTGTGTTCCAATTACATGCTAGCCAAACATCCCCAAACCTCTTCCGCATTGAATATTAAATAGCTCAATGATTCCATGGTACATGCTGTAACACAAGGCTCAGTGATGTTCAAAACACTCACCTTTGTTTTATTGCTGGTTTTTTTATCTGAATATCGCAAAGACCAGTACAGACAATTTCAAATAGTCACCTGTTCCCTGGAGTACATCTGTTCTGTCACATGATGTCTTATTATTTTAGTTTTTGATCCTCTCTTTGTCCCTCCCTGTTTCCTGCTCTCCCTCTTTTTACTTTCTCCCTTGATGCTGTTATGTTTTTATTTTCCTTGCTCTGACTTTGACACCTGGTGGCCAGAACTAATGTACTCCATGGAACTCAGGAGCCTATTGCCTTACTGCTAAACTTGAATTGTTGATTTTTTAATCAAAGTTGCAGGGAAGGAGTATGGAGATGCAGAGCCCTCTGGCAGGCAGCCTTTAAGCCTGTCAAGTTTTCAGGTTCCTGCCAGATTGCTCGTGATTGGGAAGCAGGGCCTTCACAGATTCCTCTCTTGTGGATAGTACCAGGAGGAACCTAGAACATGCAGACCTAACAAACAAATAGCTTGTATAAAAATAGGAAAGAAGATCTTTTTCCTTTTTCATTCTGCAAAGAAAAAATGTCATTTTCTAGATGAGAGGAGACACAGAAGAGCTTTCTTCCTCAAACACCATTTCTGCTTTGTAATCCAATTCAGCAAGTCATAAATCTGTTCACAAAAGGGCTTGAATATTTTTAAATGCTCACTTTTGGACTACAGGCAAAAACCTTAGTTTTATGACCTATATTAAATACTGTGTGTATAGAGATCATATTTATTAGTATTTGAATAGTATCATTTTCGGTTCAAGAACTTGAAATTAAAGTACTGAAGACTAATTCAGTGGGAACTCCAGACAACTTTCTGTACTTTTATCCTCCCTGAAATTCTGAATGTTTACATATAAGAGGCGTTAAGTTCATTAACAAGTCAATATTGAATGTACAAATTGCTACATTAAATAGCTCCCCCCCAAAAAGTAACAAAAACAAAAAAAACCCTCCCACTGTTAGTAATGTTTAACAAGCTACTTAGGTTGCTTTTGGCCAACAATACATGTGTATGTACTGATCTTTCTCAGCCGCCTTTATTGTGTTTGGTGAAGGTACATCACCGGGTAACCAGTAGAATTATTGTTTGTAAAAAGACCACAAAATGTGTTCTCTAGTTCAGAAGAAAACAGAGGCATATATGTTCTTATAGAGAATGTTTTACTTTCAGTCGTCGGAACCTTTTAGTATTTTGGCTGGCAGTGTTCAGAATGCCAATGAAATAAGAAGTGGTACTCTCCCATGAATCACTTTAAATTCAACATGTTTTTGCCTTGCAGCGATGGCTTCATGTCTATGATCTTTTGTCAAGAGGGGCTGGGGAAGAGTGAACAGAATCAGAAATGGTCTCTGCCAGTTTTTGGAAGATAAGGATTAAAATGGCCGTAGGGCCCAGCAGGCAGGGCTCAAAAATTTTATCAATTGCTTCATCTGTATTTCAGTGGTTGAATGTCAACCTATGAACCAAGAGTCACAGTTTGATTCCTGATGAGGGCACATGCCCGGGTTGCAGGCTTTATCCCCAGTGTGGGGCATGCAAGAGGTAGCTGATTGATGATTCTCATCATTGATGTTTCTCTCTCCCTCTCACTTCTTCTCTGAAAGCAATAAAAATATATTAACAAACAAGTAAAATGGCCTTAGGGAATGAACATAGAATGTTGCCTACTTTAAGATACTGGTATAGCAAATAATTTCAATGAAAGGAGATTAATGAAGAAATATTAGGCACCAAAAGGAATGAAACAGAGACTGTCATTTAATACTTAACGTTGCTAGTCCTATATGAGACTGTTAAGAAATTCTTTAATTTGCATTATCACTAGAAGCAGAATAGAATAGAAAGTCCAAGAATATTTTGGAGAAATTTGGTGTAGGTAGGAAATGCCTTGGTAGCACAAGTATTTTAAATTTATTAAGAGATGTTCTTGGGATACAGAAGACCAAACTTGGGGTTTGTTTATTTGTGAGCATTTTACTGTTATTTTTATTAGCATTGTTTTTCTTATCATCTCAGAAAACTGCTTGATGCCGTTTTTAAAATTTATATTTTAATCCTTTTAAGTTTATTTAAAATTTTGTGGGGTTTGTGTCTTAATACAAAATTGGCTGATTTGGGGGCAAGTTCCTGATATCTTTAATGTTTCAGATCTTCTAAACTAAATGTAAATCCTCTCACTTCAAACTCCCTGTGAAAGTAACTTGGTAGATGAGATGCGGAGACTTTTCTATTTGGGAATCATTTATTTAGGGTTAAGTTGACATGGTCAAAATATGTTGTGACTGAACACAGAGATCAAAAGCTATCAATAATATACAGTAGTCTGTTGATGCTTACTTGATTCACATAATTTTCTAGAAGTTTTAACTTGATTCAGATATCAGTAACTAAGTCAGAAGTTCATTGACAAAGATGAAATCTTAAATTTTCTAGGTGGATTTATTTCTCTAGTGAAAGAATTCTAAGAGTTGCTTGGGCAAACCAAGATAAATGCCTTTTCATCTGGAGACCAAGCATGAACTCTGAATTGGGTTGACTAAAAAGTTCAACCTAGCTTAACTTACTTTGGAGGCTACTCAGCTTTTTGTTAAGTATTATATCTTCCTAACTATGCAGATTTGCAGGTACAGTAGGTCCTCGGGTTACAACGGAGATTTGTTCCTACGGCGCAACGTAACTCGATGTTCGCCATAAGTGGGAACCCACCTACATAAGCACCTACGTCACTCACATGGAGCACATACACAGCAGTAATGAAGTGAAACAGCAAAAAAAATTTAAAAGGTAACAATTCCTGACCTTTACTTATGGTAAATAAATAATAAAAAACATAAAGCACATATGTACATACGTCGAAATGACGGAATTTTTTTTTTTTTTAATAAATGGAGATGGCGATGTAACCACGAAACAATCTACGTCAAGTCTGACGTAACCCAATGACTGCCTGTAGTTTGGTAATAATAGGTGTCTACTGCCTGGCATACTACTAGGATTGTAAAAAGCAACAGGCTGTCACAGTTTTTTGTTTGTTTTTTGGTCTTAACAATCATTCAAATAATGTATAGAACATTACCATTCTCATTTCTTCCCTCCCCCTTCTCTTTTCCTTTCTAACCCCCTCCCCCTTTTCACTTTTCTTTCTAATTTTTCCAAAGGTACCTTCCTATTAGGAGTTTTACTGAAAATTTTATCAATTGCTTCATCCGTATTTCTATTCTTTTATGGCATGGGATATATATTGTGAGGGTGTCTTTCACTACAGTTTCATCACGTGTAGGTTTGTGTGTCCACCCCCATCTTCCTCCCACCCTCCACCCCCATCTCTGACTTGGCATCTAGTAATATGTTCTCCATTTCTGTAATTTTATAATTTAAAGACTTACATAAATGAAATCAAATAGTATTTAATACTTTGGTCTTGGCTTTTTGGCTTTATTCACTTGGCGTAATTCCCTTGACATTCATTCAAGTTGTTATATGTATTAATTGTTCCTTTTTGTTCTTCCCATAATTTAATATACCTGGTCTCTACTGATGAGTATTCATGTTCTCTTTTGCTCTTATAAATTGTGAATTTCATGTATTGTCATCACTCTGCAACTTCCTATACTTGTCTAATTTCTGTCAATGAAGGAACACAACTAATGGCATCCTGTACATATACTGCGCGTGTTCTGTATGATGTACTGTTTCCTCAACTCTCCCTATAGCTTCCTGTTTCCATCCTTTAAAAATGATAACTATATTAAGGCCCAGCTCTCATGATACCTTCTCCCTAAAGCTGTTTCTGATTTTCCTCTCTTGCTCCCTCTTTCCAGTTCTTACAGAGCTTTGCCTGTATTTGTCCTTGATCTTAATTTGCATTCCTAGTAGAGTAACTTATATGCCTGCCTAGTCTACCTTCCCCATCCCTTCCCACTCTTAAATACAAGCTCCCAGATATCTGTTATGTACATTTGATGCTCAACAAGCTTATTTAGAATTGATGATGTGGTAAATTTAAATATAGGTTAATACATGTGTAATTTACAAAACTCCAACTCCTGTGTTTGCTTTTTCACTGCCTCTATCTTTCAGTTGGTGGCATATCCACAAGTATTATATAAACTGGACATCACAAATTGAAATGCTTGCTATGAACAGGAAGATGTAATTGGGAGAATTGGCCAATAGTTTCATAACAGCATGTAATATTCCTTCATCAGAAGCATACTTTGCTTGCAAATTAGACATGTAAAATATTCTTTATTCTATGGAAAAATACCCTCTTTCCCATTTTCCTTGAAACATTTTGACAATCTGTGTATCTTTAGTTTTCCCACTTTGGGTAGAGCTAAAGTACAAGTATCAATTTTCTAATTGACACTACTACTAGTATAAGCAAAATAACAGCAGAAGCAGAATGATAATGGCAACTGACTCTCAAGCTCAGTGTTAGGGAGCAATGGGGCATGGTAGGGTTTGAGGTGATGCAGAGTGCTTGCCCTATCTCAATGAGACAGTTCTTCTCCAGCCAGAGGTTGCCATAAGCAAAGTAGACCCAGTGTTACCAACTGAGGATAAAGTGGAAATCTGAGTTTTTATGTGAAATGGTCTTTTCAAAATACTATGGGGACAATATAGTAAAGGCAAAACAAATCACATCTGGAGGCCACACAGTACCTACAGGCCGTCATTGTGGGACTCTGGCATATACCATGAAGGATATACCATAACAATTCTGAAAGACAATTGTTGCAAAGATATCTATAGGAGAGGAGACACCCAGTTATATAGATTGTAAGTACGTTGACTAGCACCTTTCAATTGATATTTTGGAATGAGCAATTCTGTTTTCATTGAGTGAGATGGCAAAACATATATAATATGCAGATGTTGAATTTGCAGTGGGTTGGTTGGTTTGTTTTGTTAATCCTCACCCAAGGATATTTTTTCATTGGTTTTTAGAGAGAGTGAAGGGAGAGGAAAAGACAGAGAGAGAAACATCAATGTGACTCTCACATAGGTTGGTTGCCTCCTGCACATGCCCCTGCTCTGCTGCAAGCTATGTGCCCTTGACTGGAATTGATCCTGGGACCCTATAGTGCTGTGGCCAATTCTCTATCCACTAAGCAAAACTGGCTAGAGCTGCAGTGGGTTTATTTTTGTCCATTGCTTGCTTTTAAATGGAAGCATATACATTACTCCCTCTTTGGGTAACATCCATTTATCAAGATGCAGGTAAGCACCTAGTGTGTGCTCAAGTAAATAGTGGCCACACACCTATCCCAGAGGAAGAAGACGGCAAGAATTCCCTCCGGTAAAGTAGAGCAGCTGAACAGCCACACCTGGATGTGAACTTGACCAGAATATCCTGCTCTTGACTCTCCATTGCTTTCTACTAATTTCCACCGGGGGAAAAGGGTGTGTGTCATTTTTCTGTTGGTGCCTGTGTCAAGGTGGGTATACCTTTGCTGTGTTTGGTTTCTTAAAGTACTTTTTGGGCATTACCTTTTCTCAATTCATTTCAGCCATAAAATATGAATTCATACTTATTTATGAAATGTAAATACTACAAATAATATTAACATACACCCCTCCATTAAGCAATAGACATCTTAAAACCTTAGAGGTGATTGCTATTACCGTTTTGGAATGTGGCTTTGCAAACCTTTTTTGTGCATTTATAAAACATATATATCTATGAGGATATAGTTTTACTGTTTATCACGAGTGATAGTCTTTACATGTTCTGCAGATCCACTATGTCGTGTGTGTGTGTGTGTGTGTGTGTGTGTACATACTCATATATGTGTATATATTCCATGATATGTACCTAACCTAGGTTATTTTTCCTTATTTTGGACAGTTTTACAGTGTTATAATAATGTTCCATTGAACATCCTTGTAAATGTCCCTTTTAGGCATGTTCTCAAGTTTTCTGGGGAAAATACAGAAAAAATTGAATTACTGGGCTATAAGGGAAGCAAGTCCTTTTATGTCTTAATATCCACATGTGTGTTATAGAGAGAGTCCTAATGTCCACGGTATGAAGAATTCTTATATTTTAAAATTCCAGTTTTATATGATGCTCTCATTTGAATTGTGCTCTTTAAATCAACTGGAATTGATATGGATAAGCAAACTAAGTTCTAAATATTAGCCATAGTTCAAACCTAATAAGCTTATGGGAATAGGTGCTGTGTTTCAATGATAGGGAAATTAAATTGCCAATTGAGGAGATAATCTCCCTTAATCATGAAGTTCTTTTTCTCAAGTTTTTCTCTGATCCTTTTGGAATTTTGACAGCTGGATACACAGGTGCTATGAATATATGTTTTCACATCACACATTTTTAATACTAGTTTAAGTAATTGTGAAAATAAAGGTCTTAATACTGTACCCTTGTTTGTTGAGAAAAAGTTTAGTGAAGTCTGGAATACCCACTTTTCTTGAGAGGATCTAGTTCATTTATTAAACCTTTTAAAGAATATTCTTTACACAGATAACTATTATCAGAAGTGAAAGATGGGGACATCACTACAGATCCCATGGATATTAAAAGGATAACAAAGGAACAACTCTTTGCCCACAAATTTGATAACGTAGTTGAAATGGACCAATTTCTTGAAAGTCATGTCTTCCAAACACAAGAAAAAATAAACAACTTGAAGAAATTGAATTAATAATTATTAACCTTCCAAAAGAAAGCATCAGGCCCAGATGGGTTCTACCAAGCATTTAAGAAAGAAATTATACCAATTATCTGTGATCTCTTTCAGAAGATAGAAGCAGAGGGAATTCTTCCTAACTCAACTATGAAGAAAGCATTATCCTAATATCAAAACCAAAGACATTACAAGAAAAGAAAACTACAGACGACAGATCTCATGAACCAAATGCAAAAATTCTCAACAAAATATTAGCAAATTGAATCCAACAATGTATAAAAAGAATTATACACCATAACCAAGTGTATTTATCCCAGGTATGCAAGGCTGGTTCAACATTCAAAAATCAGTTATTGCATGGATGGACCTGGAGAGTATTATGCTAAGCGAAATAAGCCAGTCAGAGAAAGAAAAGTACACATGATCTCACTCATGTGGAATCTAATGAACAACATAAACTGCTGAACAAAAATAGATCCAAAGACATAGAAGCACCGAACAGATTTTCAAACCTCAGAGGGAAAGCAGAGGAGGGTGAGCCGGTGGGAAGAGATCAACCAATGAACTTGTATGCATAATATGCATAACCCAAGAACAAAGACAGTAGGGTGGTGAAGGCCTGGGGTGGGGGGCTGGGAGAGGTCAATGGGGGAAAAAGAGGACATATGTAATACTTTCAATACAAATGTGTTGTGTGTGTTTTTTTAAAAATCAGTTAATGTAATCTACCACATCAGGCTAACAAAGAAAAAGCTTACGTACTCTGGAGGAGATAATCACCAACCCACGTGCATGAAAGAACAGAGGAAGAAGATAATCAGCACTAATGATCACAAAATGAAAAGAACCAGAAAATAGACTAGGTTATTTTTCATTAAAGACTAAGCTTTGTCTTTATGGAAATGAAATCCTGAACATAATTTTTAGATGTTGGAACAAAACCAGGTTTGTATCAGCATGCTTCCCTCCATATCCACCCCATCGAAAACAACCAGCCTCTTGTAACAAATGGAACGACTACAGAAATGTTTTGACAAACATAGCGTCATGTTTTAGCAAGCAACTAACAAATAGCAATATCAGTTGTGTTAAATAAACACGTCAACATAGGACTATGATAGAGTAAACGAAGGAATTCATAGAGTTTATAGCACAAGGCATTTTTTAAAGTTGGGTGTTACCTCTCAGTAAAACACTAACATCAACTTAAAGCTAGGTTTTATGCTGTCATGTCATAGCTCTTAGTGCATGCTACTTCATGAAATATAATGAAAAGGAAATTCAGAATGTTTTATTTTTAATTGATTTTAGAGAGGAAGGGAGAGAGAAACATTAATTGGTTGCCTCCCACACGTGCTAGGATGAGGTATCGAACCCACAACCTGGGTACGTGCCCTGACCGGGAATCAAACCCGCCCCCTTTTGGTATATGGGACGATGCTCCAACCCACCGAGCGATACCAGCCAGGGCCAGAATAAGTTTTATATCAGTAATGTCACACATCAGTGCCATTCTTAAGGTAATAAATTATTCATTTTCACTGTAAACAGTACAAATTCGTAGCCTTGCTAACAGTTTATGACTGCTGAGTAATAATATGTCTAATATTTACTGAGCACACGCTGTGCATTAGGAATAAGAGAGTAAGCAACTTGCAGAGATCCAAGGTGCTTGAATTGAACTGTTATAGGCACCTCTCACCGACACCAGAGAGGTGTTACCAGACAGCCCAGAGTCAGTGGGAGAGGGCTGTCCCCAACCTCAATCCTTGTCTTCTCATACAAATGAATTTATACGAGAGAACTTGACTGCGTTGTGGAAAGCCAATTTATTAAAGCAATTAAAGCATGCGCCTTTATTGAAAAAGCAAAGAAAGCAAGCAAACCTATACATCTGGCTTATGAAGCACAGACAAGCTCTCAGCTAATCTGAAGAGCAGGTTGGGTGGGAGTCCAAGGCGTTATATACCCTCCTGTCTGTAGGTCTCAAAATTCCTCTGCTGAATATTTGGTACAGATTAATTCTCAAGGTCCCTTTTTTCTTTGTTGTGGCCTTTCCAGAAAATCATGAGAAGTACCTGGCAACTTTCTCTTGCCAAGCCTTGAGACTGCTGGCTTCTCTGCTCAGGGAGTAAAACTGCCCTTTTTTCCTTTCCCCTTCCTCCCTTTCTGTATTCTCTCATTACGGAGGTTTTTTTTAACCATTTGTTCTAGGGTCCTTGGCTGGGGGATTTTGGCTTTGTTTTAACTTTCCTATCTCAGTTTTCCTATTCCTGTGCCCTGGCATCCTGTAACACAGTGGTTCTCAACCTTCCTAATGCCGCGACCCTTTAAAACAGTTCCTCATGTTGTGGTGACCCCCAACCATAAAATTATTTTCGTTGCTACTTCATAACTGTAATTTTGCTACTGTTATGAATCGTAATGTAAATATGATATGCAGGATGTATTTTCATTGTTACAAATTGAACATAATTAAAGCATAGTGATTAATCACAAAAACAATATGTAATTATATATGTGTTTTCCGATGGTCTTAGGCGACCCCTGTGAAAGGGTCATTCAACCCCCAAAGGGGTCGAGACCCACAGGTTAGAACCGCTGCTGTAACAGAACCAGGATGAAAACATGTTCTCCAGGGTTCATGCACCTAACCACAGTAATCTACTTAGGAAAGGTGTTGGTTGCAGAGAAAGTGAAGGGGTGAGAGTGCAGGCAGCAAATCAGATAACAGGCTAAAGAGATGACTGAGCACAGAGACACATTCTTGCCTAAGGCTACATTTCCAGGCCAGAAGCAGTGTTCGAGGAGATAGGACTCTGAACTGCAGAAATCAGTATATATGGGGAGAGAAAGGGTTTTCTAAGGGAAGATTAGGACATGACATTTGTTTGAGGGTTGACTCTGGTGAATTTGGAAATGACAAAACAAAAGTTTGTGAGCCTGAAGGAGAGGGATTGTGAGAAACAACATAACCCCAGGAGACTCTTGGTGAAAGAGAAGGCAGACTCCTCAGTGAGTAGATGGACATGTGAAAGGACATGTGAAACTGGGGAGGTTTGGGGCAGATGTCCCTCTGCTGTTTCCATTTCGGCAGACATTTCCTTCCTCTTGAGGCTAACAACCTGGGAGTTTAAGATATGACTGGGCATTCAACTCCTGGGCACTTGATTACATTTATTTAGGTTTATATAGTCTGAAAGAGCTTCTTGATCTATAGGAATTATCTACCCCTGGAGTACATTCTTTTCATGAGTTCTCTTTTTCCACAGTTGAGCACTTAGTACATATAGTGTAGGTACCATGATCTACCTCAGAGAGATAGATTGCATTATTAATGCTGTGAAATAGGTCATCAGAGTTCATTCTTTCCAGTGTATATTGTACATACTTAATGCTGACCAAGAATATTTTTATACTCTCATAAGAGGTATTATATTTGCCATATTGTCACAAATTTCCCCCCCCCCAGAGCATAATTTAATCATCAGCCTGATAGAACCATAACTTATATTAGCCAATGTGTTCTTTTTTAAAATATATATATTTATTGATTCCAGAGAGGAAGGGAAAGGGAGAGAGAGATAGTAACATCAATGATGAGAATAAATCATTGATTGGCTGCCTCCTGCACGCCCCCTACTGGGGATCAGCCTGCAACCCAGGTATGTGCCCTTGACCGGATTCGAACCCAGGACCTTTCAATCCGCAGGCCAACGTCTGTCCACTGGGTCAAACCAGCTAGGGCCCAGTGTGTTCTTTATTTCTCTATCAGCCATCATTCTGTCTCATTATCTTTTCCAATTTTCTCAGTCCTGAAAAAATGATCTTGTTCTATGTGAAATTTATGCAAATGCCTAATAGAGTTTGTATAAAAACATCAAAGGATTTTTTAAATTTCTCTTTTCTTTTGAATGAATGATCTGCTTTATAGAGCTGAGGATCAAAACTATAGAGAAAAGCTAGAAACAAAGATTATGAAAATTTAAAACATATAGGAGCTCATCCAGGAAACTGGTTACCAAATCTTTTTTTTTTTTAATTAAATCTTTATTGTTCTGATTACATTTGTTCCTCTTTTTTTTCCCATAACTCCCCTTCTCCCAGTTCCCGCCCCACCCTCCGCCGTCACTCCCCACCCACTGTCCTCATCCATAGGTGCACGATTTTTGTCCATTCTCTTCCCGCATCTCCCATTCCCCTTCCCCCCCCCCCCCCAAGAATAGTCAGTCCATTCCCCTTCTATGTCCCTGATTCATTGTAATCACCAGTTCATTCTGTACATCAGATTATTTATTCACTTGATTCTTAGATTCACTTGTTGATAGATGCATGTTTGTTGTTCACAATTTGTATCTTTACCTTTTTCTTCTTCCTCTTCTTAAAGGAAACCTTTCAGCATTTCGTATAGTACTGGTTTAGTGGTGATGAAGTCCTTTAGCTTTTCCTTATCTGTGAAGCTCTTTATCTGACCTTCAATTCTGAATGATAGCTTTGCTGGATAAAGTAATCTTGGTTGTAGGTTCTTGGTATTCAGTACTTTGAATATTTCTTGCCATTCCCTTCTGGCCTGCAAAGTTTCTGTTGAGAAATCAGCTGACAGTCATATGGGTATTCCCTTGTAGGTAATTGAGTCTCTTTCTCTTGCTGCTTTTAAGATTCTCTCTTTGTCTTTTGCTCTTGGCATTTTAATGATGATGTGTCTTGGTGTGGTCCTCTTTGGATTCCTTTTGTTTGGGGTTCTCTTCGCTTCTTGGACCTGTAAGTCCATTTCTTTCACCAGGTGGGGGAAGTTTTCTGCCATTATTTCTTCAAATAGGTTTTCAATATCTTGCTGTCTCTCATCTTCTGGCACCCCTATTATTCTGATATTAGTGCGCTTGAAGCTGTCCCAGAGGCTCCTTACACTATCTTCACACTTTCGGATTCTTTTTTCATTTTGCTTTTCCAGTTGGGTGTTTTTTGTCAAATCTTTGGTTTGATTCTTGTGCTCCTCTGGTCTGCTATTTGGTATAATATTCTTTATTTCAGTCCGTGTATGCTTACTTTCTAATTTCTTTATCGTAGCATCGAGGGTCTCATTAGTTTTCGTGAGGCTCTGCACAAGTTTATAGCAAGCCCTCAAAATTGCAATTCTTAGCTCCATATCCTCCATTTCTGTCATGTTTTTTTGTCTCCGCATCTTTTATGCTTTCTTGGTGCACCCCCTTGTGGTCTTTGTGCGCAGTCTTGTTCTAGCCAAGCCTTAATTGTTGTAGTTAACACTAGAGGGATTTGACCACCAGGCCGACTGGCTGTAGGAATCAGCTGTGTAGAAAACGTCTGCCTTCTGGGGAGGCGCTAATCCAGCCTTTGCCTGAGGCGATCGGCAAATGGCTGTGCGCAGGGTTTGGGCGGGGCGGGCTCAACAGGGCGGGCTGAGGGAGCAGTTATGGCCGCTCTCAGTCCCATTCCCAGAGGCTCTGCTTCTCAGAACCCCGGCAGCCGCTGCAAACCTCGGAGAGAAAGCTGCCCTCAGGTTCCAACTGATGCCGGATCCCGCTTCTCCCGTTTGAGTCTGGGTCCCTAGAGACTTGCCCGGATCTGGAGCCCAGAGTCTGAGACTCACTCCTGACCGAAAACGACAACCGCGCCCTCAGCCACCAGCCGGCTTTCGCGCGCACCTCGGTACCTTTGTATTTTCCACACTGCGCCTCCTCTGAGCCTCGGTTTGCTGTTCTCTTTCCTTCTAGTTGTAGAGTCTCTCTTCAGCCAGCCTTCCTGTGGTTCTGGGTGATGTCCGTTCCGTCTTTTAGTTGTATTTTTGAAATGGTTGTTTGCGGCAGCGGTCTCCGATGTTTACCTACGCCGCCATCTTGGTCTCTCTGGTTACCAAATCTTTAGCAAATTTCATAAGGATTTTTTAAAAGAAATATTTTCTAAACACACATGTAAAATTATGTTATGGAGGTCTTATTTTAAATTACAGTCGGGCCGCCTAAACCGGTTTGGCTCAGTGGATAGAGCGTCAGCCTGCGGACTGAAAGGTCCCAGGTTCGATTCCGGTCAAGGGCATGTACCTGGGTTGCGGGCACATCCCCAGTAGGGGGTGTGCAGGAGGCAGCTGATTGATGTTTCTCTCTCATCGATGTTTCTAACTCTCTATCTCCCTTCCTCTCTGTAAAAAATCAATAAAATATATTTTTAAAAAAAGAAAAGAATGTACATTCTAAAAAATAAAAATAAATTACAGTGGGGCCTTGACTTAAAAGTTTAATTCGTTCCGAGACCGAGCTCGTTAAGGAGCTCATTAAGGAGCTGTTAACTCAAATTACTGTCAACTCAATGCAAAAAATCAGCCGAGAGACAGCTGGTATCTCAAAAAACTCGTTAGGACACTCGTAAGTCAAGGCCCCACTGTATTTAAATTAAGTTGTTATTGAAAACAAAGAACTTTTTTTAAAAGGACCTTCATATGTGGGGCTGTGTTTACTGAAGAATGCTGTGTTATCTCTGCCATTTCTGCTTTGCCTTTTCTCTGATGGAAAGGAAATGGTTTGGGCACTCCTTCTACGTCCAGGAGGTACCTTTGACCTCTTTGCTGTATGAATCCAATTTGGAGCTGTGTATACTGTGTGAAACCATCTATTATATAAAAGGTTAATATGCTAAGTGTCCGTCTGGGTAATGACGTCACATAGTAACGCCTGCTTCCTGTCCTTAGCAACGACTTGCTTTATAGCCAGGTGCAAACATTTCACACTTTAACCAAATATCTTCAAAATGTTTTCCCGGGCCTCATCTCATTTGATCCTCACAGAAGTCCAGGAGTAGGTAGATAGGAGACTTGGTAGAATCCTATCTTCTTTTCATTAGCTGGAAAACAGAGTTTCAGGAAGCTTAGAAACTTGACCCGACTGAAAAGAAGTAAGAAACGGTGGACCTTGAAAATGACTCCAGGTTTTCTCACTGCGCAAAATATAGTCAAACACTGCTGTAGTTAAATATTTTACCCTTTGTTCTCCCTGCGTGATCTACAATAATAATGTGCTTCATGTTGATATTTACTGCTGTGTTGCTGACAATTACCTGAAAAAGAAGTTGGGGTGCTTCACTGGGCTGGAAAAAGTTCAGCTAAATCAGAAAGCAGGTCTAATTAAGCAAGTTTATTCTATATCTATAAAAGGCTAAGTTGACTTGCGCATTCGCGATACATATAAAGCTCTCACTGGCACCAATCGCATGCCTGTGTTTCCATCTGTCATTGTCGATCGTGAATTTTGTTGACACTTCTATTATAGAGAAAGGGCGAATAGCCATATTAAAATATTTCTTCTAATTAATTTCTTTTCAATGTGCACAAATTCGTGGACCGGGCCACTAGTGTTTGAAATAAGGTTTCTAATAAACCTTTTCCTGCATGGAATGTCACTTAACTGCCTGCTTTTAATTAATAACTGGGCATTAACTCCTAAATAGTGCCATCATCATAAAACACAGTCCAGGCCCCACTGCTCACCATTGAAGTATTAGACAATTATGCAGTATTCGACCAGACTCTGAATATGTCTAATTTGGGAGAGAATGATGCCCACATATATCTTAATGGAAAGAATGACCAGACCTTGGCAATGTAATGGCTGCTAAAAGAACAATAACCAGCTCAGCTTACACTCAGAATGCGTTCCCAGCAGAAAAAGAGATATACTTGGTAGAAACAGAAAAATATAATGAAACAGACTTCTGTTGGCAGAGCATATATATTTATACATTCTTCTGTGTTTAGCTCAGCGGTTCGAAAACAGTTCCTGGAAAGACTGCAGGACACAAATGTTTTCCATTTGAGTTTGTACATTTCACCTAATTGGTCCCTGGGACAAGGTTCACTGCTCCGGAGGTGGCTTGGCTCAGTCTTTAACAAACACAGTAATGAATTTCAGGTTTGGGACAGAAAATGGCTGCTCCATATCAGACAATCATGAGAACTTGGAATTGTTTCCCACGAAACTCTTAAATAGCCATGCAAGATCACTCTGAGTAGTGGGCTCTTCTGCTGTCTCCACACACATAACTGAGTTACTTGCTCTGGGTACTCGGGGCTTGCCTACTTTTAAAACCTAGATTTGGCAGTTTCCTTCACTTTTGTAAAGGGAACATTGTGGCTGAAAATAGGGCAAAGGTGATCTGAGTGCAACTGGACATATTGAAGGTCACTTCAGAATAACCTTAAAGCGAGAAGATTTGTTTGGGCGGAGCATGCTTGTTTTGTTTTTCCTCTCAGCTGTTTGAAGTAAATGAAAATGCAGGAGAAAGTCATCTTTCATACATTTTCATGCTGACACATCTAGCAATAGTTAGGGATTTTATCTCATCTGATCCAGCCCACCCGAAAAGTCAAGGAAGTGGGTAATTGAATATGAAAACTTGTTTTATGTCGATGGGAAAGAAGGCAGCTAAAGTCACAGACACCCCTTAATCAGAGCCCGGGCTGTGTGCCCTCACCCCAGCCTGCACACCTCGGGCAGAGTTTCCAAACACTTGATTCTGACTCTCTTAGAAGACAGACACAGTTATTCGACCTGGCAGATGACTTGCCTATATCCTCAGAGTGAGTCACAATTTGCATTGGGCCAGCAGGAAAATAGTAAAATAAATGTTGGTTCCATGAATTCCTTTATCTGTGAAAGATGGACCATGGGCTGTAATTTCCTTATGGAGTGGGGGAATTGCCATTTCTCTGTGTGATGCTGTGTTTGTCCCAGTTGTGCCACTCATCATGTGAGGTGTGCACAGGCTGTGCCAGTCTCCTGTGTGGGCCTCCGTTTCCTCCTTCCTGATCGAAGCAGGGTGGGTGGGATGACCTCCTAGGGCCCTTCCTAGCTTTTGCATTCTGGAGTGCAGCTTCTGCACGTAGGAAGTGAGGGCATCAATTGGTCAACTACAGACAACTTGGGTTGTCCAGTGGATTAACTCTTCAGCAGACAAATGTGGACGAACAGCAACACTCAAGTCCGGCAGGAAGTTTGTGTTGGGCTTGCTGGAATGATCGGAGGACATTCTGGGAGGGGAAGCACTCCTAAGTGTGGGCAGGGCTTGTCAGGTGGCAGTGCCCCCTCTGTGCGGGTGCTCCCTGGGGGTGGCCTGCTGAAGATCATGACGGGCAGCGTGAGGTGCTCAGGAGACAATCTGGCACCCGAAGGTCTCGGGTTCCTCCACACGTCTGACTATCCCTACCGACCCAAACGCCCTGGCCTTGTACGTTGGCGAGTTATGTCACTTCTAAAACGTCTGTTTGGTTACTTTTTTTTAAAAAAATGAAGATAATATCTTCTTTTCGGTGTAAAAAGCTTAAGATAATGTATTTTCAAGTGTCTAGCAACTAGGTGGAGCTTGACCAATAGGTAACTAAAACCAGCAATTTGTCAAAAACAATAACAGACAAACCAACTAAGATAACCTTATGTGAAAGCCATGGGGGAAAACACTAACGTGTAGTGAGTAACAGTTCACAGAGTATTTATTTACAGATGCAGAGATTACCTGCAAGGTCCCAGGGTCACAATACTTGGAAATAGTAGATTGGGGATTTAAGTCCTCTGATTCCAAAACACTGTTGTGTTCCTTTTACAATATGCTACCAACACACCATTACACTTGGTTGATCTATATTATAGTTAAGGTCAAACTTTGGTGATTCGGGAAAAGGAAATAAATGATCAGAAATGGTAATAGTTCCTGTTTGGGGGGCGGGGGAGGTCTGTCCTTAGGCAGACCATAAAATATCACCACAGCGGCCATTTAAGACAAACCCAGGAAACCCTGGCCAGCTGCTCCTCGCTCTGTGGGATCTTCGTTCCGAAGCAGCTCCTGGGGATAGCTGGGAGATTTGAATATCTCTGGGATGTCACTGTCCAGCTTGGAAATAATTTTATAAATGGGTTTCTTCCAGGAAGGATCTGAGTCTTTCCCTGCGGAGACAGCCCTGAAGAACTCCTGTAACGTCAAGCTGGCGACTTCCAAGAAGCAATCCGGGACCTGCATTCCACACGAGACACACCAGAAAGAGAAGACATGAGGCTGGGAAGCCCTGGAGCCCTGCAACCTCACTGCCCGGCGCTCCTGTTTCCGGGGCGGCTGATAAGAGCATCCCTGCTGTACTGGGCCCTGATTCTTACAGCCATAGGAATCCCCTGCTCCCTCATTGACTACAAACCTTAAAAGGCTGTACCAATGAGACAGCCCTGGGAGAAAGCCTCTTAAGGACACTCCCTTGGTAGCAGGAGCTGATTCCACTCATGGGAGACATTCTTAAAGTGGGAAACTCTGACTCTGATTGACCTGAAACCTGTGGTTCAAAAGAGGTGTTTAGCATTATTTTCCTTAGTGAGCACCATGGGAAAGAGTGCCCCCAAGTTTATGACTGTCGTACCTCATCCCACACCCTTTAGAGGCTGGACCCATAGGCCTTGGAATCATTTCTGCTTCCAAAATCAACCATGAGGTTGAGGGGGCTAAAGAATCTGTTCCAGGACCGCACTCGGACTGGCACCCACAGGTCCTCCCGACCGAGCCTGGCCCAGGCTTGCCACACTGCATGCCAAGCGACCACCCCACCTGGGGAGATGCAGCAGCACTGCCTGCCCCACACATCCTGACCCCACACGCCTCAGGCGGTACAGTCCGTTTTACCCACAGGTCAGCTCAGTTGCAAACATGTTCGGATGGAGCACCTGACCAGCACATGCCAGCGAGTCTTCCCTTTCCCGGAGGTATCAACACACTGCTCACTGTGATCACAGTCAAGTGAGAAGCCAGAAGAGGCGAGTGGGCCGGGTGACCAGACACAGCTGGCACCTGCAGAGCAAGATGCCAGGTGCACAGAGCTGTTGACTGCACGCAGGGAAACGCGTGTCCGGATGCGGAGTTCTCTTAGGCCACTTGCTCTCCCTTTACTGATGCCTTACCTCTAAGGTGCTACCACAGGACTAAGAAGCTTGAATATTGCTTGTTCATTATTTCCAGAAAGGATTTGAGATGACTTGCCATGGAAGGCCCACAGAGAAAACGGTTCAAGTGAGAATAAAGATAAGAACCAAATGATGGACAGAAACTGTTGTAAAGAAAACTTGGGCCAAGCCTAGGTGCTGCAACTGAGCCCAGCGTTTAGTCCTGGGCCTCCTGTAAGTTGATATTCACGGAGGATTAAGCCTAAAGTGGCAGAAACACCTGGAAGACCTCTGCTTATTCAGTTTGCAGCACCCACCTGTTGCCTAAGAGGAGCTAGGGAGGCTATAATCTTTGCAGATGGGACAGAGGTTAGCCCGGGCTGCCCTGGCTCTCAGTGATGTAAAGACAGACACACAGAAGGGGATCTTTTCTAAAACTCCAACCTCATGGGACCCCAGGTACATGGTCTTACCTCAAAGTCATTTCCCTTGTTATAGTGCATATTGAGAGCTCGAAAAAGCTCTGAGTCGCGGAGAATCACGAGCATTTTGGGATTTGTGACGCCATCTGAAATTGCCTGCCGGGCAGATTTCTCCATTTGGATGTAATAGAACTCTCGGAAGTTGCTGAACCACTTGATCATCTGGGAGGTGATGCAGCGGTTGAACTGCACAAGCAACAAGGTCCATCAGTCAGCCATTTACCACCAGGTGCTCAGGGGTAGAACTGTCAGCATCCAGTTCAACAGCAGATTAATCAGAATGGCTTCAGCCAACATGGAAAGGGCCTCCTTTGAAAAAGAAGCCATGGCCCTAGCCCCATGGTCAGCAAGCTGCATGCGGCTCTTTGGTCCCTTGAGTGTGGCTCTTTCACAAAATACCACAAAATAGCACATGCGGGTGCGCATGTACAGTGCGATTGAAACTTCGTGGCCCATGCGCAGAAGTCGGTATTTTGTGGAAGAGCCACACTAGAGGGGCCAAAGAGCCGCATGTGGCTCGCGAGCCGCAGTTTTCTGAGCCGCAGTTTGCTGACCACTGCCCTAGCCGGTTTGACTCAGTGGATAGAGCATCGGCCTGTGGCCCAAAGGGTACCAGGTTCGATTCCAGTTAAAGGCACGTACCTTGGTTGCAGGCTCCTCGGGCCCTGGCCCTGGTTGGAGGCAACCAATCGATGTGTTTCTCTCACATCGATGTTTCTCTCTGTCCTTCCCACCCCTCTTCCACTCTCCCTAAAAAATAATAATAATAATAAAATAAAAAATCAATGGAAAAATTTCCTCGGGTGAGGATTAACAAAAAAAAGGAGTAGCAGTAGCAGCAGCCATGGCTATTTTCTAAGCCTATTCAGTCATGTACAGAAAAAATCTGGATTAGTTGTAGTGCCCACTAGAAAAAAAATGTTTTTTGATGTCCTGGATTTCTGAAGGTTTTTCACCCATGAAAAGCTTGTCATGTGACTTTGGGAATGTCCCGGGTCAAAGCCAGTTTGGTACCAGCTTCTGCTGTGCCTGGGCCAATTGTATGGCAGCCCCAGAGCCTTCTGCCAGGTAAGGGGCCAAGGGAAGGAGTGAGTGTGCAGATCAGAGAGCAGTTTATCAGCAACTTGGAGTTGCAGAATGAGTGGAAATCAGAGCTTGGTGTAGGGATCAACCAAGCAACAGAACATGAGGGAAAGACATGGGAAAGGCAAAGGAATGACATAGATACAAAGTATTAGTCCTAACCCAACACCCAAGGGAACAGAGGCCCTTAGAAACTCTATGGCAGTGGTTCTCAACCTCCCTAATGCCGTGACCCTTTAATACAGTTCCTCATGTTGTGGTGACCCCCAATTTCATTGTTACAAATTGAACATAATTAAAGCAAAGTGATCATCACAAAAACAATATGTAATTATATATGTGTTATCCGATGCTCTTAGGCGACCCCTGTGAAAGGGTCGTTTGACCCCCGAAGGGGTCGCGACCCACAGGTTGAGAACCGCTGCTCTATGGGAACAGACAAGGTCTGGTTCCAACCATCAGAGCTTGATTTTCCTTGTTGTCACACTTGATCTGGATGTACCTCACTCCCTTTGAAACGCAGCTATTTGAATGCCAGTTCAACAGTGTCCAACTCTGTATATTCTGTCTTTTTCGCAGTGTCCTCGGCAAAGACAGAACACTAGGCCAAAGATCCCATTTACTAATGTTTCTCACTGCCCCCCACTTCCTCCCCACGTGCTTCTGGGAATATCTACAGCTCAAAAGCTCAACTTTCCTAGCTCAAAGTTATTCGTGATTATTCAGCCAAGTCTCACCCCTGACCTGGAAATCACACCAGTGCGGCCAACATTAAGGGGAGCTAAGGTGCGCACATGATGACCTGGCACTTGCCTCACACCTCACACGGGGCGACCCCAATGCCACTCGGGAGTTGTGAGAAGCTGACACTCAGTAGGATGACTTACCTGGACGTCGGGGAAGTACGCCTTCAGGAGGTTGGAGCTGGGGTAGCGTGTGAAGAAAAACATTAGTTTGGCCTTCTTCAAGTGACCAGGATTTAGACCCTCCTGGATGTATCCCCGGGTCAAGGAAAATGAATACCAGTTTATCAAATAATATCATCAAATTATTCAAACAGTGAATGAGTTGTCCTGTTCCTTATGGTTTTTATTTTTATTTTGGTTGAATCCTATATTTTCTCCATTTCTGTGTCTCTGGCAAGTCTGACCCAGTAAGCTTTTTCTTCCCGGGTGCTGAATACCATATATGACAGCACAGTTGCAGAATTTAAAAACCGCCTTGACGTGTAAAAGTTCTGTGGCATAAATCAGTTTGTTGTACTTTGCATGTGCTTTCAGAATAGGATGGGAAGAGATGGCAGCTCTTTCCCAGATAAACCATTTGAAAACCCCAAGACTTCCTTTCCCTTCTGCCTCAGTTTCCTCATCTGTAAACTGAGAAGAGTCAACTCGATGGTCCCCATTCTCACTCTCATAATTGCCTTTGCAGTGTTTAAGCCAACAAGCGTCTAACCTGACAGTAGCAGGTCACTGTTGACTTTGCCTCAAGGAACTTGAGCTGCTGCTCTGCACCTGCTCTCAGTCCGCCTGGAAGAACGTCCCTCCTCCTTCCTGTCTCAGCTCAGCCGCTTCCTCCTTGGGGAAACCTCTCCGTGTCCATTTACTGTCCTTACCCTGGGCTACCCAGGCTCTTTGCACATTCCTCGGTTGTAGCAATGACCTTATTGGAATTTTCACTGCATGTTTGTCTCCCTGTTTAGACTGTGAGCTCTTCAGGGGGCAAGGACCTTATATTTTCATCTTTTTATTCCACGTGCCTAGCCCAGTGCTAGGAACATAGTAGGTGCTCAATAAATGTTTATTAGATAAAGGAATGAGTGAATGATTAAATGGTCAACCTTAATCCATGCACAACGAGGGAAACTGTCTTCCAACCCATACCTCAGTCCTTCCCCTTTAACAAGAGCAGGGAGCTGTGATATGACTGCCTAGCACCAGAGTGGGAGGGAAACGAAGTGTTTTACACAGGGATACTAAGCATTGCCGGGGACAGTCCCAGGACTGGGTGAGAAGCTTTACACAGAGGACCTGGGAGCTCTCGGGTCCGGGAGCTAGAGCTTTAAGACTCCTCAGTAGGATATACCAGTGTAGCCAAAGGAAACCAACTGATTAGAGTTCTAGCTGGCCTGGCACTCAGGCTGCTTCCTGAAGCCCCTTGCTCCCTGCCTCATTGGCACTTCTTATTCTTCTCATAGGTTCACACATGCTGTGGAAAGAATCCTGGACTTGGGAGTCCAAAGACCCAGTTTCAGATACTGATTTTGCCACCAACTAGCTGTGTGAGTTTGGGCAAGCCACTTACCTTCTCTGGGCCATTTCTAAATGTAGAATGCAGTGGTGACAGCTTGGCAGTCAGATCCTGGGTCTGAGTCCTGGCTCTGCACGTGTCTGTCTTGTGACTTTGGGCAAGTTCACTTTTCTGCCCCACTCTCAGATACCGGGTCTAACTGTAGTGCCCACTAGAATGCTTGGGGCCCACAACCTCTCATCTGAAACACTGGCCAAATGGAGGCCAGATTTCAGAATTCTGTTCCTTCATGCAGGTCATCTGGTCTGTGTGCCATGTTAGTTAACCCCACAGCAGAGGCTGTGGCAGCCGTCTGTAATCCAATACATTAATATTTCCACAGCAAAATGGATTTCTACACTAAGTGGGATGATCTGTAAGTAACCTCCAATCAGTGCAGGCCAGGTGTGCCACCAAAAACAAAGCTCCCATCAGCCTTAGGGAAAAGAAATCATAGGGATTTTCAGAGCTTTTCGAGTTTCAGAATGTAGCTCAGCAGTAGTGGACTCGTACGTGGGAAATGCTGGCAGCAGCGCCTGCCACAGAGAAAGTGCACAGCAAATGCTACCTCGTTATTAGCTGCTAATCACACCTGCTTCACCTGTTTCACGGGGATGTCATGACTGTGAAAGTTCTTTTAAAGGTCAGAGTTATCTTGCTCTTAAGTGGCTTTTATGACCCACGGGAATAAATCTCTAATGCTGGAATGTGGGAATATTTGGGGGGGTCAGGATACTGCCTGGGGGCTCCAAAGCATTCCAAAGGTAGCCAAGTACCTCACCTGTGCAGCCAGGCCCAGCGCATAGGCCCTGAAGCTCTCTGAGCCCAATCCTCATTTCACAGGGCAGGGCAGGCGCACAGTAGGTGCTGGGAAAGATCAGCATGCCCCTCCCAAGGGAAGCACAGCAGAGAATCTTTGGGGACTGAGTTGTTGAGTTTCTTCCACCACTGCCTGACCTTCACAGGGAGTCTTAACCAGACAGGTAGCCTTTCTCGCACAGGGTGATCGCCTAACAAGAAAGTCTGTCTATGCTGATATCTCTGTAGCTCCAAGGTCCCCTGCTGCCTGCAGAGGCAGTGGTGGCAGGTGATGTGTTCTTAGCGTTGGTTTTATTGTTGCTACTGCCTGCCTGGAAAGCACCCGGCAGCACCCAGCTTTGGGGTATTCCCAACATCTGTGACCAGCAGGGGGCGCGCATAGCATTCAGGACACAAGAGCCAGCCCTGGTGTGGCAATGAGCCGGTCCCACCCCATCCTGCCGCCCTTACTACAGCTTGCCAGACTGTTCACACCGCAGGCACATTGACCTCTGGACACTCGATTCAGGGCCGCCCTTGAGAAGCAGCAGCGTGAGCTCAGCTCACTTTAAAAAGGCAACACCCCAAAATGTGTTGTCAGGGACTTAAGTGCTACAAGATACTTGTTGGTCACATGAGTTTGGGACTGCATACTTTCTCCTCTTAGAGCTTCACATTGGACTTCAGCATGTTAAAGGCTCTGAGAACTCCCGCAGCAAAGACACTAACCCAGTATTTACTGAAACTACTTTTTTCCCCCTAAGTCAGCAACTGTTAATATCCGGAGAGAGCTGTACTCTGGGAAACACTATTTAAGAGAGGAGTGCTCTCTTCAGCAGCACATATACTTAAATCAGAATGATACAGAGAAGATTAGCATGGCCCCTGCGCAAGGATGACACGCAAATTTGTGAAGCGTTCCATATTTAAGGAGAGGGAGAGGGAGAGGGAGAGGGAGAGAGGGAGAGGTGGGAGAGGGAGGAGAACCTGCCTAAAGGTGGCAAAGCTGATGCAAAAGGTCCAGACCCCTGCACACCAGCCTGGCCCCTCAGCCTTCCTCAGGGGTCTCCTCTCCCTCCACATGCCCAACCCCACTTTAGTCCTCTCAGCTGCAGCTGAGAAGCTGTTCCTTATACTGAGGGCTCCTCCCCACTCCCAGTTGCCTCAGGTCTAGTCCCTGAGGAAAATGTCTCCTTCCCCATCTGGCTCAGAAGTGTCTGGGACCGCAGATCTTCCTCATGAATTACCTAGACCAGCAGTCGCCAACCGGTGGTCCGCGGATCACTGGTGGTCCGCGAGGTCCCAAAGCTTGGCGAGCACGGATCTAGATAGTGCAGGCCTTTTGCCTGGAGAGCCAGGAGGCCGGGGGAGCCAAGCCTCAGGTGAGGTCATTCCTTTGACCCTTTCTGCTGAGGTGTGGAGGCAGCTGACAACCAATGTATAGAGTTCTTCCTTCCATAGGGCACTTACCATATTTTGGAAGCCCATTTGGGTATAAAAACAAAATCCTTTCAGATCCAAAGCCATTAAGTGAGTAGTGGTAGAATCTGATGCGCCAGAGAGAATGAAGCGTCCCTCCCAGCAAGCTTAAACCCCGGAGTGTGGGCACCACTTTCTCGGAACTGAATAGTGGTGAGCCACAGGGGAGGAGGCCCAGAAGCAGCGTTCAGAAGACCATCAAGAAAGCAAAGCCCCCCCCCCCCCCCCCCCCGCCCATGCCATGCAGTTCTCTGTCCCCACCTCCCCGCCTTCCAGGGTTCGCTTCTCCGGGCTGTCACCGGGAGAACGTCCCCTTCTGGTAAAGGATATGTGGACTGAAGGGAACGGGAGCACCTGGGCGGCAGCCTGCAGGCCCCCCTGCTCCATCTTCACGGAGGGAAGAAAGGGCAGCTTCTCCAGACAGGTGGGAGCCAAGGGCACAGGGTGCTGCTGGCTCAACACCGATGGTCGCAGTCTGACAGCTCCCCAAGGTCGCAGGCCAGACTCCGGGGAGGAGTGACTTTGGGAAGATGCGCCCTGGGGGAGAGGGCCGCTCCAGTGACCAGGGGGTCCGTGGCCCAGGAGCTGACCAAGAATCTGACTTTCCTGCATGCGGGAAGGCACGGTCATGGCACAGTTTGCTGGGGGGCCCTGGCAGGGTTTGGAGGTCATTCTTGGGGAGACAGGGTATCTAGGAGAGTCTAGAGGCTTGGCCAGTGATGAGTTTCCCAGTGGGCACCCAGCCTGGGGCTGGGCCTGGGCCCCCCTGGGCAAGGCGGCCAGCGGGAGGGGGTTTTCACAGGCACCTCCCTCAGGTGAAGTCTCACTTCTGTCCCCTGGCACCAGCCCCTGGAAGCTTCGGCCCAGCTGAGTCAGGTGGCCTGGCGGGTCCAGCAGTACCTTTTGCAACACTGAGTCCACGGCCTGGGACACTGCCCCCGTCAGTTCTTTCCTCAGGATCTCCAGCAAAGCTCGTGTTCCAGAAGGAAGGAACCTTGCTTCCTCTGGCTGCTGATCGACCTCAGCCACTCTGTGTTCGTCCACCCCAGGGAGGTCCCCACTGGAACCCTGGTGGCGGCCACCGTCCATAGCCCCGGGCCGCCCACAGCCATCCCTCTGCTTGGCACTCCCAGGGCCGGGCGCGGAGTCCCGGGGCTCGGCCTGCAGGATGTGCTCCTGCAGTCGTCTCAGCTGTTGCTTCAGCAGGCGAAGCTGTTCTCTCACGCGAGGGCCCCCCTTCCTGCTGCCCTGGCTCCCAGCAGGGCCTGGTTTCAGGGGGGGTTGCTGCATGGGAAGGTCCTGCTTCCTCTTCCGCTCCCGGGCCTTCTCTGGGCAGCTGGGGCCGTCCCTGGCTCGGGCACCGCCGAGCACCAGAGGGTTAGGGGAGAGGCACATGCCTCGGATGATGGTCTCCACGCGGGCCCTCTTTGCCTGGATGTGCTCATCCCAAAACCAGTCCGGGTCCGTGAGGCTGGGATTGGGGACCTGGTTCCAGGGAAAGGAGGCGCCTCTGCCCTGCTCACGGGGCGATGGGCTTCTCCTCCCTTCCGTACAGGGTTCTGCTGGCTGGGGACAGGGCCGGGATGGCGCAGGAAGCAAGCCAGAGTTCGGATCCATCCCCTGCTCCACACTCACTTGCTCGGAGGCTGTGGGCTTGGTTGAAGCTCCCTGAGGGAATCCCTTCTCCTAAGGTCCTCAGCTGGAGGTGCAGCCGAATGAGCCGGGTCGAGGATTCAGCCTCTGGGATACTGGGGCTTCGTAACCTCCCGGGCTGACTCTGAAATTAAAGACAGGAATAACGAGGTACATGTGATGTTCAGCAGTGCTTTTCGAACTTGAATGTGTGCACAGGTCGCCTGGGGACCCTGTCAGAATGCGGATGCTGATCCCCAGGCCTGCGTGGGGCGAGGGGCGAGGACCGCGTCTCTCACCAGCCCCCAGCCGCTGTAGTGCTGCCGGTTTGGGCCCACACTTTGAGGATTCTCAAGAGTGAGTGGTCCTCCAGGGAGGAAGTTCAGCCAGGGCATAGCAATAACACAAGAATGGCAATAAAAAAAAAAACGATGACAGCCTACGGCATAACTGACATGATGCCAAAACCTTCACATCCATCACCTGATTTAATTACCATAACTCCCTGAGGATGTGGTCATTCCTACTTTACAGGTGAAGAAACCGGCTCAGAGAGGTTACAAAGTTACTTGGTGAAGTCGTACGGCTAGTGAGTGGTAGGCTGGAGTCCAAACAAGATCTGTCTGATTCAGAGTAACTTTCTTAGTGACTACCTGCAACAGAGTCATCGGGCACTTGCTAAAAACAGCAAATTCAATAGCCAGTTCTGCTAAATCAGAGTCCCTCAGTGTTGGGGCAGGGAACCTGACTTTGAAACAAATCAAAAATTGAGAGCCAGCTGCACCACTCCTGGAAGAATCAGGTGATGCGTTCATTTGTATGCGCTCGACATTGAACAGCTATTTCGTATGAAGCACCTCCCATGCCTCAGGCCTCTGGGCACTTGGAGAGACAGTGGTGAGCAAGAGCCGCAGAGTTTGCTCTCATGGAGCTGGCTGTCTAGCAGGGGAGAGAGAATAAACAGTTTATTTTCAGGTCCTGAGACCTGTTGAGAAAAAGCACAATAGGGATTGGAAATGAAGGCATGGGGGAAAGGAGGGAGCTATTGTAGGAAAGGCTGCCTTCGGCTGTTTTATTCCCACAAAGTTTCAAGATACACTCGCTTTAACCTGGAGGCTTCTGATAGCAGGTCTGAGGCACTTCGAGTTTACGAAACATTTGCACATGTTACCTCATTGCACCTCACACTGAACTTGAGAGTCAGTGTAATTCTCCCAGCCGAGAGTGGCTCTCAGTTCCAAACCTTTTGATTCCAAATCTTTTGCGCAACCACACTTCAGCTACCTCCCTGCAGGTGAAAGGACTTTTCTGTCTGTTAGGCAGATTCCTCCCTTCCTAGAAGAGGTAAATGATTCTCCCCCCTCTATAAACTTCCCCTCTCCTTTGTTCCTCTTGCGCAAATGCTGTCAGGAGAGTTTGCTTTTGTCTTTCCACCTTCATCCTAATGCTTCCTTGGAATTCTCTACCTCAGGCAAATCTCAGCTCTTCTGTGGCCAGTAAGTCTCCCTTCTGTAGCCAGGGGTTCTCATCCGTAGACATGGCCATGGCCTCTACCTGCAGCCTCCTGGCGCCTAGCAGAGACCCCAACACAAGCTCCCTGGGAGCAGTGTCACTCCACGCTCCGGGGCAGAGGGCGGAGGTGGTGAAGCTGCATGCCACCGTGGGGAACAGGCCACTGGAAGGTGGCCAGGTTCTAGGGTCAGAAAATTACCAGAAGGTTCTTGCTTTCTGTAAGACATTTGTAAATTACAAACATAAAAACCGATGACGTGAGCCTGGCCTGTGTGGCTTTGTTGGTTGAGTATCATCTCATGAACCAGAAAGTTGTGGGTTCAATTCCTGATCAGGGCACACGCCCAGGTTGCAGTCGGGGTGCGTACGGGAGGCAATCAATAGATGTTTCTCTCTCTCCCTCTCCCTCCTTCTCTCTCTCTAAATCAATAAAAATGTATTTTAAAATAATTTTTAAAAATAACTTGACAAATTAATATAACTGAAAGAAATTATTACTGCCAAGTTTAATCTAACATCTTTGGAGTCACTACCCTCAACACTCACCTATGTTTTTTTATAAATTTATTTTAAATTACAGTTGACGTACAATATTATTTTAGTTTCAGGTATACAACATAGTGATGATATACATTATGAAGTGATCACCCTGATAAGTCTAGTGCCCTCTGACACCATACATAGTTATTACAATATTGACTATATTCCCTACGTGGTACTTTATATTCCCATGACTGATTTTATAACTGGCAATTTTTACTTCTTAATTCCTTTCACCTTTTTCACTCATCCCCCCAGTCCTTCTCCCATCTGGCGACCATCAACACTCACTTACGCTGCGCTGTCCTGGGCTTTGTGCTCCCCGAGCAGAGCATCCAAACTCCTTCGTGCCTCATGTCTTTGCACTTACTCTTCCCTCAGCCTGGAAGGCCTTTCTCCCACTTTCCCCCCTGATAAACCCCGACTCCTCTTCTAAAACTCAACTGCAATGTCACCACCTCTCTAACGTGATCACATGTCTTCCCCTTTAGACTGTGAGCTCCCTCTGTGTCTCCAAGATGTTTGCTGACTCCGTTGAATTAATGGTTCTGTATGCGCTTCATTTATTAGTAAACTGACTTCTCGTATTAGAGGTACTTTATTTCAGATTCATGTAGCACCTACATGGAACAAAGTCAATACAGGAGAGAGGGAGGAAGAGAGAGAGACCACACATGCGCAAGAGAGAGCATAGACCCACACACTTTGCCAGATCTCCCTTGTGGGCATTTAAGGTATGGTTTCTGAGGTCCCATGTAGTCTGTGTGCTCCAGAAGCCAGAACTTCTAGGGACTTGTTGTGTTTCATGAAGTAACAATCAGCAGGAATGTCTCGAGGCCGGAACCTGGAAATGCAGCCAGACTCCACTGCGGTCGGGCACCCAGAGATGTCTGTGCCCGTCTTAGTAGGACTATCATGGCAACTCTGCATCTGGGCTGAGAAACAGGAAACCTCTGTGCTGGGGGCAGCGTGCTGCCCAAAGCCCTTCATCTGGGTGTGGCGTGAAGCAGCACTGCTCTCTGTTTGAAAATTAACTAGCAGCGCTCTCCTATCCACTGATAAAAGGAGCAATTGCCACAGCCCTTTAAAAATAGCTTTCCTGCTCTTCTTAGATTATGAAAGTAATATGGGATCGTTTTACTTTGCAAATACAGAAATGTATGAAGAGCAAAAGAAAGACGCCTATAATGCACCTTCCAGAAAAAAACCACAGAAAACATTTTGGTGTTCATTTTCTTCCAAACTTCTTTCTCTGTGTGCAGATAAATTTGCATAATTTCTCATAACTATATGAATTGTAAAAGCCAAAAATATGGAATTATAGATACATAGTTCTATAGCTTCACTTTTTCCTCTTTCATGTCACTGAAAATCGATCTACATCATCATTGTGAAAGCTGATGAGATTGCATTGCATGGATGTACCCTAATTGATTAAATAAAGTCCCTTTGATAGATTTGTTCCTGTGTGTTCACTATTATAGCAGTAGAGGCAGCATAGCATGAAGATTGAGAGTGTGGGCCTCTGAGTCAGGTTGCCTAGACTTGATTCCTTAGGGCCACTTACTAGCTTTGTGGCCTCTCTGTACCTCAGCGTTCTCATCAATAAAATGGGAATAACCATAATACCTACCATATCACAGGGTTTCTGTGAGGAGCCCATGAGTTAACATATGTTAGGTTTTTAGAATAGTTCTTGGCACCTAGTAAATGGCTGATAACTGTTAGCTGTTCTTACGAGTAAGTGTCATATTGAGAGGAACACTTCTCTATCTACCTCTGTGGGAACTTATCCTATCATTTCCTTAGGATTTCTTTCTAGAAGAGGAAATTCTGAGTCAAAGACTAGGCAGATGTTAAACATTTTGTTTGTTGCCCAAATGCCCTCCAGAAATGTACCAACTGTTTGGGAGTGAGGATGAGGGACTGATGAAGAACTTTCCATTTTTACTCTGCATATTTCTGTATTAATTGCATTTTTAGAAGAATGTTTTCATGCCCTAGCTGGTTTGGCTCAGCGGATAGAGCATCGGCCCACAGACTGAAGGGTCCCGGGTTGATTCTGGACAAGGGCACATATTTTGGTTGCAGGCTCGATCCCCAGGCCTGGTTGGGGTGTGTGCAGGAGGCAACCAATCGATGTGTCTTTTCCACATCGATGTTTCTCTCTCTCTGTTTCCCCCCTCCCTTCCACTCTCTCTAAAAGTTCAATGGAAAAATATCCTCGGGTGAGGATTAGCAACAACAAAAAAAGAATGTTTTCATGCATTATTTGTATATATACTTTTAAATGGCCTATTTGTTCTCTTACCAACATATCTATAAAAGAACACATATCCCCTCATCTTCATCAACATCGGGCATTGTCAATCTTTTAAGTCTTTGCCATTATGAGTGTTATCTCATTACTTGTATTTCTTTGATTCTCAGTAGTCTTGCTCACTTTTCATATATTTTTAGGAAATATTTATGTGGTATACATTATAAAGCAAATACCTTTATACCATTTGAATTAATATTTCTACATCTAAGAAATAAAATCAAGAAAATAGGTAATAACCACAGATTTATGTCAAAAATGATTATCCCAGTATTATTTATAAGAGTAGAGATTGGTGAAATAAATTATAAAGTATGTATCATCTACAAGAGACTGTATTATGCAGCTATTATTTTTAAATCATGTTTGAGCTTATAGAATATTTTATAATAAGTGGGGGGGAGAAATTACATACAAAGAAATTAAATACAAATTTAAAAAGATGAGAAATACATTAAAATGTAAGCAATAGTTCTTTATGGATGATGGAACTATAGGTAACTTCGTTTCTCTACTTCTTTTTCTTTTCTTTTCCTTTTCCTTTTAACTTTTATTGTTGAAAGTATTACACAGGTCCTCCTTTCCCCCTATTAACCTCTCCCAGCCCTCCCCCTTCCTCCTCCCTTCCCAGGCCCTCACCACCCCATTGTCTTCTCTACTTTTTTTCTGTATTTTCCATATTTTCTATGGGTATATTTTTACTTTTCAAATTTTAAAAAAGGCAACCTTTGCCTTTAGTAATTAGAAACTTGCACTTGAGGGAGAAGCTGTGCACGTGTGGAGGAAATCTCTGTTCTTTCTGCTCAATTTTGCAAGGAACCTAAAACTGCTCTAAAAAATTAAGTCTGTTAAACAAACAAAGCTCGCATTTTCTCTCACTGAGTCTTTCCCAAATATGTATATACATATAGATTGCCGGGCACCAGGTATCAAAAGCCCCACTGGAGAAGCAAATCTTGCTACCAACATGAGCACAGAACACTGGGCTCATGAGATTTCTGCGAAGAGGTTACATAGGATTTTACAGCTACAGAGTGTGACATGAGGGAGGGTGAATGTAAGTAACAGACGTAAGAAAGAAGCCGTGTGTTGTCTCCTTTCAGCTGACGTGTTAGAAGAAAAGACAGGCAGCGTCTGCAAGATTATCATCGCACAGATCACGGCTAACCTGGGAGCCCTCCTCCCTGGGCCTCTGCACCGCTCTGTGGTCTCCCCAGAGACCTCCCAAGCTCTGCTCAAAGGGGTAGAGGGAGGGGTTCTCACAGGCAGGCCCGAGACCACATTTAGGGGACGGTAAACGCCTCTGACACATTTCAGCAGGGCCACCAGGGAACCAATCAATAAAGCAAGGCGGGCTACGGGGTCCTTCGGTAAGAGGCACCAAGGGAAGCCCAAGAGGTGCTAACTCTTTCTCATCACACACTGATGCTCACTCCAGATGTATACCAGGAGGGCTATCGTGACTCCCTGATAGAGTTCCTGCCAGGTTTTTGTTGGGAACATTTCATGTTTCTCTACATTTCCTAGACTTAGTTGGATTCCAATTGCACCAGCCTTGTGCCTAGTAGATAACCACCCACAATATTGTTAGGAAAATGCCTTCTCCTGAATCAACCTCTCTGCAGAGGCGACAGGAGCTAAGGGCCCATCATAATAGTGATCACTTAATCACACATTTATATCCAAACACACGTTTGTCACACACACACACACACACACAGTATTCCTGGGCCATCAAGTACTTCCCTCTGTCCTTACCAGGCTCGGCAAACTTTAGCTGCCAATGTAACACTTGTTCAGTAGCACACCTCAGGGTCAGGCAGTATTTTTATGCTTGACTCAGGTGTTTTCATAGACAAACTCATCTCTGTCTCATTCCTTCAGATGGGGCCACTGGGAGGGGTCCTGCATCACCCCCTCATGGACCATCCATCACTGGCCCAGCCCTGAGAGCTCCCTGCGCCACTGACTGCTGGTGGAAATGGGGAGAGGAGGTCAGACTGACAGCTCAGGCCACACAGTCCTGTCCACCGAAAGACATACAATCAAGTCAGAATCCATTACGGTCAGCATCCCTGGAGCCTATGGATTTAGCTTTTTTTATTTTTATTTTTTTAATTTCTTTATTGATTAAGTTATTATATATGTGTTGTCCCTGGAGCCTATGAACTGCTGAACCATCTACCTACTGGGTGTCGGACCTACGTAGGATGCACTAGCTTTATGTGGCCTTATGCAAGTTAACTTCACCTCTTTCCCCCGTTTCTTCCTCCGTAAAATGGGGTTGATAACAGTGCTGTCTCCTAGGGTTGTAGTGAGGATCACATGTAATAACACATGCCCAGTGCCTGCACTGTCCAGCCCTGATAATAGTAACTTCTGGAAGGCCCCACAGCCCCAAACGTTTGTGCTGGAAGGGACTTAGGGATGACCTGGTACACTGAGCAGTTTCCAAACTTTTAGATGTCAACCATTGATAAAATAAAATAATGGGACCAGCTTCAGAATGGCTAACATTTTATTTGCAGATAAGAGCACAAAAAGTAAGCATACAAAAGACTACAATTTACTATCATTTCTGTTTCGTAAAAGAAAAGTATCTTAACCACCATGTTTAAAAAAGAATGAAGGGCATAAACAAATAAATTTAGGTTTGTAAAAAACCCCATACCTTGTCTATTGTGAAACCAATGAAAACACCACGAACCAGTGTTAGGGAACCTCGATCTTCATGCCTTGACCTTGCTCTATGGATGAGGCAAACCAAGCCCAGAGAGATGAAGTGACAGGCCGCAGATCACACACAGTGGCTGCGATGGCTTACCGCTCTCTAGGAAAACACCCCTGGATGCCAGAGATCCTTCCATGGGGCCGTGAGGGAAGACAGGTGCCCTGGGCTGTGAGGCAAGAGGTCTGAACTCTACCCCCAGCCATTTGCCCTCAAGCCTCTGCCTTTTCCACTTTGCTAAAATAGGGATGATAATCGCCCCCTCACGCAAGGCAGGTGTGAGCACCTAATGAAAGAAGAGTTTCAAAAGTGCTCGGGTACTTCGGAGTGCGAGGTCTCTGTGGCTGTAGTTCACTTGAAAGTATTTCAGCCAACAAAAACAGATGGAGCAAATACAGCAATAGATCAACCATTGTTAAACCTAGATGGATTTAGCTTTTTTTATTTTTATTTTTTACGTAGACACTGCCAGTCTCTCCGCTTTTCTGCATATTTAAACATTTTAACAATAAACATTCCATCATTTTTAAAAGTGCTCGGGCAAGGTAAAGGGAAGGGATGGTGTTACTTACGGAGAAGATGCTTTCGGGTTGGTCTGAGTCCTGGGCTCTGCGGCCAGGTGGGGCCCACCACCCGAGGAGATGGAGCGGTCCACCCTTCACCAGGCTTGGGCTCACGGAGCCATGGTCAGGAAGTGATTTTGGTTTCCCTGCTTCCTCCCCAGTCAGGCCTGGTGCCTGTGGCTGGGTGAGGGAAGTCTTCTGCCCCTTCTCAGTGCAAGGCGCGGTCTGACAGCCCCAGCCCCGCTACAGCCATGGGCACTGGGGACAGTGGGGGCTGCCTAGCACAGCCAACCAGTGTGGGGGGCTTATGAATATGCAGATAGAGGCCACAGCTGGTTGGCTGACCCCCTGCCATGTTCCACCCTCCACTTCAACTCATGCCCAGAAAAGTCAGCTAATAGAGGACCCTCCTGACATGCCATCTCTTCTGTCCTTGCCTACAGACCTGCCGAGCCCCTTGAAAATCTGGGGATTGAATTACTCAGCGTCTTCCATTGCACTGGCCTCCAACAGGGAGCTCCTGGCTGCTGCTTCCAAATCCCCCAGCGAGGCAGCTCCAAAGTGAACATCTTCCTCCCTGCATCCTCCCAAGGATGCTGAAATCAGCCCAGCACCAAATATGGCGTCTCAGCTCTGCAGGAAAGAGAGACCCGGTGGCTTGTTCCTCCTGCAGAGGTTCAAACCAGCCGTGGGCAAACTACGGCCCGAGGGCCGGATCCGGCCCGTTTGAAATGAATAAAACTAAAAAAAAAAAAAGACCGTACCCTTTTGTGTAATGATGTTTACTTTGAATTTATATTAGTTCACACAAACACTCCATCCATGCTTTTGTTCCGGCCCTCCGGTCCAGTTTAAGAACCCATTGTGGCCCTCGAGTCAAAAAGTTTGCCCACCCCTGGTCTAGATCTTCACTGAGTATTCACCTATTATTATTTTTAATTTAAAACTGAATGGAGAGATAGATAGATGGAATCTACGTGTCATGCATCATACAAAGCGTATCGTCTCTATTTATGGAGCCCAGAAATGGAAGGATAGGTTATAGCCCTATCTGCCATTGGTCAATAATATTCACAAATATATAAGCGAGGCGGTGAGTTCAGACCACACATACGAATATTGCGGGATTTCAGGTAAGGGAAAAGAGTGCTGCCCTGACCAATTTGGCTCAGTGGATAGAGTGTCGGCCTGCGGACTGAAGGGTCCCAAGTTCGATTCTGATCAAGGGCAAGTATCTTGGTTGCAGGCACATCCCCAGTAGGGGGTGTGCATGAGACAGCTGATTGATGTTTCTCTCTCATTGATGTTTCTAACTCTCTGTCCCTCTCCCTTCCTCTCTGTAAAAAATCAATTAAAAAATACATATTTTTTTTTAAAAAGAGTGCTGTGCGTATTTTCTTTTTAAATCTTCACCTAAGGATATGTTTTCCATTGAGTCTAGAGCAGTGATGGCGAACCTTTTGAGCTCGGCGTGCCAGCATTTTGAAAAACCCTAACTTAACTCTGGCACCGTGTCACATATAGGAACTTTTTTATATTTGCAACCATAGTAAAACAAAGACATATTTTTGATATTTATTTTATATATTTAAATGCAATTTAACAAAGAAAAATCAACCAAAAAAATGAGTTCATGTGTCACCTCTGACACGCGTGTCATAGGTTTGCCATCACTGGTCTAGAGAGAGAAAGGAGAGGGAGAGAAACATTGATGTGAAAGACAAATGTGTGGGTTGCCTCCCATATGTGCCCTGACTGAGGATCAAACCTGCAATCTGGGTATGTGCCCTGACCAGGGATCAAGCCCCTGATCCTTTGGTGCACGGGACGGTGCTCTAACCACTGAGCAACTCCACCCAGGGTGCTGTACGTATTATTTAAGGCGAGCTGACACTCTGTGGTGTTTTTCATTAACTGAACCATTATTAACCTTCCTAGAAACAAACATTTTTCTTATATAACTTGAAAGTACACACGTCTTTTCCTCAATTAAAAAATCAGCAAAACTGAGTATAGTTTAGGACACGTGCGTATTGAAACTACAAAGTGAGGGGGTGGTTAAAACATAATTCAGTGCAGCAGTGGTTAACTTTGGGAGGATCAGCAAGGAGGGCCACACAGGGCTTTTCCATTCCTTACGATGGGTGGTGAGTGTGGATATGAAGCATCCATCTTATATAAAAACTGCTGTTTGAAATTTTAGCCCTGCTATTTTTGCTCCTGTAAATACTTGCTTGCTTAAATAATAAGGAAAATAAGACTACTCTCATTCCAGAGAAGCCATAAACCTTCCCCAGATGAAGTTAACAGTGCTGGCACCAGGCCAGGCCTTTGGTTGAGGTCTCAAAGCTCCAGCACATAGGGCTCCTTAAGAACTTGCAAAGGGGAACTGAAACCTTATATTTGGGAGACAAAGAAGGTAAAAAGATATAAATAGGGAAACTTCCTCCATGTTGGGGCCCAGAATTTGAAATACAGTTTTCTGGTCTGTGTGTAGTAATAATAATAATAATAATAATAATAATAATAAATGTAACTCCATCTCTCTAAGCGTTGCTTGGTTCTTCTCTGGTCTTCTGTAACAGATATTCCTTTTATTATTTTTCTTTAAACCACACACATGTATTTATACGCTCTTTTGAATGTATACGTTACAATACATTTTATACATTCTCTTTTGAACCCTGCCACAACTTATGTTCATAAACTCCTCTCCCAGTAGATGATGCTGTGTCCAGGGAGGCTCTAAACACAGAAGAGGGTGGAAGTCTATTGAGTTGGACCTTGGACTCCATGGAAGTTCATATGCAAATCTCAAGGAAGTCAATTCAACCTTTATCCTTTGAGGGGGACTTTGCATACTACTGTGTGTGTGTGTGTGTGTGTGTGTGTGTATGTGTGTTGGCTATGACTGTAACATCTAAGGTTAACCTGGGTGATCACTGAAATTCCAGGATAAATGCTTTGCCACTTGATTCAGTCGTGGACTTATAAACCATAGATAAGAATCTCAAAAATTGCCCTAGGCAGTTTTGCTCAGTAGATAGAGCGTTGACCTGCGAACTGAAAGGTCCCAGGTTTGATTCCGGTCAAGGGCACATACCCGGGTTGTGGGCTCAATTCCCAGTGGGGGACTTGCAGGAGGCAGCCGATCCATGATTCTCTCTCATCATGGATGTTTCTATCTCTCTCTCCCTCTTCCTTCCTCTCTGAAATCAATAAAAATATATTTTAAAAAAGAATCTCAAAAATTAATTATTTAAAACTAAAACAATAGGGGAGGGGGAGGGGAGCGAGGAGGAGGGGGTCAATGGGGGAAAATGGGGACATCTGTAATACTTTCAACAATAAAGATGAATAAAAAATAAATAAAAAATTAAGTAGCCATCTAAAAAATACAACAGCAACCCCTCCAAGGGATTGCCATCGTTCTAATTACTGTTCTTGGGTTCTTTAGCTGCACCCAGCAGTATTTAGTCATTCTACTTGTATCTACTGAGTATCTAAAGAGGACCAGGCAGTATGCTCTGTGCAGAGGATAGAGGAAAATTCAGGCATACCTCAGAGATGTTTCGGGTTCAGTGCGAGACCACTGCAATAAAGCGAGTACCGAAATAAAGCAAGTTGTAATCTTTTTGCCAGTGAAAGATCTGGTCTTCAATTTGTAAAAAATAAAACATCTGTAAACTACAATAAAATAAAGTGCAATAAAATGAGGTATTGGGACATCTATTTCCTCCTGCTACTCTGCCCAGTAGAGGAGACAGACAGGTAAATAGGACATTATAAAGCAATGTGGAGATACAGACACAATGTTTTGCAAGCACAGAAGTTATGTTAACTCTGCCCCAAGGGATTAGGAAGGGATTTTAAATCGCTTTGGGGGATGATGAGGAGTCCTAGGTAAATAAGAGTTGAGAACAACCCACACAAACATTTGAAGGAGAAGCACCTTGGGGCTATGCTGGGTAGTGTGGGTGAGACTCTCACAATGTAGCCAGAGGCCAGGTACTTAGTCAAGCTGAGGAGTTTGGACTTTATCCTGCCAATAGGCAGTCGCAATCGAAAGACTTTAATTAGGGGAGTGACAGGATTAGATTTGAATTTCAGAAGAATCTTTGACACAGGTGTGGAGGATAGAGAAAGTGAGTGGTGCCTGCCCAATGTGGCTCAGTGGTCGTGTGGCTCAGTGATTGTGTGGCTCGGTGGTTGTGTGGCTCAGTGGTTGTGTGGCTCAGTGGTTGTTTGGCTCAGTGGTTGTGTGGCTCTGTGGTTGAGCATCATCCTGTGCACCAAGAGGTCGCTGATTTGATTCCCAATCAGGGCACATGCCTGGAGTTGCAGGTTTGGTCTCCAGCAGGAGACAGCCAATTGAAGATTCTCTCTCATCATTGATGTTTCTCTCTCTCTCCCTCTCCCTTCCTCTCTCTCTCTCTAAAATTAAAAACAACAAATATATTTTTTAAAAAAAGAGTGGAGGCCCAGGGAAAATTAGGAAACTTAAAAAATAAATCAGATGGGGTGGGGGCTGGGTGGAGGGGGGCAAAAGGGGAAATGGGGACATCTGTAATACTGTCAGCAATAAAAAAAAAAGTAATAAGCCAGGTGAAGGATGCTGAGGACTTGATCAGGGGCAGTAGCAGGCAAGGATGTTCTTCCTAGTTCTCTTCAGGGCTTCTGCCAGTCCCTCCAGAGCCCCAGTGGCAGTGCTTCCAGAGCTTGGATGAGTGAAGGACCACAAAGGTCCCGAGGACCCAGCAAGATGACTCACCTCAAGGAACCAATATGAACAGGAGCCACGTGGCTCACTCATTCATTCATCCTGAATCCAGTCAGAAGCCCACAGAAAGCCTTTTCTATTAGGAAGGCGAGCCAGGAAACTACAGAAGAAAAGGGGGTGCTCTGTGCTTTCACTTTGAAGATAGGGGCAGAATGGTCTACCCAAAGCCCGGAGGCCCAAATTCAGCCCGAAGATATTTACTGCACACCCAGCCGATGCCAGTCTCTGTTGTAGGTGCTGGGGATGCAGCGTTGAACAATACACGGAGCTCATCTTCTGGGGGCAGAGTGACGGACGAAGAGCCTCCCACACGCACAGGGTGTCTGAGGATCCGCTGGCCTGGCTGGAGGGGCTGGAGCGGGCGCGGGGAGGCCAGGAGATGCTGTTGCAGACGGGAGGCCACTGGGTGAAGGTCCCGGCCAAGGGCGGTGGGAGCCCTCCTGAGGTTCCTCGGAGTCTGTTTCTTTGCTCCGGGCTTAGGGAGGCAGGGAGGTGACTAGACTATTGCTTTTTAAATTACATTTGAGGAACCGGAGGCTCAGCGAGGCCATGCCACCTGCCCAAGGCCAAACAAGTGTCAGATCAGGCAGGCGAGGCGCCAAGACCCGCGTTCAAAGTCCGCGCCCGCCTTCTGCTCTCGGCCGGTGGGTCTGGCGGGGAGAGAGGCGCGGTGCCCGCGGGACCAGCAGAGAAGGGCGCCCCGCTCGGAGCCAGGGACGCGGGGAGGTCGGGAGGGGCGGGAGCTCGAGGAATCCCGGGTCGCTGGACCGTCGCAGGCGCCCTCGGGAGGACCGGCCGGCCGGCGGGCAGCGCCGCCCCCAGCTGGGTCACCCGGCGGCACTCGGGCTGCCCCGCGCCGCGCCCCCGGCCGCCAGTGGTTCGTTCCGCTCCCCCCTCCGCGCGCGGTGCCCCGGCCCGCCCCGCTTCCGGTGGCTGCCGGGCCCTATATCCGGTGTCCGCCCGCCCTCCGCTCCGCCGCCACTACCGCTGCCGCGATGCTGTCCCGGTCCCGTTGCGTGTCCCGGGCCTTCAGCCGCTCGCTCTCGGCCTTCCAGAAGGTACGGTCCGGCCGGGGCGGGGCGGCGGCGGCGCGAAACCCACCGCGGGGCCGGCGGGCTGCCGCGGGGCAGAGGCGGGCGCGCCGGCCAGGCCGGGCACCAAGGGCACCGGGACGCAGAGGCCGCGGGCTGGGTGGCCCGGGGTCGTCCGGCGGAGCCCGGGGCCCCTCGCCTTCCCGAGGCGGCGGCGCCCCGGCCCCGGCCGCCCCCCGCCCTCCGGCCGGGCTGAGGAGGGGTCTAGCGCCGCGCCCGCCCGCCCCGGCCGGAGACTCCGAGTTGGGGAGGGAGGCGCCGCCGCGAGTCCCCGGCGGGGTCCTGGGGCCCGTCCTTCTCTCCCGCTCCAGGCGGGGGTCCCCCCTCCCGCCGGGGAGCTGCGATGGCGGGCTGGGCCGGCGCGCTGACCGGGGCCGGGAGCCGGGGCTGTGGCATCTCCCCCCGGGAGTCCCGAGCGGCACCTGTCACCTGCGCCGGGAGAGCCTGGAGTCCGTTCTTAGGAGAATGAGCCGTTTCTCCCCCCTTCCATCTGGGTGACGCCGGCAATGTCTTCTTTCTCCACAGGGGAGCTGCCCTCTCGGGAGACGCTCCCTGCCCGGTAAGTCCTGCCCTTGCCGTCGCCTGAAACGTTCTGCTCCCGGGCAGAGGCGGCGGCGAGGAAACCGGGCTGCCTGTGTTTCTCCCCATAACGTGCAGACAGACAGCAGGGAAGCCAAATGCCGCTTAGTAACGACAGCTGTCACTCACTCGTTTAGTCCGTGGCTACTAAGTCTCCACTGTGCCAGGCACGAGCGAGGCCCCCCCTCGGGCACAGCAGTGGGACATGCCTGCCTTCCTGGAGCTTACAGTCGGGTGGGAAAGGAAGTGTAGATTGCTAAGCAAATGAAGGTGGGCAGAAGAGTCCTCTTTAAATATATATTTTAAAATTGATTTCAGAGAGGAAGGGAGAAGGAGAGAGAGAGATTGGCTGCCTCCTTCACGCCCCTCATTGGATCGAGCCCACAACCTGGGCATGTGCCCTTGACCGGAATCGAACCCGGGACCCTTCAGTCCACAGGCCGACGCTCTATCCACCAAGCAAAACCCGCGAGGACAAGAGTCCTCTTTCATAGGTGGCATTAAGGCTGTTACCCAGAGGCTGTGACCGAAACCAGCCCAGTGCAGAGTAGGAGAAGGGAAGGGAAACGCATGTACAAAGTCCCCGAGGAAGGAAAGAGCTTAGCCGTGCTTGGGAACTGGAAAAAAAATAAAGGTGATTTGGCCAGAGCCTTCTGGTTAAGGGAGAGAGTGGCATGAGATAGAAGATGGTATGGTGTGGAGACTACTGGAAGGAACTTAGATTTTATCCCAGTATTTGTTTATAATCCTGGAATAAGTATTTGCTGAATGAGTCGAGCTTGTTGTGGGCTTTCTGTGTGCCAAGCAGTGTTCTGAGTGCTTTCTGTGCATCGTTCAGTTAATCATTAAGAAACAGTACGAGGAGTATTCTCTATTTCACACACATAGAACCCAAGGCTAAGAGGTTAAATGCTTTGACCAAGGTCACTCAGTCTACTATTGGTCAAGCCTGACTCCTCATGTACTCAACAGGTTATTTGAGTTCTTACTACTGTTCTAGGTGATGAAATACAGATGGTCTCTCCCCTCGAGGATCTTCTGTGCTAGCTGGAGAAACAGCATGTATACATTTATGCACACATAAGGATGTACTTACATTGTGATTACTGTGAAAGGGAAGCGCAGGGTGTAAGGAGAGGGTGGGATGAGGTAGCCCAGCTTGGGAAGGTGGGGAGTGCTGTGGGAATGTTAGTTAAGGCTTCCCCAAAGAAGTAACATTTAAGCCAAGCCTTGAAGAGTACATAGTTATCCAAGAGAACTATATTCCAAGTAAAATAAATTGCTTGTGTACAGGTTTTCAGGCAGGAAGAGACTTGACTAGTCACAGAAATGGAAAGGAAGCATGCCTGGCTGGAAAGAGCCTTGGCCTTGGGGCTTTACCTTGGGGCTAGCAGCTTCACCTCCGGAAGCCCCACTTATAAAATGGGAATAGTGGCAGATGGTGCTTCTACTTCAGGGAATGGTGAGACAGGAGAATCAAAATGAGGTCATTATGTGAAAGCTTTTTATAAACCCTACAAGTGAAACTTGCTGTAGGCTGAACTCTAAATTGGATTCAGGGTTCTAAAAATCAGCATGGAGTGCTGGCTGTTCTAGCTCAAAACATGCTAGCATACTTGGGATTTGTGCTGTAGAGTCATTGGCTGTGGACATAGGTGACTTACTTGACTCTGAAACCCAAGGGGTGTCTGTGCAGAGGTGAGCACGAGAGAGAGATTTCTCATTTGGTGTCTCCCGAACCCTGGTTCAGAAAGGATTCTTAATAGATTGGAGAAACGAAAGCACATATTCAGGTGAGGCAGCTATAGTACTTAGTTCAGCTCGGGAAATGCAGTGATCTGTGAGAAGGACGGTGGGCAGAAAGGACTCCCACCTGTTGTGTGTTACCAGACTAGAAGACCTCAGGAAGAGACAGTAAACTGAAAAGGAGGGATAATTATTTGCTGAGTACTAGGACCAGCTGCAGACCCTGTGCCTAAAGTAACCCTGTCTTTGCTACTAGGGTTTACCGGTGGTCGGCAAACTGCGGCTCGAGAGCCACATGTGGCTCTTTGGCCCCTTGAGTGTGGCTCTTCACAAAATACCGACTTCTGCGCATGGGCCACGAAGTTTCAATCGCACTGTACGTGTGCGCCCGCACATGGTATTTTGTGGAAGAGCCACACTCAAGGGGCCAAAGAGCCACAGTTTGCCGACCGCTGGTAGGCAATAGGACTTCCAGCTCATTGCATTTTTAAGTAACCAGGGAAACAGAAACCCAGACCAAACATCCCCACTGCTTCTCAGATTAGGCTGTGTGTGGTTACAGGATAAACCATTGTGTGTCTTTTCTCAAGCTTCAGTTGTATTTGAAGACTTGGGGAGTAGAGACAGTTTATTTGGAAAACATAATAGGGATAATAAAAATTTATGGATTTTAAGGTAAATAAGATAAAACTACTTCAGGCTATGCCCTTAAAATTCTCCCCTTTCCTGCTCAGGCACATACCCACTGTCAACCCCATACACCTGCTGCTCTCTGCTATTATGGTTATTTTGGTGGAAAGTTTGAGAATCAGGACTCTGTGTGTTAAAGATTATATTGTTGCCTGTAGTTGATACTACTCTTTCTCAGAGTTAGAGGGTGAACGGACTTCTTTTTCATTCCCAACAGGTATCCTGTATAAGATAAGAGTTGTTGGTTAAGAGTTGTTTTGTTTCTTGCAGGAGTCTCCTTATGTCAGGGACCAGGTTACCCTGACAGGAGGACGATCGCGTAAGTATCACTGGGGAGTACAGTTATGTGGCCATAGGGCACTTAAGATATCACTTATAAATTCGACCATTTGCTTTCTTCAGTGGTTTCCAGGGCTCGAATTCTAGAATTAGGTTGAGTCCCTAGACCTAACCTGGATGTTAATTTATGATGTGTGATGTTCCTTGAGCTTCAGCCCCACGTCCAGTGCTGGACCAGGAGTGTGCCTGTCCTAAGGTGCTTAGATTATAATGAAACTGGAGTTGGAATCCTCTTTTTATGGCTAATAGATATAGAAGGGTGCTCCTAAATAGTATTCTGGTTGGATACAAGTGCAGCTCAAGGGCTGGAGGTTACATTTATTGTGAAGGTTGAGAGGATCCTCTTGATGTAGCATAGCTATTTATTTTAGAAACAGTAAAAGCAAAAGACTAGTCTGTTGAGTCCTGGGACTTTGACTAGTTTGGAGGGAATGTTATTGCATAATGCAAAGTTTGGACAAAGGCCACCCATGTGTGTTTCAGGTTAACTTCTGCTTATGAATGTTGCTTAATGTTACTTTCCCTTCCAAGTATTTTCAAGGTGGTGGTAAGAGGATGCTCTCTAATTACGTAGTAAACAGCTATCAAGCTACTTTTACTGCAGGGAAATCTTCAAAATGAAAAGTCAGCAGATTAGTTCCTTCTTCACTGTGCATCTCAATGGGATTTTTAAAAATAAAATGATGTGTTATTTTTAGAGGGCAATTTGGCATTCATAAGTCTGAACCGTGTCTACCTTTTGATCTAGCAATTCCATTTCTAGGAATCTATACTAAAGAAATCCTGGTGTCCCCAGATTTCTCTCAAATGGCCAAACAACAGAGATTGGTTAAGCATGTTCACACTATGATAAGTGAAAAAAAAAAAAGCAGTTTATAAAATGATTCCATTTTCTTCTGTCTTGTATAATCCCATTGTAAATGTTCTTTTTGTTATTTCCAAATATTCTACAGTGAACGTCTAATACTTTTATAATTAAGTTAGATTCAAAATGTGCTACTCATCTGCAATTTCTATGAAAATTGGAGCAACCACAAACCTACATGCAATAAATATAACAAATAACTATTTGAAAGTAAATTATTTTTTAGAACCTTAAACTTTGAGGGGTTAGATTACACATTAGATTAGGCTATCACCTGAATCTAATAACTTTTGTGTTGTGTATTTAAAAAATATATTTTTTTATTTATTTCAGAGAGGAAGGGAGAGAGGGGGAGAGAGATAGAAACATCAATAATGAGCGAGAATCATTGATTGGCTGCCTCCTGCTGGCCCCACACTGGGGATCGAGCCCACAACCCAGGCATATGCCCCAACTAGGAATCTAATCATGACCTTCTGATTCATAGGTTTACCCTCAACCACTGAGCCATGCTGTCCGGGCTGTGATGTGTATTTTTTCTGTGAATAACTTTGATTTTTTAAAAATATTTTTATTGATTTCAGAGATGAAGGGAGAGAGAGAGAGAGAGGGAGAGATAGATACATCAATGATGAGAGAGAATCTCCAATGGGCTGCCTCCTGCACACCCCACACCTGGGAACTGAGCCCACAACCCAGGCATGTGCCCCGACTGGGAATCGAACCATGACCTCCTGGTTCATAGGCCAATGCTCAAACCATGGTCACGCCGACTGGGCTACCCACTTTATTTTTAAAATCTTTTATTGTAAAACTATTTTTGGCTTTATATTTTTATTTAATAGGTTATACATGTACATGGTTCAAAAGTAAAGTGTCTATGAGAAGACTTTATTCTTGTCCTCCAGTGCCACCAAGTTCCTCTTCCCAGAGACAGCCAGTGCTCCAGGTTCTTGCATGTACTCACAGAGCAGTCTCTGCATTACCCATTGGTTCTTGCCCAGGATCATGTACTTATACATGGTTATAAACTGTATACAGAACGCTTTGTGGTCTGTATTTTGTTATAACTTACATTTTCCCCCTTGGTTTAATGTAGATTTTATTTTGACTTTATAAAGGTTAAAAATACCAAAGTGCAACTTAAATCTGTTTTACTTTCCTATTACAAAGGTGTTTGGTATAGAATAGTCAAAAAGTCCTGAAATGCACAAAGTGAAAGTCCCCCTCAGTCTGAAGCAGTCTCCCAAAATGAGTATGTTTGTAACAGATAACCATAGATACCATATACATATATCTATGCCTCTCACTCTCCAGAGGTAACCACTGTTAACACTTTCAGGCATACAAGGTGGTAGCATTCTCTGGTTTACATTATTTAAAGTTAGTGTCATATCAAGAAATTCCTTGGTCTTTTGAGGTTCTGCTTTAATGAGTCCATATGAGGAGACACCATATGAGGTTTTTGGGGGTTTTTTTTTGGTGCATGGGGGAATAACCTTATTTTACTTCCAAGTTAACTGTCTCAACTAGCTGCTTTATCTAATCTAAATCTGCAGTCCTATGGACAGAAATTCATTATATTTGGCACAATGGCAGTATCACAAGGGCATGAAATTGATCTTACTTGGATTTGGTTAAGGAAAAAAAACCTGATCAGAAAGATAAGTCCTTTTGGTGAGTGTGCAAAGGACCAAGATGCTTATCTTTTTCTTCAAAGAACCAAATGTAAGTCTGTTTTGTAAGAGAATTTCACTGCAGCATAGGGTCCTGGACTCACACAATGAGCTCACTACTTAGGGCACTCAAGGCATCCCATCCAGGCTCGGTTCTAGACCTGCCAAGTAAGAATCTCGGGATGAGGCCTAGGCAAGTTCCCCCAGGTGACACTGAGGCACCCTGGGTCAAGAATCATTGATTTAAAGGGAAGGTGATCCATGGTGCCTAAAATGTGAGTGGTTCACTGGCCAAAGGAGTTTACTTTTGTTTCTTTTCTAGCATTAACAATAGTAGTGTCTTCAGTGTTCGCTTCTTCAGAACTACGGCTGTGTGCAGTGAGTACCTGCCTTCAGCTCCCTGCCTTGGGAATGGAGTTTTAATGGGAAGAAAACAATTGTCTGAGTTTAATTGAAGGAAAAAAACATATGGATTATGTGTGATTTTCTTTCTTTCTTTCTTTCTTTCTTTCTTTCTTTTTTTTTTTTTGCTCTTTTCCTAGAGGATGATGTGATTACAGTAAAAACCCCAGCATTCGCAGAATCTGTCACAGAAGGGGATGTCAGGTGGGAGAAAGGTAAGATTAGTGCCCTCTCACTTAAATTGAAATACTTCCTAAAAGTCTTATCTCCCCCACCCCCAATGATAATCAGTAGAACCTATGGCCCCACCCTTTTCTTTACATGTGGCCTGCTTTATCCTGGCCCTGTAGGAAAGGGGTCTTATATCTGCAAAAGGGTATTTTGTGGCTACTGGAGGCCTTCCTGACAGGTAGCCTTTGACTATTTTTTCAGCTGTTGGAGACACAGTTGCAGAAGATGAAGTGGTTTGTGAGATTGAAACTGACAAGGTAGGCTTGTCCTATATTAGTGCCAATTTGTTTAAGGTCTCTCCTTGGTTTCTTAACTTAATGAAAGAAACAGGGCTTTAACTGTTGTTTAAAGATCATCTTTAACTGATTCTAAGCACAGTTGTAAAAATGTTGGAATAGCTCATTAAAAAAGAAAAAAAAAAGGTTTAATTTTAGATTGTTCTAGGTCAGTGATTTTCAACCTTTTCCATCTCATAGCACACATAAACTAATTACTAAAATTCTGTGGCACACCAAAAAAAGTATTATATTTTTGCCACTCTGACAAAAAGATAGGTATAATTTTATTCATTCACGCTGGATGACTGCTATTGTGTTGTCTGTTGTCATTTTTTAAAAATTGAAAAATTAAGGGAAAAGAGGTCAGTGCCCCTGACTAAATAGTCAGGTATTGCATATTTTAAAAATTCTTGGGGCACACCAGTGCGCTTCAGCATACGGGTTGAAAATCGCCTTTCTAGGTGCATGTACTATGTACTTTAGTAATAGTTTTGTAGCTCTTTGTGCCTGTGTGTAAGACCCTGCACAATTTGTTGCCACTTCTTTTTCAAGTATCACCTGGAAACTTATGAACTGAATGCTGCTTTAATGTTTCTGAGAAAGGACATAAAGAGTGAAGAGTGAATCTTCACAGTAGCATTGACTTGTCATACTCTCATCCCGAAAGCGTTGTGTTGGCATTTTTTTATGCATGGTCTTGTATATCTGTGTTGCAACTCTTTCTTGTAACTCATATTTGAGATTCTGTACAATTATTTTTCTAATGCTGAGTAAAAATTTGTCCATCTGTCTTCCTTTTCCAGACATCCGTGCAGGTTCCATCACCAGCAAACGGCGTTATTGAAGCTCTTTTGGTACCTGATGGGGGAAAAGTAGAAGGAGGCACTCCTCTTTTCACACTCAGGAAAACTGGCGGTAAAGAAGTTCCCCTAGTTGTCCAGGCCTTCAGTGTTGCCCTGGGAATTGGGGCTGAGCGTAATGTACTAATTCCTTGGTACCTCAGGCAATTTGGCATTCCAGCTGCCCTTAGTTGAGGGAATAGAGGGGGGTGTTATTTATATAATGTGAACTTTAAATGTCAAGTTTTAGAAGAAAATGGTATTAAAATAAACCTCATAGCCCCTAGCTGGTTTGGCTCAGTGGGTAGAGCATCGGCCTGCGGACTAAAGGGTCCCAGGTTCGATTCTGGTCAAGGGCACATGCCTGGGTTGCAGGCTCGATCCCCAGTAGGGGGCATGCAAGAGGCAGCTGATTGGTGATTCTCTCTCATCATTGATGTTTCTATTTCTCTATCCCTCTCCCTTCCTCTCTAAAATCAATAAAAAAATGTTTTTAAATAAATAAACCTCATAGTATTCTGTTCTTTCCATGTATGTTTCTTATGCTGGACCTTTTCTTAAAAATATGATAGAAATCAAGAAGGTTCTGAAGACAGGGATTTTTTTCCCCCCTCAACCCTGCCATCAGAAGCACATGGAGGCTTTAAAAATAATACAAATGCCTAGACTCCATGGTCCAGGGATTCTGGTATATTAAACCTGAGGTTACAAGATCTTGGTCGTCTGTCATAGTTTTTCGTGTGTGTGTGTGTAGTTTTTAATGCTCTCCAAGTGATTCTGATACACAGCCAGAGCTGAGAGCTACTGTTCTAAAGTGAGAAGTGAGAAAAAGCAATGTTTCATGGTGTCTGTTATGGAGAATTCAGTGCAATATTTTTATATCTGTTCCCATAACATTTGTAGGGAGGGTTGGTATTTCTCTTGAGAATAAATGAGAAGTAAGCAAATGAATTTGTACTGGACCTTACAGTCAGTATTAGAGAACAGAACAGAAAATAACTTTTTTAAAAATATATATATTCTATTGATTTTTTTTTACAGAGAGGAAAGGAGAGGGATAGAGAGTTAGAAACATTGATGAGAGAGAAACATCGATCAGCTGCCTCCTGCACACCCCCTAATGGGGATGTGCCCGCAACCGAGGTACATGCCCTTGACCAGAATCGAACCTGGGATCCTTCAGTCCGTAGGCTGACACTCTATCCACTGAGCCAAACCGATCAGGGCGAAAATAACTTTTTTCCTAATTCTCAGTTAAATGCTATATACTAAAGTTTCTTTCTCATTGTTAAAATATATAGCAGAGAGATGGTAGATTGCATCGTTGAGATTGGTCAGGGCAGTATAGAAGCCCAGAATGGAAAGAAAGTTCAGTAGAAGGCTAGTGAAGAAGATTGATTTTTCAGTTGAAGAATTCCTTCTTTTGATCATTTATTCCTTTAAAAAAATAGTTCTAATTTAAATATAAAACCAAATATAATGTCCAGATGGGTAAGATCAAAATAAACATCTAATTTAACCTTGTGAGTTTATTACTTGACCATCTCATTGTCTTATAAGCATCATCCAAATGAAATGCTTTGAACTCTTAAGTCTAAATGAACACTTGATTATTTAAACTTTTGTTTTTTTGGTGTATGGGACAATGCTCCAACCAATGGAGCCACACTGACAGGACTTAAACTTTTGTTTTTTAATAGTTAACTATATTCTTCCATATGTGATGATCAGTAGATATTTGTGAAATTAGGGAGGCAGCTGAATTCAGTAGGTCTTATGTAGGATCTAGAAGCCCTGGAGAATAGAAGAATGGTGCCTATATCATTATATGTAACTTATAGTGCCTTGCATATATAGCGAATATCTAGTAAGCACTTGTTAATTGATTGGAGATAGAAATTTTGCTGCTAAATTCTTCTTATATTGGTGATTTGCTTGCTTTCCATTCCAGACAGTGGCATCTGTTTTTCTTGTTTTCCAGCTGCTCCTGCTAAGGCCAAGCCAGCTGAAGCCCCTGCTGCCGAAGCCCCAAAGGCAGAACCGGTAGCATCGGCAGCTCCTCCTCCTCCTGCAGCATCCATACCCACTCAGATGCCACCAGTGCCCTCACCCTCACAACCCTCTGCTAGCAAACCAGGTAAGCCTTCACTCCCGTGTGTGTGTGTGTGTGTGTGTGTGTGTGTGTGTGTTTAATATGTATTTTTATTGACTTCAGAGAGGAAGGAGAGGGGGAGAGAAATAGAAACATCAATGTTGAAAGAGAATCATTGATTGGCTGCTTCCTGCATGCCCCCTACCAGGGATAGAGTCCAAAACCTGGGCATGGGCCTTGACTGGGAATTGAACCACAACCTCTTGATTCATAGGTCGAAGCTCATCCATTGAGCCACACTGGCAGGGCTCCCATGTGTCTTTTTTCTCACAGGGCAAAGTCTAAGACTAATCATGCCTCTGAACAGGCTCTGTTGGCTACTCTGTAGAAAGAACTGTAGACTTTGTATCAGAACACCTGGGTTTGCATTCCAGCTTTCTGTTTACAGCTGTGTGGCTTTTGGCTACTTAACTACTCTGAGCAGATTGTTCATTTGTGAAATGGGAATGGTACCAGTATACCTCAGAATATCTTTTGTTTTGTTTTGTTAGTCTTCACCACAGGATTTTTTTCTTTTTTCTTTTTTGAGAGAGTGGAAGGGAGAGAGACACAGCAATTGGTTGTCTCCTGCACGCACCCCAATCAGGGCAGAGGATCAAACCTGTAACCCAGGTAGGAGCCCTTGATTGGGAATCAAACCTGCGACCCTTTGGTGCATAGGCTGATGCTCTAACCAAATAGCAACACTGGCCAGGGCTACCCCAGAATATCTTTTTTTTTTTTTAGTATATTTTTATTGATTTCAGAGAGGAAGGGAGAAAGAGAGAGAGAAACATCAGTGATAGAGACTCATCAATTGGCTGCCTCCTGCACACCCCCCACTGGGGACTGAGCCCACAACCCGGGCATGTGCCCTTGACCAGAGTTGAACCCGGGACCCTTCAGTCCGCAGGCCGACGCTCTATCCACTGAGCCAAACGGGCTAGGGCTACCCCAGAATATCTTGACGATTAGGTGACTATACAGTATGAAAGCACTGGCACATACTCAGTAAATGTTTCATTTTCTGATGCAGCTGTCCCTACCCTACCCTCCCACCCCCACTTTCTTTTCAGTGTCTGCGGTAAAACCCACTGCTGCTCCAGTAGCTGAGCCAGGAGCTGGTAAAGGTCTGCGTACAGAACATCGGGTAAGCCCGAGGCAGAGGGCATGTTGAGATTAGTGGAGTGTGGGCACGGTAGTGCCTGCATTTGATTGGCTGGCTGCTTATTCTCTTGACCTTGACAGGGAAACTGAGTTTGGGAAGTGACTTGTTCATAGTCATGGACTGTCAAATGATAGGACTAGGACCTGAGAGAACACTTGTCCAGTGGTTTTTCCTAGTATGTTGTGCTACCACTGAATTGTCTTGGGTGAGTAAATTATTTGCAGGGATGGTAGCTTAGTATCGTGGGAGGGAAGAGTACATTAACACACTTCAGAGAGGTGGTTTAGTGAGCTCTATCCCTATACTTCCTGGATACCTAGCTGAGGCCTCACAGTAGCAGTAGCTATCAGGGGCAGACATAAAACCTCAAGGAAGTATGGTCAAGAGCGTGGGTTTCCCTGCCTGAGAGAATGCCTCCTAAAATACTATAGCCTCAAAAGTTAGTGCTTCAGAGTTTCCATTCCACAAGTAGCTATTCTCATGCAAGTCTTTAACACTAGAAATTGCCCTATCTGTAGTGATCCCTTGGCTGACTAGCCCTACACCACACCACACTCTTCCTTTCTATAAATTGGTTTTGTTTTTTAAATCAAACCATTTCCTGGGCCTCCATTTCTGGTCAAACTTTAAGTGAGTCTGAATAAGTAGTTTTTGTCTGTTTCCTTGTTCTTGCTCAGAAGAGCAAGGCCACAGGAAAGAGGAAGGCTGGCACTCTCGTTGTACTTAGATATTAATAGGCCTGGCCATCTACTCCCACAGGCCAAATGGGGAGTGCTTGATCCAAAGAGACCCAGGTTGTCAATACTTGGTCCCACTTTCACTTTCAGGAGAAAATGAACAGAATGCGGCTACGCATTGCTCAGCGTCTGAAGGAGGCCCAGAATACATGTGCAATGCTGACGACTTTCAATGAGATTGACATGAGGTGAGAGCTCTGTTCCTCTTATTTCCATACCCTTGTTCTTGGAGGACACTTGAACTTGCCCCAGTCCCCATTAGTGCTAATTCCAAAACTGACTGAGCAGGGAAGAGGTTCTTCCTGTTTTGTATTGCTTGTTGACTTAAACAGAGTGACCCACTGGTGTCATTCTCTCATCAACTGCTAATACTGCGCCTGCCTCCTCTTGACTTAAAAAACAGCTTTTCAGCCCTAACTGGTTTGACTCAGTGGTTAGAGCATCGGCCTGTGGACTGAAGGGTTCGGTCAAGGGGACATGCCTGGGTTGCGGGTTTGGTCCCCAGTAGAGGGCATGCAGGAGGTAGCCAATCAGTGATTCTCTCTCATCATTGATGTTTCTATTTCTCTCTCCCTCTCCCTTCCTCTCTGACATCAATAAAAATATATTTTAAAAACTTAGCTTTTCAGACTTTTATACTTAAATTTTGTGATTTCTGATAAATGAGACTGAAAATAGTCTTAAACTCTAATGACTAGTGTTGAGTTGCCAAGTAAAGATAGGGCCTACCCATTGGGATGGAGAACCACTTGACAGTGCCTGGAGCCAGGGTATCCCACCCTCCCAGAGACTGCGCCTCACACATGTTCCTGAGAGACTCAGAACTGTGCGGGTGAAAAGGCACAGGCTTGTATTATCTTTCCTCTTTCCCACCTTTGATAGTGAAATGGAAAGCAAGTTGTGTTTTGCCCTAGCCGGTTTGGCTCAGTGGATAGAGCGTCAGCCTGTGGACTGAAGGGTCCCGGATTCAATTCTGGTCAAGGGCATATACCCGGGTTGTGGGCTCGATCCCCAGTGGGGGGTGTGCAGGAGGCAGCTGATCAATGATTCTCATCATTGGTGCTTCTATCTCCCTCTCTTTTCCTCTCTGAAATCAATAAAAATATATTTGAAAAAAATAAATAAAGCAAGTGGTGTTTTCAAAGGAAAACCTCACAATATTAACTAAATTAAGGGACTAACTCAAATTAGCACACTGGGTCCTCAAATAAAGTTGTTTCATTCAACATAGTTTCATTATAATGTTAAAGAGGCTGTAGGAACTTAACTTTTGTTTATATTAATTAGCTTATGGTAAAAATGGTTTCTTTATATATCGTTTTGTTTAAAGTCATAGAACCTAGCAGTGATAATACCAATGCGGACTTACTGTACACACATTTCTGTAGTAAGCTAATTGTTAACTTGCCTATTTTCTGAAAAGACTTTGGTGTTTACAAGTACCAGCACTCTAGGGAAGAGAATGTAGTTAAATCTAACATTTTTTGACCACTTAACTGTGTATAAGATATTATATGTATTTGAGGAGGATACAAAGATGAGTGAAAAGAGCCCCTACCCTTCTAGAGCCTACTGTGTAGTGTGGGTAAACATAAAATAAGTATCCGAAGGGTACAAAGAGTGTGAAGTGGAAAAGAGAAAGATAACATTTGTTTTTGAGGTGGCGGAAGAGGTAGGGAGAGTAGGTCAGGAAAGGCTTCCTGGAGAAAAGAGAACAACCAGCATTTTAAAAATATATATGTTTTTATTGATATCAGAGAGGAAGGGGGAGGGAGGGAAGGAGGGACGGAGAGAGAGAGAGAGAGAGAGAGAGAGAGAGAGAGAGAGAGAAACATCAATGATGAGAGAGAATCACTGACCAGCTGCCTTCTGCACGGCCCCCACTGGGGATCGAGCCCTCAACCCAGGCATGCGCCCTTGACTGGAATTGAACCTGCAACCCTTCAGTCCACATGCCGACGCTCTATCCCACTAAGCCATGCTGGCTGGGGCCACTTTTTTATTTTTGTTAGTCTTCACCTGAGCATATTTTCCCATTTATTTTTAGAGAGAGTGAATGGGAGGGAGGGAGGGGGGGGGGGGGGAGAGAGAGAGAGAGAGAGAGAGAGAGAGATAAAGATGTGAGAGAGACACTTCGATTAGTTGTCTCCTGCACATGCAACCCAGGTACATGCCCTTGACTGGGAATCAAACCCGAGACCTTCGGTGCACTGAGCCACACTGGCCAGGACACAACTAGCATTTTGACACAGGTAACATTGTGGAGAAAGATTGTTCCAGACGATGTTAACAATGTGGACTTGACAGACAGGATAGCACAAAACACATTTGAGAAATTTGCTCTGAGGAATGTGTATGAGAAGGAATGGAATAACAGGGATACGAGTTTATATTTAATTCAGGGGTAAGTCATTGAGTCTTCAAGGCATTTCTTTGTTTCTTTTGGTCCTAAGTGTTTAGTCTACTTTTCATTAGGGAAAGTTGTTTTCCTTTGGAAGGGATCTGAAAAGTGTAGAGGAGGGGATGGTTTTTGAAAGTGTGCATTGTTTGCAGAGGAGGGCTCTGTGGCCTATTTCACTAGATATCATCCATTCTGTTGTGAAGCTTCTTAAAAAGATAGGATGTCATTCAAGCTAGAGATTTCTCTCCTGTCTATCGGATGTGGGGAAGAACCTTGACTAATAAATCACAAAGTCTGCAGCTTAGGTTTCAATGCATTAGGGCCAAATTGTGCACAAATTGAATTGGACTTTGAAATTCTACCCAATTTCTTAAGACAAAACATGTAAATATTTGTGGCCTTGAAAGATTCAGTTGGCTCAACAGCTTTGATTGGAAGGTAGGAATAATAGTTGAGTCTCCTTTTAGCAGCTAATCGAGGTGTCACTTAACAATGGCCTGGGGTCTCGCTGAAGTCAGTAATTTGGTTTAGATCGAGTGCCCTTTGGGTCTTGTGCTGATCAGCTAACCCATAAGGGGCCTTTCTGAGAAACCTTCTCCTCTCCCTGTTGTCCCAGCCTCTGCCTCCAAGGACAGAGCTCTGAAATAGAAACTACTTAATGACCAGACAATAGCATTGGGGCAGGTTTGAGAGCAGAGATGTTGATCACTTCTCTTTCCCTCTTCTGCAGCTCTTGTGTCTTGGGAACCAGTAATGTCTTTAGGGTGGTAATCCTAGCACTAAATAAGGTTAGACTCAGGAAAACAAACATTTAAACTCAATCAATCCTCCTAGGAAAACTTCCTTTTTGAAAAACAAAAGGTCTGAAAGGGTGAGTTAAAGTTATATCATCTTATCTTTCATGCTAATGTTGAATTAGGCCATTATAGGAAGAACTGAGCATTTGGGCCTGAAATAAAGTTAAATTCGATTTCCATCACAGAACTGTATTTCGATAAATACTGGGGTTTCTTCAGCAAAATGATGAGAAAGCCATTTTCCACTCATGGCAGTATGCACATGGTGTATATGTAGAAAACCAGGTCCCGAAGGAGCAAAGGCTGTTCTCGTAGAGACTTCTCAGAAGGCACTGCTGCTCACACTTGGGAAGCTTAGGCTCACACATGGCCACGTTCCTAAATACCAAGGAATCCACACCCATTAAACAGACCCTAAGGGCAAGAGCTGTGTCTTGATTATCGTTGTGTCCAGCATTGACCCACGCATGTAGTGGGGCACCTGTTGGAAGGAACAAGTGATGGAGCTGATAACTCTGGGAGATGAAGAATGAATCTAGTGACTTTGGCATCAGCTTAAAAGAACACTGGGTTATACCCTTCTGTATGACTGCTTTTGCTCACAGGGAGCCCATTTACCTGTGCAATTTTTGTTTGTTGGTTTGTTTTTGTCTTAATTAGGAGATAGGAGGCATGTCACAAGGAAGTTGTAATCAGGTTTGGTGGTTTTTTAAAAATAATTTTAATAAGAAAAAGAATACTGTTTATTTTGTGGATTTTATGTTTAAAAACATTTCCCTCCCCAGGGTAGGTAGCTCATGATTTTAGTGTAGCTAGAAATCACTTTCTCATCCAGGGCAAGGATATTGGTGTGCTGTGTGAGTTCTTGTCCATATTATCTTGTCACTGAAATCTCTGACTTATGGAGTATGAAGGAGCCTGTCGAGGGCTCAGCCCACCTTAAAGAAAGCTTGGACCTGATTCCTTTGTATCCAGGTTTTTTTGGTAAAGGAACAAGGAAGGTTATTGTGTTGACCTTTAGTGGACTATTTCAAAACTTGAACTTTACGGTACAGAGTGAAGGGGAAAAGCTTACTCAATCATGTACATGGAGTTGGAAACCAGTATGAAAGTCAGAATCAAGGCTTCACTTATAGTCAGTTTGCTTTGTAATGTGTTTTTTGCAGTAACATCCAGGATATGAGGGCCCGGCACAAAGATGCTTTTCTGAAGAAACATAACCTCAAACTGGGCTTCATGTCGGCATTTGTGAAGGCCTCAGCCTTTGCCTTGCAGGAACAGCCTGTTGTAAATGCAGGTGAGTTTGTGGTGGCCAGCATTGCAGAGGTCCTGGGAGGTATGTGTATGAACACAGAACTGCTCCAACAAACACAGACACAAGGGTGGGGGTCATCAGACCAAACTTTAAAAAATACATTTTTATTGATTTTAGAGAGGAAGGGAGAGGGAGAGAGAGATAGAAACATCAGTGATGAGAGAATCATTGATTGGCTGCCTCCTGCACGCCCCCTACTGGGGATCAAGGCTGCAACCTACACATGTGCCCTGACCCGGAATCGAACCATGACCTCCTTGATTCATAGGTCAATGCTCAACCATGGAGCCACACTGGCCAGGCAGACCAAACTTTTAATTTCATACCTGTGAAAACATGAGTGTGTTTCTTAGGGATTTCTTGGCTCACCTTCCTGAAATAGTATCATCATTACTTTGTCCCCATTAAATGGACAGAGTGATTTCTCTTCCCAGTGCATAGCTCGAAAGTTCTCAGCCAGCTCAGCTCTCCAGGCCCCTCATGTCAGGGTGGAAGCTCATGTCCTGTCTGGCACTCCTCACCTTCCCCAGGGCTCTGTTATCTTGGGGCCTGACTTCCACACTTGGCATAGGCTCCAGGGTGACCTTTGATTTCTGGTTGATGAGCCTCATTGGAAGATTGTGCTCGTTTTCTTTGTGTTATTCACCTACATCATTGAAATGTTGACCTATCAAGCAGTTCTTTCCCGTTGAGACACTTCTCTGTTCCCTGAAAGATTGGAGAAGTGACATTGACACTTTTGCAACCCTCAGCAAGGCCAAGGTTCCTAAAGACCTAGAAATAGAAGCCCTAGTCCCTTCCATCAAGTGATATGCCCTAGGTAGATAGGAGGGCTGTCTTTGTTTTACCCATATATTACCTCTTTGTTTCTTCAATTCTTCTTATGCTTCCTGATTGGTGCTCTCTGGTCGTCTGCCTGCCCATACATCTAGGCATTTCTGAGTTCTTGTGGCCTCTTTGTCATTTACATGCTTTTCCTGGTGTCTTTGTCTAACAATACAACATACACTTTTCTGCGGAAAAGATTCCCAAGCCTATTTTTTCATGAGCACTAGACCTAAATGTGCAGCTGCTGTTTGCTATCACTATTAAAGCCAGACCACCCTGCTTCCTCCTGAATCTCCTAGAAGAGTCTTCCGTCCTGCCTTGTCCCCTTTTCGAGTTGACAGCAGACGGGCAAAACCTAGCAGTTCTCAGCTAAGGGAAGGCTTGTTCACAGGAACTAAATGCATACTTACCGTACGTGAGCCAGTGGACTGAGGCCATGCGAGGGCTGCCAAAGAATTGGTGCCCTATGCTCAGGCTGTCGGGCTCAGTGAGGGCATTGGGAGATGTTACGATTGGTTAGTATGGGAGTGAGAGGAGTTTGCCACTGGTAATGCAGTGCTTTTTTTCATACTGATTGGTCAGCTCACACTGTACCAGGCACTGTGGATTGTTACTCTATTAATGCAAATATTACCTCATCAGCCTAGGCCTCAGGAGTTGTATGTGACACGTGTTTTCTCTCTTGCAGTGATTGACGATACAACCAAAGAGGTGGTCTATAGGGATTATATTGACATCAGTGTTGCGGTGGCCACCCCACGGGTATGTTGGGACAGGAGATGGGGGTTCTCGTCTTAGATTCTCACCTTTATTTGTGTGAAGAAGCAGACAGCTAGGCACAGATCATGTCTGTAATTCTGTCTTTTTAGAAGGGAATTAATAAAAGAGTAACCTATTTTTGAACATACCACATTCTTTTAATGTTAAGCCTAAATATTTTAGACTGTGTTAATCAAATTGAGTAATTAGATATTCTGGGAAGGGGAGACCATTGACTTGAATCAGGGAGTTATAACTGTACAGGGTGCTATTAATTTGCAACTGAAAACGCTTTTCACTTTCATCAGGGCCTGGTGGTTCCCGTCATCAGGAACGTGGAAACAATGAATTATGCAGATATTGAGCGAACCATATTTGAACTGGGAGAGAAGGTAAAGTAGAACGCAGCATGTGTTTCAGCTGCAGGGCAGGGCAGGGCAGGGAAGCAGCCCGGGGAAGGCAGGGCTTGCCAGTGAGCAATGCTCGGAGAGCTGAAGCCTCACGTTGTTCCGTAAGAGTGCATAGCCTCTCACCCACTAGAGCTGAAGTGCAGACATTGGGCAGAGCTTAGCATGCTCTCGTGACTGAAGATCTCATCAAGTGAACCTGCTGGAACAGGAAAGGACCTGAAGGCCTTGTGTCTGTCCTTTGGTGGAGCATCTCAGCTGAAAAACTTCCTTTGTAAAGAAATATATATTTTTATTGATTTCAGAGGAAGGAAGAGGCGGAGAGAGAGAGAGAGAGAGAGAGAGAGAGAAACATCAATGATGAGAGAGACTCATTCTGCCTCCTGTATGCCCCACACTGGGGATAGAGCCTGCAACTGGGTATATGCCCAGACCAGGAATCGAACCATGACTTCCTGGTTCATAGGTCTACGCTCAACCGCTGAGCCACACTGGCTGGGCTCAGTTGAACAACTTTCATGTTACAGCTGGGTCTTGCCATGTTGACCTCAGATATGAGCCTTCTGGACTTCCTTTAGGTGAAGAAAGCTCATCTGACCTTAAATTGCAATGATGTAATCTCTGTTTTTAGGCCCGGAAGAATGAACTCGCCATTGAAGATATGGATGGTGGTACTTTCACCATTAGCAATGGAGGTGTTTTCGGCTCCCTCTTTGGAACACCCATTATCAACCCCCCTCAGTCTGCCATCCTAGGCATGCACGCCATCTTTGATAGGCCAGTGGCTGTGGGAGGCAAGGTAAGAACCATCACTGTTCATGTCCTAGGAGCTAGGTGATGAGAAGGAAATCTTACTAAGTGCTAATTGTGAGATTCACTGTAATTTTAGGCTTAAGTTTCATCTCTTAGTTTCTAATTAAAGCTAAGGCACTGATTCTCATTGTGGTGTGTGGATCAGCATCATCTGGCAACTTACCAGAAATGCACAATCTTGGACCCCCTTTTGGACCTGTTGAAGCAGAACCTGCAGATGATTCTGGTGCAGTAAAGTTTGAGGACAGTTGAGCTAGGAAAGCTTGCTCCTTCATCTAGTACAGTCAGCCGGCTTCATTCTCTAGGTGCTGTAGATAGTGGGGATACAGTTGGGGACCTGGTCCTTGCCCAGGAAAAGGATAATGCAGAGCAGTCCGCGAGCTACTAAGTGTAGGGTAAGGCTTGGTTCTCTGGGGGTTCAGGGAAGGAAGTCCCAGGGTCTGGAGCTGGCCCCAAAAGACATGTCAGGAGGAAAACATTTTCTGGGACTGCATTTCAAACTTTCTTGGGTCACTAACTCCTTTGTGAGTCTGAAATCATAGATCTTCCCCCTCCCCCCCCCAACTCCCCCCTCAACTCCCCCCGAAAATGTGCTCACACACCCTACTTTACATACAATTTCAGAGAATTTGTGGACCCCAGGTTTAAATTTATAACCCTAAAGCCAGACTGAAAGGGAAACTTTTCCTTTAGAAAACGAATGAAGGGTAAAGTGTGTTTAAAAAGGCAGTTGTGCGGAGACTCCTGTTCTCTGTTTCAGAGTGGGGCAAGCAGGGGAGCTATGCACTGAGGATAAGGCTTGGTCTTCGGAAATATTGTATCTAGAGCAACACCAATAGGAAAGGCATAGAACTTCTCTCATTTCCCCACTTCCACGGGGCTTTTCTGCTACTGCAGACGAGTCTATAACCCTCCTCTCTCTGTAGGTGGAGGTGCGGCCCATGATGTTCGTGGCACTGACCTATGATCACCGGCTAATTGACGGCAGAGAGGCTGTGACTTTCCTCCGAAAAATCAAGGCAGCGGTAGAGGATCCCAGAATCCTCCTAATGGACCTTTAGGAGGAAGTCACACACCCAACACATTGACCACGCAGGAACTGAAAACCAGTCTTCTCTCTGCCCCACGTGGGTCCCGGGTTCGCCTGGCGACAGACAGGCACATGCTGTTGGCCTCAAGCAAGGAAGCCAGGGCACTATATAACCAGCAGTCGCAGGTCTTTCTTGGTGTTCCTACCAGCTCTCTCTCTCTCTCTCTCTCTCTCTCTCTCTCTCTCTCTCTCTGTACCCCTCTCAACACTCAAATATCTTATTTCCTTAGATTTGAGGGAGAGAAAGAGAGAGCCTTCACAGATGCTCATTAATATCCCTGCCTTTCTTCATTAACCCTCTGCCGAGATAATTTTGCTTCTCCCCCGTGCCAGTACACGATAGGGAAACCACTGGGGACCATGGGATTAAGTTTCAGTCTTTTGAAAGTGTGTTCTCCAGAGCTGCCTGGGAGGATTGTGCCTCCCACTCTCGGAGCAGCCTCTGCCCTGGCTGTGCACATTCTCACTTGATTCCACCTGTGTGGAGGTATTGACCACAGGCCAAGGTGCTGCTTTGCTGCTGAAATGCACCTTCCTTCTCAGCTGTCATTGACTTCAGGATGCCTCTACTACCTCTTCCAGGAAGCACAGGCCGGGGGACCTGGTAGGAGAGGTATTGGCAGTGTGGAGGGGAGAGGGCAGATTCCCCCTGAGGTCATAGCTATAAACAAGAGAACAGAAACCAGGCCTGCCCTCACATTCTCTGTCATAGCCTCACACCAGGAAAACCCATTTTGGCACAGCTCTGGTTGTGCCAACCTTTCTAGGTTGCTAGGAACCGTTCTAGCACATTGTTCTCATCTGGAGCCGATTCTAGTACATCAAGGCAGTGGAGGATGGACTGGAGCCTGGTAGAGATTGGGGGAGGGAGGCTTCCTGTGGACAGGCTCGGATTGACTTGAGCTTTTAAATTCCATTGGTATGAGCATGTGACTGAAGAGGCAGTTCTGTTCTTTCCTGATCATGGCCCTTGGGAAGTGGGGCTTTGGCTCCTCTGCAGAGCACGGGTCTGGGGCAGGGTGGACTGGTGGGAACCAGCCCCAAGATGCCAGTACACGGGGGAAGTGACCGATGTTTCCTCTGAGGTACTGCCTGATGGGTCTGGACACAGTCATTGGAATTCCTTGGAACATGGTTAAATGTACACGTCTTGTCATGAAAGCTACCAGGCTTCATTGCTTTAAATCCAACTGCATTCAGGCCTGAGGCTGCTGACACTGGACATGGGAGCCACTTACTTAGTGCAGAGTGCCCACTTGTATCTCAAAGAAGTAAGGCCTGGGGGACGGGTGGGGGGAAGGGATGGGAGCCAATACTGAGTGCCTGCAGCATCTGCTATGTCTTCACTATTCAGAACTCGTAACTGAAATATTTAAAGAAACTGATTTTAAATGCAAATTAAAGGGCAAAAGTTCTCAAGCAGAGTTCCTGTTTCTTCTGTGTTCATTTTGGTTACTGAGGTGGTGTAAGTCTCCAACACTGGTTATTGGCATTGAAAGCCACCTAAGGTCCCTTTGGTTACCCTGTGATATCTGAGTGTTAAAGTAAGTTAACACTGCACTGATTTGACAAACAATGGAGTGGGCTGTCTGCAGGCAGGGAAGCGCCCTGGCCTCCTTCCAGTTGACACCTCAAAGCCTGGCAAGCTGCGCTCTTGGGCAGAGACTGGTTCCCACCTTTGAGGCTCCTGCAAACACCAACACACTTCCCACCTTTGAGGCTCCTGCAAACACCAACACACTTCCCACCTTTGAGGCTCCTGCAAACACCAACACACTTGCATTATTTCTGGGACGGATACCAAGGTCAGTAAGAACCATGAGGGTCGATTACCTCCTGGGAGCAGTGGTCTGCAAGGGAGAGGGACAGTTAACCGAGACTGACTCCAGGTGACTGGCATGATGGTCTCCAGGCTTAAATATACCCGGTCTTTCCACACAGTCCGTGCCCTGCTGATCTTGCTTACAGTGGTGCCATCTCTGTATGAAGGTCTGCCCCAGGAACAGAGTGGCTCCCTGAGGGTAGAATTTGGGTTCAATGAAAGGAATTTTAGAATTTTCTATTAGGCCCAGGACCTGGTGCTAGCTTTCATTTCTCTAGTAAACCTATAAGGAGGTAGACTGTAAGCCCCATAAGGTCTGGGACTATAGGATTCTGGCTTAGAGCCTGGCACAGTGCCACATGTACAGTGTTTATTGCACAGATGGGGCCCAGAGGTTCCAGAAGCAACTTGGACTTGCAGCAGTGGTTGGAGGTGGTCTGGCCTGACTTAGGGAGTGTAGCAAAGGAAGAGTGGACAAGCTCCACTAGGCTCCCATCAGACCTTGTCATTAACCTCGTGTGTGTATGTGTGTGTGTGTGTGTGTGTGTCAGAGAGGAAGGGAGAGAGAGAGAGACATCAGTGATGATGAGAATCATTGATGGGCTGCCTCCTGCACACCCACTACTGGGGATCAAGCCTGCAACCAAGGCATGTGCCCTTGACTGGAATCGAACCCGGGAACCTTCAGTCTGCAGGCCGACGCTCTATCCACTGAGCAAAACCAGCTAAGGCGTCATTAACCTCTGAGTAGGAGCCACAGTCTGTCTCAAGGGGTCACTGAAGATTAAACTATCCCCCCCCCCCCACCCCCCCAGGCATCATGACCCTCTTCTAAGGCTTGTCTTTTATTTCCCATGAAGCCCAGTGCCCCTCTATGCCAGCACTCCCCCTTGGGCTCAATGCTGCTCTGCAGGGCACAGGCTGGCATGCGGGTGGGTCTACCACCAGCCCTGCTTCCTACTTCCTAGTGGACTCCAAGTTCATTGTTGACTGTTATGGAGCTTCTTTGGGAGAGCCTTCCAGTCTTCCTGTCCCAACAGGGTAGCTCTAGTTGCATTAATGAGGCAAGAACACCACAGGCAACATCAGGCTTTATTGGGGGCAAGATGGTATGGACACGCCCCAGAGAAACCAGGACCATACCAGGCTGTGCTTCCCTATGTCCTCTGCCCAAGTCACTCCAGCCTCCCTCACAACCCAGTTCCCCGCCCCTTCCCAATCGGAATGGAGATGAGTGTCAAGGCCGCCACCTGGTGGTATAGCAGACACAAGGCAAGGGGTTGCGGGCAGAGGTCTGGTGAAAATTTTAGTTGCCACACCCCAGTGACAGGGTGAGTCCTGAGAGGAAAAAGCCCCCAAACCTGAGGAGGGGGTTGTATTTGGGGTAACTACTTATCCCAGTTCTTCAGAGACCAAACATCTTGCTTCTGGCTAAAAGCCTGGGCAATCATTCTGTGTGTTGTGATTCATTTCAAAAGGGGATGAAGTCACAGTAGGCAATGAATTGAGTGGACCCTTAAGACTCAAATGCAAATTGGTAAACAGGACCAATGCCTGAGAAGGGAATCCTAATGGGCCCAGCTTGTCTTAGCAGCTTCTGCCTGGAGGCTGAACTGAGGTCTCTCAGACTGTGGGGCAGGCTCCCCTTTCTTTCCACCCCAGTGGGCTAGCTAGGGAGGGAAGGTCTTATTCTGCTTCTAAAATTGCTCTAATTGGCAAAGGTGCCCTCTCCCCTCCTCCTAATCCCTGTTTCCTCCCCCACGCCCCTCTTCCGTTTGCTCTTCAGAGTCTGAAATTGCAAGACAGGGGCATGGTCAGGAGGGGGAGTGGATCACCCTGTCCCCCACCTCACTGCATGCTCACTACAGACGTCTTCCCTGCGTCCCCGGCCTCCCCACCCCATGCAGGAGGAGTCTGATAGAAGAGGCCACTATTTACACGGCTAAGGTATCAGCCAGGGCAGCCCTAATTTGAGTCCACTAAGCCTGTGGACCAGTATCCTGAGATAAGTCTCCAGAGATGTACCGAGGAGGGCACAACATGGCAGGTAGCGAATCACAAAACCTCAAGGTTGGCTCAGCAGGTGGTCAGTACTTTGGAGCGAATGTGACAGAAGGCACCCTTTAACGGGGTAGGTCTGTGTTCAAGGCTCAGGGTGTGCGCTCAACAGGTCTCTGTTGACGGATGGGTGGATGGAGGGGCCCAAGCCACCTAGCAGGGTGAGCTCTGTCCTGTCCCTTCCCATCAGCAGTGACTAGAAAGGGTTCCTCCAAGAGCTGGCGGGGAGACTCCCTAGGGACAACAGCAATGATGGCTTCTGAGCCCACAGGAGGGAGCAGAGCCGAGCAGGAAAGGCGGCTGACCTGCATTCTTTGCAGAGGCCGCTGATTAGAGTGACAGGATGAGGGTCAGCTCAGAGTGACAGGATGACAGGCAAAGAGAAGAGAGGAGACTCAGACCAGTCCGGCTGCTTCCATCGCCCACTCCACCCTCTCTTACCCCACCAGCTTGTTCCACTGGATGGTACTGAAAAAGGGGTGGGACTTGAGTCTGTTGACACCGCCCCCTCCAGTTCCCAGGCGCCTGCTGGCATCGAACTGCAGGAGCTGAGGAGAAAGGCCCGGTCAGCGCCTGGCAGGCCTTCCCAGCCCCATTGCTGAGGTGTGGGCTGACTTCCAGGGACTTGTCACCCTGGCCCCGGGGGCTCACTCCCTGCCAGCCCAGCCCACAGAAACCCCAGTTTTACCCTGGGGAACACTGGTGGTGTTTGGCCACCAACAGATAGAGAACTTTGTAACCTCCTGCACCCACATCAGCCATCCAGGAGCAGCATGCTTGTTCACACACAGGGTTCTGCCCTCCCCGCGCCCACCCTCAGGCCAAGGAGCCGCCTCTGCTGGGCCGGCTGACCTCACCTCCGTCAGCAGGGAGGCTGCTGGGCGACTGAGCCACTCAGGCAGCTGGAGCTGGGTGTGGGGCTGGATTCCTGAGGGGTGGCTCTGGGATAGGGCCTGGGAAGACACAGGGAGGGGCCTCAGGAGGGAACCCCTGGAGAGTCTGCACACCCCAGCGGCAGCCAGGGTTTTATTTTTCCCTGGGTCACCTTCCACGGGATGATGACAACGCAGACCATTGGATCTGCTTTGGGTCCACTGTATGCCAGGCGGCGCTAGATGCCTGACAGCCATTGCCCACACTCCCACAACCCCTCTCAGAGGAAATACAAGTATCGCATTGGAGAGACAAAAGCAGGCTGAGAGGTGAAGGGACTGATGCTGAGGGTAGGGTTTGAACCCAGGTCCCTCTGGCTCTAAGCTCGCTCGATGCATTGCTCTTGGGCTGCAATCAGGACAGGCACTTCAGGATGAGTATTGGAACTTGTCTTCACACAGAAGAACAACAACACAACCCTCCACGGGCCAGTCATTTGGCAGCAGGCCACGGCACGCTCCCGCCGCGCCAAGGCAGGGCTGTGGTGAGGGAAGACAGGGCCTCCCTGTACTCCAGCAGGGTGCAGCTGTGGAGAGCAAGGAGGTCTGTCTGGAGGTCAGGATGAGCTGCAAGAAGCGACCAGGAGGAAGGCCAGAAGCTCAGGCTAGAGAGGTGGTGGGAGGCTGAGAGGGGAGAGCAGCTCTGTCTGCAGCCAGGCCTCTCAGAGGCCCTGGGCTACGGGACAAAAGCAGGAGGCAGCCACGGTGAACTGGTCCGATCTGGGCTTCAGGTCACACTGCATCCTCTCTGGCTATTTCCTGCTTAAAGGCGGCTCGGCCTTTCCCTTGCTGTCTGACCTCACCAGCCCCAGGTGCAGAGCTGAGCTCATCGGGTGGACAGAGGGCAGAAGCCGCCATCCTGAGCAAGGGCGTTTGCTGGGGAAACTTTGAGCTCTTGGCTGACCCAGGCTGGACGGACAGCGGCTGGCCGGCATCCAGGAGGCCCTCTCTCCTGTTCTTCAGCCAAAGTCTGGGGGGTTACAGCCCAGGAGGCCGTCGGGGGTGGGAAGTGAGCAGTGGGAAGCGGCTGAGGGGGTGAGCCAGGCGCCTTTCGGGGAAGAAGCGCTGTCCAATCCCACCCTTCCTCCAAAACCCGCCCTGACCACCCAACTCAGCTCTCACCCACTGACGTTGGCAGTCTCACCAGCTACAGCCACTAGCATGGGGGGAGGGGGTAGCAAGTGGGCCCACGGCCTGAGTGGCAGTGGCTCCCTGCGTCTCTCATGGCCTGTGGGGGTGAGCTGGGGAGGGGCAGCTGTGCTGGCAGGTTCTGGAGCCCCAGGCAGCCTGAGCCCGACATGGGCTGGTTGTATTAAGCCCAGGCCACCCTGTCCTCAGTGACCCCCACAAGGGCCCCACACCCTGCCCCGCCACTCACCGTTCCAGTCAGCAGTTCATACAGTAGAGACCCAAAGCTCCACCAGTCACAGGCTTCCGTCAGCTCAGAAATCCCACCCACCTCTGCGGGAGCAAGAACACAAATGTCCCCACCTTCCCCGAGAAGGTGGGTCTCCCCTCTATTCATCCTACCCAGACCCGGCCCACCCCCAGGTTCAGCCACACAAAGACAAGGGGCCCAGGGCCCTGGCCCCCCTCCTTGCCTGGGGCACTGTAGAGGTTGTCCACAGCCTCCCGGCAGCACTGGGGCTCCACCTCTGACCACTGGCCAAAGTACGTGAGCCGAACATGACCTTCCCGTCAGTGTGCACAGGGAATGGAAGGGGGACAAAAAATACGATCAGTCATTGCTGAGCAGCTGGCCTGGGGGAGGGGCCTCCAGGACGTCCCCCATCACAAGGCAGGAGCCACTGGCCTCACTAAGCATGGCCTCCCTAGGGGCATGCAGCCCTGAGGCCCGGAGACAACTGGGTATTCACAGGAGCTGCTGCCCTGGACTCCTGGGCCCGAAGGGGCTTGTTTCCAGACTCACCCTTGGAGACTTGGCCGAGTCTTGTGTGAAAAGGCTGGGGGCGGGGGAGAGAAGGGGGGTGGGAGGCCGGCTGGTGTGGCTCAGTGGTTGAGCGTCCACCTTTGTACCAGGAGATCACGGTTTAATTCCCGGTCAGGGCACATGCCTGGGTTGTGGGCTTGATCCCCTGCATGGGGCGTGCAGGAGGCAGCCGATCAATGATTCTCTCTCATCATTGATGTTTCTTTCTCTCTCTCTCTCCCCCTCTCTGAAATCAAGACAAATATATATATATAAAAAAAAAAAAGGCTGGGGGAAGCAGGGGGAGAAGCACGGCCCTCTCCTCCGGCTTGAGGCTTTGCCCTCCCACCCCGTACTCCCCTCCCCCCAGGCCTGGGCACCTACCTGCTTGGTCCAGGAGCAGGTTCCGGGGATTGAGGTCCCGGCACAGCACGCCCTGCTCGTGCAGCGCCTCCAGGGCCACCAGCGTCTCAGCCGCCCACTGCTTGACCTGCTCTTCCCTCACGCTCCAGGCACCCCCGTCAGACCCCCGGCTGGCCTTGTACACTGAGGGGCAGCTCTGACCTCTGCTGCGGCCACAGCCCCCCAGCACCCGGCCTGCCCCCTCATGAACCCAAGAGAGCCCCCAAGGGGACACAGTGTCTGAGTTCTGGCTGGGTTCTCTCCGGGCCTGGAGGTGCAGGCGGCCACTGGGAGCCTTCGGAGGGTCCGAGGAGCGGGAAGTGCTGGTCCTGGCTGAGGGTGCACCTTCAGCCTCTCTCTGGGGTCTGACGGGTGGGACCTCCCTGGCCGGGGCGAGGCTCCGGCAAGTCCAAGGAGACTCCAGGGGCACTCTGTCCTGCAGGCGGGTGTGGTCAGCGGGCAGCAGCGTGGGGGTCCGGATGCTGAGGCGGGAGTTGAGCTGAGCCTTCATCCTCTCCAGGCTGGAGCCGGACCTGAGCCCAGACTGTTGGGGGCGTGCCTGGGAGAGCAGGTGGGACCAGAGCGTGCCTCCTGGGCCAGGCGGAGGGAGCGGCGAGCATGGGGATGGGAGAAGAAGAGCATGGACTCCGGGTCCCGGCCCCACCCTGCGGATCCTCTGCCCTCCAGGTCCTCGCCTCTGCTCCTCCCTCCGGGAGCGGGAACCTAGAATGACCTCTCCTTCCTGTCACTCACCTAGAGAGGACCCAGCCTCCCCATCTGGCACGAAATAGGTGCTTAACCCCTAAGGAAATGTGAATTATTGTTAATGTCCTTGGTTTTGGTGTTGGTTTACCAGTGTTCAATATATTTTATACATATATATATTTAAAAATTTCTAGGGACAATAGTACAATGAAATGTAAGTTAGTAAAATAAAAGAAGGCCAGGCATGGACCTGTGATGACTCTATGTTATGAACTAGATAGAACGTGCACCTCATTAAAAAAAACCTAATCACCTGCCCTAGCTGGTTTGGCTCAGTGGATAACGTCGGCCTGTGGACTGAAGGGTCCGGGTTTGATTCTGGTCAAAGGCACAGGCCCGGGTTGTGGGCTCGATCCCCAGTAGGGGATGTGCAGGAGGCAGCCAACCAATGTCTGTCTCTCATCATCGATGTTTCTATCTCTCTCTCCCTTCCTCTCTGAAATCAATATATATATATATATATATATATATATATATATATATATATGTTTAAAATCTCATCACCCTAACAGGAGATCAATAAATATCTGCTACATGACCAGCTCCTGTCCTTACAGCTTCAGAACCACCAGCCCACAGGGCACTCTGAGGGACGGGCGCAGACTAGAAAAATGAAAAGAGCCAGGACCGGAGGACATGGTGACAAAGGGGACATCTGCATACATGTCCTCTCGCCAGCCCTACGTGAACATCCTCCCAGGATGTCCCTGCCCCTCAGCACCCCTGGGGCCCACACAGCCTGACCCGGCCATCACCCTCCAGCAAGGCCGGGCCCTGGTCTGTGCTGCACACCTGGTGCGAGTTACCCCCTCCCTCGGTTTTGGCATTTTAAGGGCATGAAAGGGGACACCTCCCCAAGGCCCCTCACCTTGCACATGCTCCAGGTGCAGGAAGATGGAGTCCTCGCTGACAAAGTACCGCAGCAGCTTGGTCATGTAGGGGACACCGTGCGGGATGATGGTCAGCCGCTCCCGGCTCGCCGTGTGACACCTGGACAGGCTCTGGGGAGGGGGCAGGCCAGAGGCTGCTCTGTTAGGGGACGTCAGAGCCCCAGCTTCAGTGGCCACCGGATGAGGGAGGGGAGCCACCCTGAGGAGCAACTGCCTCCCCCACTTCCTGCCCTGGCCCTCACCCCTGTCTTCCCTATGCCATCCAGGTCCCCCACCTTCTGGGCCAGGGAGGAGGCAGTGAAGTATGTGTGTCTGGAGGGCCGGGCCACGCTCAGGGCAGGACAAGTGGCTTTTGGATTTGGAGGGAGCATGGACTTCATATAGAGGTTCTGGGTAGGGGGTGCCCTAGAGGGTAGCGGGGTCTAAGAGCTCTGAGAAAGTCCCAAGGGGAATGCAGAATGGAGGGGGCTGGGCGGCACCTGCCTTCACCACGAAGGTCCCTCCAGTCGCTGGGTCCTGGACCAGCTGCACCTGCCAAGGTCCAGGAGGCATTGGTCAAGGCACATGCTAGTTCCCGGGGCTCCACGACCCTAATCCCAGCCCCCAGGTTCCTCCACTGAGGCGGACTCACTCCAGAGGCAGGGCAGAGAAGGCAGGCCCCAAAACGGACATCAATCCTGTCCTGCTCATCCACCCTTCTTAGACCTGCAGGTCTTAGCTCATGTGCCGCCGCCTCCAGGAAGCCTTCCCAGCCCTCAGGTGCTCTCCAAGCTCACCCATAGGGGAACCTTATCACACAGTGTCTAATTTCCTGTCTCCCCATTGCACTGTGAGCCCCAGGAGGACAGGAACCCCACTGTCCAGCTGTTTCCAGAGCACACATCCATGGTGAGTGGCCCAGTCTGCAGGGTCTGAGGGGATCACGGATGGAAACGACCTCAGAGCCAGTTACGTCCTCTGATCTTTCATTTTACAGGTGAAAGGCTGAGGCTCTGAGAGTGTGGCCCAGGCCACCAATGGGCCAAGCCATGCCCAACTGCCGGTATTGGGAGTGCTCTCTCGGGCCTCTCCCCCTGATGCCCACCCTTCTTTTAAATAATTCTCTCTGGAGGCTGTCTTCGGAGAGCAGCCCATTCCTTTGCCCGTTGGTTTTGTTCAGAGGCAGGGCCTTGTATCAAGTTGGGAACTTGCCTCTTTTCGTGGTGGGCAGGGTGGACCCCAGGCACAGGAGAGGGCATGCCGGGCATGTCGGGGGCAGAAAATGGCCCAGATTAGGGGCCTGCGGGGGCAAGACCACTGGGTGAGGTTGTGACTCCTTGCAGACACTCCCCGTGGTGGTGGGTGGAGCCCGGCCCTCAGGCCAGACCACTGGGCAGTGGATCCTGCAGCCTCGGGTTGGAACTGGGCTTAGATCTTGGGCAAGTGAATCGGTTTCCTCCTCTACCAAAGAGTGATCGCAAATGCCCCCCTCCCTCATCACCGGTTTGGTTGATGCCATCTTGGATGTAAAGGCCGTGAGCATGCCAGTTGTCACACTTGCCAAGACACATCACCTCTCTGAACCTTGTTTTCTTAACTGCAAGTTGGGGTCATAGCAGTACCCCATCTGGAGGTCATTAGGATTCTACAAAGCAGACAACTCAAGCAGAGCAGCAACCTGTGCCTGCCACAAACATGCCCTCGATAATCTGTAGTGATGATGATGATGATGATTAAGAACCCCACTGGGTAGGGAGCACATACTCTGTGCCAAATGCTTTATATGATTTAGTCCCACAGCCCTACTCCGTGAGTGTTATTGGTGATCCATTTTATTGATGAAGAAATTGAGGTTCAGCCAGGCCTGTGTTGCTCAGTGGTTGAGCATTGACCTATGAACCAGGAGGTCATGGTTCGATTCCCAATCAGGGCACATGCCTGGGTTGTGGGCTCCATCCCCAATAGAGTTGTGCAGGAGGCAGCCGATCAATGATTCTCTCTCATCATTGATGTTTCTATCGTTCCCTTTTCCTTCCTCTCTGAAATCAATAAAAAGATTTTTTTAAAAAAAGAAATTAAGGTTCAGAGAGGTTATGTTGCCCACGATCCTGCTCCTGAAAAGTGGTAGAGCCAGGCCTCCAATCCAGGCAGGCTGATCCTGGGCCCTGGAGAATAACTGCAATTAGGGCACAACCAGCTCACTCTGGCACGTGCCTTCCCCTCTGGGCCCCAGTGTCCCCATCACCAGTGAAATGAAGGCGGTGGACTTGGTGCAGCAGGAGTGAGGGGGTTCCTCCTCCAAGAGCCACAGACTGAACCCAGCCTGGCCCCAGCTCCTTTGCCAAATCTGTGCAATGTTTGAAAAAGAAATCTGGGGTCATTTAGGAGAACAGAGTTTCCCACAAGTACCGACACCCAGATAATTCCCCACTGTCCCTTGCCAAGTGGGGCTTCCTACTACCTTGTCCGGGACACGCCCCTATCATTCACAGAGCCCAGAAACCAGCGGGGAAGGCTGGGGCAGTGAGAAATAAAACCGCAATCAGGACATCGAAACAAGTGGGTTAAACTCTACATGTACATGAAAACCTACCGATCTGGAAAGAATTCAACCAAAACATTAGCAGTAATTATCTTGGAGTGAGGTAGTGTGGTGGGGAATTGTTTGTTTCTGTTTTAAATGTCTTCCTCTTTCATGTTATCTCAAAAGGGTAGCAGACAGGGCATTTTCCCATTAAACCCAGCAAACAAAAACACCGCCTTCTTCTTTTGCTCCTTGCTACGGGAGACACAACACCTGCTAGTCACGTGGCCTGTGTGGCCTCAGTTTCACGCTCTGTAAGACAGTTACTAACAGTCAGCACTACCCAGAGGAGCTGGTGGCCGTGAAGGAAAACCCCACGGCACCGTCCCATGCGGGAGCCATTAGCCACGTGTGGCTATCAAGCCCTCGAAATGTGGCTGGTGCAGCTGCTGCAGCTTCTTTGGTGAAACACATGAACACTTTCTCTAAAAATGTCCAACGTATCAAAATCCCAGAAGGAATCTCTCGTGGAGCTAACAAGCCCAAAAGCTGCCAACAGGTTTGCAAAATCCAAGGTCCACGGGGGCTGGGCCTGTGAGCCCAGTGAGCAGGGCGGGGGCGGGAGCAAAGCAGAGGGCCGGTGTCCCCTCAAGCAGGCAGCCCTTCCTCCACTCCCTGCTGCTTCAGGGACCCTGAGCCAGCCTTACAAGATCTCTGGATTTTGAGGAGAAGCAGGATATCTGGATGTTTATATGAAACCTGCCAACTTTTAAATGTTGGTAACTAATACATTTTTTAAAAAACACCCCGGTGTCTGAGCCAAAAAAACAAGAAGTGACTCGAACGACCTTTTTCTTCCCCATCCCTGACTCAGAGCCTGGATCCTGGACGCGGCTCGCAGGCCTCCAGGCTCCCGAGGGCAGACGCCTGGGTATTCTGGCCAACTGCCTACCTAGTCCTTGACCAACCCACCTGTGTTCCCGGCCACCCTCTATGCCTGCCAGTACCTCTTCAGCCCTAGAGACCCCCTCCCCTGACAACCGGGCATCTCAGGGGACGCGCAGGCTTCCCGAGCCAGCCCTTTGCCCTCCCTGGCTCTGTGCTGGGGGCCAGCGCTGCTCTCCTGCCCGGATCTGCCTGGGCAGGGCTGTGGAATGGGACCCTGTGAGGCACATCAGACCTGGCCCGAGGCTCCCGAACACCTCTCCTAATTTGGGGAAACTGGTGCTCCTGGCTTGGGAACGGCGCAGGAACAGGAAGCAGGATCTCTGGAGGGAGGTGGAGCAGGTGAGGTGAATGCCCAAGAAAGGGTGAAAAGGAACGCAGGGCGATCTCAAGACAAGAACGGCTGCTGTCCACGTGCAGGACTCAGAACACTGGGTTCCGAAAACGCTTTGCCCAGGGGTGACCGGGGCTTAAGCAAATGAGGGAGGGGGATCCTGTCACAGACCTCGCTCTTGGCAACTCAAGATGCCCATTTGCATCCTAAAACTCCTGTAATTTAAAAAACAGCCCTGGCCGGTTTGGCTCAGTGGATAGAGTGTCGGCCTGCGGAATGAAGGGTCCTGGGTTCGATTCCGGTGAGGGGCATGTACCTAGGTTGCGGGCACATCCCCAGTGGGCGGTGTGCAGGAGGCAGCTGATAAATGTTTCTCTCTCATCGATGTTTCTAACTCTCTATCCCTCTCCCTTCCTCTCTGTTAAAAAAAAAAAAAAAAAAGATGCAGACACTAAAAGCTAACACTACTTTTCTCAGGTCTTTAATAGATAAATAAATAAATAATAAATAAATAAATAAAAAACAAAGTAGTGTAATGTCAACTCACTATTTGCCAAACTTCTTTCACCCAGAACTCCACTCTCCCCAGCACCCCTGGCTCAGTGGGATCCCATGTGGGACAACGGGGTGGCAGTCACCTCCCAGCCTGTGTAAGCCACATGGACTAGTTGGCCGGACGGCAGGACTGCACAGATGGAGCCTGGCTGGGCCTTGCTGACATACTGGGGTCCATTCCAGGGACCTGGGAGTAGCAGCTGGAGCAAGCCTGGGGGACGGGAAGCCGCCTGCCTCCGGACTGGCGTCGGTCACCCGCATCTAGAGCCATCAAACACGCATCATGTGTTTTAGCATGTGCCAGGCCTTTCCCCTAAATGAACTCATTTTAGTTCCCACATCACCCCGTGGGGGGAGGGTCCTCACCCACTGACCGGCGAGCGCTGAGAGGTGAAGGACCTGTCCTTGGCCGCCTGCGTGCTGCCCACACAGACTTCACCCTCTGGCATGTGCGGAAGCACACGCTGGCCTCCTCCACTCTGTGGCTCCAGACCCATCAAATCCCCCGTGAGTGTTGGAATTACAGACACCCGGCTCGACCCCAGAGATTGACTCAAAGCACCTGCGGTGGGGCCCAGGCGTCTGTATTTTGGGGGAGCTCCCCAGGTGATTCTGACAAACAGCCAGTATGAGAAAGAACTTCTTCAGTGACTCCTCAGGCAGCCCTTGGTGGGGGCAGAGGGCAATCGAACACTGGCTCTGTGGATGAAAAGGGGGCACAGACGAAACCTGACAAGCTCAGGGGAGGCCTGCCTGAGGGGCCTTACAAACTCAGGGACCGGAAGTAACCACACAGGGTGGTCTGAGCTTAAAGCTTCCTAACCAAAGGAGAGTCGTGGAGGATCGTCACATCCTAGGCCCATAGCTTCCTTAAAAACGTCAATCTGTACCTTAGGTGAGCCTGTCATTTTGCATCTAAGATAACATACCTTTGAAATGTCAGCGTTATCTCCTTTGCAGACACCCCCCCCCCCCGAGGGAACAACCTCCCACCGAATCAGGAGACCACAGAACCCCTCACAGTTTCTCGTTCCCGGAATCCCCTCTCCATGTGCTGTAAATGTTACTCAGCACCTGCCCGGTGCCCTCCCACGCAAAAGAAGTATGGGTCTACCCATTTTACTTTCTACCCAACCCCAGAGATTTCCTGACTTGGGAACGGTGCAGGAACAGGAAGCAGGATCTCTGGAGGGAGGTGGAGCAGGTGAGGTGAATGCCCAAGAAAGGGTGAAAAAGGAAAACAGGGCGATCTCAAGACAGAACGGCTGCTGTCCACGTGCAGGACTCAGAACACTGTGTTCTGTCCGAACCTGCGGTTCTTCAGTGCTCCGACTAGAGTTTGGACTTCGTACAGATTTGGACTTCTAGAAAAATCCCCTAGGCTGGCCGCACCTGGACTCAGTTTCCCTCCCTTCACTTCCTCCTCATTGCCCTTCAACACCCAGACTTGCTCTCCCGCCTCCCCCATCTATCGCCAATGAATTTTAAGTAACCGCCCCCCTTGGCCTCCCCTTTAATTCTGATGTATAAAATAAGTGGTAAAACTGACATTTTTTTCTGGAACATTTTCTCAATCCATTGAGATTTTGCTTCCCCGCAATTGTCATCAGTTGGGCTCAAATAAACTCATAAAAATTCGTACAGGTTGGGACGTTTCTTACGCCGACAGCTCCAATCTCATTTGACCCAACTGTCCTTCTGACCTCCACTCTGAGTGTCCCAGGTACGGGTTGGGATGTCAGTTCCTAGCTTCCTGTCTGCTTGCGTTAAGGGGAAGGGTCCCAGATGGGGTGAGGAGGAGGGTGGGGCCCGGAGAGAAAGGGCAGAGCTGCCAGGCCCCGGATGGTGCACGGGCCAGCGGGACACTCGGAGGGCAGGTTTCTGGGGATGAGCACCTTCCCGCCACAGGACCTTCTTGGCTGTGCTTGGTGGGAGACTCGGCCGCAGCCCTGGGGTGCAGAGGGAACGGGGGGTGGGGGCTGGTGGGAAGTGGGAGGGAGCCAGTGTGGGTGGCAGGATGCCCTGGGCACAGCTTCTCCTGAGGCTTCTGTCTTGACTCCCGGAGGGAGCAGTTTTCTGCGTCTGAGCTGGAGGGCTGTGGAAAGGCGCTGCCTGCCTCTTGGGTTCCCAGCTTCCTTTCCAGGACCTGACTGGTGTATGCTGGGGCAGGGAGGGATGGGGGGCCGCTGCCCCCTCTCCAGTCTCCTCTGAAGGACTGGGCGTGGCTGCTCTCTCTGCCCACCCGTCACCCCAATCGCACACACCACCTCCTCCCACACGAAGGGCCCTGCTTACTCACCTTCTCGATGACCCCGACCACCCTGCAGCCCCTCAGCTGCTCCAGGGCAGAGCTCAGTGTGCGGATGGGCCGGAGCCTCAGGCTGCTGAAACCCTGCGAGGGGAGACAGGCTCAGGCCCAGCCCTCCTCAGCCAGGCAGTGGGCAGGGCCTCCAGCTGCCGGGGGAGCACAGGGAGTGGGCAAGAATGGGGTACGGTCCAACCTCACCTCACAGGGACAGGCTAGCAGAGAAGCTGGTCCTGACTTGGGCAGGGGGGCCCACACTGCCCTCTTCACTCAGCGCCCCCCTCCCCTCCCCCGCCGCAGCCCTTCTCCAACGCTCAGGGAGTCCTTAAGGCTTCAGAAGCCACCCTAGAAAGCCCCATCTCCAGGAGGCAGATTCCCCCCGGGGGTGGGGAAATCACCTGGGAACGTGTGGATCCCAGGGAACATGCCTCGAAGACCAAGGCATGTGGCCCAGGCACGTGATTTGGGGAAAAGTGAGCCTAGGAGGGGTGCGTGTGCAAGTCTGTGCACACCTGTGGGCATGAGAGGTGCGCGTGCATTTTCAACCCCCTCTGCGTGCGCACTGGGTTAGGAGAAGCCATATGGGGAGAGCATCCGTGCACATCTATGTATTCATGTATGTGTATGTGCACATGGCGGTATTCGTGTCTGCTCCAAATACTGAGGCCCATTCAAACACAAACAGACCTGGGAGCCCTGTAGTGTGTGCACATGCGAGCATGTGTATGAGCCGTGGGCGAGGGTGGGGAGATGTGTGTGTGTGTGTGTGCTCTGTGAGGGCGCGAGACTGGACTGGGGATGATTCATGAAGTGTTGGAAAATGAATGAACCACAGAGGGTGTGAGAGAGAGAGGAAGCCAAAGGAGGGGGGGAGGAGGGGCGGCCCCGGCACACACCACTGCCAGCCCAGCCCTGCAGCCCGCTGGCCCACGGGTGGGGGAGCGGCTCCTCACCGTGCCAGGGCTGGCTCCGCTGCCCAGGGTCCTCTGCAGGTGGCAGTTGAAGATCTCCTCTGCCCGCCGCAGGTACTTGGCGATTTTCAGCTTTACAGCCTCACATCGCTCCTTGTTGGGGTCCACTGTGGGGGGGAGGGGGTTACCAGGACCCGACCTGCTCCCCTCCCTGGCCCTGGAGGGCTGTGGTTCTAACTCCCGTTGCCTGCCCTCTGCCCTCCATAGGTCAGGGTGCCCAACTCTGAGGCTGGTCAGCAGATCCTGCCCCACATCTGTTCCTGAGCCCCTCCTCTGGGAGGGAGACTGGCGGGGGAGGAGGAAGGAAGATGGCAGGAGGGGTTGGGAGCTGCGGTCATCCTCTGCCTACAGCACTTTGCAGCTGGCACCCACCACCTCACTGGCCGCTGTCACACCCTGGGCAGGGACCTCGTGGGATTTCCATGTCCATTTTCACAGGAGACAGGAGCTCCCAGAGAACATGGCTTTCTTCCTCTCTGGTGGCCAGTGTGAAAAAGCCCAGAGAGGGATCAGGATTGGAAGACAAAGGAATTTGCTGAACAGGCCTGCAGCCCAGGCACCGAAGGGTCTGGTCAGCAGGAGGGTAGGAAGCACGAATCAGGGCCTGACTCCACCCGAGCCTGGCCACCAAGGCCCTGGGTCCCACACTGGCCTCAGGGCCAGCCTCTCCCCCAGCTTGGAAATGCCTTATTTTGCCCTGAACAGGCCCCTCCTCTTCCCGCCCCTCCAGGCTTTGCTGTTCTCTCTCAGGAGCTCTGCCCGACCTTTCAGCTGGACAATGCACCTGCGGTTCTTCAGTGCTCCGACTAGAGTTTGGACTTCTAGAAAAATCCCCTAGGCCGGCCACGCCTGGACTCAGTTTCCCTCCCTTCACTTCCTCCTCATTGCCCTCCACACTTAAGACTATAACTGTCCATCGTCAACTCATCAGCCTACCCCATTACACACGAGCTATGTCACTGCCCTGTGCCTCCGTTTCCTCACCTGGAAAATTGGAATAAAAATAGTTCCTATGTACTTGGAGCTCCATGCAACAACATACTTAGTATCTTCTATGACCGTGAGGTTCAGGTGAGTTAATACAGGCAAAGCCCTTGGACCGGCGCCTGGCATGTAGGAACTGCTCGATAAACACTCGCCGTTATTAGTGTCTTTCGGAGAGGCCCGCGGGCCCTGTTCACCCAGCACGGATGGACAGATGAGGGACGAGCTCCACCAGCCCCTCCCTCCCCAGCCCCGGTCCCTGCGCAGCCCAGCCCAGCCCTCACCGTGCACGCCGCGCAGCAGGACGTCCACGCTGTTCTGGTAGTGGTTGAAGGCTGCCTCGTAGTCCTCGCTGACATCCCGCTCCAGGGCCAGCCGGATCTGCGTGGCTGCGTCCACCAGGTAGTCGCGCTTGGCCACGTCAGGTGCCCCCGGAGCCACCCGGTTGCGAATCTGCTCCAGGTACATGCGGGCCTGGGACGGTGCTCGGGAGCAGGGCTCAGGCTCCTGCCCAGGGCCAGGGGGGCACTCGCAGGCCACCAGGCTCATGGCTGCTGCCCTGCAGGTGCGACCTGGGAGTGAGCAGATGCACGAGGGAGGACCCAGCTGGGAACAACACCCAGCTTTCCTCCCCTGAATATTCAGAGACTAACACCTGGGGTGGGTGGGTGTGGGGGTGGCTGTAGGGTCAGAGCTAATGTGGGTAAAGTCCTTTCACGGAGCCAGGTCTTTCCTAAGTGGTGGAAACAGAGTAAGAACATGCTTGGGGCTCCTCCCTTCAATTCAAATTCAGTTCAACAAGCATTTCTTGAGCACTTACGAGGTGCTGAGCACTGGCGAGAGCTGAAGGTATCTGTGACCCAGAGCTGCCTTCATGTGGCACAGAGCAACCCCATGTCTGTCACACAGTAAACACAACGGAGGCCGCACTCTGAGGCCGAGGCAGGGCCGTTCCTCACACTGTTCCCTCCACCCTGCCTGTTCTCCCTTCCTGCTCCTCCCACGGGAATCTCACTTTCCCTCCCCATTCAGCTCCAGACAGAATGGCCGGCCCCTGCTTTGTTTCCCTTAGTGCCGAGGTCATTGTGGTCAGGGGTGAGGCCCTCCCACACCGCCCAGCAGAGAGCTGGGCACAAAGCCAGGCCTTCAAGCCTGTGGGCAAGTGCAGTGACCCAGTGGCAGATGGACGGAGTCGGAGGAAGGAGGGCAGGGCCTACCCAGCCCTGGGGAGGGGATGGCTCTGTTCTCCTGGCTCCCTCTCTGAAGCCAGGAGCCCACGTGGCCAGAGACCGGACAGCAGCTCCCTTCTGAGCGTGTGGGCCACACGTGGCCAAAGGGACAGAGAAGTGGCTGCGGCCAAGGAAAGGGCTCGGAGAGAGGCCAGCAGGGCTGCCCCTGCCCTCTCTGCAGGGCGCCCCTGCTCTCAGGCCCCAGTGGGAAGGAGCCGGGCCTGAACTCCCCATCCCAGGCACGCCCGCCTCTGTAGAGAAAGGGAGGAGAGAACAGGATGGGGAGCGGGGCGGGAAGGGAAACCCACACCCCGGGGCCAGCGGGGAGCTGCACCCTGGCCAGGCTGAGGCCAGGAGGTGGAGGGAGGGACTCGGTCCAGCCACCCCACCCGGGACAGGACATGCAGCTCGGAGGCCTGTGTTGAGGCCTGAGGCCGGTCCTGCGGGCAGAGCCTGGGTGGGCAGAGCCGCAGGACGAGGCCTGGACACAGAACGCGGCGCGTCCAGCCCGTGAGTTCCAGGCACGCGGGGGCACCACCCCGCTGGGGTCAGGCCGAGGGAGGTGAGCTGGGGAGTGAGAAGAGGGGGCATCCTCGCCTGGGAGGAGGGATGGTGAGGAGCCGGGCAAACACCGTACCTGCCCGAGCCAGGAGCTCGGTCCGCGCGGCCACGGCGCCGCCACCGCCCCTTCACGTCCGCGGGGGATCCTGCACCGGGACCCGGCTTTGCGCCCTCCAGCCGGGTGCAGGCTTCTTGCCGGGTGCGGGCAGCCATTGGCTGCAGATGAGCTCAGCCTCTAGCTGTTAGAATAAACCACCAATCAGCGCCCAGCTCGGCTTCTGCCGGCCCCTAAAGTCGCAGCGTAGGCGGGGCGGAGCGCTAGCGGGTGGGGGCAGGATTGGGGGGAGGGTGGGTACAAGGACCTCTACCGGCTTTGTTCGCTGGTGTCCCCCAAGTGCCTAGAACAGCATCTGGCACACAGTATTGCTAAATAAGTATTTGCTGAATGAATGAATGAATGAATGAATGAGCTTTGAAGTGTTTGAAGAGGGCGGTGGAGGAGAAAGTTCTGGGCGAAAAATATGTATAAATGCCTCAAGAAATCAAGGAAGAAAAATAACATCTGCACATCAAACAGAGGATGTAAAATCTTTTGATAAAATTTAACACTCATGCACGATAGGGACAAACTCTTTACTGAACAAAATCTAAACAAACTCATGGACTTAATCCTTCACTTGATAAAGGATTATCTACTAGAAACTTGGAGCATTTGTGATGTAACTTACATCATATGCAGTGGTGGGCCTGAGACCCATTCCCACGGCCCTTCTGGCATATGGTAGGGTCACACTTCCCTCCCCCAGTGAAAGTTAGGGTTGGCCATGGAGCTTGCTTTGAAATGCCAGTGAGCAGAACATGGTTTACTTTACAGTAGAAGCTCCAAGAGCCAGCCCATAATTCACTTGCCCCTTCCACCATGGTTATCGTAGAAGCACATGTCCATGGAGGCATGGAACGTCCATCCGCCTGAGTCTCTGAGAAACAACACTAAGGAACTCCTCCCTGCTCCATGGTTTGTATTGGACATGGGGTGTAAGCGAGAAATGCATTTTTAAAAAAATATATTTTATTGATTTCAGAGAGGAGTGGAGAGGGAGAGGGAGATAGGAACATCAATGATGAGAGAATCATTGATTGGCTGCCTCCTGCACGCTTCCCCAACCCCCCTGGCTGGGGATCAAGCTGCAACCCAGGCATGTGCCCCTGACCGGAATTGAACCCGGGACCCTTCAGTCTGCAGGCCAGCACTCTATCCAGAGCCAAATAAGCCAGGACCTGAGAAATGCATTTTTATTGTGTTAAACCACTAGATTTTGGGATTGTTTGTTACTGCAGCATACCTTGACCTATCTTGAATGATATACCAATGCAGTCAGAAATGAATCAAAATACTCTTCAACAATACACTGGAAGTTACAGTTAATGCAATAAGAAATTAAAGCAAATATGAGGTTTAAAAATTGAAGGGAAGAGACCAAATTGCCATTATTTGTGATGATGTGATTGTTCACCTGGAAAACCCAAAGCAATAATTGGTGAGTGCAGCAAAATGTCTGGATACTAGACCAATATTTTTAAAAATATGTTTTTATGTATTTTAGAGAGGAGAGAGAGAGAAAAACATTGATGTGAGAAACATAATGTGCTACCTCCTGCACACCCCTTACTGGGAATCGAGCCTACACCACCAGGTGACCCTTTGGTGCAGGGCACTAGATCAATATTTACACATCAAGAACTTTCCTATAAATCAGCAATAATAATTTGAAAATTCCTATATAATAAAAGCCTAATATGCTAAGTGTCCGGTCATCCGGTCATCTGTTCAACCAATCAAAGTGTAATACGCTAATGATATGCCAAGGCTGCTTGCTATGACGTGCACTGACCACCAGGGGGCAGATAGTCAATGAGTTGACCAGTCGCTTTGACGTGCCCAGGGGACAGATGCTCCGACTGGTAGGTTAGCTTGCTGCTGGGGTCTGGCTGATCTGGACTGAGATGGCCGGACACGCCCTGGAGCCCTCCCACTGTCCCTCCCCAGCTGGCCAACCTCCTGCATCTCTCCCCGGCCCCAATCATGCACCAGTGGGGTCCTTCAGCCTGGCCTATGCCTTCTCGCAATCTGGAACCCCTAGGGAGATGTCAGAGAGCCAGTTTCTGCCTGATCCCACAGGCCAACCTGAGGGACCCCACTTGTGCACAAATTCATGCACCGGGCCTCTAGTCCTATATAATAAAGCGGTAATATGCAAATTGACCATCACTCCCTCACACAAAGATGGCTGCCCCTATGTGGTCACAAGATGGCCACCACAAGATGGCTGGCAGGGGAGGGAAGTTGTGGGTGATCAGGCTGGCAGGGGAGGGCAGTTGGGGGCAATCGGGCTGGCAGGGGAGTGGTTAGGGGACAATCAGGCAGACAGGCAAGCGGTTGGGAGCCAGTAGTCCCGGATTGTGAGAGGGATGTCCAACAGTCAGACTGGCAGTCAGACATCCCCTGAGGGGTCCCAGATTGGAGAGGGTGCAGGCTGGGCTGAGGGATACGCCCCCCCCCCCCCCCTGCACAAATTTTGTGCACCTGGCCTCTAGTGTAATAATAATTTTAAAATTCCATTCACATAGTAACAAAAACTATAACATATTTAGGAATAAATTAATTAGAAATAGCCCTGGCCAGTGTGGCTTAGTTGGTTGGAGCATTGTTCCATACACCAAAAAGTGGCAGGTTTGATTCCCAGTCAGGGCACATACCAAGGTTGCAGGTTTTTTTTTTTTTTTTTTTTAATATATTTTATTGATTTTTTACAGAGAGGAAGGGAGAGAGATAGAGAGTTAGAAACATCAATGAGAGAGAAACATCGATCAGCTGCCTCCTGCACACCCCCCACTGGGGATGTGCCTGCAACCCAGGTACATGCCCTTGACCGGAATCGAACCCGGGACCCTTGAGTCCGCAGGCCGACGCTCTATCCACTGAGCCAAACCGGCTTCTGCCAAGGTTGCAGGTTTGATTCCCCAGCCAGGGTGCATGCAGGAGGTGGCTGATCAGTGTTTCTCTCTCACATCCATCTCTCTCTCTCTCCTTCCCTCTGTCCTTCCCTCACTCTAAGATCAATTTTAAAAAATTTACAAACTTAAAAAAACAAACAAAACACCAGTTAAAATAATAGTAATTAGAAATATATGACCTTTATGGAGAAAACAATAAAATTCTACTTGAAAGGCACAAAAAAGACTCAAATAAATGAGGAGTTGTACCAGGGTATTGTGTTCAACAATGGGATGACTACCACTGTAAAGATGTCAATTCTCTCCAAATTAATTTAAAAATTCAATGCAATTCCAATAAAAATATCAAAGGAACTCTTCATAGAACTTAAAACAGGATGATTCTAAACTTCATGTTTATTCATTCACTTAACAAAACTTTTGGAGGGCCTACTATGGGCCTGACCCTTTTCTAGGTATCCTTGTGATTAACACACAAAAAAAGCTTTCATGGAGCTGTCATTCTAATGGAAAAAAACAGTAATAAATACATAGGCATATCCAATATAATAAAAGCATCGTATGCAAATTGTCCCCTCGACCAGGAGTTGTCCAGGAGTTTGACCAGGGGGCAGGGCCAGCCGGGGGAAGGGAGGGAGTACCCAGCTGGCAGCTGCTAGGGACCCTATCAGTGCACAAATTTTGTGCACTAGGCCTCTACAAAATACATAATATCTGATGTGATTTTTTAATAGTATATGTAAATGTGCAGCAATAGCTGTTTGAAAAAGAACAAGTAGTGGTGGTTAGAAGCTTGCCTTACCAAATCAAAAGACATAGCCTAAAGCTGCAATTTTTAAAACAGGTGGCATTGATGCACATGAATAGATGACAAGAATAGACTAGAGTCCAGAAACTAAGTCGTGCATGTAGGGGGATTTGACAGGATAAAGAAGACATTTCAAGCTAGTGGATGAATTCTTCTTGAGAGGTGTTGGGAAACTTGACTTAACTTATGGCAAAAAAATAATCCTTACTTCACACCATATACAAAAATAAATCCAAGTTTAAAATTAAAAATTAAAGAGAACAACCACAAATGTTTAGAAGAAAGTGTCCAAGAATATCATCATGATGTTCAGATAGAAACTAAAGTGCTTTTAAATATTCCTGGTGGGGAACCATTTAAAGTGAAAACACACATAATCTATGATCTATCAATTATAATTCTAGATATTTAATCTAGAAAAACATTTTTGTTTATTACTGCAGCATACCTTGGGTATATATATATATATATATATATATATATATTCATTGCAATTTTACCTGAAATATCAAAAAATTGGAAAAAGATTCCAAATTTAATCTTATGGAATAGCAATATGAAAATGAATTAATAAAATGTGGTATAATCATATAGTGAATTACTATTATCCAGCATTTTAAAGGAATAAATCAGAACTAAACCTACGTATATAAACATGCAAGATTTCAGAAACATATTATTGAGTAAAAACAGTCAGTTCCCAAATGCTACTTATATATAGGATTTATGTTGCTTAAATACACAAAACAATTATCTATATGTTATAGTGTATTAGTCAGGATTCTCCAGAGAAACAGAACCAATAGTATGGATGGCTAGACAGATAGACAGATTTCTTACAATAAGACATAGGCTCATGAAATTATGGAGGCTCAGAAGACCCATGACCTGCCCTCTGCGAGCTGAAAAAGCTTTTCCGCTGCCTGGGAAAGCCTCAGCATAACGCCTATGGAACATCTTACGTAAATCTTAAAACTACTAGTTACTATTATTAATCCTTACTTATACCTGCTAACACCAAGGCAGAGAGAGGTTAAGAGGTTAAGCTTATACAGTTAGGAAGTAGGAGCGCTAGGAATCAAACCTTGACAGTTTGGCTCCAAAGACCCAGCTCTGGAGCACTAAGCTGGTCACACACACAGCTCCTAACAGCGGTCTTATCCAGGGAGTGGAGGCTGGACCTGGACCTGGGGAGGGAGCAGGCAGTGGTCAAATGAAGCTCCACAGTTCCTTTTAATGTTCGATGTTTTTAAAGAACAGAGTAAACTGGTATATATTTGTGCTGTTAAAATTAACTTTTAAAAATTATATGTTAAATTCTATACATGTGCTGAGAAAGTCATTTTTTCAGAATAGAGTGAATAGTGCCCTAAGGAAGTAGACCGTGTTTCCTGAGCTTCTCATGGTGCACGAGACCCGGTGTGATGGGGAGGGGTGTTGGGGATTCTTTCCTGAGGAAGTGCCTTTGAGCTGACTTATGGGTGATGCAAGTTTGTTAGTCAGCAAGGTTGAGAGGTTGGGTGTGGGAGGTGGGGAGAGGTTTCCTGGCAGAGAAAACAGCATGAGCAAAGGGCCTGAGGGGACACCACAAATTTCAGGAACCGAGAAAAGACAAGTGTGTCAGACCTTAGAGAAACAGGCGTGAGATGAGGTTGGAGAGGTGGGAAGAGGTCAGACCTCATGGAGGCCTCCAGGTTGAAGAAAGGACTGGGAGTTTAAGAACAACAAAATGCTGACTGGTACCATGGAAATCTCTGGAATCCCTTTGGCACGGCTGTAGTGAATGGAAATGCCAAGAAAGAGACAAAAAGTGTAGACAACTCTCAAACGCCCAAGAGCATAGGGAGGCATTGGAGGGAGCATGTGCAATCGAGGGATTGGTTTGATTTTTGCTGCTGTTGTTATTTTTATGATGGGAGGGACTTCTATACACAAAGACATATCCACAAGGATGTTCCTCATATAGCATTGTTTATTATAACAGCAACAAAAAAGAGAACCTAAATATTCAACAATAGATCAATTAACCAAATGATGGAATAGCCAAATGATGCAATGCAATTCAGTACTTTAAAAAATCATATCGCAGAAGGAGATCTAGTGTCATGGGGCAGGGGGAGGGGGAATGTCTACAATATATTAAGTTTAAAAGGCAAGTTATAAAATAACGAGTATATTACAATCTCGTTTTGGTGTCAGAAGGGAAGTGTAGTGGTAGCTGTCTCCTTCAGCTCTGCCATGCTCCCTGTCTTTGCGCCTGGGGGTGGGAGGAGGGAGTCTATGCCCAGGGAGGCTTTATCAAAAGAGAGGTTTATTTGTCTCGTGGATGCTTTCCTGGGGCCCAGGATGGAGCTGATATGTTGAGGGAGGACAGAGGAATAAATAGCAAGGAAGGGCTTCTGGCTTCTGTCTCCAGTGTAGGTCAACTTTATACCAACACTGAAAAAAAGGATATTGCTCCTTCTCTGGATTTTGGAAGAATTTGTGACATTATAAGAAAGATTTGGAGGAGGAAGTAATAAAGGAAGATGTAACCACTCCATATCTGAAACAAGAGGCTGAGTTCACTGCTTGCTTAAGCAAGGGGGAGCTGAACTTACAGGGCACAGTCTCCCAGCAAGGCAGGAAGCAGGCAGTTCAGGATGAGCCACCTGCAGAGCATGTGGGAGTCAGTTGACCTGGAAGCATGGTCAGCTGAGTGAGGCTGTTGCTGACTGTTTATTTTCAGGAGGCAATGGTTCCTGATGGAGCACATGGTTTCAGGAGCCGGGTCCCTGAAACACGTGGTCCTGTAAACCAGGGTTGTAGCTGGTTCCAAGAGTCATTGATGTTATGGCCACATGACAATGAGTCTGTTCCTGAGAGGATGGGAGTGCTTTATTCTCAGGGAAAGGGGAGGGGATGGTGGGAAGTTCATGCACAACAAGGTTCTCCGTGTAGCAGCCCGCGTGGAGCCTCGGCTGCTGGGCCAGGGCTGATTTCTAAAGGAGGATCCGAGGACACCCAGCGGCTCCTGGATCTGGACTCAGGACTCGGTTGTGAGAAGAGTCCTACTCCCTTCGGCCTCCCTATGTCTGGTGAGAAGCTGTATTTCCAGTTGATGGGGGGCACATCTCCAGGATGGCCCCCAGGTTCTGACTGGGCCTTCCCGCTGGCACGATGACCTCTGTGACCCCACACGGCTGGCCCTGTGTCTGCAAGTGAATCAGAGCCTTGGGAGCCTCCGCTTCTGCCTGGCTGTGCAGCAGCCGGGCCCAGCTGTCAGCCCCGGACCCAGAGGGGCTGAAATTCCTCAGGGAGGTTTCTCGCCCTCTTAGTGCTTTCTTCCAGCTTGTCTGGCAAGCGAGAAGACTTCGGGAGCTTCAAAAGGGGACCGTGGCACAGACCGCTCTGAAGGGGATAAAGAGCTCAGGGAGAAAGATATCACCATTACAGTGTAAACAGTCAGCACTGGGGGCCTGGGCCGGGTGAGCAAGAGGCTCCCGTTACGTGCGGCCCCACGGGTGGTCCCGCCGACTGCTGGTGCCTGTGGGGGCAGGGGCCTTAGAGGAGAGACAAGGAACAGGGGGAGATTGGAGCATGGAAGAGGGGTCCCTCCTACTCTGAGTCCAACCAGGACAGGGGCCAAGTCTCCAGAGCGTGTCCGTGGGAGGTCAGTCTGGCAGCAGGACCTCCCCGCTGTCACCCAGGTGACGCCCCCTCAGTGTGAGAGGAACAGGGAGCGGGCCCAGCTCCGTGAGGAAGCCCGCAGCCTCCTCCGACGGTCCTGCCTGGTGTTCATGGCGCTGAAGTCATCTCGGGGACTGGAAACACACCATGCTTTTGGCTTGGAGCCCCGTGGCCTCTGAGGTGGGGCCCACAGACAGCTAGTGGGAGCCAGGCCTTCCTGGACCTCCGTCACAGCCAATGTCAGGGTCAGGGGAGCTCTCCAGGCTTCCCTCAGGACAGGGAAGGGTCCGTTTTCTCTAGGAAAATAGCTGCTGGGCCCCAGTGCTGACAGACAGCCACCTTTTCACACCAAGGCTCTGTCACCACCCTGTCTGGAGCCTCGAGTTCCCACCAGAGTTTGTGGAGGGGCCGCTTCTGTCCACCCACCTCGCAGACGTCTGGCCTGCTTCTCGGGCTTGGCGCCGACACGGTCCTCCCTCCTCCTCTGCTCTGCTCTTCATCTGGGAGCGGGATGGGGAGGATGTGGTGAGGGGCAGATTTGGAGGCAAATCTGGGTTCAATTCCATTTCAGCCACTTACTGGTAAATTTTAAAATTCTGCCTCACTTAATGTTCATGGTTTTGGGTGAGCCGGGGCCTCAACTTCTTCACTCGTAAAATAAGGAGGTAGAAATAGCTTATTTGCAAATCTGCTTTCAGCCTTAAATTCCAAGATCATGTCACTCTCCTGCTTAAAACATTTTCCTGCTTAAAAAAAAGTCAGCGCCTCCCACTGTCTAGCAAAGCCCTTGACAACCTAGGGTGGCACCCAGGGCCCAGCCTCCCCCCCCCTCCCCCCCCCTCCCCCCAGCCTGCTAGCACTCATCTGCTTCACTTACCTTAAGCATCAAAACAGAACCGTTTGAAAATCTCTGTACAGCTATGGGTTTTCCACCTCTGGGTCTTTGTTCATGTGGCGCCTGCACCTAGAACACCTTCTTCATCTATCTCCCCACACTCGATCTTGCCTAATTCCTGGAGTCACAGTTCAAATGCTACAGACTTTGTGAAGCCAGTCTTGATTTCCCCCATGTGTAAGTCACCTCAGGTATCTCAGATTTCTTTAGTGGCACTTCATCTGCTTAAGCCATGTGGCCTTCTTTCCTTCTTTTATAATCATCTGTGCATATCAGACTCCTTCGACCAGCTTTGGAAGATCAGAGACAATGTCTTCTTATGTCTCCCTGGCTCATACAGGTGTTCCACTGGGCTGGGTCTCTGCCTTATTGAGTGAGCATCTCTCAAAAAACGTTAGGAACTTCAACATGAGGGAAGTGTAGCAGCACTTTCACAAACCCTTCCCTCTTTCCCCAAATTGTCTTAAATCACCAGAAACTTTTAAATCAACAAAACCCAACCTCTTTCTCTAGACCGAGCCATGAGGTCTTATCTTTCCCTTTTCCATCTTGCCTTGTCTCTCTGTGTTCTTAGGTAGATCAACATAAGATGATCTACCTTCAGCTAAGCCTTCTCTCCTGTTCTCCTTATTTCTTGCAGAATGAGATTTTCCTTACTAAGTGAGCAATTGGGAAGACTTTCATATGCTGATATATTTTGCCCCCTCACTCATGCATCTACTACAATTTGTTTGCTTCAAGTAGACTCAAAAAATGCTCAAGAATTAATGAATGATCAGGGTAACCAGTCCACATGGCACATTAAGAACAAACTCTCTCTCTCTCTCTCTCTCTCTCTCTCTATCTCCCCATCTCCATTACTTCTTCCTAAACCAAGCCATTCAAATTGGTTGCCTGGATCTGCTACAGCCTTGGAAGTGGTATTAGTTCCTCTAGTCTTGTGTGCTGTCACTTCACTCCCCTGCTTGAAACCCTCCAATGGTTTCCCTCCACATGATAACCAGTTCAAACTCCTAACCTGGCAAACCCCTGTATGATCTGGCCCTTACCCACCTCAAACATCAGCCACATCTCAGGTCCCTCCCTCCCTTGCCCAGCGGTACTGGGATCCCTGCTAAGGCTTTTGCATCAGTGGTGTCTTCTGTTTGGAGTGAACTCCTTCCTATCTTTCAAATTTCACCATAAACATCACCTCCACAGAGAGCCCTTCCCTGACCTCCTGGTCTAGCGTACCTCCCCCCAAACACTATCTGGTCACCTTTCCTTATTTTCCACTCAGCCCCTCTTGCTGCATAACAATTTGTTATTATATCTCGTGATTCTACAGGTTAGGAAATCAAGCAGGGCACAGCTTGTCCTGTTCCGCGAGACCTGGGACTTCTGCTGAGATGACTGTAAGGGCTGGGAGCCTGGGACAACTGGAGGCCGGCTGAGCATCTCGCTCTCTCTCGCTCTCCCCACACTGCTCTACAACTAGCGTGGGCTTCCTTCCAACATGGTGACTTCATGATAGTTGAACTTCTTACATGGCAGCTCAGGGTTCCAAGAGACCAAGGCAGAAGCGTCCAGTTCTCTTGAAAGGGTTTGGAGCTCTCCTAGGGTCTCTTCTGCCATCCTCTACGACCAAAGCAGACCCAGGTCAACTCAGATTCAAAGAGAGGAAACAGACCTTCCCTCTCAGGGGAGAAATGTCAAAGAAGTCAAGGTCATATCTAATGTGCCAGAACCATGTTGGCAATGACGTATTAGTTTCTTTGTTTACATGTGTAACTTGCTTATTGAGCAAACGGTGAAAGCACAAACAACCCAGTTGTTCCCTCTCTCTCTCTCTCTCTCTCTCTCTCTCTCTCTCTCTCCCCCTCATTATTGCTTCTAGATGAATTATGTTGGTTCTCCTTTTCTTGTCTCTTAATAGCATTTTGGGCAGATCTTCTAATATTCCCGTCACTTTAATTTATTAAAGGCCCTGCCCCACCTAGGCTGGTCTACCCAATGTGAGTATAACACCTTTCTTTCCCTAAGACAGGGTCTGGATTTGGCTCAAGGGAACTGGGCAGGGCATGGTCTGTCCCTGTACTCCTCCCTATGCCCCTCTCTTTCTTTCACATGGGCCAGGAAGGAGAAATTGGGGGTAAAGTCCCCCTTAGCTGGGGCCATTTCTTCTCTGGCTATGACTATGGCTCCCATGACAGGTGCCAACTGTCTTGTTGGTGCAGCACAGGGATACCCTAGAGCACTGGTCCCTGAGGTGTTTCTTTTCCAGCTCTCTATCTGATACGTCCCACTCAGCAATTGCCCCAACCCTATACCCACAGCCTGCAGGGTCTCCTCACCTGCAGGTCTCCCTCTTGGGAGAACATGGGCAAGGATGCTCCTGGCCATTCACTTTCACTGTGTCCCCTTGACCCGTGGGAAATTCCTGCTGGATGCCCCAAGGTGTCCCCTCTCTCTGTCCCCTGTCACTCTTCAGTTCTCCACTCCCCCCAGTTCCTATTCAGATAGCACCTGGGCAAATCCAGCTCCACGGAGAGGAGGAGGAGGGACCAGCAACCCAGGTCTCCAGCGACCTCACCACCCTCTCCTTTCCTTCTCCTTTCCTGGTCTTCTGCTTATGGAGAAGGGGATGCTCAAGATGGTGCTGGGTGATGTTTGGGCCTAGCAACAGTGATCGGCAAACTGGCTCCTTGAGTGTGGCTCTTCCACAAAATAGCACGTGCGGGCACCCACGTACAGTGCGATGGAATCTTCGTGGCCCATGCCACGGGGCCAAAGAGCCCAATGTGGCTCATGAGCCGCAGTTTGCCGACCACTGGCCTAGCAGAACTACTTCAGCCACCTCTTAATAAATCCTGTAGGCAGGTGTGTCCAGCCCCAAATTGTTTCTTCTTTGTTTTAGAGTGTGGGGGATCAAGGCTCCTTTTTCCTTAGTTCTAGGTCCAGCCACCAGTTTGAGCAACAATAAAGTCCACCCAATATCCTGTAACACACGATTATGGTCTGTCTCTCCACTCAAATACAGGAGAGCAGATCCTGTGTGCCTTATTCCCCACTGGGCCCGTGGTGCCTGGGACAGTGTCAGGTGCACAGGTGGTGCTCCACAAATATATAATGAGCAAGTGAAAAGGGCCCTTCAGGACCTAACTGATCGGAAAGGACTGCCCAGATGGCCAAATGGAGCAGTCAGTTCCTTTCCTACTCATCCCCAGTGCTCTCGGCCGTGGGGGCGGATTTTTGCTTCTGGCCTCCAAGAGCTCCCCCTGTCTCTGTCTAGTTCTCTCCAGGGATCTATGGCCTGTGTCGGAAGACTGACCTCCATGTGGGTGATTTGGGAAGCTGAGAGCCTTGGAGATGCTACTGGGACTGAGCTGGGGTCCCCGGGGCCAATCCAGGGCCTGGCCGAGGAGAAGGGGTGCTATTCTCAGCTCTTAGTCCATCAAAGGCAATGGCTCAGCATGGCCTCAGCCCAAGGGGAGAGAAGCAGGAGAGAAAGTGCAGTTCTTCTGCAAAGCATTTGCCCTGGGGCTGGCCCACACCCCTTCTGTGATCACCAGCCAGAGCACATTCTGACCAGAGTGTCCTCCAGGGGGCCCAGGCCTCAGCGAACAGACTGCCAAGGCCAGCTGCCTCAGCAGGGCCAACCCACCCCACCCACTGGACTGTCCAGGGCTTCCCTCCAAAGCCCCAGGCGAGCCTGCCCCTGGGCCCCTGTGGGTTTGTCCGGAGCAGCCTGCAGTGAGTGGGGAACTCCCCTGCCCACAGTACAGGCAACAATAAAACTACATCCCTTTCGGACCAGAGGTAGATGGGGGTCTGACAGTATGTGGTTTGGACTGAAAAAAATTTAAAAAGCACTTTTTCTCCTTTCATGCTAAGGCCTTCAGGAGGAAGGCAGAGTAAGATGGGAGGTAAAGGGAGTGGAAATCGGGCAGCATCTGCAGACCCCTGCACTCAGTAGCCTGAGCAGGCTGGAGATGGGGGGGCCAGGACCTGAGGAACCCCCATTCGCTCAGGGTCCATAGGGCCAGGCACGGGCCAGGAGGGGGGGGACTGTGCTCTTGCATTAGAAGGTGTTCATGGGATACTGGGGCCACGTTCCCCCAACTTTGGGGCCAGGACTAAATATTGGGAATCCCCCTTTATAGGAAGAGTGGACCTCAGGGTTCCTGCTGAAAGCAGTTGGGGAGATGGCACCCCAGGAAGCTGCAGGAGGCTGCCGCCAACCGGGGGCGGCCCCGGGCCCACGATCCTTTTTCTGTCCTGCTTCCACTTTCTGCTGCTCGCTGCTCCGGCAGACACTCCCTGGAGCAGAGGTTTCCAGACTAGAATAACTTTATTCAAGAGAATCTGGCTTGGCAGCCAGACAGCCATGCAGGCAGCGTGCTCCATGCCCAGCCTGGGCCCCCTCGTTGCCTGTGTCCCTGAGAGGGGCAAGATGGTGAAGTCTTCCTTGGCCACAAAGAACCATGTCCCAATACAAGCTGTGGCGAGATGTGAGGAGAAACCGTAGGGGACGAGGAGTTGCCAAGGCCCCGGGCGACCGCTGTTCTCCAGAGCTGAGTGTTCCGCTCTCCAGGGTCAGAGCCGCTGCCAGGAGGAGGAGGAAGACACAGGGCCCCTCACCCCCTGGCTGCCTTCCCACGCAGCCTGGGCCATGGCCTGCTTGTCCCTGCAGAGCCCAAGGCCCAGGGACAGGCGGTGGGTTCTTCCTCTTCTCTTCTTCCTTCTCCAGCCCCTTGGGGGCCCCTCAGGCCTCTGGAGCCCGGCTTGCCCCTCGCAAAGTCAGGTCTTGCTTCTTCCCAAGCTGAAGCACACACGGGCCATGGCTGTCTTCTTTCTCTCACGTTCTGCTTAAGGCACTGAATTCCTGAGGGTCCTGTCCCTCCAGGCCCCTCATCTTGGAGGGAGGAGTCATTCAGCAGGGATGCAATTGGCTAATAAATAGAGGGCAGGTGCCAGCAAGGAGGTAACTGAGAGTGTGATGATAATAAATACAGGAGCCGGGTGTGGGTCTCTCTCCTCCGAGGAGCTGGTTATCTTGGGGGAGAAGGAGCAGCTCACCTGTCAGAGACCAAACACAGAAAGCAGGTGTCAGCACGCTGTGGAGGGTGCGGTCTCTGCTACGGGAGCGGGGACAAACCCAGAGGGGAAGCAGGGCAGGGAGCACAGGGAGATTGCAGCATGCCTGGATCTCTGCTTGCACCAAAGAGAAGCCGGGAGCTACCCTTCACCAAGCACGTCCCCAGGTGCCCAGCCAGCCCTGCGCTAAGCACCTTCTCATCTACCCTTCACGATATCTCATGGGGAAGGCACTGTTATTATCCTGAGAAAATGGAGGCTCAGAGAGGTTAGGAAACTTGCCCAAGGTCACACAGCTAGTCAGTGACATGAACCCAGTCTGGCTCCATACACTAATACCTCTGATTACCCTAGGGCAGCAGTCTTCAGACGAGGGTGCAGGTGTCCCGAGAGGTACATGAAAATTGTCCAAGACCTATATGGGTGCTGATGGCTTTAAAAGAATCTATTTTCAGTTCTCCACCTGAAAACTGCCCGCCTGAGAGGTCTGCTTCCCCATCATCCTGAGAGTTCGCCACAATTACCTTCTCACCTGGCAGCATCCTGCCCATTCCAAAGCCCTGACAATACTGTGGCCCAAGGCAACAGTATCCAGGGGACACTAAACAAAGAACTTAAGGTGTAGGTGCTGAGAAAGGAAATATGGGAAACAACTGGGTAACCGAGCCTTTTGCAAGTCAGGTGGTTTCCAAGTCTTTGCTTTCAACAAATTAAAGAACAACTCAACCGAATGGTCAGCATCTATGTCATGAGAAGTAATTTTTGTTCGCAGATCACCTTGATGTTTTCGGGAAGGAGTTTGTGGATGAAAAGGGGGTCACATACTAAGTCTGACAAGCTCAGGGGAGGTCAGCTCAGGGGCCCTACAAACTCAGAGACTAAAAGTAACCACACAGGGCAGTCTGAACATAGAACTTCCTAACTGAAAGCTATGGCAGAAAGTCATGTCCTAGGCCTGTAGCTTCTTTGGCAAAGTTCAATCATTTCCTCAATGAGCCTAAAGTCTTTCTGCTTCTAAGATAACATACCTTTGAAATGTCAGAGTAATTTCTTTTTCCAGGCCCCTCGGGGAGCAACTTCCCACCGGATCAGGAGACCACAGAACCCCTCATGGGATCTTGTTCCCGGAATCCCCTCTCCATGTGCTATAAATGTTACTCAGCACCTGCCCGGTGCCCTCCCACGCAAAAGAAGTATGTGTCTATCCGTTTTACTTTCTACCCAACCCCAGAGATTTTCCCGCTTTGCTTTCGCCTGCCTCCCTCATCTACGGAGCACCAGCGAATTTCATGTAACCCTTCTTTTGTCTCCTTTGATTCTCAGTTCAGGGACACCGCCTAGGCCACCTCCACAGAGATCCGGCTCGCGACTCCTTTGATTCTGATGTATAAAAATATACGCTGCAGAGCATTTTCTCGATCCATTAAAATTTTTCTTCCTGGCAATTGTCAGTTTGATTCAATTAAACTTTTAAAATTTCTCTACAGGTTTGGATGGTTCTTATGGAGACAAGTTCAAGTAATTAAGTGACATGTCGTCCCATCTACTTGTTTATGTGAGCATGGTTTCTCACCCTTTTCATCTATAAAACTGGTGATCAGGAATGGAATTAATGCCGAATCCTGTCTCAGTCTGGCAGGAGGTAACATTCATTAACAAGTTAATTAATTGAAAGAGGTAGTTACATCCATCTCATCGAGATGCATCCTTGATGAGATTGATGTGTTTTTAAAAAATATATATTTTTAAAAATTGATTTTGAGAGAAAGAGGAAGAGAGAGGGAGAAAGCGAGAAACATTGATGTGAGAGTGAAACATCCATCGGTTACCTCCTGCTTGCCCCTTAGGGGGATCGAGCCTGCAACCTAGGCATGTGTCCTGACCAGGAATGGAACCAGCAACCTTCCGGTGCACAGGACGATGCCCAACCAAGCCATACGGGCCTGATTGTACTTTTATATTGAACACTTATTAAAATATAATGTATTTGTGCTGTTTTGATCAATTGGTACTGCAGATAATTATTGTGATAATCCATTCCAGGAGAAAATTTAATTTAGAGTTTATGTTTACAGGACAATTAAAATAATTCAAACTTATATGCCATTGTTGTAGCAGATACACATAGCAAGGTGATATATAAAAGACTTCAGCATTAAAATAATTACATTTGGCTGAAATGTTGTGGGGGAAGTGAAATGGAAACAGAAGTTCAAGGAAAGAAGAAGCAATGCAAATATGCAACCACTATTAGAGGAGAATGTTCATATTTATATTTTTTTTGTTGCTGTTGTTCATTTCTTTTTAAAGTGGATGATGGTGTTAAATTAAAATGCCCTGCCGGGCCAGCGTGCTCAGTGATTGAGCTTCGACCTATGAACCAGGAGGTCGCAGTTTGATTCTAGGTCAAGGCACAAGCCTGGGTTGCAGGCTCAATCCCCCGTGTAGGGTGTGCAGGAGGCAGCCAATCAATGATTCTCTCTCATCACTGATGTTTCTATCTCTCCCTCTCCCTTCCTCTCTGAAATCAATAAAAATATATATATTTTAAAAATGCCCTATCCTATAGGCATTCCATCTGAAGAGTTATCTAGTGGCTTTATATTAAAACATTAATATTTATAACATGCCAGAAATGATATCCTTGCAACTATTTACAACGTTGATGGAAAAGTTCAGTGTTAACTTAAACGTGAGCAAGAGAGCACGTGGTTTTGAACTTCCGTCAGGAGATTCCCTGGGAGACGTCTGAAGAGCGCTGCCCTGGTCAGTGGAGCCTCAGGGCCTGCCGGCCTGCCTGGCTGTGGGAGCCCTGCATTGCCTGCACTGCCAACTCCTTCCCCGAGCAGCTGCCTGGGCCCAGGGAGAAAGGAGGGCCCCACGCCTTGGGAGACCGGCTTCCCTAGAACCCCTGCCTTCACGGAGTGGGGTGGAAGCCTCCGGGGTCAGCTCCAGGCCCACCGTCCAAAATGATTTCCTGGAGTCTTGGAGCCGAAAGGACCTGTCATGTGACTAAGTCACTGTAGAGGTGAAATATTTTGTTTTTACTCTTTACTCACATATTTGGGTTTTCCCTTCTCTGATCCTTCTCTGGCCTGGACTACACTCAGGCCTGGACTCCACCCTGGGCCTCCAGGTGTGAAGCCAAGAGGGACAGGTAACACTGAGAGGGAAATAGAAGCGAGTGGCCCCCGGAGCCCCCTGGAGGGGGGATAGAAATGCAGGGTGTGGGAGCCAGTGGGCGGTTGCTCCTCCCCAAGGCCTCTAGGAAATAGCCCTGACTGCTTTCAGCCATTGGACTTTTCATCGCTAGAAGGTAAGCACTGAAGAGAAAGAATCTTGTTGGCTTGTTTGCTGGTATACCCGGCAGACAGTCAAGTATTTGAAAACTATTTCTAGAATGACTAAATGCTAGGTGGGCCCTGACCCCTCATTTTACACAGAAAGAAACACTAGGCCAGTGGTCGGCAAACCACGGCTCACGAGCCACATGCGGCTCTTTGGCCCCTTGAGTGTGGCTCTTCCACAAAATACCACGTGCGGGCGTGCATGTACAGTGCGATTGAAACTTCGTGGCCCATGCGCAGAAGTCCGTATTTTTTGAAGAGCCACACTCAAGGGGCCAAAGAGCCGCATGTGGCTCGCTAGCCGCAGTTTGCCGACCACTGCACTAGGCTCAGAGAGCTGACATGACTTGCTCAAGCGATACAGAGACTCGTGCGAAGCCAGGACAAGATCCAAGGCCCCCTGAGGCTTCCTGGGCCCTAGAATCTCTAAAAATGCATCTCCCTGGTCTGGCCCCTAAGACTGCTCTGGTCCTTGCTTTCCCCATCCCCAGCATTAACCCTGCTGGTGGGGGCTCCCCTCTGGCTCAGCCTCCTTGTCATCCCTGGGCCCCCCAGCACACTCACAGGTGTCAGTCTGTGGGTCTCTGCTTCTCTTTCTTCCTCTTCCCACTGCCCTTGGGTCTCCTCCTGCAATAAGCCAAAAGCATCAGGACAGAGTGGCTGGGAGCTTATCATGCTGGGACAGGGGCTGGCAGGCCCAAGAACAGCCTGGAGCCCCAGCCAGGCCACTTACCTTTCTGGCTTCGTTATCTGCGACACAGGCCTGGGAAAACAGAGGCCGGGGGAGAATCAGGAGAGTGGTAAGTGTGGGCTGCCTGCCACCCACTCACCTCCCCTCGGACATTCGGATCCTGGTCCTGCAGTTGGCACTGGAGCCACTAGGGGGTAGCATGGAGCTAGTGAGGAAGAGATGGCCAGAGGCCTCTGGGCTTCAGCTCCCACTCTAGACTCCGGTGACCCCTCCAAGGGAGAGACGAATTTCCCCTCGGGGGCCTTTCCATAACCTGCACTTCTCAGTCTCTGGGCATCAAATCTGGGGATTTGTGAACCTGTCCTTTCCTGTTTTCTCTGTTTATTTTTCCTCTTGTTCCTGCTCTTCATTCCAGGGTGCACCCAGTTTCCTCAAGGAGAGTGAGTGAGGCCAAGGGAGAGGGGGTGGTTGCTGCCAGCTAAGGCTGCCTGTCAGGGCACAACTGCCACCTCTGCTCCAGGGATGTGATGCTGCGGGCAGCGGCAGGAGGAGCGGGTGAGGGGCGGAGGCAGGGCAGGTGAGCACAGCCCCGCGGTCACCAGGCAGGTCCGGGCTCTGCTGCGGGGCTGTGGCTGTTGGCCCAGAAGTGAGAAGAAAGGTGTCCCTGTTGGTCAGCCTGTTGGAAGGGGACAGGGCCTCCCTCGGTCTTCCCTGGGAACAGGGGTGGGGGTGTAGGGCAGCGTGGCCAGGGAATGTTGCCCTCGGCTGGCTGTCTCCCTAGGGAGCCAGGGCAGGGGACCAGGGCCTCTTGGACTGCCTGGTCATGTCTGTGCCATCCTGGGCACGTCAGAGATGCTCGTGGAGCCTCCGTTCCTCGCCTGCCTGCCCCAACAGAGTGGCTGTGAGGGCAAAGGTGGTGTGGAGCGTGAAAGATCACTGGTCAGCACTGTGCCTGGGAGGGGTCATTGCTGAACTATCGTTGTCTGGCTAAGCCTGGCTGGGAGGAATGGGGGGGAATGGGCTGAGGCAGGGCCCCCAACGGCAGTTTAGTGACGGGGGCCTAGAGCCTGGGCTCAGGTCCAAGAGTGGGGCCAGAGCCCTGGACACTGAGCAGAGCCAAGGCCCGGGCAGTGCGGGGTCTCCTGGAGAATGGCCAGGAGAGGTAGCATGAAAAAGGGAGGCTTAGGTGTTGGACAGGCTGGGGTTCACTCATACGCTGTGGCAAATCATGGAACCACCAAGCCTCAGTTTCCTCATCTGTAAAATGGAGCCGATGATAGTACCGACCTCCCAGCATTAAGAACAGGGACCTTGTCTGTTTTGCTCACCACTCCATCTCCAGCATGCAGGACAGAGCCTGGCATACAGTAGGCGCTCAATTAATTCTCATTTGAATGAGTGAGAACATTTGAACACTGAATGAGAAAACACATTCAAGTGCCCAGTGTGGGGCTAGGTGCACAGAAGGGCATTCCCACCCCAGAATAGGGCTCAGGACCTGTTGTCTGGAGCCTCCACCCATAGCCCAGGGCCACCAGGACCGCACCTCAGCGGCTTCTCTCTTCCCTAGGCCGGTCGGCAGTGCTGGGCCTGCTTCTCCTGGAAACGAATGCTCAGATGCCCTGGGAACAGGCTGGGCAGAGGCTCTGCTGGGTGGGGGTGCAATTGTACAGAAACCCCTGTACCTTCTTCCTTCTGCCCCTTTCCTCTTGCCATAGCTTGTCCTTCCCTGTGCTCCTCTGCCCAACTGTCCCCTTCCACAGGCACCAGCCTGGCCCAGAACTAAGCCCAGGCTTGAAATGTCCTTGCCTCAGTGTCTCTTCCAGGGCTGTGGCAACTGCCTCCCAACTCAGGGAGGGGATGGTGGGCCCTGAGCCCCTGAAAGTCTGGGGCGGGGGGGGTTCTCAGGCTTCCTTCCCCCTTGTGCCTTCTTGGCAGCTGTGCTCCAACTCCTGGGACCACTTCCTCGGGCAAACACTGGCTGATGCGGGGACAAAACACAGCTGCCTCTGGTCCCTGCTTTCCCTGGCCGGCCTCCCTCGGCCAGGAAGGAAGAGTGGCCTGCAGCAGGGATGGCGGCCATGTGACTAAGGCTACCACGTGCACGGGGCCTGTCCCTGCCACTCCCTGAGCACCTACCTGCACGCGCAGTGTGTGTGCTGGGAGAATGTCATCTCCACGTAGGAGGACCGATGTTCAGAGCTGATCCTCAGGATCTGTGGGAGAGAAAGGTTGGTGCCTGGGTTGGGGGGTGGCCGTGGGTTTCCAACATTTTCCACGCCCTCCTTGGGGGGAGGACCAGACTCCATGTTTCCCCCCACCCTTTGGACGACATGCCCTCATTCTGCTTTGAGGAGTGGGGCACAGCCCTCCCATCAATCAGCATGTGGATCTGAGGGAGGCACTTCCACGGCCACCAGCATAGCAACAGCGTAGCAAGGGGGCCCATGCTCTGGAGTCAGAGACACAGGTTGAAAGCGTGGCTCCTCTCCCTGCTGAGCAAGGGAAGTAACATCCCTGAACCTCACGTTTCTCATCTGTGAAATGGGAGTAAGACTTGCCTTGAAGGCTGAATGGTGAGGTAGTGAAGTGCCTAGCACAGGGCTTGGCATTACTCAATAAGTGTGATACGAACCATTGTGTGTGTGTGTGTGTGTGTGTGTGTGTGTGTGTGTAAGGTTCAGGGCACCAAGTACTCCTGGTATAAACAGGGATTTCTTGAGTCTGAGCAGATTCAAATCTTTCCCATCCCCTACCAGATACCCTCGGACCTGGGGTGGGGCTAAGCTAGAGCCTGAGAGAGCTGATAAGGGAGGGAAAAATGGTCCCAAAGTTGGGATGCAGGCTCCAAAAGGCGGGGCACCATGCTGGGTGGAAAGGGCCTGGGAGTGAGCTGCAGTCCTGTGACCTCGGGCTGCCCTCCTTCCCTCTCCAGGTGCCTCCCGTAGTCGGTGCTGAGAACCTCTGAGTAGGGTGTGGACAAGGGGGCAGGCCGGACGTGAGGAGACCCTCCCTACCTGCATGGTGACGTTGGTCGTCTCCACCGGCACACAGTGCAGGGCCTCATCCCCACAGCAGCCCGTGCAGCGCAGCAAGGGGACACAGGACGGGCTGAACATGTACTGCGTCTCCTGGGGGTACTCCGACAAGACGTCCACCAGCTTCTCCATTGCCCGGCAGTAGCTGCGGCCCCACACTACCTGGAAGGGCATCACTGCAAGAGGGCACAGTCAGCTGGTCAGGTCAGGAGAGGCTGCTCCTCGATGCCCCCGTCCTGGCTCCTGAGCCTGGCAGAGCCTCCTCCTCCAGGAAGCCCTCAGCCTATCTGAGCCCCCTCTGCTCTGAACTGATGCAATCCCTTTGGGAAGTCTGCTGGACCTTTAGCTGGTCTGGCAGAATTTCCCAGTGTCCTGAGCTCTCCCCTGTGTTCTCAGTGAGGCACCCACACCTGCCTTGGGTCCCTGGAGCTCCGAGGAGCGTGCCCGGGCTGCCCCCAGGCCCGCTGGGTCTTCCTCAGGCCTGCGCTGGCGCTTCCTCCGTCCTCGGGACTTTGCAGAAAACATTTCTGCACATTCTGTGAGACTGGCTGGCAGAGTTCGCCCTGGTCTTTATTTCCTGCCCCACGCTGGGCCGGCTCCTTAGCCAGGCAGCCCAGCCTGCAGCCGGCCCCGTGCTCCATCCCTACTCCTCATTTTACCTGGACCAGCCCTGGAACCAAACTGGGCCACATCACCGTCATTCCCACCTTTGGGCTATGTCCCTCCCCCACTTCTCATTTCTAACCAAATACAGCTTACCGCCCATTTCTCCAGGCCCACCTCCCCGCCTCTCCAAAGCTTTCTCCAGCTTTTCTAGTATGAACAGATGTTCCTCCTTTGAGTATAACTAGGCCTCAAGGGCTGGCCTTATCTCAATCACTGGGGCTCTTATCTCCTTTACAAGCAAGTCGAGGCTCTGTGAGGACAGGGACCCAAGCACCCAGTAAACACAGGCTAAATAATGACTTATTGATTAGATGATTGTTCACTGAAGAATATCAGGGACATTCCCCATCCCCAGCCCTGGCCCCTGACCCCCACGATGTCCTGTGGTCATGAGCAAGAGCTTTTGGGGGCTGATGTGGAATCTCTCAAAATATGCTACTCCTTCAGGGGAAGGCCTGGGGCCTGATCCCAAAGAGAGGCTCACAGGACGTGAGTAACCAGAAGCAGGAGACCTCGCTTCCAGTCCTGGCCCTCCACGGACTGTGTGACCTTGGGGAGGTCACTTAACCTTCCTGGGATATCAGTTTCCTCAGCTGGGGAAAAAGAAGCAGGTTGGGAATAGATGGTTGCTAAGGTCTCTCCCAGCTCTGACAGACAGTCTGTGATTCTGGGCACACAACCCAGTCCAGCCTTGAGACCGCGGGCAGATAAACATCTCTGGCCCTGGGTCATCTTGCCCTACCCATGATGGCTGTCCTCGGCTGGTGGCAGAGGGCACGGGATCTGGGTCAGCCAGCAGCCATCATGGTTCTCCCAGCAGCCCCCTCACCTCCTTTCTAGGAGGCAGAAGGGGCCAAAGTCCATCCCATGGAGCCTATGAGGATGTGAGTCTCAGGGTAATCTCAGAGGAAAAATAAACTTCAGCCTCGCAGAGGCCCTGGGGAAAGGCTGCAAGCTGGTGGAAAACACCCAAGAGGCGGTGTGTCCACGTGGAGCCGGCCGGGGAGGCCACAGAGGCAATAAAAACCATGCTTATCTGGGCGTCTGCCGCTCCACTCTGCTTTGTGTGCTTAGGGGGCACTGGGGCTGGGCCCGGGCATGGGAGGAAGACCGGTGCCTCCCCTGATCCTGCCTCCCAGGCCACTGGGACACTCTCCCTGCACCCCCAAGTGGGAAACAAGCCCCTCTTCCCACAAGCAGCCCGAAGCCCCAGGGAAGCCAGCCTCTGCAGTGCAAGGTCAGAGGGGCACCTCCCTATCACAGCTCCGTGAACGCCTGTTTAGTCTAAACTCTTCATGAGGCGATGTAACTCTGGACGTTTAATCTCTGCCGTGGAAAACATAAATAACAGCAGAGAACAGCCAGCTGACAGTGCCGTGGAGGCTCAGGATCCTCCCCTGGGAGCAGCCATTAGGGAGGGGACAGCAGCAGAGAAGGGGTATCCCAGCCCCCTACCAGTCTGCAAACAGATTCCCATCCAGCTGGGCTGTTGGGGCCACAGCCAGGTTAAGCAGAGCCAGCTGAGCCTTGGCGGCAAAAGAAGGGATTTCCTTTCCTCACCCCCACAACCCCCCACACAGACTGCATAGACGGGGCCCAGGCTCCAGGGCCCTGAAACCCGCCACTTTCTGGACCACATGGCAAGGCTGAGGGGGTGAGCCGGGCCTGCTGTACCTGGCAGCCACCAGGAAAGAGGGTAATCCGTTCCTGGAGGCCGCTGCACGGGTGTGTGGGGGAAACAAAGGCGCCGGCTGGGTAAGGGGCCAGTTGAGAAAGGCGTGGCCACTCCCAGCTGTGGACTGAGGCCCTCAGGAAAGAGCTCTGCTCAGCTGCTCCTGAGAGCACTGCCTCTGGGCCGAGAGGCAGGGGTCGGGGTGGGAGGAGTGGGAGGCTGTAGCCCAGTGAAGCGCCAGGCCAGGGCGAGGCCATGCAGCAAAGGCTGCTCCCAGGGCCACGAGTGGGTTCTCGACAGCTCTGTGGGTGAGCCTCCTATGTGGTTCCAGCTGCCTAACCCCTGGGACGGAGGAGACTCAAGAAGGGAAGTGCCTGATCCTGAGAGCAAGCTCCTGGGGAGGCCCCTGGGAGGCCACAGGGCTGGGCAGAGCTGCTGGCCGCAGCCCAGGCCCGGCAGGTATCCTCTCCATAGTCACGGGTGGGGTGCACAGCCAGCCTGCTGCGAGGGACACGCTGCTCATGCCTGCTCAGCCGTGAGCCGTGGATACTGAGGCGTGTCCAAGGCTTAAGGCAACTCCAAGGGCCTCTGTGAGCCTCAGAGTCTCCGTCCATAAAACCGGGAGAACACAAGCGCCTTCCTACTTCACAGCCCGCGCTCCGCACAGAAGTATAGTAAATGCCCAACACTGTTACACGACAGTGGCAGTGAAAACCAGCATCCACGGCTGCAACGTGCAGGCCATGCTGTCTCTTGTCCGGGCTTAGCAGGAGGGGATGGCATTGGCAGATTTTGATAACTGGGGTCCAGAGCTCATGGGACTGCCCATGGCCACAATACAGGCTCCCTGACTGGTGAGGATGGAGGTTAGCTGCCCTACTAGATAGACACTTCCAAGCCTCCTCACCCTCGTCCCTGGAAAATGTGTACTCCTGTGTCCCCACCATGGAGTCAGCGAATCCTACAAACTTAGGAAAAGCCTTAGCTAGTATGTAGTCTACTGCTCCCATTTACGGATGAGGGAACTGAGGCTTGGGCTTCTTCAATAGCTGTTGCCTGAAATGTGCTAAAAGCATCAAAGAGGATATGGGGTGGAGATGGTGATGGGACCCTCCCTGGATCTAAGAGAGCATTATATTGTGCTAGTCTCAGAGGGCACAGCAAGGGGAGAGGGAGTATCCATGAAGTCAAGAGCTGCTGCCTCCCCCACCTTCTCAGGACCTGGGATTCAGGCATGAGAGTGTGGCCAGGCCCAGGAGAAGACAACTACCAGACAGGCAGGCCAGCAGAGAGGGTGTTCCCAGCCCCAATTGGCTATCATGCATGTGTGTGTGCATGTCCCTGCACACTCTCACTTCCACTGAGCCATGGGAAGCCTCAGGAACGGTGTGTGGCCTGACTGCACGTCTTGGAGAGGCAGGCAGGGAGGAGCAAGGCAGGGTGCCTGGCATGAGCGTCCTGCCTTCTGCACGTATGTCTCTTTGGCAATCATCTAGCCCTTTGAAGATTCCCTCTTGATGCAACCCTGGGTGGAGAGTGAAGGGGCCAGGGAGGGCGCGACTCATGTTCTGTCTGTTTGTAATCAATGAAAAGGCCTGGCTGCTGGGAAGGGCTGGCTGCTGGGAAGGTCCCTTCTCCCCTCCTGATTCTCTTGATGGTTTGCCCACTATACCCAGCTCCCAGACCACCAGTCTAGCCCCTGGCACACTCACTGTCCACACTGCCCTCCAAGACCTCATCTGCCCCCCGACATCATGCTGGGAAGGGGCTCTGAACCAACTAGACCAACCCTGGGTTACTGGCCCCAGCTTTGCTCTCTGGGTGACCCCGGCCCAGGAATACACCTCTCTAGGCCTCTGGGTCACAATGGGGAGTTTCTCAAGCTCTGCCAACTTGGTCAGCCAGGGCATCAGCCAGCTTGCCGACTTTCCCAAACTTAATATCACCCTGCACCCACCCTTCAGGCCAGTCCCTTCCCACCCTCTGCAGAGGCGTGAAAGGAGAGGGCTTGGTGAGCACACACACACCAGCCCAGCTTGCTTACCTTTCGTCTGTGACGAGTTGTTTCCAGCAGACAGAGCCGGCGGCTGTGGACAGAAAGGTGCAGAAGTGAGGGGGATCATCACAGGCCGTGTGCTCTGAGGCCGAGTGTATTGGCAAGAGCATAGCGGGCCACCCGAGCTCCTTCCCACCCACTGCACACTCTCTGCCCTGACTCCGAGCTGTCTCTTTCCATGTCCAACTAAAACCTCACTGGACCCACCCAGCCCTCACTCTGGCCTCAGTTTCCTCATTTGGAAAGGGTGGGAGTCTGGAGGCGTTTGGAGTACTTTGCTTTCTGTGTCTCAAAGATCTTGCAATTCTTCGGGGTCTTCCTCCTCCCCAGCCCCCTGGCCACCCTGCTGGGCCCTATGCAGCCTGCGTTGGCTGGGTGCCAGAGCCTAGGAGAGGTGATCAGCTGGTGGGAGCGGAGGGGCTGGAGCGGGTGGCGCCAGGAGCTGGTGTGCCGGTAACGTTACACCTCTGGCCAGCCCTGCAGCAGCGGGTGGCTGCTGGTGGGGCTTTCCTGCCCCAGGGTCTGTCTAGCCCACCCACTCCTGGGCTGGTGCTGAAGACGCCCAGGGCAGTGGGATAGCGCAGTGGGATAGCTCATTGGCTTTGTCAGGATTTCACTGACCAAGCTGGCTCCTGGCCAGACTCCCCCGGCTCCTGGGAAAAGGGCCCTGCTCGCTTCCCCAGGCCCTGCACGTGGGACCTCCGGCTGCCCACCCGGGAGAGCTGGTACAGCAGGACCTCTTGTCTGGCCCCGGGCCCTCCCTGGAGCCCTGCGCTCAGCCCCGGGGCAGGCCCCAGCCTCCCCACCCATGGCTTCTTCTGCTGGCTTCCCCCTCCACCAGACCAGGTCAGAGGTCCTGGGGGCGCCTGCCTGGTCACAGGCCTCGACCCTGACCACAAGGTCAGGGACCGGCCTGGGATTAGTGGAGAGATGCTTTTAGCAAAGCCACGGTGGCTCCAGGGGCCAGACAGGAAACCTCCCTCCCGTCCCTGTGGCTTCCCTGCCCCCACCACGACAGACCCCAGAGCTGAAGTCTGGGACAGCCCGGCCTGAGGTCTCCTCCCAGACAACGTGGTCCAGCCCGACTCCTGGGAAATGTGTGGACATCCTTGGAGGTGCCGCTCCAGGGAGTGCGTCTGTGGTTTCGGGGGGGGGGGGGGCCCTGCTTTGAGTGCTGGGGTGGAGGAGATGAGGGGAGCCAGGCTGGGATGTGGGGGTGGGTCTTACCTGGGGAGACACAGCAGGCAGCGCCAGCCCCGCCAGGAGCTGCAGGAAGCAAGTGAGCAGCCTCATGGTAGGCATCTTCTCAGACGTCCCGAGGCAGGGGGCTCCGAAGGGAAATCACCATGCTCACCCCGCTGGGGGCGTCCCTGGGACGGGAGCGGCGGAGCTGAGTCAGGGGCTGGATGCCCTCCTCGAGACTGCCCCGAGGTCCCCGCTAGTGGGCTAGCGGCCCGAGCATCCTCTGGGGGCCCGCAGGTAAGTCGTGGCTGGGGGACCTGATTCGAAGCGCCCGGTGGGGTGGGCAGGCGGCCGCCGGGGAAGGCTCGTCGGGCGCTCCGCGCGACCCCAGTCTCCCCGCGGGCCGGTGAAGATGCGGCTTCCTGTTCAGACAGCAGCTCTTACGGGACTGGAGCTGGTCGGCGACTGGGTTTCGGGAGCTGTGAACGGGGCGGGGCTCCAGGCCGCCCCGCCCACCGCGGACGAGGCTCTCTGGGAGCGGCCGAGCCCCGAACCCCACCGGACCAGCGGCGGGGCGGTGCGGGGCTGAGTGCGCTCGCTCGTCCCGCCACGCAGTGCGCGGAAGGGGCTCCGCACGCGGACCCTCGCGCTCCCCCGGAGCCCAGCCCGCAGTTTATCCCGGGGCCGGCGGAGCCTGGTGCCCGCGGAGCCTGGTGCCCGCGGCGCCAGCACCCCGTGCTGCCTGCGGAGCGCCCGCGCTTCTAGGCTGGCTGCTTTGCGTCGGGGCATCGAGCCTGTGGTCGGAGCCCCGCGTTTGCGGCGTCTTACCACTAGGAAGGCGGCAACTTGGTCTGGCCCTTTATTTCCAGGGCCACCCTATGCCGTCCCCACAATCCTCAGGCGGGAAAGAGTGCCCCAGCATGTATATATTGTGCATACACAGGCATTCGAGGAGTGGGCGTGTGTGTCCTTGACGGACAAAACCCAAGCCAGCTGACTCCAGAACTGCCTCTCTGCCCCGTGCAGCCGGCTCCCCTGTGGGAAGCAGTGTTCTCGGGCCCTCCCTGCGGGCCCACCACAGGCAGAGCGGAGTGTGGCCCAGCGCGGCCTTTCCGCCGGGGCCCAGGAGGAGGAAATGCTTCCACTCGCAGGGGTCTGCCCACAGGGGTCTAGTGTGTTTGTATGTGCACGTGTCTGTGCATGTGTGTGGGGGCATGTAAGTGTGACTGTGAGGGCCCACCCGTGCTATGAGTCTCTGTGTGGTCTGCGTGTCTGCGTGTGTCTGCTGTATGTACAACTGTCACTTGTGTGTGGACCTGGTCCCTTGTTAGCTCTGTGATTGTGTGTGTGTGTGTGTCCTCTGTGTCCCTAGGTGTGTGTGGGAGGGTGTCTGGATGTGCATTTCAGTGGGATTGTGAATTTGCATGCCTTCCTTTGTCTTCGTGTGTCCTGCTCCGTGTGTGAATGTTTGCACCACCTTCGGTGTGTGATTGTGCATCTCTGTGCATCTGTGTGTGCCCTCGCGTGGTCCTCACTTGTTCATCACCACCGCCCTCCATGCACAGCTCCCTGGCTGCAAGGACCTGGCAGAATTTGGGGTCATGGGTTGGCCCAGGCCTGGAGCTTGTGGATGGCTGTGGGAAAGGAGGGAAGCCAGGGCGGCGGCCCCTACATTCCAGCCAGAAGCAAAAAGGCCAGGGCAGCCCCAGCTTTCACCCCAGTGACCTCTGCGTCCGATGCCTGCCTGCCCACCCACGAGAGGCTGTTAGAGATGCTGTTTCCTTGCCTAGCCAACCCCAAGCCCGAAGGTCCAGAAGCCAGGGGCCAGTTACCTATCAGCTAAGCGGGGGCTGTAAGGAACTTTCTGACAAGTTCCAACACGCTGGGGCTCATGGAGCAGACAGACTCCTTTCTGGGCTGGGGTCATGGTGGAGGGTGTCTGGGAATCACTGTACATGTGAATGGAGATGAGTAGATGTATTTGTGCATATTTGGTCCATATGTGTATGCCCATAATATCCGTGCATACAGATGCATGTGTTCATATGTGTCTTTATTTTCAATTTGAATTTGGGTATTGGAGTATCTATTGTATTTGCTTGTGTATAACTGAGTGTTTTGAGCATTTGTTTATAGGGCATATTTGCCTATAACGGTGTATGTATAGAGCTGTGTATATTTGTGTGTTTGTACTGATTCATTCATTTTTTCAATTGACAGATATTGCTTCAGCCCTAGTATGCTCCAGGCCCCGTTCCAGGTGCTGGGCATGTCATATGGAGGCTCCCTGGAAGTTTACGTTCATGGGAGGTGGCGGGTACCGGTGTCTGGGAAGGCCACAGCTCTCTCTTTTACACTCTGGAGTGTCTGGGCAATGTCTGCATTTCCCCCAAGTGTGTGTCAGTGTTTTTTGTCACTAACCTGAGCACCATACCCTTCTAAACATGGCTTCTTGGGCTTGAGATGTCTTAGATAGGGTAGGTGGTAGAACCCAAAAGACCCCCAAGTATCCATGGGTTCAACAGAAGCTTCCTCTTGCTCACATCCAGTCCGGGGTACGTGTGCAGGTGGCTCCAGTCCTTGCCAGCCCTATAACCTCAAGGAACTTCCTTTCCTTCTCAGAGCCCCGCTGTCTCCGTCTAAAGTGGGAACAATAATAGTACTTACCTCATAGGTGAGGACTGCTAAAGCACCTGGGGTGCAGGAAATGGTAGTGTTAGGCATGATTTCTAATAAGCTTTTGATTCTAATTAGAGATCTGAAAACACGATAGTTACAGAGCAGAGTCGTCATCATGGAATGAAACAGAAAATAACCTCATGCTTCTGCCAACTGCAGAGGAGCAAAAGGCTGGGGGGTTTGCAGGTGCGTGCACACACACTCGCACACACAAATTCTCACCATCACCATCCAGGCGATCAGTCCTCAGCCGTCCTCGAAGCTTTTGAGTAGATTCAGGTGCTGAGTAGATCTACTGGCCAAATCTGTTCAAAACTCAGCATTTAACTATTTATCATCACAATCATTTGTTGTTTTATATTTTATATAAATAAATAGCGAATATTTATTGAGCACTTATTATGTGGTAAACAGTGTACCTGGTGCTGTAAACACCTCAAGTCAATGAGTTCTCCCGACAAACACATGAAGTAGGTTTTAATTATTCCCATTTTGAAGATGAGGAAAATGGAGGCACAGGGAGTGTAAGTAATTTGCCCAGAGTCACTTAACTATGAGAAGAGAAGAGAAGAGAAGAGAAGAGAAGAGGGAGGGGGGAGAGGAGAGAGGAAAGAGAGAGAGAGAGAAATATCTATGTAAGAGAGAAACATCGATTGGCTGCTTCCCGTATGTGCCCCAACCAGGGTTTGAACTTGCAACCTAGGTATATGCCCTGACTGGGAATTGAACTTGCAACCTTTTGGTGTATGAGACATGCTGTAACCAACTAAGCTACCCGGCCAGGGCCTTCTAAACTATTTTCCAACTATGACTTTGCCTTCTCTCTTGACGACGATTTGGCATCTCGTGCTAGAGCAGTGCCTAAGGTGACCCTGTCCCTGAATATGGCAATAGGTGGGTGGGAAGTAGAGTATCCAAGGGCTAGACTCTCCCCCTTCCTGGCTGCCAGGGAGAGCAGCAGTGGGCAGCAGGGGCTGACAGCCTTTCCACTTCATAGGCTAGACGCGCTATAGCCGCCTGCTACCCAAAGTCACCGGCAAGAAGATGCTTGGCTGGCCTCCTCTGTCTTCTCCACCTGCCTCCTGGGCCCCACCCAACCTCAACCCTGAGCCCCTGTCCATCTCTTCATGCACTCCATCCAGGCCGGCTCCAGGGGCCATGCTGGCCACCACCACGGGGTGAGATGTCCCTCATCCAGGTTCCCACAGCACCTTGAATTGCCTTCATCATGACCTGGCCCCCAGTCTCACCACTACCCAGCTGCTTGCCTAGCTTCCTGCAGACTGTAAGATCCGCGAGGACAGACGCTTGTGCACCTTTGGATCCCCGCTGCCTTGTGTAGTCCCGGCACACAGTAGGGGCTTACTTAGTGTTTGTGAAGCTGGGCCAGTCCTCAGAGCACTTTCTCCTCTCCACACAGGAAAAATGTCCCAAGTCTGCCTCACCTCCAGAAGTAGCCTTCCTAGACCCCATACTCAAGACAACCTGGGTGGTCCTCTCTGGTGGGGCAAGAGCATGGGAGGACAACCTCGGGTTACTGTGTAATCATGCCCTGGGCTGGTCACCACAGCCCCACCAGCCCCCAGGGGACAAGGCTCATGCCCTGGCCCAGAGACCAGACGCCATGGGAGGCCTAGGGTGGGGCCCAGTTGGAAGGGAGATAGAGCAGAGGCCAGGGGCGACCGAGTGGTTCCCAGGGGCGGGAAACGAGGTGGCACCCGCCACGAGGGCTGTGAACAAGGAAAGCCAGGCGAGGTGCCGCAGCCTCGTTCCAGGCATTTGGGAACTTGGCAGCCAGGACTGGGTTTTTCGTGTTTTCTGTAATTATTTCCCTTTTGTTCTCCCTTAGTATTTAGTAAAGCCCTTTGTGAAAATGCCAGCTGGTCTCAGCTGTGCTATGAGGAACGACAAAGGGGTACTCTGTACGTTCTTGTCCCTGAGCTTTAACAGAGGGATCTAGCTTAGTGGTGGCAGCGAAGTCAAGGACCATCGGGAGCCAAGGGGGGCCCTGGGGCCATAGCCAGCACCTCGTGTCCAGCAGCGTCCCTGACGCTGAGCTTCCTTCCAGGCTCTTCCAGGCTCTGGCCTGGGCAGTATCGAAACCAGAGGGGCTGGAAGGCCAGCCAGTCGTGGCTGTTTTGAGGGAGGGCTTTTGTTCAGATTCCAGTGGTATCCAAAGCCCCCGAGAAATCCAGAGGCCGGGCACCTGCTGAGCTCCCGCTACTGGTCCTCCCCACTGGGGGCTACTTGGCAAGCTGCTGTTGGGGAATCAGGCTCATGAGCTGGGGCCATCCTGCCTTCCCTGCCTGCCCTCACAGCTCAGGACCCTTGGTCCCCTGCCTGCCGGCTGCCCACTGGGAGCGGACACTCAGCTGGTCCTTCCCACCTGCAGGGACCCTCCACATCCTCATTTCCTGCCACTGTGCCCCTGCGCCTCCCAGACCCTCCCCTCGATTGCGTCTCTCGGCCGCCCTGGTGGGAGGGGCCAGGGGGACCTCCCTCCTCGGGAACAATCGCCCCTTTCTCTCCGCTGCGTAAGTGATACAGGAGGAGAGGAAGCTATTTGTAACTAATCGGCTGTGATGTGGAACGGAGCCCTCTGAGAACTGGAGAGCCTGCTGACAGCCCGACAGCCCGGGGCTGTCCCGCCTCTGTGACAGCTGGGTGGTTGGGGATGGCAGGTCACCCCCCCGGCCCCCCCCCCATGCTGCTGGGGAGGCCTGAGGGGTGATGGCGGGTGGTAGCTCCTGCCCATGTTTCACCTCCTGTGTGCCAGGCTCTGTGTTGACACACTTGATACACGGGAACCTTCTAACCTCCTTCCGTGGAAGTACTGCTGCCTCATGTCCCAGGTGAGGAAACGGAGGTTGCCGGGTGGGAAGTCGCTCGTGCAGGCTCCCTTGGCCAGCAAGCAGCAGAGTGAGAGGGGCGGACAAGGACAGGCTGAGGCTGCGCAAGGCGGCAGTGCCCGGCCAGGTTACGAGCTGCCTTTTATAGCTGCGTGACCTTGGGCAAGTCTTCTCAGCGTTGTAACCCCAGCTCTGAGGCTGGTGGTTTAAATGAGAAAGTGGAAGTTGATCACATGGCACAGTGCCTGCTGTGCTGTGACATGCTTAGTAACTCCAACTATTCTGATCGTTTCCTGGGGAAAGGGGAGAGAGGTGGGCCAGCTCACTCCCACCAAACTTCAAGCAGACCCTGCTATGGTCACCGGGACAATGGTCACCATGGTCACCATGGGGGCAGGAAAGCCATCCCAGAGGAGGCCAGGCATCCAGGTTATTTCTCTGCCCTCCGAGGGCTGGAGCCAACCTTGGAAACCTCCTTGTCCATGGAGCGGGAATATGGGGAGAGGGTGGGAGAGAAGAGGGCACCCACATCCATGGGGCCCCTTCTCTGTGCCAGTCGCATCACAAGGGAGTTATGCTCCAGTTCATAGACGATTACAGATCATTATGAATTAACATATGAAGAATCACAGTCATGGTGCAAAGTACTATGGAAACATAAAGGGTGGGGAAGATGCTGAAGTGTGTGTGTGTGTGTGTGTGTGTGTGCGCGCGCGCGCACGCGCACCTGACCATCACATCCCCCAGGGGAGGCACCCACCCCAAAGTGCGAGGATTCTGTGAAAGGGGAAGGATATGGGCCTTAGAACCAGGGCCTGAGGCTTCTTGGAGAAGGAGTTCTTCATGCCCCAGCCATGTTCATGGTGTCAGTGAGACAAACGTCATCTCTAGCTGCTCCCCCCACAGGAACAAAAAGCAATGCCTGCTTTGTGGACAGTAAGGGAAGGACTTCCCTGAGCACCTGCAGAGGGACTTGTGGGAAGCAGAGGCAAAGAGTAACCAAAAGGCCCGACTGGTGTGGCTCAGTGGTTGTCGACCTCTGAATCAGGAGGTCACAGTTCGCTTCCCAGTCACATTCCCTGAGCACATGCCTGGCTTGAGGCTCGATCTCCAGTCGAGGGTGTGCAGGAGGCAGCTGATCAATGATTCTCTCTCATCATTGATGTTTCGACCTCTCGCTTCCTCTCCCTTCATCTCTGAAATCAATAAAAAAAATTATATTTAAAAAAATAACCAGAAGATCCATCTCCGCTCCTCACCCTCAGGACACCATGTGCAGAGGCTGCAGAGTCTGGGGAAGCAGCCAGTCTGGCCCCAGGGCCTGCACTCGGGGCTGCAGAGCTGGTAGTGGGGTGAAGGGCCTGGGGCTCTGCTTGGCGCTCACCCTGACTGCCCGGACCAGGGGTGCGGGGGGCTTCTACTCTGGTCAGGGATGACGCTGCCTCTGCGGGGGGTCGAAAGGTCAGTGGAGACAGCATAGACTAAACATCTCATAATTGGAACAGCGTGGATCTGGGTGAGGATCCCTGCGAGGGCCTGTATCTGTTCCATTTTAATGTCATCCCGTGGAGTGTTAGCTCCTGGTCAAGTTGTCATTCTGTACTTCAGAGGCAGGAGGCCAGCCCTGATGAATCAGCAGGACTCAGAGCTCAGGACAGGAGAGAGCTGCATCCCCCGTGGGTCCCTCACCCAGTGCCAGCCCCAGGGCTCAGGGCTGGGGCCACCAAGAGGACAACAACCCTGGAGGAGCTGCCAGTCCAGTGGGAAAGGCTTAATGTCATCTTAAATAACACCGAGTCTGTGCAAAACAAAGCCCTTCGGAGCCTTCGCTGCAGACTCCTGACTGCGGGCAGGTGAGTGGCTCCAAACCTTACATGTCTCCTCTCTCTCTCTCTCTCTCTCTCTCTCTCATTCCCGGGACTTCCGAGGAGTCCACAGAGGGGGGGAAGAAAGGCTTCCCATGGAGATGGTAAGGCTTGTGCAGCATCTCACAGGATGAATCGGAGTTTTTCAGGAATAGAAGGGCAGAAAGAGCATTGTAGTCGCGGGGAGTAGCTTGGTGAAGTATGGACCATTCGAGGGACATGGAGGAACCTGGAGGGGCTGGACTGTCTGCAGGGTGGAGGAGGGGCCGTGCCTGAAGATGAGGCTGGAAGGGAGGCTGGGGTCAGCGTGTGAAGTGCTTTGAAGATCATGCTGAGAGTTCATAGTTTATTACAAGGGCTCCAGAGAGCCTTTGCTGGTTCTTGAGCAAGGGAGTTACACGGCCAGATGTGCATTTTGGAGAAAAAACTCAGGGCAGGTGGAGGATTTGGCCTGGAGTCAGGAAGACCAGATCTGTTGTTATTGTAGAACTGAGAGTGCCTTGAATCAGAACAGTGGCTGTAGGAGTTGACGGGATGGGACCCAATGCCACCCAGATTAAAGAGTTCATTTCCAGACCTAGCTACTTTGGTTCAGTGGATAGAGTGTCAGCCTGCAGAAGGAAGGGTCCCAGGTTCGATTCTGGTCAAGGGCACGTACCTCGGTTGCAGGCTCGATCCCTGGCCCTGGTTGGGGTGTGTGCAGGAGGTAACCAATTTATGTGTCTCTCTCACATCGATATTTTTCTCTCTCTTTCTCTCCCCCTTTTTCCCACTCTCTCTAAAAATTCAATGCACCCAGCTGGCATGGCTCAGTGGTTGAGTGTTGACCTATGAACCAGGAGGTCGTGGTTTGATTCCTGGTCAGGGCACGTGCCGGGGTTGCGGGCTCAATCCCTGGTATGGGGCGTGCAAGAGGCAGCCAGTCAATGATTCTCATCATTTATGTTTCTGATGTTTCTATCTCTCTCTCCCTCTCCCTTCCTCTCTAAGATCAATAAAAGTATAGAGACTTTTAAAAATATATGGAAAAATATCCTCGGGTGAGGATTAAAGAAAAAAAAGTTTCATTTCCAGCTTTATTTGAGCTGGCTAAGGCCTATGACTAAATTCTGGCCAATCCCTGCCCCTTAGGGATTTTTAGGATTCTGGGTATAGATGGAAGTGGTGGGTTTGACCTCTGAAAAAATCTCCTTAAAGGGAGGAGCATGTGCCTTCTCTATCTGCCAAGTTTTTGCCTGAAATTCAAACACGATGGTAGGAGCTCTTACAGTCATCTTGGATCATGAGGAAGAGCTGCAAGAAAACGGATCCCTGAAAACTTTACAGGATTGCCATACCAGCCCTGGCCTATTTTCACCCAAAATTATTTGATGTGTGGGGGATATCAACTTCTATCTTGTTTAAGTCACTGATATTTTGGAGTTTTCTGTTAATGTATGTTGTTGCAATATACCCCGCGAATCACAGAAGGACGCCTCAAGAAGTCGAATTAAGGAGTCACATTTATTGCAAATCCGGGACTACGAGGGGGCCATGCACTCCAAATCTCGCAGTGCCCTCCCCATGCCCACCACCAGATTTATAGGCAAAGATCACAAAGGTATTGATTACATCCCAGGGTTTGGAATGAGGAACCTGGTTCACAAAAAAAAAAAAAAGCAGTTTACAGAAGCAGAATTAAGCGTGTTAATTACAGTTTTGGGTCTCGGGGTCACTGAGTTGACAGAAACACATTTTCTGGGACCACTGAGTTGTCAGGAACACATTATCTAGAGCCCTAGGGTCTTGAGACCACTGAGTTACCAGGAACACATTATCTAGAACCATGGAGGCAATTTAGAGTAATTGCGCTGTCCTGGTCTTGGGACCACTGAGTCAACCGGAATGCATTATCTGTGGCCACTGAGGCAATTTAGGATAATTGGATAATTGTGCTGTCCTGTTTCCCAGGTACAGAAGAATGTGCTTCGATAACTAGTAAGATCACAATCAATGGGGTATTCACATTACAATCAATAAGGCATTCAATCGAATGGGATGATTTATACAATTCAGAAAATCAAAATAACTTTTCTATTGTTAAACAAAGCAAATAAGTACAGAAGCCAAACAGCAGGGTTAAAGTTAAACTACAGTTTCTACCTGAGATGATTGCTACCGTACTTCAATGTGTTGTTCCACATTTTACCTTACAAAGGTGAGAAAACTAGCTCCGCAGTTCTGTAAGAGTTTATTAAAAACAAAACAAAAAAGGCTGCACTCTTCCATGGCTTACCCTGGGGAGTGAGTCATGTTATGTTTCCTGGGAAGAACTGGGGCTCTCCCGTTCCCTCTCAGTTCCAGGCTGGACTGAAGAGGCCACTGTTAAGGATGCAGATGTTGTGGCCCAGCTGGGCTGGACCTGCCTCCCCAGCCGCATCCCTCCCTTCCCAGCTCCCCTCTTCCCCCAGAGAGCACAGGAAGGAAACTGTGCTGGGGGCGCGGGGTGCAGAGGGGAGCCAGATTAGTTTCTCTTACGGTTGGATTCCCAGGGGTGGAGGAGACAGAAAGTCTAGCGGAGCTTTAGCAGACAGACAGCGGACCTCCGGCTGGCCCCCCGGGCCTCGGGCTCTCCTATGAGTCAAAGAACACTTGGCTGCTTCTCCAAAGATCCTCCTCTGCCTCCAGCTCCCCTCCTCTGGAGAACAGCGGCCTCAAGTCTGTAGCCCAGGGGACCCTCCGGGGCAGGATTGGCTCCTGCCTGGGGTGTAATGGGGTGAGCTGGGAGGGCCTGGGGTGGGATTGGAGGTGCAGTCAGGTCTGGAAGCTGACATCTGCAATTCCACTCTCTCACCTTCCAGCTCTAGTTGTTTTTTTGTTTGTTTGTTTTTATCAGGGAAGCTTTGGGAAGTCCAATTTTCCCAAATTATGAATCAGATACTCCAGATGACATCATGGCTCCTGAATCACGTCCATATCTTTCTTCTAGGGACCTATGATTTCCCCGGAGCCTGCATTTACTGCCGGCAAGATCCCCAGGGAACTTTCCTCTCTATTGTGGCCGAGAAAGCTCAGGTGGAGAAGGTCGCAAGGCCTACCCACGGTCACTCAGCTGGTTACCCCACAATGCACTGAGCAGATGCTTGATGGTGCTCTAGAGCCACCCTCAGGTGGGAGAATGCAGCATCCATGTGGTACAGGAAACCTGTTCTCCATCCAAGCAAACCCAGACCCTCGGAGGCTGGTCCTGGAGGAAGAGGTCCTGGAGGAGCCACCTGGGGGTCGGGTCTCTGCCCTTGAGACCCGATTCACCCTCCATCGGGGGTCCCTCTCTTCTCATTCCCTTGCTCCCACCCCGCTGGTCTCAGCGGGGGCTCAGGGGAAGGAAGGACAAAGGAGACACAAAACCAAGGGGATGGGAATGGGTCACTGTCCAGTGCCTGAGATGCCCGCCCTCCAGGAACAAGAGCTCAGTTTCTGGCCTGCACCTGCCTCCCCGTGACAGCTCAGGTGCTAGCCCATTCCCTGGCGGCTCCTTTGACGTTTTGCAGCCTCTTCACGGCCCAGGTCCACAGAACACTGCTCCCAGGCCCCGGCTTGGCCAGGCCTTTCAGCTCAGGGTTGACGCTTTCGCCAAGGGACACCCTTTTCAGAACTGGTCTCAGCAATGCCACTCCTTCCAGGGAGACCCTACTCTGACATGTGGGGTATGGCCCAGCAGTATAAACCCAGCCACTTTGTTTTAATTAAGCAACATACACCTGTTGTAGAAAGTACAAAAGTCACCCAATTTCTGTAGTTACAACACAGTCACAGGGAAGTAAAATGCAGCATAGGGAATAGGGTCAATAATATTGTAATAACTACTGGAAATATTGGGGGGACACTTTGTAAAGTATGTGATTGTCTAAACACTATGCTGTACACCCAAAACCAATGCAAAATAATATTGAATGTAAACTGTAATTGAAAAATTAAAATTAGCACCTTTTATTATCCAGAAAAAACCCTGTTAATACTTTGTTGTCTATCCTTTTAATCTCTTTCTATGCTTGCATATCTTTTTCTCATTAAAAATGGCACCCTATTGCTTTATAGCATGCTTTTCTTTATGCTATCATATTTTGGTCATGCCTTTTCATACGAATCATGGAAATTCAACAGCCTTGCTGCTGCAAGTGTGGGCCCGGGACCAGCAGCATCGACCTCCCCTGGAAGCTTGTTGGACATTCAACGTTTTAGGCCTCACCAGACCTGTTGAGTCAAAATCTTCATTTTAACAAGACCCCCCCCACACACACACACCCACACTTGGCCCCCGGGTCCAGGTGATTCTTATGCACCTTCAAGTTTGAGAGTGCTGGTATTTGGTGCCAGTTTTCATGGTTGTACTTCTAGGGAATACTTACCCACTAGTAAATCTGACTAAATTTAGTGACTAAATTTTTCTTTTCAAATCCTCCTATCATTGGGCATTTAGGTTGTATCTAATGTTTTCTCCATTATTAACGAGGCTGCCATGAGCACCTTCATACGCATTTGTTGCTGTTGTCCCTTAAGTTCCTAGAAGTACAGTTTCTGGGTCAGAGGCCTTTGATGCTCATTGTCAAGTTGCCCTCCAGAAAGGCTACTCCGGTTTCCACTCCGCCCTGCGCTGTCCAAGTGCCGGGCCCGCAGCCCCCAGTCCTTGGTTAGGGTGCCTTCACATCTTCGCTGTTCGAGCTATGACAGTCATGTCTCAGGAGGCGCTGGGTATGTTTCCTTAGCTCCTAGGCCAGTGGTCGGCAAACTCATTAGTCAACAGAGCCAAATATCAACAGTACAACGATTGAAATCTCTTTTGAGAGCCAAATTTTTTAAACTTAAGCTATATAGGTAGGTACATTGTTATTAACTTAATTAGGGTACTCCTAAGCTGGCCTTTGCTAAAAAAGTCCTCACTCTGATTGAGGTACGTTCACTGAGGTCGACTCCTTCCAACTCTCCCATCCTCAACTTGTGCATGAATCGCTTGCGCCTCCCCGGCGCTGCGTATCCCGTGGCCCGCCTGTGCTGCGTCTCCCGTCGCCCGACCAACCGACACCCCCCCACTTCTTCTAACGCCACTTCTTCACAATAGACTCGCCCAGGCTGAAAACTGACTTCTGCGCATGGGCCACAAAGTTTTAATCGCACTGTACGTGCGCGCCCGCGCGTGGTATTTTGTGGAAGAGCCACACTCAAGGGGCCAAAGAGCCGCATGTGGCTCGTGAGCCGTGGTTTGCCAACCACTGTCCTAGGCAATTGAGTGCACATTTCTCCATATTCCTACTGGCCGTTCGCATTTCTTCTGGCTGTGCGTCTACTGGGGTCTTTCTACCCTGCGCCCACCGAGATAGTGAGAGATGCTGCCAGTGAGGCCTGCAGAGCGGTGGCCCGAGCCCAGTCCTGATGCCAGAGCCCAGCATCCTCCACATTCATGCTGCTGCCTGCCTGAGGGCACAGTGGGCTGGGGTCCAACTCAGACTCAGCCTGTCTTTCTTGTGGTCCCAACCTCCTGCTGTGTCCAGACCCCGGAGCAAGTGCCCAGCCACGCCCTTGCCTCCTGGCCCGGTGAGGGCTGGGTGCTGATGGCCACCCAGGATGGTGAACTCAGGCCTCGCTAGGCACCCTGCCGATCTCCAGGCAGGCAGGCCGGGCAGGTGTGCTGGGGGGAGCTGGCGGCGAGGACAATTCAGGGAAGTGACCCTGCCCAGGCACAGAGCTCCTGCCAACAAGCATTGTGAGCTACCCACTGGCCACTGTTGCCAAGGCTGCTGACGGTGGTGGCAGGAAGCGGGGCTTACTCAGTCCCGGCTGCACGTGGCTGTGTTTGCTGCCTCCCTCCTCCCAGCCTTCCTCCCAGGCAGGGCCTGTCCCGCCAGCAGCTGGGGGAAGCAGTGCCTGGGGAGGAAACAGCGGGACCACCCCCACATCCCCTGCAAGGCTGCACCTGTGCTTTGCCGGCTCTGCCACCTGTTGCCTGACTGGGCACGAGGCCTGCTGGGAGGCCTTGGCAGCAGAGTGAGGTGTGGGGCTGGGACTTGAGCTGGGTCCTGGCCCCTGGGGCAGGCAAACGTGGTGTGGGACTCTGCTTTGACATCTCCTGAATGCACTGCTCACTCCCACAGCCACTGGGATGTGTATGTCATTATCTCCCTCAAACAAACAAGGAAATCAAAGCTCAAAATAAGAGTACTTTCAGCCTAACCCAGTGATTTTGAGTTTTCAAAACTCTGTCGAACACTCTGCAAATGTTAACTTACATATATATATCTATGGATTTCAGAGAGGAAGGGAGAGGGAGAGAGAGATAGAAAAATCAATGATGAGAGAGAATCATTGACTGGCTGCCTCCTGCACGCCCCACACTGTGGATCGAGCCCACAACCTGGGCATGTGCCCTTGACCGGAATTGAACCTGGGACCCTTCAGTCCACAGGCTGACACTCTATCCACTGAGCCAAACCAGCTAGGGCGTAATGTTAACTTACTTAAATCCCAAGAGTAGTGGGCACAGTAGTAGATCCATTTTCAGAGGAAACTAAGTCACAGAGAGGTGAAAGACACATGCTCTAGCTCACACAGCCTGTGAGGGGCAGACCTAAGTGTCTGACTTTGAAGCTCACCTCTTTCACTCCCACACCCCATCGCCCACCAGGTGGCCCTTCCAGAGCCCAGGCCTGGCTGAGAGTAACAGTGGGGAAAGTAGAAGGGCCAGCTCACCGCCCTCATCAGATTGTCTCCGTGCTGGCCTGTCCCACAGGAGCCCCTAAGCTGTCCCTTATGTGGCCCTGCTCAGTGGGAGTCACCTGACCTCAGGCCTCTGTCTTGCCATTCTCTTCTGTGTCTCCTGCCCCCAACCAGGTGTCCTTGGGGACAGTCTCCGATGCTGTGTCCTCGGGCTGTCTAGCCTGCCCTTTGATGCCCTGACTCTGGGTTTCTTTGCCTCTTCTCGCTGGTAGGCTGAGAGAGAACCGGCATGAAAGGTGGCAAACAAATTGGGCACCCAGTTACCATGGGCAGCAGAACAGTGTCTCCTGGCTGGGAGCTGAATGAGTAGAGGACACAGCAGAGGGGAAGGGAGGGAAGAGCTTGTTCAGGGGTTGGGGGGGGGGGGGGTGGTCAGTGGGGCTGGTGTCTGGAGGATGAGAGCTGCCTGTTCCCCAGAACAAGGGAGGGTACAGCAGCCCTGAGCCCCACGATCAGCCTCCTTTCATCTTCCACAATGGCCCCCGTGGTGGCCTCAGGCTGCCCCGAGGGCTGAGCAGCTGTTGCTGCTGATGCAAGCTGCTGGCTTTGGGGAGCTGGGAGGGCCGGGAGGAAGGAGGGAGCTGTTCTCAGAGTGAGGGTCTGTGTGTAAGCCTGTTGATGAGCTTTCAAGTCTACAAGGGGTGACCCCGGGTTCTTAACCAGATTAATTTCTGTCCCAAGTGAGGCCCACGGCCAGGCCTCCAGGCTTTTGGTAATCAGGGTGGAGTCGCTCTACCAGCTGTGATGGCAGCCATCCTCTCCAGGGCCCGCTGAAAGGCTTAGAGCCCAGGGGGGCAGGGGCTCAGAAGTGCGCGGCACTCTGCAAGCCTATGGGTGTTCCAAGGGGAACCCTACAGGGTCGGGCCCAGTCACTTCCTTCTAGTCCTTGCCTCTTCCCGGCAGTGTCTCCTGGGTCTGGCCTAACTCAGTTGGGCTTCAGCCAAGCTGGCTGGCCTCCAGGTGGATTTGGGACAGGCAGCTGGGATGTGGTGTTTCCCGCTCTAAAGAGATGGAGGCTGAGATGGGGCCAAGGTGGGGCTGGAGCCTGGAGTGCTGAGCCCCTCGGCTGTGGACCTCAGCGGGCTAGTGGGCTCACAGGTGGGTGGGGGCTGGTTGGAAAGCTTCGGTCAGGTTTCCCAGGAAGGGGATGTATCGAAGGATCAGGGCCTGGTGGTCCCCGTTTTCATTCCGGTGCTCCTGAGACCTGAGCGAATCCCTCTGGAAGGTCAGCTGGCTGGCCCTGACCCCCTCTGTGCCCTCACCCAGGGCTCTCACTCATTCAGGAGAGCAGTTCCTCTCCTGTCCGGGGTCAGGTCAGCCTGCTTCTGGGAGCATCAGGCGCTGCTCACTTGCCATTTTCTGCATGTCCCAGAGGACTTGGTCATAGCTGCCCAGACTCCTGCTTCCGGCGTAACACTGTGTTCAGCTCCTCAAGACAACCTGTGCTTGGCTCTATGGCGCACACATGAAAATAACACAGCCCATCCCCCCCCCACCCCCCCCCAGGTGCCAGGTCCTTCTTCCTGTCCTTTCTTGTCTGGACAACTCTGTCCATCCTTTGAGGCCCATGTTCGAGTGAAGATGTCCCAGGCAGACTCGCTCATCTCTCCCCCCCGTGCTCCCTTAGCACAGAGCACCGTGTCATAGGTTCGCCATCACTGTCCTAGGTTGTGCCAGAGAACCCTCCCCTCAAATCAAGTGGTCCCCTAGCTTTCCCCCAAACTTGGCCTGGCCGGTCCCTCTCTACTTCCCTGCTCAGGCCACCTCCTCTTCCTGGAAAGTACTGCCACCACCCTCACCTACGGGAATCCCACCCACGATGCAGGCCTGGGTCTCCTGTCCCCTTGGAAGGCTGATGCTCCCGAAAGACATGAGAGAATGTCCCTTGGGGGCCCAGGCTTCTCTTCCACCCCCTCCTCTGCCGTCCAGAGCCAGTGGCTTGTGGACAACTCCCATCACATATTCCATTATTTAAACCAGGCAGCAGCTGACAGCCTCCCATTCATGTCCCATGTGGGTGCACACAAAGTGTGTCACGGGGTGCAGGTGAATATATATGTGTTCATAGGAAGATACAAACAAGCGTGTGCATGGGAGTTATGTGTGTGTTCGGACCTGTGTGGGAATGTGTGAAAGTGGGTGAGTGCATGTGTGTGAATGAGCCTGTGCATGTGAACGTGTGCCCGTGTGCCGAAGCGTGCTCGCAATGTGAACGTGAAGGAGTGTGTGGTGTGTTGAAGGTGTGTGCTCATATATGCAGGTGGATGTGTATGAGCAGGTGGGTGGACCTGTCCTCGTGTGCCTCCTTCTGCCCAGCCAGGGGCAATGGGGAGGCCAAGGCCAGCCTGCCTGCCATGACCCCCAAACTCCAGAAGAGGGAGGAGGGGCTGCACGCTGCATCCTGACTTTTGGCAGAGATAAATGAAGCCTTCCTGTGAGGTGGACAGGCCGTGAGTGGCAGGTCATGGTGACCTGACCCCTGGGCTCCAGCCTTCAGCACCCCCTGGCCCCATTGAGCTGGCAACCAGGACAGGGAGGGCGCAGGAGGGGTCCAGCAAGAGATAATGGCCCTTTCTTGGGCCCCAGGCAACCACAGCCGTCCCTGGGCCCTGAGGAGCTGCATACAGTATATTGGGTCTTGACAGTGGGGATGGTGCCGGGGCCAGGGTATGCAGGGAATGCCAGGGCTGTGGTCTTCTTCCCTCTGGGACAGTGGTTCTCAACCTTCTGGCCCTTTAAATACAGTTCCTCATGTTGTGACCCAACCATAAAATTATGTTCGTTGCTACTTCATAACTGTAATGTTGCTACTATTATGAATCGTAATGTAAATATCTGATATGCAGGATGGTCTTAGGCGACCCCTGTGAAAGGGTCGTTCGACCGCCAAAGGGGTCGCGACCCACAGGTTGAGAACCGCTGCTCTGGGGCGTGAATTTTGAAGGAACAAAGCGACAGGTTAATGCTGAGGGCGGGTCCATTTCCGTGAACCCACTTTAGCTGGAATAAGGAAGTACGGGTTTAAAGTACAGAAGGATGTTTAGGCTAGACTTAAGGAAGGAGCGTCTTTCATTGACAAAGGCTACAAAATCTCCATCGCATAGATCCCAAGGACAGGATCCATATGCACCCACAGGGCTGGTGGAGGGTCGGCAGCAGGAGACCGACCTGGGTGACCGTGAGAAGCCCCCCCACTGCCCTGGCCCTGTGCTCTGCAGCCCTGGCAGGGCCCAGAGGGCGTCCAGGGAGGGGATTAGTCAGGCGCACGTCTGTGCACCCACCCAGGATCCTGCCCGCCACACCTCCCCCTGGAAGCTTCTTATCCTCCGCTTCCTGCTGCCCTCCTCTCACCTCCAAGCGGCTGCCCCAGCCTTGCTCCCAGAGTGGCTTCCTCCCTCCCTCCCTGCGGCTCCAAAATTCAGGAAAAAGGCCACAAATCTCCCAGAAGACCAGCCCCGCAGGCCCAGCCCAGCCCCGCCTGGTCCCTGGAGTGCAGCCCTGGCCTCCCACCCACAGGAGAGGTGCGAGAGGCCCAGACAGGAGTGGCGCCTGGCGAGGGCTGGGGAACTGAGGTTCAGTGGCCTGATCCCTCACCAGGGTGGTCCTCGGGGAGCTGAGGCTCACCTAACGTGAGGGTGGGCCCTGCTGGGGGGTCAGTGCTGGGGTGCCCCTTAATGAGGGGCTTTGGGACCGTGCCTTGTCTTTCCCGGTGGTTTCCTCTTGCTCCCTAGTGAGTGGCCATGGGAAGGGACATGCAGAGGTATTTGGGGTGAATCTGCAGAGAGGGTGGGTGCCCCTCCACACCATGGGTTCCCCCCTCCTCCTCCCGCAGCTCCTGTGCCTTCCCTGGGAGGTCTGACCCAGGCGAACCCAGGGACGAGAGGAGGTCATTAATCACCGTTATTTATTATTTCTTATGTAACGGGTGTTATGAAACATGGGACCTTGTACCAGGCACGACTGGGAATATGTGGAAGATGACCCCTACCAGTGAGAGCTTCCCATGGGAGGACCTGCAGACCAACCTGGGAAGAGGGGTGCAGGCCAGACTGGGCTCTGGCTGGGGGTGGGTTGGTCTGACTGTAGCTGCCCCCTTTCTACCTCTGGGAGCACCCCCCACCCCACCCCGTCGGAAGTGAGCTGGGTTTGGGGGCCCTGCACCACAACAGGCCCAGATCAGCTCTGGCTCCAGGGTGGCCTGGGTCACAGCTGGAGTTGTCACAATATTGACCCAGGAGGAGATAACACCCAAAGGGCTTGCAGTCCCAGTCGGACAAGGAGGGGTATGTCATCGGAAAAGATCCCTGGCCCCCAGGGGGATCAGACTAAATGGGACTTTAATAGGTCTCTTCCAGCTCAGATTTCACGGGTAATTGGAAGCAGGTCCTGAGCTGAGCGGAGTGGGCTGGCCCTGCTGGCCTGCCGGGGCCAGAGGCGTGGCGGGGGGCGGGAGGGGGGTGGGGTGGGGGTGGGGGGTACCGCCTCCATGCCATCCCACACATCCCACCGGGGACTGCTGGACTCCCTTCCTCTGCTGTGGAAGTGCTGCTGTTTTAACCCCTTCAGGGAAAGAAGGTGGATGAATGAGGAGAGAAAACTCGAGTCAGAGTTCGCTTTCAGGGGAAATGAGAGGCAAATGCTGAGCCAGGCATGCACTAGGCATTCATTCGTTCGTTCGTTCATTCATTCATTCATTCATTCAACAAGTCTATATTAACATGTGAAGCTGGCAACAACCCTGTAAGATAGGACCCCTACATTTTTAATTACAAGAAGAGGTGCATTCTTATTGAAGTAAAATTCAAGCAATATCAAGTAAAAAGTGAAATGATCTTTTTCCACCCTCATTGCTCTGTTCCTCCCTCACCACTCCCATACCCCAGGGGTAACATCTGCCTAACATTGATGGGCTGTCCTTCCAGGCCATCCCCAATGCATTCTGTACTGCATCTACAGTTTTCATTCAACAATACTCCTTTAATATCCTCCCAAGGCAGTAAGGAGAGTGGATATTCCTCACTTCCATTTTAAACATGATGGTAACTGAGGTTCAGAACGGCTTAATGGCTGCCCCAGGCCTCATTCCCATCCTGACACAGTTTCCAGCCTCTTCCCTGGGAGGGTGGGTATGATGGTGCAGGGAGGTTGGAAAAACCCTGAGGGAGCGAGATGGGAGAGAGGGGTGGAGAATGAGCAGGAAGCAGCAGGCTGGGGAGGGAGGGCAGGGTCTGCTTGGGGCGCAGGATTCCCCTCCTCCAGTGTCCCCCCCGGAGCCCACACTGTATTCATGCTCAGGGGCCTAGGGTCCTGGAGGCCTGGGCTGCACAGGGCTGGGCAGCTGCAGTGGAGGGGTTTCAAACCAAACCTGGCAAGAGGGAGGAAAGGGTTGCATTTCAACCCCCATCGTGCCTGGGGCACATACATTCTTGTCCTTGGTTGTCCTCTCCCTAAGCCTCAAGGGACATTTCTTGCTTAGCATTGGTGAGTGCTGGCCACTACCCCTGCCTGCTAATGCTGACCAGATGGGCCTGTATTCGCTCTCTAGGGCATCATCCTACATTCCCCGCAACCCCCAGCTACTTGGCCTGCAGCATGTCCACCAGCTGAAAGGGACACCCCTTATGAGTCAAAGCTCTGAGTAGCCAGGACCAGATCCTACTCCCAGAGGGTTTGGGGCACCCCCGTCAAGGAGGTGACTGGGGGGTCAGGCAGGTGGGAGGCCAGCCCAGCCTGTGCCTCAGCCTGCAGTGTAAACAAGACAGGCTCTGAAAAGGTCATGACCCAGGGGCCTCCACACTAGACACCCATCCTTCCTCCTCCCTGCCTGGGACCGCCAAGGGAGGGAACCCAGGCAACTGGAAGCGCATAGAGGATGGGCAGGGAAGAAATAGCCCATGCTCCTTTGGAGCGGGCACACACATGCACGCACACACTCGTGCGCAAGTGCTAATGCAGAAAGGGAGAGCTCGGGCAAGTATAGCACTGCTGCCCATCAGACATGGCTTAAGGCAGGGGTCCTCAAACTTTTTAAACAGGGGGCCAGTTCACTGTCCCTCAGACTGTTGGAGGGCCGGACTATAGTTTAAAAAAAAACTATGGCCGAACCGGTTTGGCTCAGTGGATAGAGCGTCGGCCTGCAGACTCAAGGGTCCCAGGTTCGATTCCGGTCAAGGGCATGTACCTTGGTTGCGGGCACATCCCCAGTAGGGGGCGTGCAGGACGCAGCTGATCGATCTCTCTCATTGATGTTTCTAACTCTCTGTCCCTCTTCCTTCTTCTCTCTAAAAAATCAATAAAATATATATATATAAAAACAAACAAACTATGAACAAATTCCTATGCACACTGCACATATCTTATTTTGAAGTAAAAAAACAAAACGGGAACAAATACAGTATTTGTATTTGCATGTGGCCCGAGGGCCGTAGTTTGAGGACCCCTGGCTTAAGGGATGCCACCCGTACACACAGGGGCATGGACGGGGGCGGGGGGCGGGGCCTTAGGAGAGCTGTTCATTCTTGAGACTGTTTGGAAAATTGCTCCCACAATGACCACCCAGGCCTTGAAGGGGATCACAGAGATTCTCCCACAAGGCACTCGGGCCAATTGGGGAAGAGAAGAATGATCTTTGCCAACTTCCTTTGTGCCAGGCACCATGCTGGGCTCAACTTGTACCAACCACCGTTGGGCATGTGGGAAAGGGGGTCCCTACCACCAACAGATGGGTCAGTCCCTCCACCTGGGGTTGGCTGTGCAGTCCCCTGAGGGGCAGCAAAATGGTCTTCAGCCAAGCTGAGGCCATACCTAGCCTAGAGACCCTCGCTCACCACAGCTAGTGCCCAGCTGACAAAGGCCTGGAAAGGCCAGGGTCTCCTCCCTGCCCCCACCGCACCCTCACAGTTCTAGCCTTGGCTGGGGCCCCAGAGAGGCAGTCACTAAGGATGACCGAGTGTCAATTCACAAACTAATCCGATCCGCGCAAGCAGCTACAGCACATGGGGCTCCCCAGCGGCCCTCCCCCCCCCCCCCCCCCCCCGGGGGGCTCTGCAGACCCTGGTGGCTGCGGTTGGCAGGCTGGGCCCCTGCCTGGCTGTGAGGCCCTGGTGGCTGCGGTTGGCAGGCTGGGCCCCTGCCTGGCCGTGAGGCCAATTACAGCGCCTAAAACACCACGGCGGCGGCGACAAATGTCTGCCCATCAGGCTCCGTCCTGGGGAGTCCGGGAGGGAATGACCCCTGACAGCTCTCCTCCGAGAAGCAGGAGCGTGAAACTGGAACCCAGCAACACGCTGGTGGCCGCCGGCCAGGGTAACGCCTGGCTCCTCTAGCTGCCTGCGGGCCTCTGGAGTGCTCACCCCTGCTCCTCCTGCCTGGGCGGAGGGCCCACAAGACAGGCCTGGGGATGGCGCACCCCCTGAGCACTGATGCCATGGCTCCCTCCCCACCCTCGTTGCTGCCTACACAGCTGAGCCTGGGGAGGCGGTGCTCCCTGGCAGCCAGAATAAATTAGGTGCCCGGACATTGAGGTCTGCTAGGCATTTCCTGTGTTGGCTTTGGCTGGTGAGGCCAGGCCAGTGGGCCGCCCTCTTGACCCCAGCAGAGCCAAACAGGCACGTCCCAGACTCTGGAGCCCACTGACTTCTGCTCTGTGCCCCACAGGGAATCCTGTTCCGGAAAAAAGATCACCCCTCCCTGCCTGGGTTCCCACTGAGCGGCCTTCCTTTTCCTTGTAGGGTGCTCGGACTGCCCGAGGCCTGGCCAGCCCCCCCACAGCCTGGCTCCTCAATGCCTGTTGCTCCGGCTCCGAGATGGAGCCCGTGGAATCTGCAGATCTCTGAGCCTCAGTACCTCCGGATGCGCAGGCCCCTCAGCATGCAGGCCCTACAGCTGGGGGTTAGCGGCGGAGCTCTGACCGCCTCTCATCTCCTGCTCCCATGTGTCTGCGGAATAATCTCTCCAGCCCAAGGCCTGTCCTTTTGCCTGGACCCCACGGAGGCTGCTCTGGGTGTCAGGGCCGGGTTTCAGCCTGGGAACCCACTGGAGCTCCGGTGCCCGACCCTGGAAGGCCGGCTTCACCTGCAGGCTGCAGCATTGCCGGCTCTGGTTCCACTGCCCATGTTTTCTTTGGCTTTGGGTCCCTGGGACACCAGATTGTCCCAAACAAAATGACTTCGTGATCCTTATTTTCCCAAAGAGCAGAGGCTGAAGCATGGTAGCAACCATGCTTGGGTAAAAATTGCTGTTTAATATTTAACCCTGCTGATTTATAATTATTTGCTTGCTAAAATAATAGAAAAGTTATTTTGATTTTTTTGAACTTATATAAGTTATCCCATTCGATGGAATACTCCATTGATTGTGGTTTGAATACCCCCATTGATAGTGATCTTACTGGTCTTTCGAAACACATTCCTCTGCACCTGGAGACCAGCACAGCACAATTACTCAGTGGCTCCAGATAATGTGTTTCCGTTGACTCAGTGGTCCCAGGACCTGACCAGGACAGCACAATTACTCTAAATTGCCTCAGTGGCACCAGATGAAGTGTTTCCGTTGACTCAGTGGTCCCAAACTATATTTAATCTTTGTAAGATAACTAACTTGCTCAATCTAAGCTTCTGTAACAAAGTGCTTTTTTGCAAACCAGGTTCCTCATTCCAAACCTCGAGATGTAATCAATACCTTTGCGATATTTGCCTAGATAAGTCTGATGTTTCGGCCAATAGGGCACCATGAGATTTGGAGAGCATTGCCCCCTCGTAGTCCCGGCTTTGAAATAAGTGTGGCTTCTTAATTGGACTTCTTGAGGCGTCCTGTGTGATTCGAGGGGTACAATACAACAAGGCTACAACCCAATCAGGCTCTTTGTGTGCGGCTCCGTCTCCACGGTCTCCAGCTGCCCCCGCCCCGGGTGCTGCCACCCCTGCCCCAGCCAGGTCCCTTTGGGGCATGAAGCACTCCTCATTCCCAGTGGCCAGGGGTCCCTAGCCTAGGATTTGGCAAAGCTGGGCATGAAGGGCCCAGCCAAATCCCACCCCCATAGACCATCACTGGCCCACAGGTCTTTCTCTCTCTTCCCCAGCCTCAGGGTTCCAGCAGGGCCCCTGCGTAAAGCAGCAGGAAATGAGGATATTCCACCCACCCCCCGGGCAGAGCAGCCTCGGGGCATGTGAGGATGGGTGGGTACCCTGATCCCTGCTTGTGTTGGTCTCTACCTTTCTCCAGGGAAAGAGAAGGCATAACACAGCCACCCTGGCTCCTCAGGGCCTGGCACAAGAGTGCTCAGAAACGTGCTGACTGTGCGGTGAGGGAAGGACAAGGCTCTGTATTTCCTACACGGCTCATGGGAAGAGCAATAGGTATAATTTTCCTAGAAAGTTTGGGGTGATATTTACGGAGACTGAGGAGCGTTTATCACCTTGGTGAACAAGTCCACTTTTGGTCCTCTTCCTTGGGGAGTAATCTGAAATGCCAGAGGTCAGGCAGGACTGCAACAGAGCCCATAAAAATATCTGTAGTGTCATTTATAATTGCATGCTGGGGTCCAGCCCCAGCGGGTCCAGGGGTTCCCAAAGGTGTGGACGGAGTCGGCGAAGAATGTTTTACACGGAGACAGCATTCAGAACTCTCTAGCTTTCCTTAGTCTCCGTGGATCTTCCCTGTGCCTGGCTGAGGCCAGAGAGAGATCCCAAGGCAAGCTGAGCCTTTATTTTATAGTGAGAGGTAAACAAGGTAGTGGTTTCTATAGTTACACAGTTCTTGTGAGTTTCATTTGTTTTGACCATAGTTACACTTCCTGCACTTCCCTCAGCCCATTAGCTTCCCAGATAAGATCTAGAGAGCCTCATAAGGTCAAGCCTAATTATGCTAAGAGGACTGTGCCCTCTAAGCTGGGAATTGTTTGTGACTTTGCCCACACGTCAGTCTGAGGCTTAACCCTATATCAGCTCCCCACATCTCACCCTTCTTTTATTTTTTAAGCTACCATAATGAGAGTTTTTAAGCTACCATAATAACAGTAAAACTTAAGCATCAAACTTAAGCATCAAGAACAAAACTCTGGCTATTAAAACAATAACAAAACAATGCCAATGCAAAACCCAAAACATTTTAAAACTTATGCATAACATTTCAAGAACAAAAAATGTTTTAAGTCCCAATTTCAACGTCCAACAGTTCTGAGTCCAAGCTTCAATGTCCGACAGTTCCTGATGTCTACATGTCAGCAATGATATTTCAGTTCTGGATGGTGGACAAATGGTGGCAATGCAGGTCTGACCCTCTCTTGGTTTTTCTCTTCCTCTTCATCTGAGTCTCTGTCAGAATCCTCCTGCTTTTTAATTTTCTTCTCCTTTTGCTTTGGTGTATTTTTTCTCCCCAGTAGTAGCTCATTTTCTTTTTTCTCTGCAGTTTCATAGTCATCATTCACATCCTTACTTTCTGAATCATTATCTTTTAACTTGTCTTCTGTTTTCTCTTCTTCAATTTCCTTTTTAATAGAATTTGCATCTCGAGCAATTCTCCTTCATCCCCGTGGAGATTTTAATTCTATTTCTTCTCTTTCACTTTCACTGTTTGAATCAATATTTTCCTCGAGTTCACTCTTTACTTCTACTAAAGGCATTTCTTGGTCTAGTTTTAGAGCCTCTTCCATTGATTCGTCTAAGTCTTTTTTTTTCCTCTTTTACTTTTGGTTCACGGTGGTGAATAGTTCTGAACTGGATATTTGCAGAATGGCAGTACTCTTCAAAACCATAAAGATACTTTCGATATGAAGTTTTTACATTGTAGGAAGCAGCTGAATTCAAAATAGGAATGCCAAGGTCCATATAAATTTGCTTCCATACAATTGCAAACAAACAAAATAAGAAGACACCTTAGTGTCCGAAGGCAGGGGACTGGTTAAGGGTATTATGCTATATCCATTCACCTAAGGACGTAAAGAGTACGCACTAAAAATTATGTTTAGGAAAAAAAATTTGTTTTTGATGACATGGAAGCATCTGAGTAAAAAAATTCAGGTTATCTAACTGCTGCCATAGTATAATCTTAATCAGGGGTCCTCAAACTATGGCCCGCAGGCCACATGCAAATACAAATATTGTATTTGTTCCCGTTTTTTTTGTTTTTTTTCACTTCAAAATAAGATATGTGCAGTGTGCATAGGAATTTGTTCTTAGTTTTTTTTTTAAACTATAGTCCGGCCCTCCAACGGTCTGAGGGACAGTGAACTGGCCCCCTGTTTAAAAAGTTTGAGGACCCCTGAATTCTTAATTATGTGAAAAAATAGTTTATGAATCGATAAACAACATGTGACATATATACACAGTATATATAATGAAATATTATTCAGCCTTAAAAAGGAAAGAATTCTGACATACACTATAACGTGGATGAACTTTGAGGACATTGCACTAAGTGAAATAAGCCAGAGAGAAAAGGGCAAATACTGTATGATTCCGCTTACATGAAGTTCCTAGAGTAGTCACATTCATAGAGATAGGAGGTAGGATGGTGATTGCCAGGGGCTGGGGGGAAATGGTGGGTTAGTGTTTAATTGGTACAGAGTTTTAGTTTGGAAAGATGAAAAGCTCTGGAGATGGTGATGGTTGCACACAATGTGAATGGACTTAAGGCCACTGAACTGTACACTTAAAAATGGTTAAAATGACCGTGGCCAGTGTGGCTCAGTTGGCTGGAACATCATCCCGACCACTAAAATGGTGGTGGGTTCGATTCCCCGTCAGGGCACATACCCAGGTTGAGGTTTCATCCCCAGTCAGGATGCATGCAGGAGGCAACCAATTGATGTTTCTCTCTCACATCAACATTTCTCTCTCTCTCCCTTCCTCTCTCTCTCTCTCTAAAAATCAATAAAAGCATATTTTAAAAAATAAAAGTAAAAAATGGTTAAAATGGTAAATTTATGCTATGTATATTTTAACTCAAAAAAGAAAGCGATCATAGGGAAAAACATCAAAATGTTTGTAATGAATACTCTTGATTAAAGGGATTATGGGTGATCTTTATTCTTTTTAGTTTCCAACATTTTGCCCCAAGTCAATGAGATTTCGTTTTGTTTTGTTTTGTTTGTTGTTTGTTTTAAGGAAGCTTGCTCCAGAATCTCCCAGATGTGTGCGAGGAGGGTGGGGAGGCTCTGTCCAGCTGCAGTTAGAAATGGAGAAGCACAGCCTGCTGGGGGAGGGCTGGCTCAGAGAAAGCTCCGGGTCGCCCCTGAATTGTCGCTCTCCTACCAGCTGGCCTCTTTCTCTCCCTTCGCTCCATACTTTGGGCCTGGCTCAGGGGCCTTCCCCCAGGAACGGGACAGTCACTAGCTTGAAGGGGCTGCCTCAGTCCTAGTGGGAATTGGGGCTCAGGGCTTTCTCAGACAGTCAGTAGTCAGTGCCCGAGACGCCTTCCTGCTGCTGCTCCGCCCCAGCCCAGCTGCAAAAACAACAGCCCGTACCCAAAGCCCTGTGATTGCAGCCCAGAGTGGAGCCTCAGTGTGCAATGGAGTGGAGCTGGGGCCTGCCGGCCCTGAACAGAACTGAGAACGGGGGTGCTCTCGAGAGGTTTGAAGGTCGCCTTCTGTTCTCCTGGGGAAATCTGGCTTCAAGGTGTCCGGGGAAGGCCTGGGGGACCACGGACCAACTTTGCCAGTGGCCTCCCTGACTCCCTGGGGACTTTAGAGTGTGGAGGCGGGGGGGGGGGGGGGGGGGGGGGCGAGAAGAATCCAAACCACTTGGGAACCTGCTGAGCCAAGCCGTGGGCAGGAGGCGGTACCACCGTGGCTCCCAGGCAGGCCAGAGCCACGGCTTTCCCACGGAGTGTGACTGGTCACTGGGCTCCGCAGAGCTATCCACCCCAGGGTAGGGCCTGTGAGCCCTGGGAACCTTTGTGCAGTCTTCCCTTCAGGGGGTAGGGGCTGACAGGAGCCATTCAGAACCCAGCAGGGCTATTCCTTGTCCACCCCCAGCACCAGGTGTGTGTGCGGGGCAGCCTAGCAAGGCCAGGGCACAGCTCTCAGAAGCCTGCCACCCGGCTTTCTCAGTACCAGCTTTACTCTCAGCCAGTGCCCCCTCACTCGTTGGCAGGGTACGGCCACAGAGCCAAGATCCTGAAGGTCTTAGACTGGTGGAAGCCTGGCTCCAGTTTGACCCTTAAAGGCCATTCCTCCCATTCTAACATGAAGGGTGTGGATGCTGTGGAATTTGGAGGCACTGAGAAATCTCTAGAGACAGACATACCTGGGTTGGAGCCTAAGCTCTACCCCACTAGCTATATAACTGGGCATGTCACTTAACCTCTCCAATCCAAAGCTTCCTCCACTGTAAAATGAAGAAGTTAGCATTTATCTTGTAGAGTTTTGAAAGGTTTAATCGGGGAACATGAGGCCTGTGGGGGCGTATAAGACCCGAGAAATCATTTGGCCTGGCCCTGCCAAGGCATGAGGGGTGAGTTAATTAAATGTTTGACCAAATAGAGCAGGCTAATTTTTAAGTTGATAATTCTGTATGGCCCTTGAATGATGTTATAAATATGCAAATGGCCCTTGGCAAAAAAAGGTTCCCCACCCCTGGTTTAGATGTGTGTGCCTACTAATTGGAGGAGACTATGATTCTTATTACCCAAGCCCCCTCAAGTTAGCTGAGATTGGAAAGACCTTTCTGATCTCAGTTCTTACCTCCTCTCCGCTTGCTCTATTATGCACAATGTAGAGAGCATGCTGGAGCCTCTCCTTCCCTCCTCCCTCCTCTGGTCAGGAACCAGCTCACCAAACTACACTCTGAAGTTAGACAATGACTGTTGTTAGGGATGTTCCTGGCCACAGGCATCAAACCAGAGATAGAAACTATTCCAGGGAAGGAGGAAAGCCAGAAGGGAGAGGGTGAGCCTTGGGCCTTTGGGAGCCACCGGCAGCCTCTGTCTGCAGGTTAGTTGCTGTGTCACTTTCCCACCGAGTGGCGGGAAGCTGCCAGGGCACTGGGCTTCCTTACTTGGCCAGCCCATCACACAAGGTCTGTGGCTGTTCTGGATGCTCTCAGGTAGTTACAGTAACTGACCCAGTCTTAAAAGAGAGAGAGAGAGAGAGAGAGAGAGAGAGACAGAGAAGTTATGGAAATAAAAGCTGGTGTTATTTTTCATCTAGTCTTCAAAATTACAACCAGGTCCTTATTAACTACACACACTCAAATCACCTTTTATGGGGATTTAAATAAATGCTCTCAATTATGTAATGAATCCAGACCTATTGCTTTAAAGATCCCTAGTAGTACAATGTCTCTAAATCTTTGAGAACACTGCCATTTTCAGATGTCACTATTATTAACATCTCCACTCACAGATAAGTTGAGATTGGAACTGAGATCCATATGACCTCCAAACCCAAGCTTCTCAACCGTTTAACATTCAGCTACACTGCTACCATAGCCAAGAGGATAACTGGCCGATGGGCCTTTGTCTCCACTTTTTTTTTTCTTCCAGAATCACAGGCTGTTTGTTTTGTCCACCTATGTGCTTGGCTAGTTCTCACTGAGGACGGACCTATCAGTTGTGGAGTAACTGATCACTTGACCGGAACCACTCAACTTCATAAGGCTATTTAGTGACCAAAAGAGATAAGGAATAGGAAAGTCTTTAACTAAAAGCAAAATACTCTTAAGTATAAGGGACGAGTTTCCCATAGTACAGGAGCTGTTTTTTCATTTCTTTTCTTTTTAAAATGTATATGTTTTTATTGATTTCAGAGAGGGAGAGGGAGAAACATCAATGATGGAAGAGAATCACTGATTGGATGCTTCCTGCATGCCCCCAGCAACCTGGGCATATGCCCTGACTGGGAATTGAACCGTGACCGCCTGGTTCATAGGTCAAGGCTCAACTACTGAGCCACACCAGCTGGGCCAAGAGCTATTTTCTAATATGTAATATGGTGCTTGGCATAAAGATGCTCTAAATATTTGTTACATATTAAATATGTTGATCTATAAAGAGCATCTGTTTATCTGCAATTTTAATAACAATGGGGTAGTATTTTTTTCTAATCACATGCCCTGTACCATTACCTATGTCTGTCATCAGAATTTTCCTCCAAATTCCTAGCAACTAACTATGTTCAAGTGGCAGGGAATCTCCAGAACAGAGACAGATTCCACAAAAATAAAAATCCACGTATAGACCAAGATTAGCTTGTAGTCTAGCAGAATCAATAAGATAATAATAAACTCCTATCTTGGCTGAAAATAGGGTTGGACTCACAGGAAGACAAAAAAGAAGCTTATGTCAAGGCTTTAGAAACTCAAAAAGTTAAGCCAAAGGAGAATTTGTTGAGAAGTCCAAAGGTAGTTCTATCTTCAGTCCTGGCTAGATCTAAGGGCTTATATCAGTTCATTTCAAATAATCAACTTATTTGCTCGTTCTCTCACTCTAAAACTTGGCTCTGCTGGCTCCTGTTTCTCCTAGGGGAGTTGCCTGACTTTCTTCTGCAGACAAGCTTTCTCCATGAGGCAGGGAAGCTGGCCATTGAGTCCCAAGTCCACCTCTCCTTATAGCAGACAAACTCAAAGAGAGAAACCTGCTTTCTTCTGGGGTTTGTATAGCAAATCCCAAGAAAGGACTGAATGGCTTTGCACAGCCAATCAGCTTAGAAGTTGTGTGACTGACCAGACCTGAATAGTGTGCCATCCCTGTGGCTACGGCTACTTGGGCATCAGGAGGCTCTGGGATTGACAGTTCCACCTGAATGTCATGAGATGAGAGGGGCAGTTCCCAAAGGAAAGGGAGTGTTCAAGACAGACAAAAACAACAGGTGTCCGCCACAATAGCACTTGTTCTCAGGTTGCGTAGAGACATGACTTATCCACCAAAACAATCAGAGAAGGATAAAAACAGTAGTGCATTCACATGCCTAAGTGTTAAGTCAAAGCCCTTCAGGAAAAGGAAGTGATCCGATGGCCTTAAAGGAGATTCTTTAGAACAGGAGGAGAACAACACAAATATTTTCATCGGTCTTCCTTCCACCAGTTGAGAATTATCATCATCATCACCTCATTCTCCAAATTAAGTTTGGAAACTATGATTTGATAATTATGAAGTTGGGACACGTTGGGAAAATCAACAAAATCACGCTCCTGGTTGAGAAAATGGGCCTGATGAAAGATTTATTTTTCTTACAAATAATTTTTCTTTCTGATAAAAAATGGGACGCGTTTATTGTAGAAATTTTGGAAAACACAGAACAGTACACAAATAAAAATAGCTCTTGTATTTGCTAGGATTCAGTGTGAATGCAAGTGATTGAAACCCCAAGGAGACAGTGGCTTAAACAAGACTTGTGTTTATTTTGCTTGCAGCTACATGAAGTCCAAATGTCCAGGCGAGTATGGGAGTTCTACTCCACAGGGGCCTCAGGAGGAGCAGTTCTACCCCTTCCCGCTCCCTGCTCTGCTCTCCCTGCAGTGTGGCCTGTGTCCTCGTCATCTAAGCTGGCAGAGCAAAGAGAGAGGGATAAAAAGGCCAAGAACTCATGCCAGCTATTTCCTAGGGAAGGTTCTCAGAATCAGCAACACGCTTCCATCCCATCCCATTGGTTAGAACACAGTCATGTGACCACCTCTACCTTCTAGGAAGACTGGAAATGTCTTTCTTCTGGGTGGCTATGTGTCCAGTTAAAACTCTGTTACTATAGAAGAATTACTTTTGAGGCAATTAGGGGTCTCTAAAAACCCTCTAATCACACTACCTAGAGATAGAGATATAGTTATGGTATACTATGTGTGTGTATATATAGGTGTATGTATAAGCACATGTGAGCATATGTGTGTATATATTTATATATAAAAATACATATGAATAACATCTATATTTTTAAATGAAGCTGAGATTCCACCAAATATATTATTTTTGCATCCTACTTTGAAAAATTGCAGACTTTAAACAGTCTCTCTTATTACCTATTTTAGCAGAGTTATTTAACAATTATAGCTAGAGTAATATAATGTAATACTTTATAAATTTTAATAGATGCTTTTATTTTATAAATCCTGGTTTATGAAGTTCTTGTTTAGCTATTTATTTTAAAATAATTGTAGATTAATAGGACGTTGAAAGGAATATACACCAAAGTCCCATGCTCCCTTCCCCCTGCCTCCTCCAACGGTAACATCTTACACAACTATAGAACAATATCAAAACAGAGAATGACATTGGTACAACTGTACTATTCTTTGTGTCACTACTTTATACTGACACCCATCACATGCCACCACCCATCCCTAAACCCTGACAACCACTAATCTATTCTTTATCTCTATAATTATGCCATTTCACGAATGTCACATTAATGGAATTATGTAGTGTTTATACTTTTGAGAGTGGTATTTCTCACTCAGCATAATTTCCTTGAAGTTCATCTAAGTTGTCACAGCTGCAGTAACTCTAGGCATCACATCCAATAAAGCCAGAGATAGAAGAGACTAAGTAGTCTTCTGTTTTTTCTTTGTTGTTTTTTAACATATATTTTATGGAGAGAGGCAGGGAGAGGGAAAGAGACAGAAACCTCAATGAGACATAGATCGACTGCCTCCTGCATGACCCCTACCAGAAGTCAAACATGCAACCCAGGCATATGGCCTGACTGGGAATCGAACCAGCGACCTCTTGGAACCTGGGTTGATGCTCAACCACAGAACCACACCGGCCGGGCTGTGTTTGTTTGTCCCTCCCCTCACAACAGGAAACCTCTCCAGAAAGTCCTAAAGGAACCACAGTCATATCCCACTAACTAGAAAATGAGTGAAAGTACGGAACCAGGATCTGCCCATAAGCTAAAACCACTTAACCCTCTGAGTAAAAAATAAACAAAATCAGTTCTTTTAATAAGGAAGAAAGAAAAGGGCATTGGGTGGGCAATAAGAATGTCTACCATATATCACATAAGAAGAAATACAAATGGTAAGTAAACATGAAAAATGTTTATCATGATTAATAATTAATGAGAAATGCAAATTTAAACTAATTAAAAAATGTTTTTCTCTATCAATTTGGCAATGATGAAAACAATGATAATCACTTACAATGGCAAAAAGTATGTAAGGTGCATAGGAATAACTCAAACAAGATGTGCAAGATCTACATAAAGGAAATTATAAAATTTTACTGAGCTACCCTGGCTGGTGTGCTCCGTGGTTAGAGTGTCTGCCCTAGCACCAAAGAGTCTTGGGTCCAATTCCCAGTCAAGGGCACTACTTGGGTTGCAGGTTTGAGCCTTGGCCTCAGTTGGGGCAGGTGCCTGCAGAGGCAACCAATTCATGTGTCTCTCATATTGATTTAGTCAGGGCACATGACAGGGTTGCAGGCTTGATCCCCAGCAGGGGGTGTGTTGGAGGCAGCCAATCAATAATTCTCTCTCATCCATCATTGATGTTTCTCTCTCTCACTCCCTCTCTCTTCCTCTCTGAAATATATATAAATCACCGAAGAAAGAATGAAAAAAGAAAAGCAAATTGGATTCCCACCTCTCACCCTACATAGAAAGTAATTTCAAATTATGTGTAAAGGCAAAATTTTAAAATATTCAGAAGAAATATTTAGATTATCTTTATGTCTTTGGATTAGAAAAGGATTTTTAAAATAAAACACAAAAGACATTAATTATAATAAAATATTAACTATGAAAGACAAGATTGATACATTTGACAATATTAAAACCAAAGCAAAACAAAAAAACAAGCATAAACTGAGAGAAGATATTTATAAGACAAATAACTGAAAAAGAATAAAGAACTTCTATGAATATATTAAAAATATATATTTTTAAAGCCAAAAGAAAGTAGGCAAAACACATAAACATATTTCACACAGGAGAAAAACACTTGGCTGATAAACATGTGAAAAGGTAAACAACTCTTAGTAATTAGGAAAACAGATTAAGATCACAGTGAGACAGTCTTTTACATCCACATGATTCTCCAAAACTAAAATAGTTGATAATATTAAGTGTTGGTAAGGATGTAGATCTGGAACTCTTTAAGGCCTGCCAGAGAGCGAGCATACATTGATTTAACCACTTTGGAAGACTAGCACTATTTGTAAAAGTGAACATTCACATAGTTATGACTCATCTGTTCCACTGGGGAGATATGTGTGTGTGTGTGTGTGTGTGCGTGTGTATGTGTATGTGTGTATATATATATATATATATATATATAAATATAAATATGCTTATATTCACCTACCCTTAAAAAAGATTGGAAACAACCCAAGTTAAATTCACTTATTAGTTCTAGTAGTTTATTTTTGTTATTGATTCTTTGGGATTTTCTATGTGGATGATGATGTCTTCTGTGAGCAAGGATAGTTTTCTTTCTTTTTTTCCCCACTCTGTATATTTTAAAATTTTTCCTTTCCTTATTGCAATGGCTAGGACTTTAAGTATGAGTTTAATAGAAATGGTGAGAGTAGACATTCTTGCCTTGTTCCTGATCTTAGGGAGAGAGCAGGTTTTCACATAAAGTATGTTGTTAGCTGTAGAATTTTGTAGGTGCCCTTTATCAAGTTGAAGAAGTTCCCTTCTATTCCAAGTTTTGTGAGAACTGTTTTCTTCTTAAATGGCTGTTTAATTTTGTCAAATGTTTCTTGCATCAATTGATATGATCATGTGGTTTAACTATTTAGATTGTTCATATGGTTTAATAAATGGATTGATTTTCAAATATTCAAACAGCTTTGCATTCTAGATTTAAATTCTCCTTGGAAATTATGTATTAATCTTTTCATGTATTGCTGGATTTGGTTTGCTAACAATTTGTTGCAGATTTTTGCATCTGCTGTTCATGAGGGATACTAGTCTGTGGTTTTCTTGAACTATCGTCTGATTTTGGTATTGATATATCTTTTTGGAAGGCACATTGTAACAAGTCTTAAAAATGTATGTGCCCAAGGATTCCACTTCTAAGAATTTATCTTAAGGAAATAATCAGATGGCCCTGGATTTAAATATAAATGCATTTCCTTACCAGCTACTTACATTCAGTGACTCTGTTTCCTAACCTGTAAAATAAGAATAAGAGGACATACCTCACCGAGTTGCATTAGATGAGACAATTCACACATACTGCCCAACATCTGTAAGCTTTAAGTAAATGGTAGCTCTTGGTATTGTATTATACTATACTGTCCAGCCTCTGTAGTCTGTCCAAATGGAAGGGCATCATTTTTGCTCCCATATTGGCTCCCACTTTGAATCTCCTTATTTTGGTGGGTATGGGTCCTCCTCATTTCTGATCCCTGTCTTATATTAGGTGTGCTAGGCGTTGGGAATGCAAAGGCAAAAAAGATACGATCCCTGCCCGGGAAGCTGAATCTATTGGAGAGGCACAGGCGCAAACACGGCATTATAAACGGGGGTCTGCCCACGGGCTGTGGGCCCTGGACGCGCATCTGAGCATCTGTATCAGGAGATGGGGCAGTCACCGGAGCCAGGGGATCAGGAAAGAAGGCCGCAGACTGTTCCCATAGCAACAGGACAGGCCACGCTCTGGAGGACTCTCGAATAACCTCTGTAGCGTCGGAGGGTCCAGCAAAGGCCAGTTGCGCTTCTCTGGTCCAGAGGCTTGCAGATCCTTGGCTGTAACGAAACGGAGCTCCGCGTCTCTGATTGGTTCAGACAGCTAGGGGCGTGGCCTGACGTGTACACAACTGGAGTTTCCTTGCGGAGTGGAAGCCGACCTGGTCCGTCCCGGAAGTGCAAACTCGGAGGTCGTGCAGGTGGGGATTCCGCGGTGTCGGCGGCTTCTTTCAAGATGCCAGGAGCCGCGGACAAGGCCTCGGAGTTGTCCGAGAGGATTGAGAGTTTCGTGGAGGCCCTGAAGCGGGGCGGCGGGCGGCGCAGCTCCGAGGACATGGCTCGGGAGACGCTGGGGCTGCTGCGCCGGATCATCATGGACCACCGCTGGAGCAACGCAGGTAAGGCCGGCCTCGCTCCCCGGCGTCCCTCCCCGCTCTCCGTTCTCCATTCCCGGCGGAGAGTGGCCCAGGCCGCCCCGAGCACTTGCTCTGCTCACCCTTCCTGCCTTGGACTCCAGGGGAGCTGATGGAGCTGATCCGCAGAGAGGGCCGGAGGATGACGGCCGCGCAGCCCTCGGAGACCACCGTGGGCAACATGGTGCGGAGAGTGCTCAGGATCATCCGGGAGGAGTACGGCAGGTCAGGCCCCGTCCTGGGCTCGGGCTTGGGTCCAGGGACGCTGTTGGCACGAGCCCCTGGGAGCCTTTATCGGAGCTGAACAGGTCTGGTTACACATCACACCGCCTTCTCACCTGCTTCTGTGCTCTTGGTGCCTCCGTAGACTCCACGGACGCAGCGACGAGAGCGACCAGCAGGAGTCCCTGCACAAACTCTTGACGTCCGGGGGCCTAAGCGAGGATTTCAGCTCTCCTTATGCCCAGCTCCAGTCCAACATCATTGAGGCGATTAATGAGCTGCTTGTGGAACTGGGTAAGAGTCCTGATCCCCAGGTGGGCGGGACAAGCTGCAGAAAAATGAAGGGACAACAGAAGGCCCTCGGAGTTGCTCATCGGCAGAGATGGGCGATAGCTAGTACTCTGGTTTCCAGAGGTTTCCCCTCCATCCTGATGAGGGGGCGTGGGAACAGGTGGTAGGACTAAGGTTAGCCACTCTACATTTCCTTCCAGACCAAGCCTTTGTAGGTTGCAAATCCACCGTGGCAGAGACTCCACTAGAACAGGGCTTTATTATTATTTTTGTTAATCCTCACCTGAGGATATTTTTTCCATTGATTTTTAGAGAGAGTGGAAGGGAGGGGGAGAGACAGAGTGAAAAACATCGAGATGAGAGAGACACATCGATTGGTTGGTTGCCTCCTGCATGGGGCACAAGCCTGCAACCAAGGTACGTGCCCTTGACAGGAATCGAACCCACAACCCTTCAGTCCTCAGGCCAGTGCTCTAACCACTGAGAAAAACCAGCCAGGACGCTTTATTTTCATTTTAAAGAAGATGAACTCTCTAAAACCATAGTTAGTAGACCCTCCATCACTAAACTTCCTCTTGATTTTTATACCCACTCAGACCACCTCCATTCCCCTTGTCTTTGTGAACCAGGAGACTGCAGGTACTTACTACAATCAGAGTTCTTCAGGGGAGGAAGAAGCCGGGTCTGTCTGTTCACTGACCTGCTGCTTCCAAATTCCTCCCTTATTTTTCTTCTGTGGCCTCCCTCTCAGATGGAGGTGTTGTGGCCACCTTTGGGAGGATTTTTTTTAATATATATATTTTATTGATTTTTTACAGAGAGGAAGGGGGAGAGATAGAGAGTTAGAAACATCGATGAGAGAGAAACATCCATCAGCTGCCTCCTGCACATCTCCTACTGGGGATGTGCCCGCAACCAAGGTACATGCCCTTGACCGGAATCGAACCTGGGACCTTTCAGTCCGCAGGCCGACGCTCTATCCACTGAGCCAAACCAGTTTCGGCTGGGAGGATTTTTTTTAAGGGGAAGTTTGGTTTACCCCATGCTCAGCGCTCGCTGTAGGATTTCCCAGAATGGATCATTTCTTGCCTGAAGTCATTGTCTTCAAAATCATTTGTAAGGGAGCTGGTGTCATGCCAGGGCAGGGGGCTAAGTTGATGATGAGGGGGCACTGCTGAAAAGGAGGGCAGGCTGAGAGCTTGGGAGACAGAAGAGCTCAGAGGAGCAGGGTTTTTAAGAAAATGTGACATTTCATATTAAGTTTGTAAACTCCGTGTTACCAACATCAGCTAGGCGGGCAGTCTGTGTGGTGGGCACACGTCCCCTTTGGTGCTCTGTCATGTCATGACAGTTTCATATTTTCCTTGTAAAACTGGCTGTTTCTGCAGAAGGGACAACGGAGAACATTGCAGCCCAGGCTCTGGAGCACATCCACTCTAACGAGGTGATCATGACCATTGGCTTCTCCCGGACAGTAGAGGCCTTCCTCAAAGAGGCTGCGCGGAAGAGGAAATTCCATGTCATTGTGGCAGAGTGTGCTCCTTTCTGTCAGGTAGGGGGGACTGCTGGAGTTGCTGAGAACAATGAAAACTGAGGAGAGAATCACGGAGTGATGGATGGGATCCATGCTGACTTTGAATTGATATACAAGACATTGAGAAGATCAGTGAAAGATTAAGGGAATTTTCAAGTTGTTCATTCTGTGAACATTCTTAAACATTGGTTTAAGAAAGTTGGGTGAACTGCTGGGTCCATCAATAGATAAACATTGGTTGTTTTTTTTAAGAATCAAAATAGAGTAAATTACCTTGAGGATGACCAAGTCTTAGTCTAACCTCACTCAATCCCTAGATAAATAATAGGTTTCAAGAAAGGAAATATATAAGGAGGCAGAATGTTGTAAAATAATGAGCCAGGAGCTCTCATCAGCGATGCCTGATTATGCAAGCAAGTAGTATTTCCAGTTTTGGCACTGCTGTGGAGTATTAAACATTTATTAGCTTTCTCTGGGCTTCCTTGCAGCTTACCAAAGAATACCTACTACAGGCACAAAAATGAGTTAGTTATATGTTGAAAATTGTGTGTTGGGTGTGCTCAGTATTACAAAACTCCCCAGATCCAGTTACCTTTGAGAGGTCTTTCACTCTCTCTCACTCTTTGTCCCAGCATCCATCAGCCTTTCTCTCCTACTGCAGGGTCACGAAATGGCAGTCAATTTGTCTAAAGCAGGTATTGAGACAACTGTCATGACTGATGCCGCCATTTTTGCTGTGATGTCAAGAGTCAATAAGGTGGGTGTGTTTGGAGTTATGTTATGTTGAATTTATGAAGATTATACCTCTAAAATATTGATTTTTAGTTTCTTTTATAATATCCATGGGAAGAGGTTTTAGCACCTTTTTAAATATATATATATCTTTTTTTAAATTGATTTTATTTCAGAGAGGAAGGGAGAGGGAGAGAGAGAGAAACATCAGTGATGAGAGAGAATCATTGATTAGCTTCCTCCTGCACACTCCACACTGGGGACCGAGCCCGCAACCTGGGCACGTGTCCTGACTGGGAATCGAACCGTGACTTCCTGGATCATAGGTCGATGCTCAGCCACTGAGCCGCGGGCATTGAAAGTACATCCTTGAACCTTTTAACTCTATTAACTGAAATTTTTTCCCTTTGTCTATATCATTGATCCTCATTTGGAATAGCCTCTCTTTGGTTAAAACATTGAAAGAATGAAGTGGGACTACTATAAGCAGGTCAGCTACTAGGGATCCAGTAGAAGGCTCCCCCCTTATGCTCAGAGAGCTTGGCAGTGGTAGATGGAAAATAAGAAAAGCTCCCCACTTCTCAGGAGGTGGCATATAGATTTTTAGAGACAAGGCTAAAAGTAGATATTGCAGTTTCCTGGTTCTATACTTTGTTCACTTTTTCCTTGGGAACCCACTTTTAAGCTAGAACTGTGGTCCTAAGCCTAAATCCTTTTCTTTCTATTCTATGTGACCCCTCAGGAGGCCAAGACTCGGGCCTGAGCAGTTAGGCTGTTGTGCCCATTGGCCCTGTTAAGGCTTTATCCTGGGATGGCTCACATTTTTTTATTTTATTTAATAATTCTTTATTGTTGAAAGTATTATATATGTCCCCCTTTTTCCCCCACTGACCCCCTCCAGCACCAGGCCCTCACTGCTCTATTGTCTGTGTCCATGGGCCATGTATACAAGGTTCTTGGTTGATTACCTCCCACCTACCCACCCTCCCCCGCCTTCCCTCCTGTCTCATTTTTCTTCCTGTCTCAAAGGTGATCATTGGCACGAAGACCATCCTGGCAAATGGTGCCCTGAGAGCTGTAACGGGAACTCATACTCTAGCATTGGCAGCAAAACACCATTCCACCCCACTCATCGTCTGTGCCCCTATGTTCAAGCTTTCCCCACAGGTATGTCTGTCTGCCTTGAACAGAGATAAGGAAGCCAAAGGGTAAGCTTGAACTCTGGGCCTTCAACCTACTCTAGGACTTTTCTTATCTGCATTGACTCAATGGATTAGATCCAGTGGAGGCTGGAAAAAGCTACATGAGTCTCGATCCAGGAAAAACAGTCGATATTTATAACCTGTCAGCTTTAAGAAGTCAAAATTGTAAGGTCAGGACGATACATAGTTGGGGAAGGCCCACTGTTTACATTGCCACCACTCCTCATCACCCTGACCACTTTTCAAAATGCCAAGCAAGTTAAAACTAGGAACATACAATTTGTTTTATTTGTCATAATTCCAGGGACTGTCCTCTGAAGCCTGAATATGAGTTACTAACTGAAGAGTCATTTCATTAGTGATAAAAACTATTTGCTTTGAAAATGTCAATCTATTTATAGGCCTCTATATTTTTAATTGAGGTATAATTCACATAACATGCAATTAACCATCTTAAAATGTTCAGTTCAGTGGCATTTATTACATTCACAGCATTGTGCACCTACCACTCTGTAGTTTCAAAACTTTATCTACATCCGAGGAAAAAACTCTGTACCCATTAAGTAATCATTCCCTTTTCTCCCTGAGCCTCTTCTCCTAGTAATCACTGATCTGCTTTCTGTCTCTGTGGAGTTGCCTATTTTGTTTGTATGGGTTTTTGGGGGGTTTGTTTGTTTTAAAATATGTTTTTATTTATTTGAGAGAGAGAGGAACGGAGAGGGAGAGAGATCGGAACATTGATGAGAGAAAAACATCCATCGGCTGCTTCCTGCATACCCCCTACTGGGGACCAAGTCCAAAACCCATTGAACCAGTGACCTCTTGGTGCATGGGTTGACTCCAACTACTGAGCCAGGCCTATTTTGGATATTTTACATGAAAGGAATACAATAATGGCCCTTTCGCTTAGCATAATGGTTTCTAGGTTCATCTGAGTTATAGCACAGTACTTGGTTTCTTTTTATGACTGAATAATATTCCAGTGTATGGACATACCACAATTTATCTGTTCATCTCTTGAATGACATTTGGGTTATTTCTGCCTTTTGGCTTTTGTGAATAATGTTGGTATTAACATATGTGTACACGTTTCTGTGTGAACTTCCTTTTTTAAATTTCTCTTGGGTATATACCTAGAAATAGAATTGCTGGGTCTTTTTAAAAAAATTTTTTTTTTTCTTTTCCAGTTCCCCAATGAAGAAGATTCATTTAATAAGTTTGTGGCTCCTGAAGAAGTTCTGCCCTTCACAGAAGGTAAAAAAGTGTGTGTGTGTGTGTGTGTGTGTGTGTGTGTATTTGGAATTTTGGTTTTGGTGGTCAATGGGATTTAATGCTATCAGGTTGTGCTTTTTATCATACTTATTGTAGGGACTGTTCTCTTGTTCTCTTCAGCACTTAGAGTGCCTGGAGACCTGGTCTAGTTTAGGTTCCTTTTGTTCTGACTAATCTATTTTCAGTGAGTTATTGGGGCTATGGTGGGTTGAATCACCCAGCATTGACTGGGTTCGGCTTTGCATGTTGTTTGAGACACAGGCAACAACCCAGTGGGAAATGTACTTGTTTTCAGTTGCTGTCAGAAGTCATTTTGGTGATTGGCTGCCAAAGGAAGTGGGCTCTGCAATGTTCTGACTTATACAACTTGCCTATAACTTGGATACCCTTTGTGTTTTGGGGTCCTTTCTCTGACTTCTGAGGCAGCAGCTGTGTTCGGTGAGCCTCATCAAGTTAACATGGCCTTAAACACCCTCTGGGAGCAAAGCATAGTATTTGGGGTGCTAATTCTTCTTGGAAGTTGAATAACTTCATCCACTTATTTAAATATTCATTCTTTCAGAAATATTTACATCTATTGAGCACCAACTATATACCTGGCACCATTCTAGGCACTAGGGACATAACAATGAACAATACAGATAGGCCCTGCTCCCCACAGGGCTTACATTCTGCTGCAGCAGATGGACAAGGGAATGTCAGGTCATGCGATGCTTTCGAGAAAAAAACAAATGATGATGAGATGGAAAGTGGCTAGGAGACTACCTTAGATTGGAGAAGTGTCTTAATGAGATGACATTTCAGCTGAGTTCTGAATGCGTAGAGCCCCACGTGAAGGTCAAAGGGAGAGTTTTCCAGGCATTGGTGCAAAGGGACTGAGGTAGGTACATGCTTAGCCATTTGGGAAGAAAATGGCCCTGTGGCTGGAGAGGAATGAGCAAGAAGTAGACTGGTATGATTTGTAATTAATGTGGTGTGGTGGGATCCTGAAGGTTGCAATCCCACGTTTGAATTCTTTTCTAAGAGCTAAAGAAAAGCATTGGATAGTTTTAAACAGGAAGTATCATGATCTGAAGTCATCTGTTCTGGTTTGCATTTGTCGCAGCTTCCCTTCCTTGGGGTAGCACATATGCCTGCATTATTGAGCCTAGAATCTATATGCTACTAAACCATTAGAGCAGGATCCTCAATTTTATCTTATAACCTGTGATTGCCTTTCAGGGGACATTCTGGAGAAAGTCAGCGTTCATTGCCCTGTGTTTGACTATGTTCCCCCAGAGCTCATTACCCTCTTTATCTCCAACATTGGTGGGAACGCACCTTCCTACATCTACCGCCTGATGAGTGAACTGTACCATCCTGATGATCATGTCCTATGACACCACTCGTCCTAAGCAAAAAACTGCTTAGGCAAACACAGCCTGGAGACTTCAGTGCCACTGCTGAAATGCATTTTCCTTGTAATGGGGGAATGAACTGGAGTCAACCTAAAAATACTGGATACCATTGCGTACCTTTCTAGTCATCCCATAACAAGGATGCACATCAAGGAGTGTGTGTGTGTGTGTGTGTGTGTTTGCTTGCTTGCGTGTGTTTGCCTTTCAGGTCTTAACAGAGCAGCAGGGCTTAACCTATTGGTTTTGGAGCTTCTTAGTGACCTGGGGTGTCTGTTTCAGGAACTTAAACTTTCTGGTTCAGTGGTGTGTTAAACATAACACTGCACAGCTTGCTGGGATACAGGTTTTTGCTCAGAATGGCTACCACACCTTTTCGTAGGCTGTGCCAATAAAAGCTGCTCGGAGGTTCCTGACTTGGTTTATTTATTGTTCTGCTCTGATTGAACTGCCTGAAACAGCAGCAGCAGAGCCTTTTGTGTTTCCATGGAGGGCTGTAATTAGGAACAGTCTAAAACAGAGAAGTACAAATGAAGTATTTACAGTTTCCTTTATAATTTACTGGAAATGGTCCCAAACAACTTGTTAGTAATCTAAGAGTGTGGTTCCAAAACCTCTCTGATCATTAGAACCATCTGGGAGCTTAAAAAAACAAACATTCTTGGGCTCCATCCCAGACCCACTACATCTGATCTCCAGGGAGGCACCTGGGAATCTGTTTAACGCTCCCTAGAAAAGGACACCCTCATGTACTGTTAATAGGATTGTAAACTGGCACAATCTTTTCAAGGGCAGTTTTGAATCAGTACTTCTAGAATTATTTGTAAAGTGCACAAAGGTATAGCCGTGACTGTCTTATTTTAGCAGCTGTAATATCACAGCCTAAGGGTTTAGCAATAACACTTTGTATTCTGTTAGTTAAAAGCAGGAAAGGTTTTAAAATAATGACATAACATGGAAGATTATGCATCCACTGCATTAGAGGTTTCAAATGGGTGACTTGAGGGCAGTGTCTGGATTGAAGACATTTTGGCTGGTTCGCCCAGTATTTAATTTGAATTAGTTATCAAAACTTAAGTATCTGGAGATTGCACATTAAACAAATTTGATTTCTTGCTTCTTTTGAGAACTCAGAAGGTCTGGCGATTCTGAATCCACATTCCCAAGAGGCAACAGTTGGCGAGAGTTGGGTAGCTTCTCATTTCATTAGATGGAAAACCTCCAGTTTTCTGCAGTTCCTCCCTGCTCCATTTAACTTATTTATGTTATCTGCCTAACCTCTGTAAGGCATTTGATATGTGAGCCTTGTGTTGTTGAATGGCATAGATTTGTAAGGAAGTCCATTTTATATTGTTAAGAACAAGCTGGGAAAAAAACCAAGCTGCAGAGTAACATGCTTAATAGGATCCTTCACTAAAACAAAACATGTATTTGCATAGGATAAAAGTCAGAATAACACCAAACACTGGCAAGCAGGAAGACATCTAATTTTTTTAGTACGCTTATATATTGTTTCCATATTTTATATGTACTACTTTAGTAATTACATCTTTTAAAAAGTCTCCCCAGGTGATCTGTGTGTTTGGGAAGCAGAAGTCCAAGGCAAATTTGAGTGTGCAGGGAAACCCCCTGGAATGCTTGTCTCAGAGGCTGGCCTCCTGCCTCTAGGCGGTGGGGGGAGAGAGCAGCAGGAGCCTGCACGTTTAACAAGCACCCCACGGGACTTTAACAGGGGATTTGATAACCACACTTGGGTAAACACTGGCCAGAGGCACTCTACTCTCTTCATATCTACTTAGATCTTTGCCTTAGGCACTTGCCTTCCCTGAGGGAGGAAAAGAAGGCAAGATCTGGAGAGTCAGTCTAAAAGACTGACCTAGAAGTCCTATGACTCACAAGAGCCTGACTCACTCAGGCTTCAGTCTGTCAATTATTTCTCACAGCATCTAAGACCCCAGCTTTCTCAGTGAAGTGGTTTATAGCTGCCAATTACGAGCAATCGTCTCCTCTGAAGGCACTAATTCTAACAGCAATTCACTTGGATATAATTGTGTGGTCTGGAGTAAGAGCAGCAGTGAGTCAAGGAACTTAAATGTTTCTGGCTCCAAAAATGCTTTATGATACTTGTTCTTTGTGCGTCTTAGTCTCCCAGTTAAAATTAGCACCGACATCCTTCTCAGGCATAACTGGGATGGATGAAGGTTACAAGGGTAGAGGTTCTCTTTTTGGTCAGCTTTTCAGTGCCTAGAACATAACTGCATAAATGCATATTCTTTAGACTTCAAGTAAATCCCACAAAGCTATTTATATGTCTCATTTTTTTTCTCTTTTCCGCTCTCCCTCTTCCTATTTGAGGAAGAGTAAATATTGGAAAGGGAGACGCTGATCTGAACAAGGAGAAACGAGTTCCACATCGACTTACTACCTGTCAGCCTTTGTGCCCACCTTACTCCCCACCTTTGCAGTCAGGACCCAGAAACTCATTAAAAAAACAAAAAACTGTTTTAGCTTAGAGAGAAATAATAGAAAGAGGATGCCATGCATGTGAAAGGTTTTCTGACTATGCTAAATAAACCAAGTTAGATAACTTGCTCAATACGGTTTGTAAAGACACTTTTTCCCACGGTTTGTATCTTCCAATTTGGGCGGAGGGCAGGAAAGGCACAATTCTTGGAACTCAAATAAGGAACAGAAATTCCTAATTTAGCCTCAAAAGAGAAGTCTCTGAAAAATACTCTACCAAGAAAAACTTAAGTGTAAAGTGATACCTCAAAGAAATAAATGCCAGTACCCATAGGATCATACGTTTCACAGATGTGCTTCAAACCCATTTCTCAAAGCAATCTGTTGCATCAGTGTGTGGGTTAATGAAGGCTGCCAGTCACACGCTTTCGTCGTTGAGTATATGGCTCTATATACCACATATGTAGAACTCAGTACAGCAGAACTGCTTTGCCATAAAGATGGGGCCAGATGGTGATGTAATTATTGTAAAGGCCCCATATTATCCACCTGTCCTCACAAAAACTCCCTCTGCAGACATGCACCTAGTTCACATAAAGGAGCTATTTTGAAATGTGCCTTGGAAGAGTTTTATATCTGGCCTGCTTTGCTTTGAATTATTCTTTCATTCACCAAACAGCTGTTCCAGGGTATTGTGCAATGGCTGAGCAATTATTACTAATAAAGAGCTATAGTCTAAACTTTCAGTCTTCACACCGCTCACACAGTGGAGGGCAGCATTTGAGCCTAACTGCACTTGAAATGATGATTGCTTGATGTTTATATTAAACTAGAGAACTGGTGCACAAAACTCATGCACGGTGGGGGGGGGGGGGCACACGTCCCTCAGCCTGGCCTGCGCCCTCTTGTAGTCTGGGAGCCCTCAGGGGATGTCTGACTGACGGCTTAGGCCTGCTTCCACCCGCCCCAAGGAGCGGGCCTAAACCGTCAGTCGGACTTCCTTAGTGAGGCCAAGGAGGCGGGAGAGGCTCCCAGCACTGCAGCTGCGCTTGCCAGCTATGAGCCTGGCTTCTGGCTGAGTGGCACTCCCCCTGTGGGAGCACACTGACCACCAGGGGGCAGCTCCTGCGTTGAGCGTCTGCCCCCTGGTGGTCAGTGCACATCATAGCGACTGGTCGTTCTGCTGTTCAGTTGATTTGCATATTACCCTTTTCTTATATAGGATACTGACTGTGTGGAAGAGAAGGAGCCTTTCAGTAGTGTTTTTTTCTTTTTTTCAGGCATGTTACATTTAGAATTAAGACCTGCCTAGAAAAAACTTTATTATTAAAGATTCCTGAAATTCATAATCTATATGTTAAATTCTGCAATTTACTACTAAAAAAGAGGTGATGAACTACCTTGAATAATGATAAACTAATAACAGTAGCTAACTCCAAACCACTTTTTTGTGGGACCATCATTACTTGCTTTTGAAGGGAACAAGAGCACTTGTTTAGTCAGGCAAGTTGTGCAGGCAAAGTCAGGCCAAATCAAGCTTCTTCAGACTGCTACTTGAGTCACTAGCTTCCTGGCTCCATAGATTCCAATATGTAAGACACTCAGATTCCCACGGGCTTTGATGGGGCTGCCTGAACTTTATCAAATGTTTCTGAGTGCTCTATGACAAACGGGCATGCGTTGAAAATGACCCACGGGTTTGAAAAATTCCAAGCCACAGGATAACCCCTTCTTTCTTTATACCCTCCACAATTTCTGATGCAATATATTTAGGAGGGACTCGGGAGTTATTGAAAGATGAATAAAGGAATTAATGGAGGGATAGAAGGAAGAATTTATTTGGTACACATTATCCAGATTTTTGGTTTCCCAGACTTCTTGTCCTCTCGTCTGAGCTCATCTTTTTGCCATCTCACTGTTAACGAGCAACTTCAGCTCAGGAGGGTGAAAATAGGACATACAGTGGCAAACATGCCAGTCAGTTCTCATTGTTAACCTGCTTTTGTAAAGAGTTTTGGTGGAATGGGATGGGACTTCAGGTGGGAGCAGGGAGAAAGTTCTTTGTGCCAGAAAATGCCATTCCCTTCTCTCAGATGTGCTGTTACCGGTGAAGCGTCAGCTGAGCTTGGCTGTCAGTGCTCTCTAGGAACTGACTGGCTGCATCTGTTCTCACTTGGCATGACTTCCTCAGCCCCCTACACATCTCTAGAACTTGGCCCCCTCCTTGGCCCTGTTCTTTCTGGTTGAGTTGTTTTTTTCACTCTGTTAGACTCAGTCCCAGCTGTTCATTTGTTCTGACCCTTTGCCTTGCTCTGAAGTCTGATTGCTAAGACCTCTCCATTGTCAACTACTCATGGAGTTCCAGATGCCCGGCTATGTTCAAGACCTTGCCCTAGCCCTCTCCTCAGTCTCTCCCCTTCCTTTTAGCCTACACACTAAGCTTTCTGAGACCTCTCCTACTGCCAGCTATAACCTCAATTCTGACAGATTCTTATCTCAATAATAAAGATACAGCTGGTAACTCAGTGATCCCTAAACCTAGAAGAAGTTACCATATTCTATCATCAGTTTCCTTGCCTTCCTCCCTGACTATAGCTACTTAGTTATGTACGTTTCTTAGTTATGTACCTTTATTTCTCAATAAAAATTTGAAGGATATTACCAACAAAAGGAACTCTCAAGAACAACTTCACTGCCCATCTCATCTCTCAGGTTTTACTCTGAAGTTAATGAAGCCTCCACAACCAGAATCTAATAAAAATGAACTAAGTTTCAAACTGATAAATCACTAATAAATTAAAAATACATAGAGCAGCATATGGAGGTAGTAATGGGAAGGAGTGTGTAATGTAAAGTCACACAGACCTGGGTCTGGATTCTGGTTCTCTTAGGTGGGTCCTCAGCAAACTAGTTAACATCTCTGAGCCTTAGTCGTCTCACTGTAAAAGAGAGATACTAGCTTCCTAAGAGGATTGTTGTGAGGGCTGAAATAATGTATACATGGTAGCTGTTGTTATTGGAGCTAGAAAACTTGGGTACCACTCTCAGCTTTACTTACTAGCTGTTTGATCTTAGACAATATCACTTAATATTTTTCAGCTTTAACCCCCTCTGTAAAATGGGGAGAATAATACCACCTTGTTTCATAGGTTACCAGGAAATTCAAATACTGGTAAGATAGGAAAGGTATATGAAAATTATTTTGTAAATCTTAAAAATGATGAAAAAGATGTTGCAATGAGAATTTCCATTTTTGTATTTTCTGACCAGCTTACTCAAATTGGCCTTTGTATCAATGGAATTATTTTCCATTGATGAATTGGAAAATTTAAATGTATCTTTTCTCTTATGGCACCTGAGTTAAAAACAAACCAGAACAGAACCCTAATAGGCAATAATCAAAGTAATGTTAGACATATTTGTCTAATAGGTTGGTTTTATGCTGATGCATGCTACTGAGTTTATAAATTATTAAAATAGGATAGTTATCTCTTACACTGATTGATCCAGGCTAGAGAAATTGGTTACATAATTTATGGAGAACTTTTTCGAATCCTCTCTTAATTTCCAGAAATCAGTGGTTTGGGATTATAGTAAAACCTTTTGAAATTGCACCCCATCATCCTTATATAAGAGGTATTGTAACATTTTTTTAAATCCCACACATTGGTCTGACCTGGAAAGATTTCAAAACTCCCAGGACAGTTGGCCTCCATGTAGCTCTGGAGAGTGGAGACAGGGGTCCAGAGGCCAGGGCACCCCGCTGGGCCTGGAGGCAGAGCCCTGACAGCCTTGCAAATCCCCCTGAAAGCACCCTCCTTTCTAAGGTCATTTCTCCCCGCTATGAAACTGTCTATGGGTATTTAGAAGAATAAAGACCATTTCTAGACAGTGGTGCCTATTCTTCAGAGTTCCAATTATGTAATTCTACAAGGATCCCCTTGAAAACCAGTGAAGGCTTTCCGTGAGCCTTCTCTGAGGCACACACTAATGAATGCAATACTTCATTGCTCCTGTAAGATTCACTGCAGGCTATTGGCAAACAAGCTTTTCTTCCATGAGCACTAGTTTGTTTCCTGTACTTAAAAAGGAGGAAAATAATTCCACTGATACAAAGGCCAATTTGAGCAGGCTGGTCAGAAAATAAAAAAGTGGAAATTTTCATTGCAACATCTTTTTCATTGTATAACATCCCAGTTGCAATAAACATTGCCAGCTGTTTCTTTTGCCTTTTTCCCCTGCTATAGGACTTTAGTCTATTGAGTCTTAGTAACCAGAAATCAAGTCATCTAAATAGGTGGGGGAAATACAAGTGGCATAACAAGCATTTGCAGAAAGATCCCAAATGAAATTATGAGGCAATTAGATACACATACTGTAATAAAACAAGATACAATTTGAAAGGGACCAAAAGAACCCTGACTCCTGAAAAAATGTAGAGAACACATCTGGTTAGGTTGAAAGAATAAATGCTGCATTTAGATATGAAAATTGCTTTCACATAGAAATACTTTATAAAGTACAAAAAATATTTTTAAAAAGCTCATAGTACTTTCATCATTTTAGTGCTCTGGAATATGAACAACATCACTCTGAATTTTTAAAGTGATAGTAAAACAAAAAGTGAAGAAAAGAACTTTAATTTCTCTATTCTATCCTTGTCCTTATTTCTCTTATCAATAGTTTTTAATCCCTAAAATAATCTAACTATAGGTGTGATGGAATACTGCAGAGAGCAGTTTTGTTGAGGGTAGAGAAACTCTAAGTCTGAGATTTAGAATGTAAAGCAGCAGCAGAGGGAAGTGAAGGGAGGGGAAAGCGAGAGCAGGGGCCTGGGCAGTCTAGGAGGGGGGACTTGATTCCTGGGAGTTCAGCATTAGGTAAATTAACATCAATGCAAATTATGAGGCTGGGAAAAATTGCAAACCAAACAAAAACCCACATCCCAAGAAAACCATAAACTAACCAATCAATCATTAAATTTTATCCTTAAATAAGTTACAAAAAGTAGATATTATAGGGCAGACTCCCGTGTCCATGGATGCAAATGAAGTGTCTTCAATTCCATCTGACTACTCAACTAGAGGGATCATCTGCTCAAGGAAGACTGACATGTTGCTCGGGTGCACTGGGCTGCTTCCGTCAAGACTGCTGGTACCTGCTGTTTATGCTCTCTGTTCAGAGGCATATAGTTAGCATCCCTTTTGGCTCCTTATAGATCAATAATTCTGTTCTCATAGTGGCTCACAAGGAGGCATGGATACCTGCAGGCTTTGCCTTGTATCACATTCTTCTTTTCCAAAGAGACGCCAGGCCTGGGCCATTTTGCGCAGTCTTGCAAGATTGGGCTTAATCTATGGGAAGAAAGAAAGTAATTCCAATTACCAGTAGGAAAAGCCAAGTAGGATATAAGTATTTCCTAATTATCGCTATTCAAATGTGTTTAGATTTCTAATTTCTGGGTTCAGAAGAGAGTATAGATTTCCTAAGATAAGTGGGACTGAAAACTTTTAAATCTAGATCCCCATCTCTTCAGGAATAAGGACAAAACTTTTTTTCATTTTTTTCACTGTCATGTAAAGCAAAAAGGGTTTTTGGTTTTTCTTGTAATATGTTTTTATTGATTTCCAAGAGGAAGGGAGAGGGAGAGATAGAAACATCAATGATAAGAGAGAATCATCAATTGGCTGTCTCCTGCACGCCCCATCCTAGGGATCAAGCCCACACCTGGGCATGTGCCTTCACCAGGAATCAAATTGTGACCTCAACTCATAGGTTGACACTCAACCACTGAGCCACACCGGCCAGGCAAAAAAAAGTTTTTAATAGAGTAAAATATACTGGATTACTGAGAAAACATCAATACCTGAAAACTCCATACAAGAAAAGACTTTATAGCCCTTAGCAGGAAAGGTAAGCAAAATAAAAGATTTAGGCCCCAGCCAAGTGGCGCAGTTGGTTGGAGCGTCATCCCCCATATGCCAAAAGGTTTCAGATCCAATTCCCAGTCAGGCACATACCTAGGTTGTGAGTTCGACCCCTGGTGCCTACAGGAGGTAACTGATTGATGTCTGTCTCTCTCTCATTGATGTCTCTCTCTCTCCCTCTCCATTCCTCTCTCTCTAAAATCAATAAAAACATATCCTCGGGTGAGGATTAAAAAAAACATATAAATAATATTTTGGAAAGCAGCAACATGGATATTCCTATCATCCTCTCGTGTTCTGTTTCATTTAAGATTGTAACAAGGACAGGAAAAGTTCTTTAATTTAATCACTGTGCCTTTATTGTATTATCGACATCATTGCTCCTGGGCTGCTGAGTAATCAGGGCCAAAGCTTAGTGTGGAAATCTAAGCTTGCTTCCCCTGGCCTGATGATGCCCAAATCATAACTCTAGAGGTCCTTGGAGGGAGCTACCATTTCCAACAAGTGCCACCACGCAACTGGCTGTTCAGGTTCCATTTGCCAGCAGTGAATTTGCTGTTTCCACCAACTTCCTGTAACCCCTGAACTTCTGCATCTTATCAAATCTAGAGCCTTAGGCAACAGATGTCCAGAATACACCAGTTTGTACATGTGTTACACTTAAAATACACAGGCATTGTGTGTATAATCTGACAGTTCCACCTAAGCTCCATTTTGAATTTGAGCTAGAAGCTGAAATGGTGAGACTTTACATAAACTTCCAATGTGTAATTTTCAAAAATCTCCTGTTTTGGGAAGGATTAAGACATTACATTTGGATAATAGCATCTGAAAAAGGAAAAGCAGATAAACTTTGCTTCCTCTTCTGTTAGTCATCACTGTACCTGTTTTTCCTGCTCCAAGTGGTCTATGTCAGCCAACGGCAGCATAGAAGGTCTCCCATGAGCACACTGGAATGGCAGCTGGCACCAGGACAGGGCTTCAATAAGGCGATAGCTCTCCTCTAAGCTCAGGCCATCATTAAACTTAATGGCCCCTAAACGAAAGACAGAAACAAGAAGGTTATGGTGTATACGGTGGGAAACCAATGCTGACCCTGGGTCAGAGCCAAGTATCTGGGAAAAGTAAAATGTTTCTGAGGCCCTCTCATGTGACTTTAATACTGCTTGAAACTCAGGCCTCAGGACTGACCTCTCTCAGCTTTTCCTTATGGAGCCTTTGTCTTTCTAATCCTTGTTGGAGGCATTCCTTAACTTGTTAGGCTTTTCTTTCAGAGTTTTTCTCAAAGAGGTAAGAGCGATATTTTTGCCAGTTCTAATATGTTTATGAAATCAAGGTCCATAGCCAATCTAGCACCAAGATCTCTGATTGTTTTCTACAATGTCCATTTCATTTGCTTCTTTTTTTATATCCATAATAATCTTAATCTAAACGCATATTGTTAGAACTGCCTTTATGCATACATTAACTTAATCAATAAATATTTATAAGTATATACTTTGTATTAGGAGCTATGCCACGCAGTGAATGAGAAAAGAGTCTTCACCCTTCTGAAGTTTATGATCTAATGGGTCTAAGAGGTGAGACAAACATTAAATAAGTAATTACACAATAACTTAAATGATAAATTAAATTATATTTGTAAAATACATATTTACATATAAATATATAAAATACATTTTATATTATAGACTTAAATTATAAATTATAAGTTTTGTAAAATGTAGGGTATGAAAGAATATGTAACAGAAAAATCCAGTTTAGGAGGTCAGGGAAGGCTTCCCTGGCAAAATGATATTTAATCTGAGACCTTAAGTTTAGAAAGACAAGAAGGAATTGGAAAGGCATTTCAGATGGAGGAAAGGGCAAATGCGGAGGTGCAGAAACGTAAGAACTAGGCCAAGGAAGAGACTAGACTGTAAAGGGCAAGGTGGAGAGTGAGATGAAATGAGGCAGGGGCGAGATCATGAAGCCCCAGCAAGACATGGTGAGGAATAAAATTTTTATCTTAAGAGCAATGAATAGTCTTGACACCTTTTAGTTAGAAGAATGACATGCTCAAAGGGACATTTCAAAAAGATTCCTCTGGGTGCTGAGGGAAAAGTAGCTTGAAGCAGAGACAGAATGGATGTGGGGAGACTAAGTAAGAGGACTCAAGTGGCAAGAACGAGGGAGGTGGCAGTGGAAACAGATCATGTCAGACAGATTTAAGCTACATTCTGAAGGTAGAGATGGTGAAATTTGGTGATGGTGTACATTTGAGGAGTAAAGACAGGATAAAAGGAGTTTAGGATATTTACAGGAGACAAATTAATGAGTGACTGGTTACTTAGCTAGAAAAGACAGGAAGTGAAGAGAAGATTGATGGAGAGAGATCAGAGGAGGGTGTCAGTTAACTGGAGATCCCTTTGTGGTCAAATGACAGTTGCAGGGGATTCTGTAGCTGTCAGGACCCCTAAAGTAAGTTCCTCCGACACCACCACTATATATATATGGCTAATATGCAAAGTGTCCCCTCGGAGTTAGACCGGGAGACCGGAAGTTCAATCCTTGCTATGATGTGTGCTGACCACCAGGGGGCGGCGTGGAAGAAGGAAGCCCCAGCCAGCAGCCAGGGAAGGAAGGCCCCAGCCAGCAGCCAGAAGGCCCTGATCGCCAGCCAGGCCTAGGGACCCTACCCATGCATGAAATTTTGTGCACCAGGCCTCTAGTTTTATCATATTATCCTACTAAGAACCCTTGATGATTCTAATGCCTTCTGTATAAAATCTAAAGGTTTTGTTGTGACCTTTTAGGCTTCTTTCTTACCAATCTAATTTGTTGATACTCTTTGCTGTGCCTCATATAACTAATTTGTGCCTCTGGTCTGCACAGGCTATTTCCTCCCCCTGCAGTAAACGTTCCCTTCTATTGTGAATCCATGTCCCTCAGCTCATTCAAAACTTGACTCAAAATATATCTCTTCTAGGAGTTACTCTTCTACGCATATAAGTCAGGCTGCATTATGGTAAAATCTGTGTGTTGCTATTTTGCTTTGTAAACAGTTTTCTAGTGTTCATTTTGAGTGTGTTCAGTTTCTTGACCTGAATTGTGCCCACCCAGAGGCGAGTAGTAACTGTGCCTTCCACTTCTTTCATACGTGCTGTGCCCCCGCCAGTGTTCAGCATGCAGAGGTGTTTGTCGCTGTTTGTTAGGTCTTACCGTGGCAGGCTTGAGATGCCAACACCTTCTGGACCGTCAGTGGCAATGTCCCTTGGATGCCTCCTGTGGTCTGGAGCAGCTAATGCATGAACACATGCTTTATTAATGGGAAAGGAAATGGGACAGTAGCGCCTTTTGTGTGGTGCCCTTGTGTGAAACCCCAAAGAAGAGAAAAGCTTACCTCCACTTGTTCTCGAATAAATTCCTACAAAGAAAAAAGGAAAACAGGCATTAATTTACTGTTACATTATACTTGCCCTTTGATAGTTCACAAAATATCCCAATTTTCTTCTTTAAAATATGCCTCCTGAAGGAGAGTTCCAGCAATACAGCACTTAGGTGCAAATAATTTATTTATTGTAAGGCACTTTAAATATGCAATACCAAGACAACTGACTAGAACTCTTATTGGATAGAGAATATATTAGCTACTGAAAGTTCCTCCAGAGACAGCTCATCGACTCATGAGGTTACGTAACTGGTGAGAGTAGCCTTGATGATTCAACTGATTCTAAATAGCAGGGAGGCATCTCACTAAGAGGCTGTCTGTTTGTATTCATAATCTCAACCAGAACAAGTGTAATATTACACAGAAACTGAATAAATATACAAGGATCATCCACACAACTGTGCACTCAGTATAACACTTGCTTAGATATCACAAACATAAGCAGTCACGTTAGTTCCCATGGGCTTTTTTTTTTTTTTTTTATACAATTCCCCTCAGGTCAAAAATCGTATATTCTAAGGAATCTTGTTGAGAAGTTTCTCCTCACTAGCATATATCTGTCCCAAGGGCAGCCTTTTTAACAGTTATATCCCTGAAGATGTTAATATTTACAAAAGGACTTTAAAGAAATTTAAAGCAGACACTAGTTCATACTACCACTTTGTTTAACTTCTGAAAGTAACTGTTTTGAGATACGGCACATATAATATTTCATTATAAAAAAACACAGGATTTCTTTACTCCTAGAAATGGCAATGTATAAATAGCTTCCTAAGATTACAACATGGTAGATTTTCTTTTTAGACCAGACTCAAAAAATTATCTCCCCATCCCATGTGCACTCTAGTCCAAAATGCTTTTAAATGAGCAAAGTTATAAACAGCTAGGTTGTAAATACTATGCATTTTTTAAAAAGCCACCTATTTTTCCAAACAAATCTAAACAGAAAGATGTCTCCTAATACCTGACCCCACTAACAAGGCGTAGTGTGGATACAGATAAAACCTAACTTCTTTGTTATTCTCTCTTGTGCCTGTATATCTGGGACTTGTAAAACAACAGTTTGTAAGCCTGGTGAGGGGGAGATAGATCTTATTGTCTGTTTATTTCATAATTCAATCATTCAATTGATGCTAGATAATTTATATATTAAAACGGCTCATTCATCAGGCTAGAGGATAGACTTTATAGAAAGATGTATTAGTGATCGTTCAACTGCAAGGGTCCAAGTAGCTACCTTTTCTTTAAGACACCAAAACTATTCCAGCTTCTTCCAGCATCAACAGAATCTCTCCTGATCAGCCTGACTTAACATAATCAAGATTTTCTGAAACCATAAGCTTTGTTTCAATCCGAAATAAACTCCTTACCAACAGTCTTTGAAGTCACTTTACAAAAAAGTTTTTATTGTAATTTTCTGGTTAAATACTTAGAGATTGAATAACAAAAGATTCTAACAGATCCTATCTTTTGGATTTAAGACAATTTGGAGGAGGAGCCTTGGAAAAATAAGCTATGTTGGGGGAAAAGAGCGACGCTGCTGAAAACAAAGCGAAGGTTGTCTGATCAAAGGGCAGTTTTGGAAAGGGTGAAATCAACGTAATCCAAAAGCTCTCTTCTGTATGCAGCCAAAGTTCTTGAAAGAGCAGTATAGTTAGTTCCACTCCCCCTCCCTTCACTCACTCCCTGACCCACAGCAATCTGTCTTCTGTCCCACCCGACTCCCAGGAAATGATTCTACAAGGTAACCAATGTCCTCAGACTGCCAAATCCAACTTGCTATTGTTAACCATTTCCCTCTTGCTTAAAACTTTCCTTCGCTTGGACACTATTACTTTTCCCCAATTTTCCTCCTCCCTCGCTGACCAAATATATTCAATGATCCTTTACAGTTTCTTCTTTTGGGCAGTAGCTTTCCAGACCTTTGCTAAAACGTTTCCTGAATGTTCCGCACTTTGCTCTTTTCTCTTTTTATTCTTCATACTTCCCCTGGACAATCTCACTTCCTTTAGACCAATGGTTCTCAACCTTCCTAATGCCACAACCCTTTAATACAGTTCCTCATGTTGTGGTGACCCCCAACCATAAAATTATTTTTTTTTTAAATTCTTTATTAGTTAAGGAATTACAAATGTGTCCTCATCCCCCCCCCCATTAACTCCCATCTTCTCCCCCCCCCATCCCCACTCATGCTCTCATCCCCCTGTTGTCCATGTCCATTGGTTTGGTTTATATGCATGCATACAAGTCCTTTGGTTGATCTCTTCCCCTTAACCCTCCCCTACTTTCCCTCTGGGGATTAATAGTTTGATTGCTGTTTCTCTGTCTTTGGATCTGTCCCTGTTCATCAGTCTTTGTTGTTCTCTATATTCCACAAATGAGTGAAATCATGTGGTATTCATAATATTATTTTCGTTGCTACTTCATAACTGTAATTTTGCTGTTATGAATCGTAATGTAAATATCTCTGATATGCAGGATGCATTTTCATTGTTACAAATTGAACATAAAGCATAGTGATTAATACAAAATATGTAATTATATGTGTGTTTTCCGATGGTCTTAGGCGACCCCTATGAAAGGGTCCTTTGACCCCCAAAGGGGTGGCGACCCACAGGTTGAGAACCACTGCTTTAGATCCTTTACCAGCTTCTGATATTATCAAAATATATATATACTGTTAACTTCCAAATAGAGATGGGTAGCCCAGACTTCTTTCCCAAGTGCTAGGTCTGTAATTCTGCCTATCTACTGGACATCCCCATTTGAAGACATTCAATGTATCCACTAGTAAACCTAGACTTAGATTCTAACTCCCCAGACAGATATACTAGTACTCCTACTCCTCTATTTCCTTTTTCTGGCAATGGCACCACCCTCCTTCCAGTCATCTGAGTTAGAACCCTCAGAATCATTACTTATCTGTTCTTTTATATTCTATTGCTTACTAGGTCCTCTGGATTCTACCTTCCAAATTATGTTCCTCCTCTGCATTATCACTGCTACTGACTTAGTCCAATCTTCATCCTCTCCTATTTGAACCAGTGCAATAACCTCTTAGCTGCTCTGCCTACCTCAGATCTTTCCCATATCAGCCTATCTCACAATTTATCCATTAAGTATATCTTCTAATTTTTATTTTTATATATTAATAAAGTAATTCAGATTTCTAGAAAAATGGTACACTAAGTTGATGTGGATTTGCCTGTGCTCCAAACAGAAAGTGCTAGAGATGAAGGAGTAAGAACCATAATGAATAAAATGGGATATCATGAAAAAAGAACTGATAGATTTAAGAACCAAAATTTTGGAAATAAAAAATAGTGATTGAATTTTTAAAAACTCAGTGGACAAGTTAAACATCTAATTAAATAGTAGGTGAAAAGAGAATTTAGTTCACTGGAAGGTGAGGAAATTTCCCAGACTACATCACAAAGAGATAAAGCAATGGGAAGTATGAAAGAAAAGTTAAAAGACATGAAAAAGAGAAAGACGCCGAAACTGGTTTGGCTCAGTGGATGGAGCGTCGGCCTGTGGACTGAGGGGTCCCAGGTTCGATTCCGGTCAAGGGCATGTGCCTGGGTTGCGGGCACATCCCCAGTGGGAGATGTGCAGGAGGCAGCTGATCGATGTTTCTCTCTCATCGATGTTTCTAACTCTCTATCTCTCTCCCTTCCTCTCTGTAAAAAATCAATAAAATATATTTTTTAAAAAAAAAAAGAAAAAGAGAAAGATAAGGTCAAGTAGACATCTCACAGGATTTCTCAGAGACAAGAAATGAGGGAGAAGCAATGTTTGAAATTATAATAAGTGTACATTTTCCATAGTGAAGAAGTATGATGAATCTCAAGAAGGAAATGAAAATAAATTCATTTTCAAAGATAAATCATAGGGAAACTGCAGAATACCAAAGACAAAATCTTAAACCAGAGAGAAAATCAATTTATCTACAAAATAATGATTAGATTGACAATGGTCTTTAGTAGCAAAAATAGAATGTCAGAAGTAATGGAATATTGTATCTATTTGAGTTTGGAGGAAAGACTGACTTTTGTTTTTATTTATTTATTTATTTAATCAAATCTCTAATATCTGATTTTTGTTTTTAATTAAATATTTTATTTCTTTAATATTTAATATTGAGATTAGTGGCCTCTGATGTAAATTATGCTCCTAAAGGAATAAATCATTCCCTCAATAATCTAGACATTAATCTCCTTGTCATCACACAAAAAAAGTAATGGAATATTTTCAAAATGCTGATAACTGACAATATGGAATTCTGTTTTTAGCTAGACAATTATACAAGTGTGAAGGCAAAATAAAGTTGTTTTCAAAGACAGATTATCATTAATGGACTCGTAGACAAAAGAATTTTTAAGAGATTTACTTCAGTAAAAAAAAAAATTGAACACAAAGTAGGATGCAAGAAGCAACAGTGAACAAAGACTCTGTTAAACATTTTGGTTAATCTAAATAAATATTGACTTTAAAATTAATGACTACCAGGGAGATTAAAAATAAGGTGAAATTAAAATAGGCAACAACAACATGGAAAATGGGAGAGGAGTGATGGTTGATTTTTGTGCGGTTTAAGAATAAAACAGAGAAACAAATTTCTTCTAAACTTTGTTAAATATGCAAATCTAACTTCTAAACCAATGGCAGTGGAGAAATGAAGAAAATGCTAATAGAAAACAGAAAAGGAGGGGGGAAAAAGGCAATAAAGACAAAATAAATTACATTTTTTTAAAAGAAAAAAAGAAACCTAAGTAAAGTAAGAAGTAATGGTCCTCTTCAACTCCCACAATGCTACATCCCAGGGGCAGCTTTCCAGACCTTTACCATAACATACATGTAGTCATATTAAAATGCTGTGCTGAAATGTATCTCACTCTTCTTCATGGCTGCCCATAGGATGAAATGCAAATTACTGAGCAGAATATGCTATCCCTTTATGATTTAGTCTTGACAACCTATCTAGTCTCATCTAGTCCCACCACTACCCCATATATATCTTAATTGAACCATTTATATTGGTAGTTCTCTATACACAGGATTTGCATCAAATCTCTAATATCTGTTCCTCTGTTTAGAATGCCCTTCTCCTCTCTTCTGTATTTGGCAGGCTCCTGGTGTTTTACAAGACATTTCCTTTTTATTTTATTTTTACTTATATATTTTTTTTATTGACTCTAGAGAGAAGGTGGCGGGGGGAGAGAAAAAGAGACAACAGAGAAACATCAACTTGTTCCATTGATTTATGCATTCATTGGTTGATTCTTGTATGTACCCTGACAGGGGATCAAATCTGAAACCTTGGCGTATGAGATGACACTCTAACCAACTCAACTACCCGAGCAGGGCCCATAGCACTTATAAAGATATTTTTTAAAATTGATTTTTAAAGAGATAGGAAGAGAGAGGGAGAGAAACACTGATATGAGAGAGAAATATTGATCAGCTGCCTCCCACATGTCCCTCCCCTCTCCCTCCTCCCCCCTTCCTCCTCCCCCTCCCCCTCCCCTCTCCCTCCTCCCCCCTCCCCTCTCCTCCTCCCCCCTCCCCTCTCCCTCCTCCCCCCTCCCCTCTCCTCCTCCCCCCTCCCCTCTCTGTCCTCCCCCCTCCCCTACATTGGGAATCGAGCTGCAACCTGGGCATGTGCCCTGACTAGGAATAGAACCAGCAACCTTTTGGTGCACAGGATGACACTCAACTAACTGAGCCACATCAGCCAGGGCCATAGCACTTTTGAACATACTTCTGCCCAAATGTCATTGTTATAACTACTTAGATGTCCTTCTTCCTCATCTTGAGCTAACTCATCTTTCGCTCTCTAGTACCTGGCACACAGCAGGTATTTCATAAATGCTTACTGAATAAAACATGAATATAGTTTCTAAACAAAATAAGAGGTTACTATCACTCAGCAATTTAACATCTGCAACTATGCCTTACCTCCACAATACTCTTGGTCACCGTAGATCGTCCTCTTCGAAGTTCATTGGCTTCTCTTTCTACAAAACAGAGTGGTACTTTTCCTATAAGCACCAGAGAATCACTAGTATCTGGAAATATAATTCCAAGGCCCAGATCTTCCAGATTTTTGTGGTAACACCTAAAGAGACAATCTCAAATGTAAAATCATTACTTCATTCATGTTTCACTACTGGTTCCAAATACCTGATATTTTCTCAAAAGCTGCCACAAGCTTTATAAGTTGTACTGTTTTCTCATATTTATGAGTATTTGTTTAGAATTTTATTTTATTTTTGAATTACAGTATCTTTCTTTTTTCACCCTCTTTTCCATTGAGAGAATCAACTTAGTACTAAGTCTTGTTCCTAAGTTTTTATTCTTCACTGAGCAATTGCTAGCTTCTCACGCTGGCACTTGAAGGAGTTTGGCACAAATAAAAGGGCTGAGAGTGTTTGGAATCAGCATTAAAGCAGGGAGGTAATGAGCAGCCCCAGGAACTAAGAAGTCCTGACTAACGGGATGTAAATAAATGGATCTGCCTCTAATATAAAGTATGCCCCAGGGGGAAAGATTTTATGGCAATGGCGTATTCCCAAAGCTGAAATATAAATTCAGAGACAATTCTCTTTTTCATTTCCAACAATCTGTCCCCCCCCTCGCCCCCCCCCCCCCCAGAAGTGGGAAAACTTCCTATCTTGTGATTCACTATATGATTTTCCCCTTCCTTGCGGCCCAGTGTTTTACTTTCTTCCCAGTATGATTATGATAATGAAAACGAAGACTCTAGAATGCACCAAAGCAAAGCTGAATGGAAGCAATTACTGCAGTAACTTTGCTTTCAGAAACAGCACAGCATAAACACTGGCTGTTCCAAGAAATGGTAAGATTATTCTAGGCCAACTGCTGGGAAAATTTATCAGGGAAACTCTATCCTATACTCAACAGCTGTGATACAGTGGAAAGAACAGCATCTGGAGTCAGAAAACCTGCATCTGAGTGCCTACTCCACCACTTAATCGTTGTTATGACCTTGAATAAGTCATGTAACCTCTCTTAGTCTCAGGTGACTCATGTGAAAAAATGAACAATAGCTATGCTTACACCTCACAGATTGTGAATATTTACACTATCAACATCCCATCCTCATGGCGGTACTAACCATAAGAGTCTCCTTTGTTCCTCTGTCACTGTTATCTCTAGTGGAGGACTTACAGTGGAAGACAGTAATTTTTTCCGACCAGAGCCTTGTGGCTGTTGTTTCTCATAGGAATCTATTGGGAGAACGATGAATGGGTTAAGAGTAGGAAGTGAAGTCTTCTAGATTCAGATAAAAATGAAACATGGTAAGGCATGCCCATGTAATTACTACAGTGCATAGCACTGTGTTTAATGTAGTTTTAGGCTTTGAATTTCCATTATTAAAGTAAAACTAGTAAATACCCAGCTGCTATTTCATCTTAGCAGTATTTTCAAAAATAAGAACTATAAGACTTAAATCTTACATTCAAATGAACAATGCAATGTTCCTGGAGATAGTCAATCCCCAGAGGTGAATAATGTGGATTACTGAGGAAATTAAATGGGTTTACTATACAGTCCCGTGGCTCAAGAAGGCGTCCCCATTTCTTCAGAAGGGTTTCCCAGTCTCTGAAGAGACAGTCAATAGTACTATTCTCAAATGGTCCAGGGCCTATAGCAAGTGAGTTTTTCCAACAGTTGGGTCTTCGTTTTACAAGAAAAACTGAACAGGGAGTAAAATATCTCCCTAGGTCCTCACTTAACTCTTTGACATTAGGTTTTTTATTACTTGACCACAGGAGTGAAGATTTTCCTGATATTTTACCTGTTGGGGAACACACTGCTTCATGATGAGAAAAAATGGGGAGCAAAGATTTAAAAGCACATATTGCCTTTGGAAGGATACATAACAAATGAATGATATTGGATGCCTCTGGGGACAGAAACTAGGTGGGATGAGGAACAAGGGTAGAAAAACTACCCTTTATTAGATTCCCTTTTGTGCCTTTCAGACTTGAACCTATTTGCTTATACTACCTATTCAAACACGAAATTTAAAATGAGAACAATTGGGCCTTCTGAGGTACTGGTGGTCTCTGCCTGATGACCTGTAAAGAAGGTAAATCAAGGTGATATGGGCATTTACCATGGGCATGTGGAGGGGCATATATTTGTACTGGATGACATGCGGAAGTAGCGTAATCCTTAGACACCCAATCCTTAAGGTTGATGATAAATATATAGCAAATATATCTTTTTAAAAAAAAAGTTTTTAAAATATTTTTACTGATTTCAGAGAGGAAGGGAGAGGGAGAGATAGAAACATCAGTGATGAGAGAGAATCATTGATTGGCTGCCTCCTGCACACCCCACACTAGGGATTGAGCCCACAACCCAGGCTTGTGCCCCGACTGGGAATCAAACTGTGACCTCCTAGTTCATAAGTCGACACTCAATCACTAAGCTACGCTGGCTGGGCAGCAAATGTATCTTTGACAATGTAAGATCTAATGACTGAATTAGTAAAGTGAACTATTACATTCTTTCAGTAATAGAAGAAGGCAAACCAGAAGACTTCAGCTTAATTTTGTGGGGTTTTGTTGTTGTTGTTTGTTAATCCTCTTCTGAGGATATTTTTCCATTGATTTTTTTTTTTTAGAGATTTTTTTTTGAGAGAGAGAGAGAGAGAGAGACATCAATGGAGTGGTTGCCTCCTGCACGTGCCCCCCTCCTCCCCCGGGATGGAGCCTGCAAAGGAGGTACATGCCCTTGGAATTGAACCCTTGAGCCTTCAGTTCACAGGCTGATGCTAGGGCTCAGCTTAATTTTTCAAACATACAATTCATTTTCCTCACAGCAGTCAAAGTTAGAAAAACTCTTTCAGTCATACTAATTCTGCTGGAGTCTCAAATCTGTTCTAACCCCAAAAAGATCCTTACCAATAATAAGCTGCTCCAAACGGACACGCTCATGGGCAGCATGCTGATCCACCAAGACTAGCAAATTTCCACCTAGAAGATTATCAAGGATTACTGAAGCTTCAAATTATCAGATCAACATTAAAATAATCATGTTGTGTTGAGGGAGAAAAAAATTAATTCACACTAACAGGTGAGCATAAGAGAAACATACTGAGTAGTAACAACTGTATCTTAGTTCCTAAAAATAAATGAAATTATGGGGAATAACTACAACAAATTTATCTATTTTTTTAAACATATATTATTAAAATTTATTTCAGAGAAGAAAGGAGAGGGTGAGAGAGAGAAACATCAATGATGAGAGAGAATCATTGATCGGCAGCTTCCTGCTCGCCCCACACTGGGGATCAAGCATGCAACCCTGGCATGTGCCCTGATCAGGAATCAAACTGTGACCTCCTGGTTCACAGATCAATGCTCAACCACTGAGCCATGTGAGCTAGGCTAATCATACATTTTAAGCTTTAAATAACTGATTTTGCTTTATTAATTCAAATTTGATAAAACGAAGGATCAGTAAACAATACATTATTATAATCAGCTGACCTTAATTTGCAAGCTACCCTGGAACCCATGAAGAATGTAATTCTACTACACTTTAGATCAGAGGACAGAAAATTTTTTTCTGTGAAGGACCGGAGAGTAAATATTTTAGGTTTTTGGGACATACGGTTTCTGTCACAACTACTCAGTTCTTCATTTTGAAACCAAAGCAGCCACAGACAATATGTGAATATTGTAGCTGTGTCCCCATAAAACTTTATGTGTAATTTTTTTAAAATATATTTTTATTGATTTTACAGAAAGGAAGGGAGAGGAATAGAGAGTTAGAAACATTTGATGAGAGAGAAACATCGATCAGCTGCCTCCTGCATGTCCCCTACTGGGGATCGAGCCTACAACCAAAGTACATGTCCTTGACCGGAATTGAACCCGGGACCCTTTAGTCTGTGGGCCAACACTCTCTCCACTCAGCCAAACCAGTTAGGGCTGTATAATTTTGATGTATCAAGAAATATTCTTTTTTTAAAAATATATTTTATTGATTTTTTACAGAGAGGAAGGGAGAGAGATAGAGAGTTAGAAACATCGATGAGAGAGAAACATCGATCAGCTGCCTCCTGCACATCCCCCACTGGGGATGTGCCCGCAACCCAGGTACATGCCCTTCTTGACCAGAACCGAACCTGGGACCCTTCAGTCCGCAGGCTGACGCTCTATCCACTGAGCCAAACCTGTTTCGGCCAAGAAATATTGTTGTCTTTTTTCCAAATATTTAATCATCTAAAAACCATTCTTATCTACCTGGCTATACAAAAACAGGTAATGGCTGGATCTGGTCCACCAGCCACGGTTTGCCCTGATTTAGAATCAGGCTTCTCAAATTTTGATGGGCATACGAATCACCTACGGATCTTATTAAAATGCAGATTCTCACTCAGTAAGTTAGGGGTGGGGCACAAGCTTCTGCAATTCTAATAAACTCCCAGGTGATGATGCTACTTATAGACTTTGAGTAGCAAGGCTTTAGACCAGCCGTGGGCAAACTACGGCCCGCGGGCCGGATCCGGCCCGTTTGAAATGAATAAAACTAAAAAAAAAAAAAGACCGTACCCTTTTATGTAATGATGTTTACTTTGAATTTATATTAGTTCACACAAACACTCCATCCATGCTTTTGTTCCGGCCCTCCGGTCCAGTTTAAGAACCCATTGTGGCCCTCGAGTCAAAAAGTTTGCCCACCCCTGCTTTAGACACTCAAGTGCAAGAGAGGAGGCAGAATGTCCTGACCCCAAACATAACTAATCTTTTTCTCATTGACAAGACCACTGATTTTCACTTATATTACTACATCTTTTTTAGCTTATTTTTTTTTTTAATCCTTACCCGAGGATATTTTTCCATTGATTTTTAGAGAGAGGGAAAGACAGAGAGAAATATCGATGGGAGAGAAACACATCAGTTGGTTGCCTCCTGCACACACCCCAACCAGAACCTGGGCCAGGGAGGAGCCTGCAACCAAGGTACATGCCCTTGACGGGAATCAAACCCAGGACCCTTCAGTCCGCAGGCCAACGCTCTATCCACTGAGCCAAACCGGCTAGGGCTTAGCTTATAATTTTAAAACTTTTGGCCAAAGGGTTGAGGTTTAGTGCTATGTATTACATTGAAATAAAAGTTCTCTTGAATTTGATCAAAACAGATAATGCCTCTTTCTCCTGATTTAGTTCCCAGACTGAACTAAAGATTTAAAACTTGTTTCTATGATACTATCAAATTCATGGCATGAGAGCTTAAGGCTTAAAGAAAAAAGGAAAAAATTTTTCTGACAGCATGTTCAAACACAGGAACAGGCCCCAAAAAGTTGAATTGTAAACTCCTTTGAGGATAGGAGGAGTTGCAGCTGGTTGTGATGAATACTGAACATCCTGTATGGGGCAAGACAATGAAATTAATAAATTGTGAGGGAGTGCCCTCGAATTTTAAAACTAGAGCCAATGTGAATTACCAAGAGCCAGTGACCCTAAAAAATCAATCCTGTACCTGACTCCGGAGGAATGTTTATAGTCTACAATAGTGTTCACAACCTTTTTCATTCCTGAATGAAGCAGAATATATTAAGGTAATTTGCTAATGCTGGAAGCTGTACTTTTAATATTCCAACACAATACAAGTTTCATATGGGCAAGGACTTCTGTCATATTTCTAGCATGTGTAACAGCAGTTAGGTACATAATAGGCACTCAATAATTGTTTACAGAATAAATGAATGAATCTTTATTCTTCAGGGTATCATAACTGAAAAACTATTTTACTGTAGGTGGAAACATTCCATTAAAAATGCCGATATATGATAATTTCACTATAATTTAAAACAATAACATATTTATTCATTACAAAAATATGGGCAGATATTAAAATATCAGTTATAGGTATAGGTTGCTTTTGGCATTCATGAGCAACAATAAACACATTTTTAAAATATATATATTTTTATTGATTTCAACAAGCAAGGGAGAGAGAGAGAGACAGAAATATCAATGATGAGAAAGTATCATTGATTGGCTGCCTCCTGCATGCCCCCTACCAGGGATAGAGCCCACAACCCAGGCATGTGCCCTTGACCGGAATTGAACCTGGGACCCTTCAGTCCACAAGCCGACGCTCTATCCACTAAGCCAAACCAGCCAGGGCAAAACACATTTTTATTTAGGAAAATATATTATCTAGCCCAGCCAGTGTAGCTCAGTGATTGAACATTGACCTATGAACCAGGAGGTAACGATTCAATTCCCCGGGTTGTGGGCTCGATCCACAGTAGGGGGCATGCAGGAGGTAGCTGATCAATGATTTTTTTTTCCTCATCATTGATGTTTCTATCTCTCTCTCCCTCTCGCTTCCTTTCTGAAATCAATAAAAATATTGAAAAAGAAAAGAGAAGAAAAAAGCCGCCTGGCATGGCTCAGTGGTTGGGTGTTGACCTGTCAACCAGGAAGTAACAATTCGATTCCTGGTCAGGGCACATGCCTGGGTTGTGGACTTGATCCCCAGTGTCGGGTGTGCAAGAGGCAGCCAATCAATGATTCTCTCTCATCATTGATGTTTCTATCACTTTCTCCCCTTCCTCTCTGAAACCAATAAAAATATATTTAAGGAAAAAGCCTTTTCTCACCCTCACCCTTTCAGTCCCTCTTTCATGTCACAGATTTTTAAAAATGTATTTATTTTTATTGATTTCAGAGAGGAAGGGAGAAGGAGAGAGAATTAGAAACATCAATGATGAGAGAAAATCATTGATCAGCTGTCTCCTGCACGCCCCCTACTGGGCATCGAGTCTGCAACCTGGGCACATGTCCTTAACTGGAATCAAACCTGGGATCCTTCAGTCCGCAGGCTGACACTCTATCCATTGAGCAAAACCAGCTAGGGCCATGTCACAGATTTTTGAGTCTCTCCTTGCAGTCTCCATCAGCATCCTCCCCTATCTCTGAAACAGTTTTCACTTGAGTTCCTGACTTCTGCTGTCATAAAATTGAACGGATAATTTTGGTCTTCATCCCACAGTGGCCACGAACCGCCTCCCAGCCTCCAGGGTCAGCACTGTGAGCCCGGCAGCAGTGGGGGTGCTGCGTGGCCTGTGCGGCAGGGAGCAAGGAGGAGGATCCTGGGGTGAGGAGGCGATGATCGCAGCCCGGGTTCCTACCCATTGGCCCGGGGTTTGCAGCAGGAGCAGCCGCTCATCCCAGTCAGCCATGCGGCACTCCCACTGTGGTAGCGCACTGACCACCAGGGGGCAGCTCCTGTGTTGAGCTGCTGCCCCCTGGTGGTCAGTGCGCATCATAGCGACTGGTCAACTGGTCATTCTGGTCGTTCCGCCATCTGGTCGCTGGGCTTTTATTATATAGGATTTCTGTAATTATCTGTTTCTCCTGCATGTATTCCCCCCCCCCCCCCCCATTGTATCCCTAGGGCCTAATACAGTTCTGGGCATACAAAAGGCACTCAATATTTATTGAATGAGTTACTAGGACTTACAAACTATTATTGTTTTATTAAAGCAGTCACCAGGAGATTGTATTTAACTTTTTACAAACCTAGTATAGTTCATTATATAAACTTTCTTTTTTAAAAAGATATGTTTATATTGATTTTTAGAGATAGGAAGGGAGAGAGAGAGAGAGAAATATTGATGAGAGAGAAACATTAATCCACTGCCTCCTATTAGGGATCAAGCCCACAACCCAGGCATGTGCTCTGACTAGGAATCAAACTGGCGACCTCTTAGTGCATGGGTCAACACTCAACCACTGAGCCACACAGATTGGGCTAAATTTTCTATTATTGTAACAGGAATATATTAAAACATTATTTAGCCTAGCCGGGTTGGCTCAGTGGATAGAGCACTGGCCTGTAGACCAAAGGGTCCCGGGTTCAATTCTGGTCAAGGGCACGTACTTAGGTTGCAGGCTCCTCCCTGGCCCAGTCCCTGGTCAGGACGTGTGCAGGAGGCAACCAATCGATGTGTTTCTCTCACATCGATATTTCTGTCTTTCCCTCTCTCTTCTACTCTCTCTAAAAATCAATGCAAAAATATCCTTGGGTGAGGATTAAAAAAACAAAAATCATTATTTAAAAGTTAAACAATACAAAATATTTTAAAAAGTAAAACATGAAATTCCCCCTTTTCCCACTCCCATTCTCACTCCCAAAGTAACTACTGTTTAATAGCTTAACATGTAGTTTATATATGTATGTCTTATATATGTATGTGTGTGTTTATAAAACTAAATGGGTTTTAAAACTAACATTCCAGGAAAAAAAAATATCATTCCACAATATTAATTTAGATTTGTTTTCCCTAATCTTTCCAAGTCACTGCAATGGAATTGTCTGTGTGTGTGTCTGTGTGTGTCTCTGTGTCTGTGTGTGTCTGTGTGTATGTGTGTCTGTTTGTGTGTGTGTGTCTGTGTGTGTGTCCGTGTGTGTGTGTGTCTGTGTGTGTGTCTGTGAGTCTGTGTGTGTCTGTCTCTGTGTGTGTGTGTGTGTCTGTGTGTATTAACCATAAGAGGAGTCTGTCAGAAGAGCAGCTGGTTAATAGTCAAGGCTAAACTCCATTCTTACCTGCCTCACCAATCTCATCAGTCTTAGTGCTCATTAAACAGGCAATAAACTTGTTATCCACTTGCTGGAGAACCTGCCATACATTGAAATAAACGGTACAACGATAAATAAAAATAGAGGCTTATTTGTATAGAAAGAGACAAAACTGTACTTAATTTAGAGTTGTTTGCATTATAACTTTCATATCTAAGACTGAGCTAGGTGCTGATGAACCTGAGGGAGTGACCAGGAAGGATAAAAGGAGTGATCAGAAGACATAAAGGGAACACAGACTGAGGCATCTAAGAGGGATATGCTACAAAAATCTTTAGCATTAGACCTGAAATGTTCCCAACAGAATGACTCTTCTTAATGGGTCATATAACCAGAGAATTATTAATATGACCAGAGACTGCTAACAAATAGAGCTGAAATAAATTTTAAAAATGTATACAAAAGCAAGGAAAAGCATTTTGGAAGAGCTAGGTCATAAAAGCAGTAAGTGAAAAAGCCACCTGTGGCTTTAGGCCTTGGTGCTCCTTTCTGTTCAGGTACTGACAAGGCTCCCCCCACAATGCCTAATCTATACCCCTACCCCAGGGCCTATTTCTGGATCAAGTGTTTGCTCTGATACCAGGTCAAACATGCCAGGTTAGGAGTTTACCTGGATTTTTCTACCTCCTAATTTGTTTCCTGAAAACAAGGAGATAGAGAGTGGTGTAGAGGGAGGGCAATCTAGCAGATGAGACAAGAGACCCCTCTTGTTAATGGAACTCCTCAACTACCATGTCATTTGTAGCCTCACACTATTGAGGGTTGTTTAAAAAGGGACATTGTTGCATATTTAAGGATAATGTCTCTGCAGTACTTGGTTGCTTTATAAATTATTGTCAAAATATAAAGTCTATATAAACCTGAAACTGAACCTGAATTCATCATTCATCCCTCCAAACTTGCTCACACTACTAAAGACATCTTTTTCTTTGTAATTAATTTTAGTCCTTTTCTTTTTCTTCTCATGATAAAGTTCCAGTAAGATTTAAAAAAAACACATGTGCTTTGACCCGGGTGGTCTACATCATTAAATTATACCCAATTTCACAAGAGTTAGTCTAACTTAGGGCTTATATACAAATAATGAGATTTCAAAGTCAACCTTTTACCTGCATGGAATGAATCATGTCTTTGGTGAAACGGTAAGGAAACAAGATGTTGTGAATTTTAACTGCTAGGCTTTCAGCCTGACCACTGCTTACATCAACAGCAACCTAGAAAGACACAACACAATATCATTTAAATTTAAATTTTGTCATGTCTGTAGAACTGTTTGACCAAAGATCTCAAAGTGCCTTAAAAACATTCATTTTTCATAGAGTCTACTAGAGGTGGGTTGAATTCAGAGAATTTACAGGAATTCAAAAGGCTCTATGACCAAAATTACTGACAAACACCAACATTTCAGAATAACAATTTACCTAGGCTCCATAATCAAGTACTTAATGACATCTTCGCTGAAGAATCAATAATTAAATGCTCATGTATTCTACACCCTCATTATAACGCACAAAGTACATTCTGTGATAACCCACTGAAAAGAGAACATACACGATGAACTGTTCCTCCAGTAAAAGAGTCACTACTTTATTTAATGATAAATAAATTATTACCATCCTAAATACTCCGCCATAGCTACAAGTCAGGGTTTTTAAGAGTGGTAAACACTTTCACTATTCCCACACTGATTACATATGTTTAATTCAAACTTAAAGCTGAGTTCCCCAAATGCTATAAATTCTGATTCCTCCTTTTTACATTAATTTCCAAATAAATTACTTGGAAACATACCCACTTTCCATTAATAATTTCAAATTAGTATAGTCAGTCATGCCCATACCCAACTTAAATAAAATTCTAAGGGGTTCAATGGGGGGAGAGGCTGGACATCTGTAATACTTTTAACAATAAAGATAAATTTTTTAAAAATGAAATGAAATAAAATTCTAATTTTAAAATAACAAGCAAAGAAAGACTGCTGCAGACCCACCTCTGGATAACGGGCAAATACTGGATTGTCCCATTCTGAGAACAAAGACTGAAGCGATTCGCTACCAACAGCATCGTCCACAGTATCTAGTGCAAAAGGGACAGGTACAGTTGGTATCAAGAGCCTCAGGGAAAAAGGTGAGTGGCATCTCATATTTGCTGTGGTGCAGCCTCATGACCAAAGATCACACACATTGCTCCAACATGCTGCAAAGGCTCAGTGTTTGCTATATCTCTAAATTGTTTTGAACTGTTACTTTCTAAACTGGAGTTGATGACTGTATCTTCTGGCATTATAGCTTTTTCTCCAACTTATTTTCAAGAGATATTTCAGAATACAAGTTCAGAAGAAACTGGTTCAAATTAGTAGCCTCACTCCCTTTGGTAAAAGAACTATATACCTTATCTATTTTTAGAAACAAAGAAAATAACAAATGTCTGTAGCTTTTTACAAAAATAAGAGTTTTGCTTATACAAAACTACCACAATATGGAGCACAACTCCAATATTTAACAATAAACAATTTCTCAGTCACAAGATACCATAGACTGCATTATCATCCAGTATTAACATCAGGTCTGGAAAAGTAATTTCTGATCTACATGCATGCACTGAATTACTTAGTTTTGCTGTGAAATAGGACCATGGGGCATTCCTGGTTCCAGCAAGGCACAGCTGACACTGATCAAGCTTAATAATACAACCCTGCTTTTTTTTCTTTTTTTTAAGTTAGGTGGTACATTATATACTAGGTATTCCAGCAATCTCTGTTATTGCCCCTACCTCTGTTATTCTGTCTCATCACCGTCCTCTCTTCCCGAGCTCTAGGAAGGAAGGGAAGAACAAGGTCGCTTCTAAAAGGATGACACCTGTACTGAGATCCTAAATGTAAAAAAGAAAAACCTATACATTTGAACTCAAAGAATAAACTATTAAAAATTAAGTTACATAGAATCTCTTTCTGCACAAACTGAATCAAGACATAAGGAGGCAGACTACTAAATACCAGATTGAGAGTCAAAGTTCCTTAATGAATTTAGTAATCTACCTTACTGCTTAGTCCCATTATCCATCTATACCAGACAGAACGTGGATCTAAAATAGATCACTGATTCTCAGTGGGGGCAGTTTTGCATGGGGACATATGGCAATATCTTAAGACAGTTTTGGCTGTCACAACTTGGGTGAGGGGTACCACTGGCATCTAGCAGGTAGAGGCTAGGAATGCTGCTAATACCCTATACAATATATCAGACAGAATGATCTGGTCCAAAATGTCACTAGTGCCACAGTTGAGAAACACTGTATTAAACATATAGTGGTACTTAATTATCATCCTTCACTACTGAGTACAATCTTCACAAATCCCCAATTTATGTCTCTTATCCCAATACATATATTTATTATAACATTTATCTCATCTAATTGTATTTAGACAGCTATCTTCTCTAATAGACTGTGAACTCCTAGAAGCAAAGTCGGTTAATCTACAATCTGGCAGGGCCTAGCACTGTGTGGATAATCAATAAATGAACGAATAAATGAATGAATGAAAATTCCTCAATTTAAACTCCAAAATCCAGTAAAATCTGGCTCCAAATCTACCTTCCTTTCTGAAGACTGATCAGATTTGTGTTTTAGAAACAATGCTGAATTTGACAGTTTTTGAACAGGGGCAAAACATTATGAAACTATTATTTCAAAAAGATAAATCTGTTGGACAAATACTGGAGAGAGATTAATTCAGAATGATAAAAATTAAAGTAGGAACTGAAATAAAGTTGCAAAGTTAAAAACATTTTAAAGAGAAATACTGCCAGGGTTTGGCGACTTGAGATAACTCCTTAAAATTACCTTTATATATCTTCTCTTCTGTACAATTAAACTTACCTCTTAACAATTCATCTTATGGTTTTATGTATGGTTCAACAATGTCCTAATATCCTGCTATATATACCTCAGCCATTTCTAGAAATGGAGGGTGCTTTGGAGCTATCTTTTAATGGAACTCGTTTCTGTATCCAAAATACTTTATTTTTCATTATGAAATTCTGGGTCAACATGACCCTCAAAAGTTCATTAAAAGACTTGCTAATCCAGAAAGTTAATAGGTTGAAGTGTTTTTTTAAAACATCTAGATGTATTTAACAGGAGCAGATGCTTATGTTGAGTATGGCAGCCAACCAAGATTTCTGCCTTTGTTTAGCAACAGCCATCTCAGTTTAATGTAACCCAGTTATTTTTTATTACCATATCAGAAGCAGTTATATTCCAGGAAGATGAGGTGCCAGTTCCTTAGATTTACCTCTAATAAACACTCAGTATAAATCAGGATATAAAACTACATAGATTGAAAAACACATGTGACTTTAAGAGCAACCTGATAGTCTCAGGAGCATACTGAAAGAAAGGGGTTTTCTCCTATTTAATACTTTGAAAGTTATTACAATGATTATTTTATTCACAAGGAAAAAAACCCCAACCCATTGAAAAATAAAGGTCTAATTTAATCTTAAATCAGAGTCGCCTGCCAGAGAGATTAATCCTAAAGATAAATTATAATTTGCGATTACATTCATGTAATTGCGTTCTTTTGCAACATTCAAGACTTTTAATTCAGATGCACACTAAATGTTTATCCTCCTAATGCAAAACCAAGCGTATCGCCAGATGGGAGTCAGCTTTACTATCTCCCAACATCTGGCTCTAAACATACTGCCAAAACGACGTCACTTTTAATGTTGACTTAGACCTGAGAACTCAGAGTCCTAGTCTAGGCTCTGATGTAGCCCTGTGGTATGATCTAAAAGCCTGATAACAGCTACTTACACAATAAACAGGTCAAGTGGATTAGCACATGCATTATAATCGAGTGCATTTGAAAAGTATATTTATGAAAGCACTTATTTAACCTAGATTTCAGAAAATTTATGGTCAAGTCCTATTTTCTAAAAAAACCCCACAAAAAAACAATAACAAAAACATATATAGTACAGTAATGAACCATAGATTTTACTTGAAAACCTAGGATGATGACAGGATCCTTCTGGCTGTTTACCTGGGAGCTGCAGAGAGCAATACTGGCATTGCAGGTGCCTTTAAATTTCTAGAGTTGAGTTTGGGAGAGAGGAGAAAGCGGACTAGAGAAGGATAGTGGACCTTCTCTACTATTAATACCATTTCATTAAAAACTGCTCTAACCAGTTTGGCTCAGTGGATAGAGCATCGGCCTATGGACTCAAGGGTCCCAGGTTCGATTCTGGTCAAGGGCATGTACCTTGGTTGCAGGCACATCCCCAGTAGGGAGTGTGCAGGAGGCAGCTGAATTGAGGTTTCTCTCTCATCGATGTTTCTAACTCTCTATCCCTCTCCCTTCCTCTCTGTAAAAAATCAATAAAATATATTCCAAAAACAAAACTGTCTCACCCTCTTATACATATACATACCCATAGACACATATATGTACACTTCCATTCTGTAAGGCTTTCTTTGTATTGCTAGATTTAAATAGTATTGGGCCTAGAGAATCTTCATATACCATAAAACATGTTTTATAATTAAAGTTTAAAATGTTCCATCTGCTGAGATAACCTTCAAAAGCATTTCATGCCATGAACATATATTATACTTACCATTCTCAAGTATGACATCCACAGCCACGGTTGTCAGGTCCTTCGTACAAGCAGCCCGAATGTCCTCAGTAGGAGCAATGAATGTGCTAAGTCCAGTTATTTTGTTAATGTAAACCATTCTTCCCAGGGCTACATCAAAATGCTGTTGCCAATCCAAAGAACATGTGTTTGACTCTTCATTTTCAGGACAAGTTGCTATAGATTCCTCGCTCTGAAAACAAGTTCCATTTGGGTTGGCTGTGGAATCGTCCTTGTGACTCATTAACATTCTACTGGGAGAGTTAGGACTTCCCGTCTGTTGTTCTGAAACTGTAAGAACATCTGAGTCTTTACTAAGTGCAGCGCTATTATAGTGAACTACCAAACTTGTTTCTGGTATCACAGAGTTCTCTGTTGTATTGTTAGAATATGCTTCACTATCTTTATTGAAGGAATTATCCGGTGTGACAGAGTCTGGCATTGGGAGGATGATACTCTCTGTGTTTTTATGCTCATTTTGAAATAACATACAAGCATCTAGGGATAACCCACTGCATAAGTCACTGGCTTTTCTACTGGAATCTGATTGTGGACGTTCAATAAAATGACTCATCTCCATTATTTGAGTCTCTCTTTCAGAACCTTTCATTTTGGATAATTTAGAAGCTAGTGACTCAGGTGATTTCTCAATATCCAAAGGTTTTCTGTTCAAATGGCATAGATCCTTTAGAGTTACAGGACTTTCTCTTGAGCCAGGCATCTGCTGTTCTAAACAGTCTTCTTCCTTGGAGAATGGAAAATTTCCCGAATAAAGGATGTGACTTATAGGTTGACAACTACTATTTGAATCATTATGTTCCATAGTAGTGATTTTACACATACCAGAGTTGTCTATGTGGTTTTTGTCTCTACATGGAATGTCAGGTTCAACTTGAGGACTGAGATTGGTAGTGATTTCAAAATTATTATTTTCCTCCACTTCTGTATTCAGAGGATTTTTAACCTTCCCATATTGTCTCTTAAACTTCTCTAAAGATCCTAGTTGTGGATTTAAGCTTAGCTTCTTAGGGGCTATGGGTCTGGATAAACCAATCAACTTATCTTTTCTCTTACTATCATTTGAAACATGCCTACACCAAGAGAAAGAAGATGTGTCCAGTAATAAGCCACCTGTGTGTGATTTTTTACTACCATCCTGCAAAATAGCAAAATTTTTGTAAGTTGGAATAGGTTTGTTCTCTAGCCTAGAACTTATATTTGTTCTGCACAATTTTTTGTTAGACAATTGAGCAAATTCTGTACTTAAAGTGCTGGTTAAATCTTTGATGTTTGGAGTCTCAACTGAATGGCATGTTCTATTTCCAAGTGTTTCTTTGGCACTCACAGGACCAGGTCGAACACAATTTTTAAATAAATGTTCTGTTTCAGTTTGCTCATTTTGTACCACATGAGTTATAAAGCCAGTGGAACACAGTTTAATTTGTCCATAACTAAAAACATTTCTTCCACAATTACTAGGTTCTTTTTTTCTTTTCTCTTCCTCCCCCTGAGCACCATGTACTCTCAGTAATGTTGTCTCAGAAGGCAGAGGTTGGCATCCCATTTCAGTAGCACCTTTAAATGTCTCTAGTTGAATCTGAATTCTGTTCTTTTTCAGGATGTCAGCAGCCATGTCATTAACAGTAGTACTTGCTTTCTGTATTTCTAGATCTCCACTCTCCTCAAAGTGATCTAATGTCTGAAAAGGGCTTGCAGGCATTTCTGAATTGGTTCCACATGGATTTTCTAAAGAGTTAAGTTCCAAGCAATATTTTTTATGTTTCTCATTTTCTCCTGATTCTGACACTTCAGGTCTCTCTTGTTCTAAGACCCTTGATTCTGAACAAGAGCTATCTTTGTTTTGTAAAGTTGACTCTGTCATTTTACTATGACCTGGACCATCAGATTCATAAGTATACAAAAATGAATCATTTGTCTGTTTTCTGATCGCTTCTGAATTCCTAGAATTCTGTGTGTTTATGTTTTCTGTAGCTTTTCTTTTCACAGCTTTTGATTGCAAATTAAACATTTCACAGGAATCCAAAATATTATTACATGCTTCTTGGAAACTGACTCTGTCACACTTCTCATCAGAAGACATATGCTTCTGAAAAGTAGCACTAAATAAACTAAAATCATTATCTTCACTTAATTCCTTAATGTCTTCACCTGACAATTCCACAAATAATTTTTCTTTCTTTAAAAACATCTTCATTCCTTCTTGAATGCAAACCAAAACAGTATCCCAGTTCTGAAACTCAATCAGAGTTTTTGCTGGCTCCATGCACACATCATATTCACAGAACTGGCACTGTATATTGATTACATATATCCCATGGAGTTCTGGGTGAGACCGATGCCGAGGACTTGAATTCATTTGCCTACTGGCAGAGCCATTTTTTGGCTTGCATATAATACTTTCTTTCCTTAATAAAAAGTCAATGAGTTTATGCAACTTTGTTCTTAAAACTAGCCTTTTGTTCACAAATAAAAACTGCATATTCTTATTGTAATGGGCTTCAGAGCTGATATAGCCACTAAGTTCAAACTCCTTATATTTAAAATTTATTTCTCTTAACTTTTGGGACTTACTTAGTCCATAAATTTGACAAAATCGGGAACATATGTCTTTGGTTTTAGGGAGTTGAAGAACCATGGAACCAGAAACATCATTTCTCAAAGAGAAAGAAATGGAAGGGTGCATGAGTGAGAGAGCTTCGATCCTCTGCCTAACCTTCCCAAACTCCAGTCTCGGATCCATGCATCTCCTCCTTACAGGTAACTGATAAAATAGGTTATATACTGTTACTGTTGTCCCAGCACTTGGTCTAGTCAAGTCAGCTTCAAAGGCATTCAGGGCTTTTCCATTCTGAAACAGTTTCACAAAAGTTTTCATTGTCCCATTTTTCTTGGATGAAATTTCCATAGCACTGGCCATGTCAGCTATACTGGCCAAGGCCTCCCCTCGGAAACCATAAAACCTTGGGTTCTCCAAGTCCTGTAAGGAGTTGCATTTACTAGTGAAATAACGATTTCCCACCTTGTCTACATCATCGCTCCCTATCCCAAATCCATTGTCTATCACTTGGATTTGGAAGATTTCCATATTCACCCTCACAGCCACACATTTTGCTTCGGCATCAATACTGTTGAGGGCAAGCTCCTCCACACATTGGCCTAAGGAGCATATGGCCAAACCAGAACGCAATTTGGCTTGTACTTCAGCTGACAAGCACTTGATCATGGCAGGTAGAAAACTGGTGAGAATGCCAGGCAACGGTATCCTTTTGTGACTGTAAATAATGGCCTTTGGGAGAAAAATAAAACAAAAACACACACATATGAAAGCTTCGGGGTTACACAGCATTACCCATTTTTCTGAGGCATTATAAAAAATACCCTTGACGTAAATGAAATTTCTATTAAAACCACACTGTAAAACAAAACAAAACAAATGACAGCTCTGATCTCTAGGCAGATCACACAGCTCAGGTTTGATGCAATGGACTTAACATCCAAAGCAGCTCTGATAATTTCATAATTTTCACTGACCCCATCTAAATCCCACATGCCCTGAAGTGAAATCATAATCACATTTGAAGTTGACCCATGAAGATAGTGTTCAAAATTCTAATCACTTTACCAAAAACAGATGCCCAAATTCCACTAACATTAGCTAGAAATTATTCACACACAAAACTCCAAGCTAGTTTCATAACATTTATACATTACACAATAACCATGACTTTTAGAAAAACTCATAATAAAGTACTAAGACACTGTAATAAGAAGGTGAAGGAACAGGATGAAATAAAGACAAATTATTGTATGAAGGAGAAATGGGCATTAAGAGATTATTAATTATTATTATTATTATTATTATTATAGTTAAGTGGAGGTAACCTCAAGGGAAAGAGACTGGGAATGGGAAAGGTTAAGGCAGTAAAATTCCTTTTCATTATAAGCCTTTCAGAATTATTTTAGTTTACTTTGATAAAAAGTTTTCAGACGTTTATTAATATCCTTTTGTGTTAATACTCTTTTGGTCTTTACAATGGCTACAAACTACCTCGGCAATAACAATGATGTAGGGAGCTGTCTGACCTGGATTTTTAAAATTTCTCCCAGTAAAAAAAGAAAAATTTAAGATTATGGTGCAATTAAAGGTCCTAGCGCTTCTTCAAAGGTAAGAGAGCAGCGTAGTCTAGACCTCTCTCAGGCGGTGGGCTGGATTTTCAAACCCGGGAAAATCGGAGCTATAAATGCAGATCTGATTATTTCTACGGCAACGCAAAGCTCTGAGGGGCGGGGCCGCGGCCCTAGGCCCCTCCCCCAGGCTCAGCCTCCGCCCCGCCCCTCCCCTGACGCCCAACCCTAAACCAGGCCCGCCCCGACGTGCGCGCCCGCGGCGAAGGGAGACCGGGGCCTCCAGGCGCCCCTGCGCAGCCGCCTCCGGAAAGCTGGCCCGGAGCGGGCGTCACGACCCTTCTGGTGTTAGACGAGCTCCTGGAATCATACTTTCGTCGCGCGCTTTCCCCCAAGTCACCTCCAGTCACCTTTACCACCTCGAGATACCAACCGCCCTGGACGCCGGCTGTGCCTCCTCGGCTCGCGAGGCTCGTGCACGCGCGAGCCGGGAGCATGCGCTTCGGAGATTCGCCGAAGTCCCTGTCCTCAGAGACACAGTGCGCACGCGCACGCAACGAGTCCCCAGGCCTTTTCACACTGGAATTCCTGAATTCCCAATCCTTATCCCCTTTTAGCGTGGCATGAAAAACTGCTTCTAGTAATTTTTACTTTTGTCCTTTGTTTCCTCTTTCCCGTTTCTCCTTTGTACGCACTACCATTTAATTCAATATATTATTTGCTCATTGTCTTCTCTCGCTAGAATGAAAGCCATATGAAGGTAAGGATTTTGTCTATTTTATTGCTGTATCCCCATGGCCTACAACAGTGCCTGACTTATGTTAGGCACTCAATGAAAATAAATTCACAGCCTTCCATCTTATCAGATTAAAGCCTTTAAGAGCTGGGAAGACTGAGAAACTAAATTCTCAATTTATTGGGGGGGGGACACCTAGAATCCATTGACTTTTTTGGGTGTTTTCCTATTACACCACAACTTCTTTTCTAACAGAATAGAGTGGAACTCTAAGAACATGGTGAAAATTGGTGTTATGGGAATAATTAACCTGTTTTTACTTTCTATTGAAACCTTATATTTTTAAAAAATATGTTTTTATTGGTTTTTTAGAGAGAGAAAGGGAGAGGGAGAGAAACATCGATGATGAGAATCACCGATAGGCTGCCTCCTGTAAGCCCCCTATTGGGGATCAAGCCCACAACCAAGCATGTGCCCTGACAGGGAATCAAACCGGTGACCTCATGGGTTGATGCTCAACCACTGAGCCACTCTGGCTGGGTGAAACCTTATATTTTTAAAATTTGGAATTTGTGACAAATTTGTCAAACCCAATAAGCATTCCACGTGTACCTGCTTAATGGTTGACCAAACCAAGCAGGAGATTTCTAGGGCTAATGAAGCAAAATCCTGAGTATTGCTTGTAGCAGTTTGTCATAATAAACCACCACAGACTGGGTGGCTTAAACTAGATATTTATTTTGTCACAGTTCTGGAGGCTAGAAGTCTGTGATTGAGCTGTGAGACATGGTTGATTTCTTCTGTGGACTCTATCCTTGTCTTGTAGATGGCTGGTTTCTCCCTGTCTTCACGTGTCCTTTCCTCTGTGCTGTACATGTCTGTGTCCAAATTTCCTCTTCTTATAAGGACATACTAGATTAGGGCCCACTCTCATGACTTCATTTAACTTCATTCAAAGTTACCTCTCAAAAGACCCTGTCTCCAAATACAGTCACATTCTGAGGTACTAGCTGTTAAGACTTCAGCATATGAATTGGGAGGAGGCACATAATTTAGCCCATACCAACTGCTTTTTGTGAATTCCTTACCCAGAGAAAAGGAATGACAGAAATTCAAGAAAATTAAAAGTAATTATTCCAAAACATCATTTGAGCAGCTAACAAGTTGAACTTGTGGAATTTGTTCTTATTAGGTGTGCAACTTCCTGAAGAAAACTTCATGGAAACCATTCAAAGAAATGATTCAAAATAACTGCTAACTTTTTCTTTCAGACCTCTTTAAATTACCTCAAAATTATCTTCCCACAGATGTTTACTGAGTAAATATCTCTTATTTTGCCCATAATGAATTTCGCCCTACAGATGGTTCTGATGTGTTTTTATTAGAATTGTGTACAGTTGTAATCATTCCTTCCATCATACATATTATATACAATAACATTCAGGTATCTAAAAATAAAATAACTTACTGACAAATTCTAATATTACTCAGAATAATTCTATCTCTATTAACAAGAAAAGCAAAACCTCTGAGTTTCTCTCGGAAAATTTGAATTCAGGGCATTATTTTACAATTTGGAAATCTGAGTAATCCAACTTTAAGATGACTTTCTCATTGTTGAAGTTTGCTCTGTCGATGTGCGATTTGGGACTTCCTTTTGTCTCAAGCCATTCCTGCATATGACGCACTTTGGAGATGGGACCTTGCAATTGTCCTTGCACTGTGCCCTGGTCTGTGTTCTGGACCCAGCCTACCAATCCCAGCCTTTTACTCTCAGCCTAAGGGGAAGAAAAAAATAAGAAAGAGAAATCCAGTGAGATTAAACAAAACAAAGTGAGACTACAATCTTTGCCAGAATCTTGGTCTAAAATCAAGCCACTGAAACTAATTTGATATTGTCCAGAACAGTCAAAACAGAACAAGAAGAATCTCATTGCTGATTTTAATATGAAATGTTGGCCACTTCACTTCATTTCCTTCCTCTACCCTATAAAACCAAGCCAGAATTTTTCACTATGTAATACTAATGACTCAAGATAAAATCAGATGCTTTCAAAATGATTCCCTAAGGCTAATTATTGTTAGGATGCTGGGCTGTATGTATCTTATACATTTTCCCTTCTCCTAATCAAGAATCTCTTGGGTATATTAAGTAGAAAAAGCATCAAGTTATCTGATCCTTCTCTTTGTCTTTAATCAGGACCACACCTAAACAAATCCAGATGAGTAAGTGTCTTTTATATCTTTAAAATCATTAGAGAGTATTTCACAATTTCCTGGGCAACTCATCCCATTGTTTCCCCTGTAAAGAAACTGTCTAACAAACTGTCTTTATGTCACATCCAAAGCCCATTTTCTATCATCCTCCTAGAGAAGGAAGGGCAACTGGTAATCAGCCTCTGAAAACCAAAGTTTCATGAGATTACATAACTGTTCGGTTTTGCACTTTACTTTCTTTTCTTCTAAATTGAATAAGCTTATGAAGACCATCTAATCATTGTAGTTGCTCTTTTCTTATCCTTTCTAGTGTTTTTCCTTTAAGTCATTAAACTGTGGAATTGCCTAATATTTAGAAAGGTATACCAGTGCTTAGAGGTAATTTTATTTTTGTAAAATTTCCAAGTAAGGATATTATAAAAGTTATTGTTAAAGTAATACATCTAAATAGAAGGGATTGGGTTACAAAAGAAAATGGAATTAACATGATTTTATGCCAGAATAGTGACCTAGTAAATGTGGGAAATTGCTGGAGTTGGCCAAAGAAAATGTTATGCACAGCAAAACCATGTTTGATGAGGAACTGAAATAGCCAATAAATCATATGTTCAAAGTAAAGATATAATGCATAATGAACAAAATAGATTGCAGTCAAATAAATAGCAATTTAAGGGATACAGAAGAAATTAAGGAATGAAGAAAAATAGGATACCCATAGCATGCTTTAAGTGCAGAAGATGGTGATATAAAAACATGTGGAGCCCAGCCAGCATGACTCAGTGGTTGAGTATTGACCTATGAACTAGGAGCTCACACTTCAGTTCCTGGTCAGGGCACATGCCCAGGTTGCAGGCTTGATCCCCAATGTAGGGAATGCTGGAGGCAGCCAGTCAATGATTCTCTCTCATCATTGATGTTTCTATCTCTCTCCCTCTCCCTTCATCTATGAAATCAATAAAAATATATTTTAAAAAACCAAATATGTGGAAAATGGATTTTGAGGAAGACTCCACATCCAACTGACTTTATACTAGTAAAGGTTAGGCCAGCATATAAAAATCAATACACCATATTAATAAATAAAACACCATATCCTCCTATATAATAAGAGCCTAATATGCTAAGTGTCCGGTTGACTGATGGGCCGTTCAACCAATCAAAGCGTAATATGCTAATGATATACTAAGGCCGCTCAACTGCTTGCTATGATATGCACTGACCACCAGGGGGCAGACACTCAGACCAGTTTAGCTTGCTACTGGGGTTCGGCCCATCGGGACTGGGTGAGGTGGGCTGGACACGCCCTGGAGCCCTCCCATGGTCCCTCCCTGGCCCCAATCATGCACCATTGAGGTCCCTCAGCCTGGCCTGCACCCTCTCACAAGCCAGGACCCCTCGGGGGATGTTGGAGAGCTGGCTTTGGCCTGATCCTGCAGGCCAGGCCGAGGGACCCCAGTGGTGCACGAATTCATGCACCGGGCCTATAATTAATAAATAAAACAGAAACCAGATGATCATTCATCTTCAATAGATGAAGAAAAAGCATTGATAAAATCTAACATTTTTTGAGATAAAAACACTCAACAAACTAGGAACAGAAGGGAATTCCTTAACCTGATTAAAGGCATCTGTGAAAAACCCACAGCTAATAGACCTAATGGTTAAAGACTGAAAGCTTTTGCCCAATGATCAGGAACAAGACAAGAATGTCTGCTCTTGCCACTTCTATTCAACATTAAACTGGAGGTTCTAGCCAGGGCAGTGGAAAAGAAAGAATGCATTAATAGTGGGAAGAAAGGAGTAAAATTACCTCCACTCACAGATGACATTCCTTGTATGCAGAAAATCCTAAGGAATGTACACATGCGCGCTTGTGCGCGGGTGCGCGCGCGCGCACACACACACACACACACACTAGAACTAATCAAGTTTATAAGGTGGCAGGATACAAGATCACTATACAAAAATCAACTCTATTTCTATATACTGGCAATAATGAAAATGAAATTAAGGAAACAATTCCATTTATAATAACATCAAAATAAAAAAATTATAAATAAATTTAATGAGAGAACTGGAATAGTACAAAACATTGTTGAAAGAAATTAAGGAAGGTCTAAATAAATGGATAGACATTCTATGTTTATAGACTGGAAGACAATATTATTAAGATGACAATACTCCCAAAATTGATCTACAAATGCTATGCCATATTTATCAAAATCCCAGCTGCCTTCATAGCAGAAATCGACAAATTGATTCTAAAATTCTCATGGAAACATAAGGGACCCAGAATAGCTAAATATAATATTTATAAAGAATAAAGTTGCCGAAACCGGTTTGGCTCAGTGGATAGAGCATCGGCCTGCAGACTGGACGGTCCCGGGTTCGATTCCGGTCAAGGGCATGTACCTGGGTTGCGGGCACATCGCCAGTGGGAGATGTGTGGGAGGCAGCTGATCGATGCTTCTAACTCTCTATCTCTCTCCCTTCCTCTCTGTAAAAAATCAATAAAAAAAAAAAAAGAATAAAGTTGAAGGACTCAAATATCCTGATTTCAAAATTTACTACAAAGCTACAGTAATCAGTAGATAGTACAGTACTGGCATAAGGATAGACATATAGATCAATGGAATATAACTGGAGTCCAGAAATAAGCCCTTACATTTATGGTCAATTGATTTTTGACAATGGTAACATGACAATTCAGTGGGAGAAATTTTAGTCTTTTTGACAAAAGGTGCTGGGACAACTGATAGTCACGTGTAAAAGCAGATAGCTGGACTCCTTACCTCAACGCACATAAAAAATTAACTGAAGCCTGACCGGTTTGGCTCAGTGGATAGAGTGTCGGCCTGCGAACTGAAAGGTCCCAGGTTTGATTCCGGTCAAGGGCATGTACCTTGGTTGCGGGCACATCCCCAGTAGGGTGTGTGCAGGAGGCAGCTGATTGATGTTTCTCTCTCATCAATGTTTCTAACTCAACTCTCTATCCCTCTCCCTTCCTCTCTGTAAAATTTCAATAAAATATATTTTTTTTAAAAAATTAACTGAAACTAGCCTGTCCCACGTGGCTCAGTGGTTGAGCGTGGACCTATGAACCAGGAGGTCATGGTTCAATTCCTGGTCTAGCCTGGACTTAGAGCTCGATCCCCAAGTGGGCGTGCAGGAGGCAGCCGATCAATGTTTCTCTCTCATCGTTGATGTTTCTCTGTCTCTATCCCTCTCCCTTCCTCTCTAAAATTAATAAAAATATATTTTAAAAAATAACTGAAACTGGATCAAAGACTTAAAGGTAAGAGATTAAACTATAAAACTCTTAGAAGAAACTTTTAGAAGAAAACATAAGCATGAACCTTCTTTCATTACCTTAGATTAGGCAAAGAATTATATTCCAACTTAGATATAAAACTAAAGTCACAAGCAACAAAAGAAAAATAAATTAGACTTCATCAATAATAAAAATATTTGTGCTTCAAAGTTTTCATCAAGAAAGTGGAAAGAAAACCTCAGGAGAAATATTTGCAAATAATGTAAGAGACTAATATCCAGAATATACAAAAATTTTTACAAATCAACAATAAGACAAATAACTCAGTTAAAAATGGGCAAAGGGCCCTGGCTCAGTTGGTTGGAGGGTCATCCTGTACACCAAAAAGTTGCGGGTTCGATCCCAAGTTGAGGTTTATATAAGAGGTAACTGATAGATGTTTCTTTCTCTTTTTCTCTTTCCCTCTCTCTCTCTCTCTCTCTCTCTCTCTCTCTCTCTCTCTCTCTCCCTCCCTCCCTCCTTCCCCTCCCTCCCTTCCTTCTTTCCTTCCTTCCTTCCTTCCTCTCTTCCTTCTACCCTCTCTAAAAATCAATGGAAAAAATACCTTTGGGTGAGGATTAACAAAAAACAAACAAAAAAGTGTATTATGTAGTTTCTATATATTTGGAGATTTTTCCAGTTATTTTTCTGTTACTGATTTGTAGTGTAATTCCATTGTGGTCAGAGAACATGCTTTGTATGACTTCAATCCTTTTAAAGTCATTGGTATCTCAAAACAAAACAAAACAAAACAAAAAAACCACAATGAGATACCACTTCACACACACTAGGATGGCTCTAATAAAAAAGACAGACAGTATGTTGGCAAAGATTTGGAGAAACTGAAATTCTCATTGATCGTGAGAATGCAAAATGTAAAATGATACAGCTGCTTTGGAAAATAGTTTTGCTCTTCCTCACAAAATTATATATGGAGTTACTATGTGACCCAGCAAGCTACTCCTTAGCATATATACCCAAGGGAATTGAAAACAATGTTTGCATAAAAGTGCATAAATGTTCACAGCATCATTATTCATAACTAGAGGCCCAGTGCACAAAAATTTGTGCACTGGGGGGCGGGGGGGGTCCCTCAGCCCAGCCTGCGCCCATTCACAGTCCAGGACCCCTTGGGGGATGTCCACCTGTCGACTTAGGCCCACTCCCCGGGGAATCAGGCCTAAGCTTGCAGTCATCCTTCTGGCAGCCAGGGAGCCCTTGGGGATGTCCAACTAAAGGCTTAGGCCCCCAAGGGATCAGGTCTAAACTGTTAGTTGGACATTCTTAGTGCTGCCACAGAGGTGGGAGAGGCTCCTGGCACCACCACTGCGCTGGCCAGCCATGAGCCAGCTTCTGGCTGAGTGACACTCCCCATATGGAAGTGCACTTACCAGCAGGGGGCAGCTCCTGCATTGAGCATCTGCCCCCTGGTGGCCAGTGTGCATCATAGCAACCGGTCATTCTGCTGTTCAGTCAATGTGCATATTAGCCTTTTATTATTATTACATAGGATGTCCCTATTCCCCCCCTTTTGCCCCCTCTACCCAGCTCTTGCCCCCACTTCTCTCTGGCCATCACCATACTGTTGTCTGTGTCTATGGATTGTGCATATATTTTCTTTGGCTAATCCCTTCTTTAAATTCACTTCTTTAAATTTGTATTTTCAGATAAGTGCTTATAACTGCACTATTATATATTTTCTATTATATCATTTAGAATTAAGATATTTTTTAATTGAACCCTTGTAAATTTTAGCACAATTTAATAAATTATGCTAGAAGCAATTAGGAGATTTTTCATATAATGCAGATACATTTCAATTAATATTTTATTAATTTTTAAATTTTTTAATATTTTAATTTGAAATAATCTCATACATCTAAAAAACTATAAAATATTACAGCATATTATATGTACCCTTCACCCAATTTCTTAGGTGTTAATAATTTAAATATAACCATTATACAACTAACAGAATTTGAAATATATTTTTCTTATAATCTCTTTAATGTTACTTAATCCATTTACTTTGTTTTTGTTAATCTTCACCCAAAGATATTTTTCCATTAAATTTTAGAGAGAGTGAAGGGAAAGGGAGAGACACATTGATTGGTTGCCTCCTGCACATGCTTTGATAGGGACTGGGGCTCAAGCCAGCAACTGAGGTACATGCCCTTGACTGGAATCAAACCTGGGACCCTTCAGTCCACAAGCTAATGCTCTATCCACTGAGCAAAACAGCTTAGTTCATTTACTTTTAATCTATATGTGTCTTTATATTTAAAGTGGGTTTTGTTTTTGACTCACCCTCATAATCTGTCCTTTAATTGGTGCATTTATGCCACTGACTTTCAGAGTGCTTACTGATAGAGTTACTACCATATCAGACGGCTTCTGGGTCTTCTGGGTCTTGCCCTGCCTTGCCTTTTTTTCTTCTTTTTTTCTAAGACATTTCAATTTATTTAAAATAAGCCAATATACAGGATATAAAGGGTATGATATTTACAACAGTGCAGTAAATAGGTTGGTTTCCCGGTAGGATCAGTAGTCTTTCAGTGAGTATAAACCCCCCTTTCCCTTGATGCTCAACCTAGCTGGCAGACAAACAGCAACAGTGGGGTGGGATGGGACTGCAGGATAGAAAGTCTCCCTGAAGGGATTAAAAATCACGTAGATGCTAAAATGTCCACGAAGGGGTCTTGGGGGTGAGGGGTGCCTCTGCCTCATTCCTTTGAGGGCTTGGCAGCAGGAATGCTGAGGGATTTGCCTCAAACTAACACACGGCCCACCCTGAGCCTGTAAATCTTTCACCCATGGGATATTCCCTTCCCGAGAGAATCAGCCCTAATCTCTCAGCCAGTGCCTGGAGGAGCCGCCCAGGCCATGGGCACAGCCAGGACTGTGGACATTTCATGGCATTTCCACTCCCACTCCAGCTGCCTCACAACTCTGCACTATTCCCCTTGCCCACCTCCCCCCTCACTCCATCAGGACACTGTGCACAGGAGGGTATACTGGTTTTCCCATGCCCATTGGGAACTGGCTGTTTCTGTTTTCTGGAGTAAAAAGGTTCCTGTGGGTCGGGTAAGGTCTCTGCTTAGCAAGAAGTTCTGAAACAGAGCCACTGACCACACCCACCTCCTCTGGGCATGGAGCAGCTCCGGCCCTCAGAGCTCATCTCTCCAGCAGAACTGAAGGGAAGACCATGTGTACCCTTCTGTCCCTCACCCTTCACATGCCCAGAACCATCAGTGTCACACTTCCTAATTCCTATCACTGTATTTCATTAGTTCCATACTGTTTTACTAATCATGAATCTAAACAGATTGGTTTAAAAGGAGATCCTTCTATTTTTAAAGTAGCTGAGGCTTCTGGGGGTGGGCCTTGCCTTGCAGCCAGGACCCGCTGATGGGCGGTTCCCGGGCCTCAAGACAAGACCTACTGCTGGGAGCGGGCCTTGCCTTGCAGCCTGGACCCGCTGATGGGCGGTTCCCAGGCCACAAGACAAGACCGGCTGCTGAGGCTTCTGAAGGCGGTCCCCACTGGGATGCCTGGCCAGTCTGGGTGAGGGGCTGAGGGCTGTTTTTAGGCTACCTGCACCCCCTTTAGGGTGGGAGTCCCCACTGGGGTGCCTGGCCAGTCTGGGCAAGGGGGCTGATGGCTGTTTTTAGGCTGCCTGCACCTCCTTTAGGGTGGAGGTTCCCACTGGGGTGCCTGGCCAGCCTGGATGAGGGGCTGATGGCTGTTTTTAGGCTGCCCGCACCCCCTTTAGGGTGGGGGTCCCCACTGGGGTGCCTGGCCAGTCTGGATGAGGGGCTGAGGGCCGTTTTCAGGCTGGCGGGTGACTGAAGCTCCCAACCTCTCCTTTTCTTCTTTTTTTTCTTTTATTCTGGGATTTATTTACCCTCTATAGCTGTCACTGGAGCTGAGAGCCGGCTTTAGCTCTGAGGCCGGCTCCAGCTTGAGGCCTCGGCTGCTGAAAGCAGGTTATCTGGGCTTTGTTTAGCTTCTATAATTGAAACTCTGTTGCCATCACTGGCACTCTAAGCTCTGAGCCCGCTGACAGCTGAAAGCAGCTATCTGGGCTTTGTTTAGCTTCTATAATTGAAACATTGTTGCATCCGGAGCTTAGAGCTGGGCTGCCGCAGGCCGGGTAGGTTGGCTTCCTCCGTCACTGGAGCAAGCAAGCCTCTTGTTCGCTTCAGCTGCCTGGCTGCTGGCCGCCATCTTGGTTGGCAGTTATTTTGCATATCCTGATGATTAGCCAATGGGAAGCATTTGGGGGTATGGTCAATTTGCACCTTTCTCTTTTATTAGTGTAGATAGCCAAAAAGTGAAAGTAACCTAAATGCCCATCAGTTGATGAATGGATATATAAAATGTAGTATATCCATACATGGAATATTATTCAGCCATAAAAAAGAATTAAGTACTAATATGCTATAATATGAATAATCCTTGAAAACATTGTATTAAGTCAGGGTTGGGGAAACTTTTTTCTGCCAAGGGCCAAACAAAATTATCAACTTAAAAATTAGCCTGCTATATTTGGTCAAACATTTAATTAAATCACTCCTAATGCCTTAGCAGGGCCTGACCAAATGATTTCTCCGGCCTTACACGGCCCATGGGCTAGATGTTCCCAACCCCTGTATTAAGTGAAAGAAACCCAACACAAAAGGCCACATAGTGTGTGATTCCATTGACATTAAATGTCCAGAATTGACAAATCCATAGGGACAGAAATGAGGTTAGTGACTGCCAGGGGCTGGAGGGGTGAGGGGTGTGTGCTAATGGATATGTGGTTTCTTATGGAGGTGATGAAATGTTCTGGAATTAGTGTACAATTTTGTAAATATACTAAAACCCACTCACTTATACATTTTAAAAAGGTGAGTTTTATGGATGTGAATTATATTCCAACTTTAAAAAAGTTCCTTCAACCATTCTCATCATTCTAGGAGTGATGGAATTTAATTAAGAGGCTAGATTATATCAACATGCAAAAAGACTGTAGCAAAACAAAACTGTTAAAATGAATATATATATATATAAAGTAATTATAAGTAGTAAAGAATAAGCTACAAGTTTAAGGGGGAAAAGATGGCATTTTCCGTAAAGTTCTCCAAATCAATATTTATTTTTTTGCATTCTTTTATTTTCTCTAAATTGGGGGGGTGGGGATAGCAGTAGAGAAAAATGAGCTATATTACTCTCTGGTCCTTTTCCCTCACTAACTTTAAATAATCTTCAAAGCTGTCTCCTCCACTTACTATATCACAGGAATTTACCCTGCATAAATGGTAGCAAAGCTAACAGAACATAGCTCTTTTGCTATGATTTTCAATAATTTTTTTTCAACAGGTACTTCTATGAGTGTGAAACAGGAGGAAATGATTTGCAAGTAATTGGGGAAAGAGGTAGTGGCATTTAACATTCCTATTTCAGAGATTCAGGATGAATTTTAAGTACTACAGTCCAGGGAATGTGACACTTGGAAAGTTCTGCAGTCTTAACTCATTATCTTTGGGGCTGGAGATACACTGGGCAGGCAAGAGCCCGATAACCCTTACAGAAGACAGAAGGGAAATTGAGATTACATTTCTGTCTGCATGTTAAGGGAAGATTAATGACATTAAGGCAGAGGTAGAGGCTGTCAGTAGTTTGCTCCTCGCCTCAATTACTCCCTAGTACTCTAGTAGGAATACCAGGCTCCATGTTCAGTGTTACCATTACTTATCCTGGAGTGGGTTAAGTATTTTCATTAGAAAAGCTTCAGCTAGAAAAGGTGATTCTTCTTTCAAAGACAAAATGAGTAGAAATTAATTGAGAGAATGGGGAAAGGTTGAAGGAGTCAAAGAGGTCTGAAGAAAATGCAGCAGCTACAGAAGATGCTGTTACACCTACAATAATAAACGTGTAATATGCAAATTGACCGAATGGCCGAGCAGCGGCTCTTGCACGAATTTCATGCCTAGGGCCTCTGTCTAGGGTACTCAAGTCCCACTGTTAGAAAAATAGCAGCAGCAGACTGCCCTGGCCGGTTTGGCCGTGGGCCTGCAGACCCAAGGGTCTCCCTTCCATTCTGGTCAAGGGCAGGTACCGGGGTTGCAGGCTCCTCCCTGGTGCGAACAGGATGACAACCATCCATGTGTTTCTCTCACGTGGATATTTCTCTCTGTCCCTCTCTCTTCCACTATCTAAAAACCAATGGGAAAATATCCTCGGGTGAGGATTAAAAAATAACAATAGTAACAGATAAACCTGCCTTTTGTATTGTGCTTTGCCCACTGCAAAGCCCGTTCACACCCACTGCTCTGCAGCAGCCAGCAACTCCCACCGCACGCGTCCCCGCGCTGCCAGAGGCCCGTGGACCACATACCTGCGTGTACTTGCGGAAGAACACCCCTTGCACCTTCCCAAACACCTCGTAATCCACCGATATCAGGGTGTCCCCTTCGGCCATGTTCATGCTCGAACCTGTCAGACGCCAGGGAAACGGAGAAGTAAGTAGACGGGACTCGTTATCCTCGACCAGAACCCGCAATCGGGGCAGAAAGGCCACCCCACACCCTCGATGCGGCGACCTCTCCCTGGCCTGCCCCCCGAACCCCAAGGAACCCCAGGGCATGCGAGCGGGTCCCCGAAAGCGCGGGCCGCGCAGTGACAGGAAGCTGCCGGGGAGTTTGGGTCGCAGCTGCCCACGGAGGCCTCTGGGGACAATTCCCTTTCATCCAATTCCCTTCCCACGCCGTCCGCTCGCTCGCCATCCTCCCGCTTCCCACGGACCTCGCTTCCACACGCCCCGGATTCCTCGCCCACGAACATCTACGGCCAATGGAACTGAGGGGCCCGCCCCGGGCCGGGCTCACCCTCCCGGCCTTCCCGTCCGGAGGCCGGCGGCACCGGCGACCACCGACCACCGACCACCGATCGCCGCCTGCCGCGCCAACGGCTCCCCCAGTCGCGTAACCGCCGCTCCGGAAGCTCAGAGCGCAGCTCTTCCTTCCCTGTGTCGCATGCCCATCACGTCTGATGACCAATCAGGGGCGGCGCGCTCGGCCTAAGCCCGCCCAGAGGGTGGGATTTGGGGACCGGTTGTCTGGGACAGCTCGGGAGCCTCGGGCTGGGATGCCTTGTCGTGAGGAGTGACAGTTTAATTTAATTATCCCGGCTTTTCAGAAAACGGCAGCTGTCAACACTAGGTATTATAAATGATGTAAATTATAATGACGTGCCCAACAGCAACTGTTGTTTCAAAAGGGGATCTGTCCAGGGTGTCAGCTCGGATTCCACAGACCTCACCCTCACCCTTTCTCTTTTTTAAAACTTTTATTTTTTAAATCTTTATTGTTGAAGGTATTACATATGTCCTCTTCCCCCCCCCTCCATTGACTCCTTTAGCTCGCCCCGCCCCACCCGCCCCAGGCCTTCACCACCCCATTGCCTGCGTCCCTGGAAGGGGTCGAACGATCCTTTCACAGGGGTCGCCTAAGACCATCCTGCATATCAGATATTTACATTACGATTCATAACAGTAGCAACATTACAGTTATGAAGTAGCAACGAAAATAATTTTATGGTTGGGTCACAACATGAGGAACTGTATTTTTTTAATGTATTTTTATTGATTTCAGAGAGGAAAGAAGAAGGAGAGAGAGATAGAAACATCAACAATGAGAGAGAATCATTGATCGGCTGCCTCCTGCAAGCCCCCCACAGGGGATGGAGCCCACAACCTGGGCATGTGCCCTTGACCGGAATCGAACCTGGGACCCTTCAGTCCGCAGGCCGACGCTCTATCCACTGAGGCAAACCAGCCAGGGCAGGAACTGTATTTAAAGGGCCAGAAGGTTGAGAACCACTGAATGCAGACAACTGTGATATCTTCCCACCCGCATCCCTTTCTCATTGTCCTGTGGGGAGAAAGACGGAGAAACACGAGATAAATTCAACCACTCGTAACATATTTGTTGAGAGCCTCTGCGTGTCAGGCACAGTCCTAGGGAGTAGTTGACAAACTCTAATGAACAAAGGGATTCCTGGGGGAGCTTACACCCTGGAGATGGAGACGGATGATAAACATTAGACATCAAGAACAAACTGAATAGGATGCATGCAACCTTCCTGCCCGACTTGTTCCTGCAGCTCTCAGTGTAAGTCCTGCCTGCTCTGGAACTGGGAGGAGGGGCGGAAGGGTACAAGAGGTCCTGGTGGTGCTGATTCTCCTACCGTGTGTGCTGCTGGAAGCTGCCACCAAGGCCTGCCTGCGGGTTGTTTGTATACATCACATCTCTTCATGGCAAGAGACTCCACGTGTGAGTGTGCGGTGTTGGCAGACTTGGCAAGGAGAGAGACTTGCACTGGAAGTCCTGGGTATTAATCACTTCATTAGTTCCCCACTCAAAGTGAGGCTCTGGATCCTGGAGAGTCATGTAACCTAGTGCCAGCATTGGGGTGGGGTGGGGAACTGAACTGAATGTTATGCTTGGCAATATTTGAAAATAATGCTAAAGAGTATCTAGCTGATGTTTCTTTCTCTAAAACTTAGTTAAGCCCTAACCAGTGTGGCTCAGTGGATAGAGCGTCGGCCTGCGGACTGAAGGGTCCCAGGTTCGATTCCGGTCAAGGGCATGTACCCAGGAGGGGGTGTGCAGGAGGCAGCTAATCGATGTTTCTCTCTCATCTATGTTTCAAACTATCCCTTTCCCTTCCTCTCTGTAAAAAATCAATAAAATATATATTAAAACTCATTTTAAAAGCTAGTTTCTCTAAAGAATTAAAAACCAATTGAGTGTCTACTATGTATAGGACATTGTAGAATATATCAAGATAAATGATATATAACTTTTGTCCTCAAAGAGTTTTTTAATTCAGTGTAAGGAACAAATATGCATGCAAATAATGACAATACAACGCACAACACGCTAGTTCAGTTCCGTGAACATCCACTGAGAGCTCATCATGAGCCAGCCCTGTGCTAGAACAAGAACAGAAAATATCACGAGAGCACAAAGGAGCAAAGAGATTCATTCTGACAAAGAAGGTCGGGAAAACATTCTTGGAGGAAACAGCACATTATCCAACCACAACCAGTAAGTGATGGAGCTGGGCTTTGCTTCCAAGCCGTCTAAGTGCACTCCCCTAAACGCTATGCTCTGCCACCTCCCAGGATGTGCAGGTGGAGGTCAGGAAGCACCACAGAGGTAAGATAGTGCAAGCAGTCAGGTGTGACTACCAGGGTTTCTCAATCCTAGCTGCACATTGAGACTTCAGGAGGAGGCTCAGCTGGTTGGAGTGTTGTCCCACACACCACTGATTGCGGTTCAATTCCTGGTCAGGGCAAATAATTAGGTTGTGGGTTCCATCCCATATGGGAGGCAACCTATCAATGTTTCTCTCACATCAATGTTTCCCTCTCTCTAAAAATCAATGAACATATCCTCGAGTGAGGATTAAAAAAAATACTTTAGGGAGAGCTTTTTAAAATGCCAATACCCAGGTCTCATCCCCAGAAATTGCTTCCCAGGTAGTACTAAAGCACAGCCAGGGTGGAAATCCACCGGACTAGACTCTCGGGGGGCAGGGCTTGAAAGGCAGGCTGGAGGTTGAAGTCCCAGGTTAAAATTACGCATCCCGACTTTATTCCAAGGGCAAAGCAGAAACCTCTGGGTAGGAGAGTGATAGGATCAGGTGTATTTAGGATAATTATTCTGAGAGTAGCATGAAGGATGGGCTTGAAGGTAAGAACTGCAGTTAGGACAGCGATGCTTGCCATCCCAAAGAGAAGTGAGGAAGAACTGGTTAAGGGCAGTAGACATGTACAGGAAGAGTCATATATGAGACATTGCAGAGTAAATTCAACAGAGCCTCCTGATCAGTTGCAGTGGTTCTCAACCTTCTGGCCCTTTAAATACAGGTCCTCATGTTGTGACCCAACCATAAAATTATTTTCGTTGCTACTTCATAACTGTAATGTTGCTACTGTTATGAATCGTAATGTAAATATCTGATATGCAGGATGGTCTTAGGCGACCCCTGTGAAAGGCCAAAGGGGTCGCGAACCACAAGTTGAGAACCTCTGAAGAGGGAAGGGATGACAAAGAGGGAAGAGTAGAAGGTGACTGGTGCTTTCAGTATGAGAGGGAACACTGGGGAAAAAGTGGATTGAGGGAATGAGGAGATGACCATGGATTTGTTTTCTGTCGTATTCAGTTCGAGATTCCTGAGGAACTAAATGGGAAGTTGGAAATCTGAGTCTGTAACTAAGGAGAGAGAGCTAAGCTGGAGATCATTGAAACAGAGGTGATACCTGAAATGTCAGCATTTGGTTGAAACCACTAAGGAAGGGAATGTCTGGACCTGCATTCATGTCTGAGAAATAAGAAGGCTTTGGAGAACACCTGAACTTGGGGGGCAGGTGAGGAAAAGACAAATGCCAGAAGACAAATGAAGAAGCCAGGGCAAGAACATGAAAGAAGAAAACAAGAAGGCACAGGAGCAAGTGAGAAGAGAGTTCCAAGGGAGTGAAAAGTCAATAATATCAAATAAGTAGCTGAAGAAGTAGCAGCTTTTGTCTTTGGTCCTTGGATGGCAGTTAATAAAGTGGAAAGAGTGGAAGCCACACCACAACAGACTGGACAATGAGGGGGAGATGAGAGAGTGGGGGCAGCAAATGTAAAGTTTTCTACCAAGAAGTTGTGGAGAAGAAGAGAAATGAATGGAACCGTAAATAAAAGGCAGCAGGTCAAGGGAAATAAGGTTTGTTTTGCGTACAGGGGTGGGCAAAAATAGGCTTACAGCTGTAATACAAACAAATAATACAATCTATACTAATAAAAGGATAATATGCTAACTAGACGGGGAGACCTTCCAGGAGACCTTCCGGACATCCTTCTGGACAAAGCCATGGTGGGCCGAGGCAGAGGCAGTTAGGGGCGATCAGGCCAGGAGGGGAGGGCAGTTGGGGACAAGCAGGACAGCAGGCAGAATGGTTAGGGGTCACCAGGCAGACAGGTGAGCGGTTAGGAGCCAGCGGTCTTGGATTGCAAGAGGGATACCAGATTGGAGAGGGTGCAGGCCGGGCTGAGGAACAATTCCCTCTCCTCCCTCCACCCCCGTGCACAAATTTTGTGCACCGGGCCACTAGTACTTAATAATACAAGAACAAACTGTTTCATGTACTCACCACTGTAAACCTACTTTCGCTCACCCCTGTGTGTGGATAGATACAACTTGAAGTTAACAAGATGGACTCCATTCCTGAAAGGGACTAATTCAAGAAAACTTATGGCAAGAGAAAGGTTCTTCATCCCCAGAAACAAGAAAGAAGGAAGTCAAGTTGGAGAGAGGCACCCTAGGAAATTCTGCCAGACTGGAAGGGAGCTACTTGAGTTGATGACAGGCAGGCCTGTTTGCTCAGATAATTGGAACCTTAAGAAGAGCGGGAAATGTCTGGGACTGCATAGAGAGAAGGCAGTAGAGAGAGAGTCAACTAGGGAAGAAAACAAAGAAATTTAAAAAAAAAATGCCCTGGAGGACCCACCAAGGAATTTCCTTGTAATATGTAAAAGCTGTCATATGACATGTTGAAGTGGTAACACCGCCTGCTGCTGTCTATACTGTGTTCCATGTGCGTGAATCTTGTAAGTAGTTACAGGAAAAAAGTTGCCTGTTCCAAGCAGCTTACACCAATGACCTGAAGCACGAGGCAAATAAACTCTTCTGATGTTAACGAGCCATGGAATACCATTTAGTGTTGAAACCAGGTTACACCGATCCTTTTTGATCTGGTAGTTAACTTTATTATCATTACGTGTGGTGGAGTCATTCTTGGGCCCTGAGCAGAGACTGCCAGAGGTACCACGTGAGAGTAAAACACTCTATCAAAATCATGAGATTGGCTAGAAAACTACCCCAGAAAGACACAGCCTAGCGAAGCCAAACTGCTGAAATGTGACCGCAATTCTGAACTACAGCCGAGAAAAGCCCGAGAGATGCCGCATAGCCACACCTGGGCCCGCACCCAGCAGCCCGCAGCCGCTAAGGGCGCGGACCTCCGAACCTGCGGCGCCAGGACTCGGGGGCAGAGCGAGGGGCTCCTGCTTCGGCCACGGACGGGCACGCCCCGGGGTCTGGGGTCACTGCTCTCAGACAAATACACGATTTTTGACGAAGCCCCAGAAAAGCCTCTCCCATACCCTCCCCTGTTCCCCCAGGGCACGGAGCGGCAGAGTTAGCGGGACACCGGGTCAAGGGACAGTCAGACCGACCGCAGCCCATCCCGGGCAGCTCCCCTTGGTGTTCTGACTGCGCCTGCGCGTGACCCCCCTACCCACCCCCACCCCCACCCCGCGGCGTTCGCGGCGGGAGGCGGGGCTGCGCGCGCACGCGCTCGCGTCTCCAGGCAACGGACATAACAGGGGCCAGCTGCGGGCGCCTGCGCGGCCGGCGGTGAGTGGAGGGGTTTGGTGCCGGGATTTGCCCTGAGCTGGAGTTGTCTCTGACAGCCAGGTACGCGAAAGGGCGGGGAGACATGGGGTCAGCCCCTCGCCCTCCCAAGGGCCCGATGGACAAAATGAAGGCTGGTCTCCAAAGCGGAGCCCCCAGTGGGGACGCCCCGGCTCACCCTCCAGGACAGAGTGTGACTTCCGACTTCCGGACCTAAAACCCGCGGCGGTCGGGTCAGGTGCCTCTCACCCCCCCTTTTCAGGTTACGAACCTCCTGCCGCTGGGACTCCTTGGGTGAGGGTTTGACGGCCAGGCACCTGCTGCAGGCCCCGTGCGGCTGCTCTGCTGCTTGGAGTCGAGCGAGGACCCAGCGGGAGGGAAGCCCTGAGAGCTCTGTGGGCCGGTCACTACCTCCGGCCGCAGTTTTCTCACCTGTAAAATGATGGGGCTGGACTTGTAGTCTTAAGGCCCCTAAATTACAGCCATGTAACTGAGCCAACTCCTCCGTTTATGGTGGAAAAATTGGAGCCAGCAAGGGGAGGTGGCTTGTCCTGTGTTGCAGAACGAAAACCTGACTTCCAATCCAACAGCTCTTCCCAGTAGCGCTTTGCACCCATATGGAGTATATACTGTGTGTGCCAGGAGCACCCCTCTGTACAGCGGAGGCTGGTACCGGGATCTGGGAAAGGTAGGTGGCAGGAACACCTGTAGCACATTCGTTTTTCTATCTTCAGGACCTGTTAAGCATTCACAGGACTAAATAAGCCCTCGCCTAACGCTTCCGGAAGGAGAGCTCTGGCAGACCCAGCACCACTGTCCCTAAAAGGCTTAAAGGAAAACGGGGGTGGGACACATGTAGAAACAGTTGCTTTAATGACCAAGGTGAACTCAGAAAAAACTTCTCACCTGTATCTGGTGTAAACCTCCTCTAGGCTTCAGACCCCGAATGGCTGATCTCCACTTGGCGCCACCTCTGCCTGTGGGTGTGATGCTCCCGCATAATCAAACAAAAGCTCCCGGGCTCCACTCAAGTAAGCAAGACCCCTATGAAAAAGGTGACTCTCCCCAGCTGACCTCAATGGGGCACCTGAGGCATCATTCCCAGGAGAAGCTTTTGAGCAACAAAGAGCTGACGCTGAACCGTCTCTACCCTCACTCCAAACGGCACAGCTGTGAGAGAGCTGGGAGCTGCTTCTGTCCCCACCGTGCTGGACTCAGCCAGCAAGAGCCAAAAAGCCACCTCCAGAGCCAAGCCAAGGATTTGTTTTACTCACCAGGCCCTCAGCCCCGGAACCCCAAAGCAAATAGCCATCAATTCATCCCCTTTACAAAGAAGCGAGTTGGAGTGGACCGGGCATACCCACTGAAACCTGTGTTCCACAGGAAGTCTCATAGTACAGGTGAGACTGGCATGGATGGGGACCAAGACGTCTCTCCAAGACCCCCTGAGCCAAGGGAGTTGTCATACAGCCGCTTTGGTTTGAGGAACTGGGCCGGTTCATCTGTGGTTGGTACTGTTGCTGCCAGGCAGGGGAAGAGGACCATGGCAAACCCCACCCGGACCGAGTGGCTGCAGATCCAAAGACTAGAAGCTGCAGGGGAGAATTTAGAGGAGGAAATTCGAAGAAAAGAGACCCTCTTACGGGAAAAGCTGAAGAAGACAGAAGAAGAACTCAGAAGGATCCAGAAGGAAAAAGAACAGGCTGAGGAAAATGAAAAAAGAGAGTTACAGAGACTGACACTGCCCAGGAGGAGACTTAAAGGTAATAGCAACACCACGTACAGACCTGTCTTCTCCCCAGACTATGGCTCTAAGGAGGTCTTCGGTGGAGAGGAGGAAACCTGGGGAGGGTCTCAAGAAAATCGTAGTCCATCCCAGTTCTCTGGTTATGGGATGCAGAAGCTCAAAAGGGAAAGACTAGTGGCAAACAACAACAAAATCCGAGACCAAGCCTCGGGGCAGGTGAAGGAGAAGTGTCCTCAGCCGACAGAAGCGCCAGGCAGCCATTCTAACTGGTCTAGGGCACCGCACTCCTCAGGTTCCAGCTGTTCCACCGAAGAGCCAGAACTGGGCAAATGCAGCCACTGTGGACGCAACTTTCTCTTGCTCAGGCTGGAGAGACACTCCAACGTCTGCAGCAGGATGCAGGGTTCCAAGAGGAAAGTGTTCGACTCCTCTCGGGCCCGGGCCAAGGGCACAGAACTAGAGCAGTACTTGAACTGGAAGGGACCAGCCTCAGCCAAGGTAACAAGGACCTTACGGATTTGACCTTGAGTGGGGATCATTGTAAGGGCCTGTGAAAGCCTCATATGGTGTTTTTTTGTTTTGTTTTTTGTTGTTTTTTTTTAGAAACACTTTGTTATAAAGGGAGAAAATGAGAATTAACATGTATTGGTTATTACTGTGAACAGGAGTTTCATAGGACCCTCACCACAAACGTGAGGATTTCATGATCTCTTATCAATTCAAAAATCAAGTCTCAGAGAGGTCAACTTGAATGAGATCACAAACAGCTTTAAGTGGCAGTCAGAATATAAAACTGAGTTGGAATGACTCCAAAATCTAGTCCTTTGTTGTTGTTGTTAATCCTCACCCCAGGGTATCTAGAGGAAATTTATCACTTTCATGTAATTTATCACTCTCTTATTATAAAAGTGATAAACATTTACTTTTAGAAAATTTAAAAGAAAAGAACTATTCTGCATTTTACTACCTTGAGAGAATTCCTTTCACTTTGCAATATACTTTGCCACCTTCCGAGATTAGAATCTGTTACTACTCCTGTGACCACATCTACTTTTTCAAGATTAACTCAGTTTTTATATACCTTCTAAGTAAAATACATGAAACACAATTAAGTTTGAAATTCTTCTCTCCATTTAGAGTGCAAACACCTTAAAGGTGAATGACTTTATTTTTGATTAACATTTCCAGCTGCAGAAAACCTAGGTTGTAAAAATTAAGGACTTTGGGACATTTCCATGATAAGCTTAATTTTAGAGAGAGGAAGGGATGAAGGGTGGGAGGAAGAGTGAGGGCGGGGGGAGAGAGAAACATCGATTTGTTGTTCCACTTATTTATGCATTCATTGGTTGATTCTTGTGTGTGTCCTGACCCGAGATCGAACCTGCAATCTTGGTGTATAGAGACAATGCTCTAACCAACTGAGCTATCTGCCAGGGCACTACTATAGTGGTTTATTTCTGGCCAGAATGTAAAAGAATCGTGTGTTTCTTAAATTCCTAAATACAGTAGCAGCGAAGCAAAAGATTAGGGTGTCTGGGATCAGATACCCTTGCTTTGTGGAAACTAGTTTGGGGGAATATGTTGCCTCGAGGACACCAAGGCAGAAAGGATCTGCATTGAGGTGCACCCCCTCCTTGGAATGTCTTGTCTTATTCCCAAAGTTTGTGCCCTTAGAAGCTAAGTGGTTTGTGTCTCCCTCTCATTCTTCTAGTGCAGTGGTCGGCAAACTGCGGCTCGGCAAACTGCGGCTCACGAGCCACATGCGGCTCTTTGGCCCCTTGAGTGTGGTTCTTCCACAAAATACCGACTTCTGCGCATGGGCCACGAAGTTTCAATCGCACTGTACATGCGCGCCCACATGTGGTATTTTGTGGAAGAGCCACACTCAAGGGGCCAAAGAGCTGCATGTGGCTTGCGAGCCACAGTTTGCCGACCATTGTATCTAGTGTATTCAGAAGAACAGGTGATTTTTCTGATATCGTTTAATATTCACATAACTTTCAGTATACTCATACCTCTTGTCTCTCTACTGGACCATAAGCATTTGAGCAGAGAGGCCACATTTTGGTACTTTGCGATTGTGCTAATTGAATGTCAAAACAATGAATATAAGTATAAATATCATATAGTTGACAAACTTCTCTAATTCAGTTCCTGGACACCACCTCCAACACGGATTCTCTTGCCTTCTTGTCTGTTTCAGTAAGACTCTCCTGATGGATCCTTCCTTTTCCTTCGATAACATCTCTTCCTAGTATTCAGCATTAAAGATGTGGCATCACATCTTTTTAAGATTAATTTTTATTTTAGTCTAAATATTTGAATACATTTTTATAACCATGTAGTACTGCCATTGTAGTGGAATTACAATTTTGCGTTAAACCAGTGGTCAGCTTTTACATTATAATAACCACATATATTTTGTTCACTGATGAGTGAACAAATTCTGTCCTGCCCACATGCACCTGGAGGTAATTGACTCATTTTCAAATGTACCTTATCTCTATAAATTTTTTTTAATGATTCACCTGATGTCAGACACCTGCTACTGTTTTTGTAATTGTTCAAACACCTCTCACAGTCTTATCAGTTTGATTTTTTAAATTCTGGAAACCTCCCTCTGACCACTCTTTTTTTCCTCCTGCTCTAGTCTGCACTGGTTATTCCCACACCTGGTGCAGCCCTGTTGTCTTGGGACTTCTCTTTGCTTCTCCGCTGCGTTGGGTCCCATTTCCAGCATCTGCATCTTCCTTCTTCTTGCTATCCTCCTTGCCTTGTGGGAGTTTACTAAGAAAGATGCATGGGAGACATATTTTTGTCTTGGAATGAATGAAAATATCTGTCATCGCCTTATAATTTGATGACTTGGCCAGGTATAGAATTCTTGATGGAAAATGAGTTTCTGTTCAGATTTTTGAGGCATTTTCCCACTAGTGTTTAGCATCCAATGTTACTGTTGAGAAATCTGATGCCATTTGATTTTTGCTCCATTATAGAAAACCATCCTTTTTTATTTTTCTAAAATCTTACAGGATTTTAAATTCTGAAATTCTGGTTTTATAATATGTTGGATACTTGGTAGGCTATTTCAATCTTAAGAGTAGTGACATTTAATTCTAGGAATGTTTATGGTATTAATAACTTCCTCCTCTTGCCTTCTTTGTGTTTTTTGTTTGTTTTTGGAATGCCTATTGGCCAGATGTTGGACTTCCTGAATTGAGTTTCTAATTTTTCAATATTATGTTTTCTACTTTCCATCTTGATCTTTCCCATTCTGCATAATCTTCTTGACATTATTTTGTAACATTTTATTTTCAGCTATCAGTTTTAATTTATAATAGTTCTAAAACATTTATATTGATTTTTAGATAGAGTGGAAGGGAGAGGGTGAAACATTGATGAGAGAGAAACATTGATTGGCTGCTACCTGCATGCCCCCTACTGGGGATTGATCCCTGACCAGGAATCGAACAGGTGACCTCTTGGTACATGGGATGATGCTCAACCAACTGAGCCACACCTGCCAGGCCTTTCTGGTCTTTGTTCCTTTTCCATAGTGTATATATTATTCTCGTTTTTGGTCACAATTTCCTCTAATACTCCTTTGTTGATACTATGGTTTTTCATTTAAAAAATGTTTTTTCCTGGTACCTGCTTTGTTGCTGCTTCCTGAGTGTGTGTGTTTGCTTGTATACTTGTTTTGGTCTCTCTCATGTTCAAGCTTACTCAAATATGTGGTAATACTTGGCTGTCCATTCATATTTAAGCTTAAGTGGGCTTGTTGAGTAAGGATCTTCATATTAAGGTTATCAAATAGTGAGTCTTTTATTTATTTTTTTTAAAAAATATATATTTTATTGATTTTTTACAGAGAGGGAGGGAGAGGGATAGAGTTAGAAACATCAATGGGAGAGAAACATTGATCAGCTGCCTCCTGCACACTCCCTGCTGGGGATGTGCCCGCAACCAAGGTACATACCCTTGACCGGAATCGAACCTGGGACCCTTGGGTCCGCAGGCTGACGCTCTTTCCACTGAGCCAAACCAGTTAGAGCAAATAGTGAGCCTTTTATTTTATTTATTTATTTATTTTAAAATATATTTTATTGATTTTTTACAGAGAGGAAGGGAGAGAGACAGAGAGTTAGAAACATCGATGAGAGAGAACCATCAATCAGCTGCCTCCTGCACATCTCCCACTGGGGATGTGCCCACAACCCAGGTACATGCCCTTGACCGGAATCGAACCTGGGACCCTTCAGTCCGCAGGCCAACGCTCTATCCACTGAGCCAAACTGGTTTCGGCAAATAGTGAGCCTTTTAATTGCTGTCCCCCAGGTCTAGTGTCTGATGGCTTTCCTCTTGCCTGCTTGGCACATCCAGAGAACCCTTCAGTCTCCTAAGAAGGTGCCCATGTGTTTGGCACCCTGGGAGCCAAGTGAGGGAAGGAGGCTGACAGTTCCGCAGTTCATCGTGTACACTTGTACTTGCTCCCTATTTTCAGCCCCAAGATTAACCTTTTCCCCCCTGTGCCTGGATTTCGTGAATCTGACACCTGTCAGGTTCAGTTTCTCCAGAGAATAAACTCCTGTTCTCCTGTGAGGGTGTGGATGTGCAGGGTGGGATAGCAGCCCTGGGTTCTGGCACTTTCCAGTCCCGAGGCTCTCCAGGTCTTTGCTGAGGATCATGGCTTGCTTCTCGGTACTCATCCCCCTTTGCAGGCCCTCAGTGTAAGTGCCTCCATGCAGTCAAGTCAGGATTGACACTGTTTCCTTACCCTCATTCTAGTGGAGACTCGGGAGATGAGATAAATGCCACGTTGAATGATTGGTCTGCCTTCTACTTATAGGCTGAAGCTCCGCGGAAGAGCAACTGGAGACAGAAGCATGAATCCTTCATCCGTACCCTCCGCCAGGCTCGAGAGGTCCAGCGGGTAATTGCCAAAGGTGGAAACCCCTCAGACTTGCCTCCCATCCCACCTGCAGAAAATCCAGACTATATTCAGTGTCCTCACTGTAGCCGTCACTTTGCTCCCAAGGTGGCTGAGCGGCACATTTCCAAGTGCAAGACCATCAAGAACCGTCCTCTGCCTCCAAGGAAGCATTCCAGTTGAGCAGACAACAGTGGAAACCTCCTCAGTCGTAATAGAAAGCTCTGCTTCTCTTGAGCAGTACGTAGGAGTAGAATGATTTGATGCAAAGCAGGAAGAACTAGAATTTGTACATCTCCCAGATCGGCCTGCACAGCTGAACTCAGGGAGGAGAAACCCACTGCTAAGCAGCAGGAGGCAAAAGGAAGTCTCAGCCTCCCACTGAATTACCACCTCAGGCTGGTGTGCCTCATGCTACTGCCCTAAGAACTGATGGGTGAAGACAGTTAAGAGTGGCGAGCAGGCTACATTAAAGCTGTCTTCTCAGGAGCTGGCTTGTGGTTTGTGCTAGCTAAGTGCCTGCCTCTGCTTGGCCTCCTCACCACTGCCTCTGCATGTTTGGCGATGGCTCCTGTTAACTCTTCTCGTTCTTGCGAGAAGTTGGCTCATTCGCATGAGTTGGTGTCAGAGGATCCAGTCACCCAGATGGTATCTCATAAAAGATAATACGATTTCGATATAAGGCAAATGGAAGTCTGTCCTTGGCCTCCCTGGTGCATGGTCCTGGCTAAAAACCAATACAAGTATGTAAGGTTAGAGTGCCAATACATCCTAAACCCTCCCTACGGTGTATGTGTCATAAAGGGAACCTCATCTTCATCTATGTCATAGGGTAGGGATGGGGGAAAACACACTATATATCTCTGTAGTTCTTTTCTAATGTCAAAGAAGGGGAAGAAACTTCAGTTTCAGCTATTGCTAGCACTCTGCTTTCAAATGAGGTTGGTAAATTGGCTGGATGGCATTTCAAATGAAGCAGCAAAATGTACCATCAAAGCAAGCTGTACATTGCTACGTACATGTCCCCGCTGACTATACCACCCACAGGCAACTTCTTTTTTAGAAAGCAAACTTTGAAGGAAAAGGTACCGGGTGTTTTTCATTTCCTCTGTGCAGAATCATGCCTAGTGCAAGGAACCTTTATAATTAGACCCTCAATAAATGGGTTTGTGGGATTTAAAATTAAACAATGAGCCCTCAACTTGCCAAGTGGGAGCAGTGATGAGGTGAATCTGACAGGGTAGTATCAGCTCCGATAGGATGAAGCTAGCATAACAGACCTGAAATACCAGTAGGGTTATTGTCCTGAGAGCATTCACTCCAATTATTAGTTTAAAATACTGGAAAAAAGTCACCCAACCTGACCCGGGCAAAGAGGACTAGGCACACAACAAAACCGTATTTTACTCAACAACAGATGGCCACTCACTCCTGTTTCATTTCCACTGCAGCTTCTGGTGAGTGGCTGGGCTAACAGATCAAACCCCTTTGAAATGTGAGTTTAAGACTCTAGCTGTGAAGCTACAGGACACTAGGCTGAAAAAAAAATTACATATTTTAAAAACAGCATATATTGACTTGTTTTATGCTTTTAACTGTTGCAAAGAAAAAAGTATCACATAACAGGGCTTTCAGTTGGCCACTTAAAGAAGCCTCACATACACACTGGATATTTAATCCAACATAGACATTCCCCAGGCAAGTTTAACAAGGTCCACTTTGTTTCATACTTGATGGTAAAAACAATAGATGGCAAAAATGGGCTGTGGCCAACGTTACTAAGTGGTGGCCTGTGGACTGCTTTGCCCCACAGTTTATTTGCTGGCACAGCACTAACAATATAACCTGGCATTTACAAACTGGGATATGGAGCATCTCTTACATAACTAGAAGTTCTGGAAAGACCAGGCCAGCCACCCTGCATAGCACTCATTGAATGAGGCTCAGAACCAGTTGCTCCTTGACAGGGGAGAGCATTCAGATCACCACAGGCCCACTTATGTGCCTTATCTGTCTGGCCCCACAGGCACTGGGCTGGGGGATCCCTGCATGATTATTAAGGTCACAGATCAGGGCCCTCCGGGGAGAATATAGTATGTGTGTGTGTAGGGGGCAGGGTGCTTTCTAGCGACACAGGAAGCAATTATTCACTGTGTTGCTAGAGAAATAAAACAATAGTCAATGTCTTAATGTTCCCTTCAATCGCAACATGCTTAGGCCTTGATTATGTCAGTCTTTTAAATTTAGCTTGATCTGATCTTTGGGAAGAGGTTGGAAACCTTTTTCTAAGTCTCTTCCTGGGTAGCAGAGAATGATGTGTGGAGAAATCAATGCTGCTTGTTAGTCTATGTCAGTGATGGCGAACCTATGACATGCGTGTCAGAGGTGACACGCGAACTCATTTTTTTGGTTGATTTTTCTTTGTTAAATGGCATTTAAATATATAAAATAAATATCAAAAATATGCATCTTTGTTTTACTATGGCTGCAAATATCAAAAAATTTCTATATGTGACACGGCACCAGAGTTAAGTTAGGGTTTTTCAAAATGCTGACACGCCGAGCTTAAAAGGTTCGCCATCACTGGTCTATGTATTATACTTCATCCAAGAACCTTTAGTGCATGTAAATGTTATAAATTATAAAGTTCAAAGGTTAAGCAGTGGGAAAAATCTCATAGTTAACTCACTGTGTGCAGACATGGTAACATAGTGCTGCTTAACAGTGGTGTATTTAAGGCAGCACAGTACCTTTTGGCCAGCATTTTTTTTTTGTCATCAATTTACAACTTCACAACTGCACAAGAGGTAGCTGAGATGTGATACAGTGTTTATCTCCCAAATGTTATGATTCTATGAGGTTTAGTGATCAGTATGTTTATTTCCATACTTAGTTATCGAAGCAATAAATGATTTTTGGCTTTGCAGCAGGGAGGAACATGTTTTGTAGCCCTGACTACAGCCCACTCTGCCCTGACACTATCATGAATAATACTTCTTTATAGGCCCAGGGATACTTTTTTGAAAGAATTTATTTACATCTTTGCTGCAGAGTTGGTCTATTATGAATGTTTCCAAATATATGGCAAACCAAATGAAATGTGAGTTTAAGGCTGCTTTTGCTTTACACGCTAGTGAAATGCTCATCCAAGAGAAGTTGTAACGTGGCTGTGCTATGCCAGGGAGACCAAAATACAGTTCACCCGCTTTGAGGGAAACCAGTTTTATAAACATAAATGGCATTATCACTTGAAAAAGCCCACTGTGATCAGGGAGGCAAGTACAAGAAGGGATTCTTCCTCCTCTAATGGCTTATTTTATTCTCCCTCTGCACTTCAAGCACAGTATTTTGGAAGGTTTTTTTTTGGGGGGGGGGTGGAAGGGGAGCTGTAACAGCAGAAATGATTCTTTTAGCAAGAAATTGGAAGGAGGAAAAGATTATTTCTGTGCAAATGTCCCTTGCATTGTTTCTGTTACCAATGAATTAAAAGATTCACGAAGGCCTGGAATCTGAGTGTTTTATCCCCAGTGACAATGTCCATGCACAGACTTACTAAGGCATAGCACTGATTGAGAGTTTAAATGTTTATTTAAAATAGAAATGCCAAACCACTCCACCCTCAACCTTTCAAACATCTGGCCAACAATAAGCTAGTTCTTCAGCAACAATGTCAGAGCAGAGGAATAACTCAGGTTATACTGTAACTCAAAAGCATTACTACGGAAAACTTAAAACACCTAGCACTGTATAGAGAAGTAGAGAATTACAGAAAACCATTCAAAGACATTTCTGCTACCTCACTTTTCACTTTTTATCTAAGCATGGCTGCCACCTTTGAACTGGTTTCTGTTTGCATAGCTGTTTGGTGGAGAAAATATGGCTGTCCCAGGCACAATTTGGGAAAGTGCAAATTGTTTCTAAGGCACAGAATTTAGATTCTCAGCCAGATTCATAGCAAACCTAGGTTTCCCAAGGGAACATGCTAGAGAAAATGACCACAGCATTCCACTGCTAGAGAGTAACTCCCCTCCGGAACAAGGACAGGGGTCTCACCCTCCCTTCAATGCTCACTTCCATCCCCCAGTCTCAGCAACGTCCCATGTTCCTCAGATCCATAGCAGAAGCAACACTCATGATTAACACTCAAACTGACCCTGCCTCTCAGGCCTGCTGAGATGGTAAGCATGAGGGACACAAGAACGTGAAAGGCCAGTCAGTCCTTTAAGAAAATCAAAGTTGCATTTACATGATGAATCAAAACCCATTATTAGGGTGTATAGCAAACCCCAAGTCCCTAGAATTTGTAGCTTAATCCAGGGTTGGCCCCTTCCCTTATTTTAAGAAAAGGCTTCAGTGATTACATTAGTACCATTGTACTAGGCTTCCCAGAATTGAGAAAACAATGGGAACATCAAACCAAAGAAGATCCCATTGGACAGAGTTGCCCATCCCCAGCTATGGGGTTTTCCCGGAACATCAGCTTTTACATCATCAGTTTTAGGGAAATGACAACATTTCCATTGCACAGATCCTTCCAAAATATTAAACAGACATCAAACATTTATGTTTTGGTTTAGGGAAAAGGAAATAAGACAATGTAGCTGTTTCTAGGAAGGTAGGATGTGAAACTCTTCAAGGCGGCCCGTGAACCTTTCACAAGGCTAGGTGGAGATACCAAGCTCACACTCTATGTAAAATCATTAAACGCTCTAGGACACTTTCTTTGGGAAAGCCAGCTTGCTCCGGTCTATAAGGACATGACTCCAGGATTAGAAGGGAGCTCAGCCAAATTCCTTTCACTTGGCAGGTTCTACCTGTTCTGTTAGGCTTCAGGGACTACCAGGTTTGGGGGCTGGCTTTGGGCCACTCAAGTAGGAAAGATGATACAGATTCACTGATATGGCGTCATAAACACCAAAGGGGAGAAAATACTGACTAGACATATAGAAAGGGAGTGTGGATGGGGCTGCCAATGTCAAGATCAGAACCGTAAGAGCCATGAGGGCAGAGGCATAAGAGGCTGCCTGGACGGAAGACTGTCACTGCCGGCCTCTCAAACATGCAAGCAGAGGCATCTAGAGGACTTCCTCTCCCTCATGGTTTTCCCTTAAGGCCACTCCTACTGCCTGACTGGCTCAATTCTCTACAAGCCACCTCATCTCTCAGGGGCATCTTCCAAAGCTAGGAAAGCCCACCCTGCACTGGCCACAGCTGGACACTCCAGCTGTGTGATGAGGAGGGACCTGCCCTTCTTTTTCTACTCACCGAAGAAATTTCAATCAACCTCAGAGGAAAAGCAACTGAAGCCCATTTTTCCTCCTAAAGCATTGAGCTGTACGATGTAACTGAACTTTCTGAAAACTGGCCCAAGAGACTGACTCCACCAGTCTTTCCTGGACTCAGGACTCCTGAGAGGGCTCAGAGCACTTCAACTCTCTACAGATGACCCTGGGGGGCCCCACCTGGTTCCAGCCCACTCCAGCTTCACACTTTTCCCTCCTCCACCCAGAGGTGCAATGCCTGGTGTTGAATTTCCAAGGCAGCTTCCAATTAACGGTGAAAATGATAAATGGGATATAAGCTGCTACCAGCAAAATTAAGGTGAGCATTGTGTCTCCTCTTCAAAGGTGGGATCACCAGATGAGGTACAGAGCTGCTGTTGCTATGGCAGCCACTGAGGACCAAGCCAGGGCCACGGGGCCCTTCCATTCTCCAAAACAAAACCACTCCTAGATCCTATCTAATAGGCAATGCCACTCTCCAAGTGTATGTGGAAAGTGCTTCAGAGCCTCCGCCTTCGCTCCTTGTCTGCAAGTGAACAAAGCCAGGAAAGCGCGCTCTGCATTCAGTAAGTGTGCTGTGAAGTTCTCTGGATCCCAGTTTCCTGGCTATACAGGCTCAGGAGACTAGAGGCTGGGTGGTCGACAGGAATCTGTTCCCAGGAGGCACCAGGAATCTGAATCTAAGTCAGGCTTTGGATCCATTTCCATCTCTTCCTTTGCCGTCTGAGTTCCTTTGGAATGCATTCCCATCTGTCCAGATAAAACACAGTTCCACATTAACACTACTGCTACCTATCATGGCAGTTCAGGACTAGATTTTCAATGTCAAACTCTAGGGATCTGTGGCCAGAGTATTGTGAGAAGTCACAGTACTACCTTAGGTAAAGGCTACCCTTTACATTCGCTGCAGGTAGGAGGCAAACTGTCCTGGTTTGTTGCAGACAGCAGGATTTTCTGGGATTCAGAACTCTCAGTTTAAACACTGAGGCAGCCCTAGGCAAACAACCCTCCAGTCGGCTATAGTTGCCAATCCCCCCATGCTTACCTCTAGTAAGCATTACTTTCCAAAGTATTTTCATAGACATTATTTCATTTAATCCTCAAAACAACCATACAAAGTAGGTGGTATTATTTTTTTAGGTGAGAAACTAGGGCTTATTAAAACAAAGTAATTTGTCCAAACACAAAAAGTTGTTAAATGGCAAAGCCACGGACTGAACCATATTTCCCTATCCTAGTTCACGCTGTACTATGGCTCATTAAAAACAATGCATGCAGCATCACCTGTGAGGGATTTTTACAAAAAATGTTTAACTTAAGCTCTGGCTGGTGTGGCTCAGTTGGATGAAGCATCATCCTGCATACCAAAAGGTTGCGGGTTTGGGGAGGCAACCAATCAGTGTTCTCTCTCACACTCAATGTTTCTCTCTCCTTTCCTTTCTCTCTAAAATCAGTAAGCATATCCTGAGGTGAGGATTTAAAAAAAAAAGTTTAACTTAAATTTAACTGTGTCTTGCATCTACCAGTTTACAGAAATGACAGGATGACAAAAGAACAAATTAAGCAATGCCCCAAGAAAACAAGACAAATCCAGAAATGTGGGACATTCTGTTAGACAACTGACCCTGTTTCTTCAAGTCAATGCCATGGGGGGAAAAAAAGTGATGGTGGTGAAGGGAATTCTCTAGATTAAGAGAAACAAGAGACATAACAATGTGATGTGGGGTTTTTGACTGGATTCTGGTCTGATAAAAACAGTTAAGGACACTTCTGTGGAAAACTGGAAAAATTTGAGTATCAATTGGATACTGGATAAGAATTGAGATAATTAGTGTTAATTTTGTTAAGTGTGATAATGGTATTGTGGTTATCCAGGAGAATGAATGTCTTCATTTTTGGATACGTTTAAGAAAGAATTTAGGCTATATCATGACTTTTATAATTTACTTGAAAATGATTTATTAAAATAAAAATAAATACATACACTTTAAATACACACAGATATATACCCACACACATTCTAAACACACACACACACACACACACACACACACGAAACTAATATGGCAACATGTTAACTACTGTTGAATCTAGATGGTGAATATATGGGTGTTCACTGAACTGTCATACTTAAAAATTTTCATAATAAGAAGGAAAAGAAAAAACAAAGACTAACAAAAAACACTGGAAGTTAGGTGATAAAAAATCATTCAATCCAGGTGCTTGAACCAGGCCCAGGGCTTCTGGAATTCATTCAAAAAGTTACATCATTAAAAGGTAAGCACTTACAAAAGAATAAGTATATGTTGGTCCTTGGAATTTTGTTTCTGTGATTCTTCAAAAACAGACTCTGAAATTGAATTATTCTTTTAATGCTTTTACCTGTTGTCCTCCTTCCAACTTCTTGTTCAGCTTCTGTAGTTGGGTAAAAATCTGGAGGTTTTCTTGCTGGAGCTTCTGTTGTTCAGCCAGACACTTTAACACCAGACCCTGCAATCTCTCAACCTCTACCTGCAGAGTGCTGCAGGCACAGGGAGGAGGAATCAACGGTGTTCCCTTCCCAGCACATGTTCCTGCAGGATTCAGCCGAGGTGGCTAAAGAGTGGAGAGAGAGAGGTCACAGGAGGTTCTGCCTGGATGCCACAGCTCCCCATTCGAAATTTCCTCTAACTGCTACCAGATTTTACTTTTAAAATAATAAGATAAGGCCCAGCTGGTATGGCTCAGTGGTTGAACATCGGCCCATGAACCAGGAGGTCACAGTTCGATTCCTATTGGGGCACATGCCCGGGTTTCGGGCTTGATCACCAGAGCGGGGTGTGAAAGAGGCAGCTGATCAATGATTCTTTCTCATCATTGATGTTTCTATCTCTCTCTCCCTCTCTCTTCCTCTCTCTGAAATCAATAAAAAGATATTTAAAAAATATATAATAAAACATATACACATGAAGTTCATGCAAGAGAAACAGAAAACAGCCAGGATTACAAGAGCACCTGGCCCTAACATAGTAGGGCAAGCAAACTCTGCCTCAGTGTCCATTATGCTAAGGTAAAAAAACCAATCATCTATTTTGGAAGACTTTGTGAAAACATTTTAAAGTGTACTGATACCTTCCCATTTAAAATGCTGAAATGGGGCTTGGTCAGTGTGGCTCAGTTGGTTGGAGTGCCGTGACATACAGAAAAGGGTGCTGTTTTGATTCCCATTCAGGGCACATACCCAGGTTGTGGGTTCGATCTCTAGTCAGGGTGCATACGGGAGGCAACCAATCTATGTTTCTCTTTCACATCGATGTTTCTCTTTTTTCTAAAATATCCTTGGGTGAGGATTAAAAATAAACAAACAAGGAAATAAAATGCTGAGGTGGGGAAGCATAATTTAGTTTGGAACAAATCTTACCAATCACAGTGAGGAAACTGTGATCCAAAGGGTCAATATGCATGAAATGTAGCAGATCACACTTTAGAAGAGATGTGAGAGGTGTTCAGTAAACAGGATTCCTAAAACAATTCAAGACTAACTGACAGAGGAATTTAAAGGTTTACCTTAAAGTTTCAAAGGTTGCATTACCTCTTTTGGGGAGCTTTTCAATTTTGCTAGTCTCAACTTTTCTCCCTTCTTCTATTGTACCCTGTTTATAGCATAAGACAGTCCATAGGCCAAATCAGTACTACTGCCTGTTTTTGTGAAGTTTATTGGAATACAAGCATACTCATTATGTATTATCTATGGCTGCTAATGTCAGAGTGGCATAGCTGCTAAAGAGACTATATATGGTCACAAAGCCTTAAATAATTACAATGTGGCCCAAAATGTTTGATGACCCATGATTTACAGTTTTATTGAGGTATTTACCACAATTTAATTTCTATCAAGGTTAGGTATTCATGACATGTGTTGGACCTAAGCATTATTTCTTACTTATACAGGGTTGGGCAAAAATAGGCTTACAGTTGTTTGTATGGAAAATAATACAATAATTATTAAATATTTCAAGAACATACTCTGTGCTTCATGTACTCACAACTATAAATCTACTTTTGCCCCACCTTGTATTTTTTAAAAAATATATATTTTATTGATTTTTTACAGAGAGGAAGGGAGAGGGATAGAGAGTTAGAAACATCGATGAGAGAGAAACATCGATCAGCTGCCTCCTGCACACCCACTACTGGGGATGTGCCCGCAACCAAGGTACATGCCCTTGACCGGAATCAAACCTGGGATCTTTCAGTCCGCAGGCTGATGCTCTATCCACTGAGCCAAACCGGTTAGGGCCCACCTTGTATTTAAAGCCTCCAACCAACCCTACCAGTATCGTGAAAAATTGGATTTGAATTTTGGAATTTCAATGTTGGCACTTTTGAGGCAGAAAGAAAAGAAAGACAGTTCTCTGCTATAGAAAAGTTTTTGCCTGTCAGCAATGTGAAAGAGTGAACATTTTTTCCAAGACAACTCAGTTTACCCTTCAGTAGAGGCTTTAGCACTATCAAATAGACAGCATCATGAACTGATACAGAGCAGCCGGAGACCAAAGAAACCAGAGGAGGAGACAGTGAGGCCAAGAGAACTGGGCGGAGCTTGCAGCCACTGTACCTAGTTGAGATTCAAAGGCAAAAAGCTCAGTTACCCAGGCACCTACTGGGGGCTTGTGTTCTGAAGGCGCCTCAGAGGCCACTTTGAGTCCTTGCAGCTCTTCATAGGGCAGGGTATCTTTCTCAGATTCTGGAAAAACTGCACTTAGGGGAGACGGGCTGTCAGGCATGGGGATGAATTCTGCATTTTCCAGCTCCTATGTATATAGAGAGAATCTCATCAGTTCTGTCTGAGCCATTTACTTTATCTCAAACTTCCTTCTTGCTATAAGCTTTCACTCTATTGTGACATCAGCACCCTCTAGTGGGCCAGGACACTTGTGGTTATGACATAGCTCTCCCTACCTGTCCACAACCTGTCAGCCCTTCCTCAGAGGAGTTTCAGTGATAGGAACAGAGTCTGGAGTGCCTGACATGCTTCCCCAACACACTTATTCTGTGTAGGCAAGTCAGTGACTTGGGAAGCTCTAAGGTGATGGTAGCGAGGCCAATTGCCAGGCTTCTAAAGGCTGAGGCTGATGCTTCAGATAGTACAGAGTACTGCTTCCTCCATTCAGACTCCCTGTACAGCTATCAAGTTATAACAAAGGGAGCTGTAAATACATAGATTTGATCTTTTTGGTAAAAAAATTTAAAATTTCACAAACTATAAATGTTCACTGTAGAAAATGAGAAAATACAGATGGGCAAAGGGGGATGATAAAAATCACCAGTAATTCCATCACTCACAGATAACCGCTGTTAAAATAATTAGTATAGTCTTCACAGTAGACATTTTTCTATGCATTACATATTTGCTAAAAGAATGGGATCTTACTGCACAGGTGTTATTCCATCCTTCTATGCACAGCCATATGCTATAACCAACTTTCCATATAAATAAATTTACTCCAACATTTTTACTGTCTGCACTTCAACTTGCATAATCCATTTCTCTATTGTAAGCATTCCAATTACCCCAAATCACAGTACAAAATCATAAGCTTAATCTTTGCACACATGTATTACAAAAACTGCCTGTATTAATTTACATTCATTTAAGTAATACAGGTATGAGAACATTTTGCATCTGTTCTTGTCAGGAAGAAAAAATGATTCAAGATTTGGTGATTCTGTTCCAGGTAGAAATGAGAAACCCAGGTGCCTGCTACAAAACACTCGAACAGGACATGGGAAACTGAAAGATTCTGACAACTCCTTTCCAGTCCCTGCAAAGGATCTGATATTTTATTTAAGGTACCTCTACCAAAGGAATTACCTTTCGAAGCCAGCCAGGACAGGAGCTGCTGGCCCCACTACTGATCCCCATGGCCTCCGTGGGACTGACTAAACCTTCCATTCCTCGGTCTGCTTCCATTGTTCCTCGGAAGCCTCCACTTGGATCGGGAGTTTCAGATTCCTGCTGACTGTCCTCCTCTTCTCCCCCACCGCCGCCGCCTCCTCCTCCCGGGCTACAGCTCTGAACCACTGACAGATACACAGCACAGAAATAGACAACTTGGCTATGCAGCAAGAAAGATTTACCACCTTAGAGCCCCACTGACTTAGGAAGAGGTGACTAGAGTTGCATGAAGTAGAATAGCAACAGTGTAAGTCAGGTATTTGGGACTAAATTTTTTAGTTTTTACACAAGGTATTGTATATCAGTATCTTCATAATGATAATTTACTTCTTCCCAAACTTGCTTTTCCCTATGTTTATAGCAAATGATCAGTGTTCTAAACCATAACTGAACAATCACCCCAAGCACAGCTCATCAAATCTAGCATCCACGCTTTAAAAGATACATCCAGACTCCAGCATCTTCCACAAAGGTTCATCTTCTATACAAAGCTCTTTCACATTTGAGCCAAAACCCACTTAAAGTTGCCAGATAAACTCACCACCAACTCCCTTTCTGGGGAAACATCTGAATGGAGAAGTCTTCAACTATTAAAGTCATTGAATTCTTTGATGACTATTCGTAAGAATTTAAAAAATAGGATTGCTGGTTCTTTCTATATCATGAAGCATATTCCAAGTTACCTTAATGAAGACTAGCTGATGTGTGGTCAAGAAATGAAACTGAATTTTACTATGGGCCAAGAAAAAAGATAATTGAAAAAGTAAATTTTGCCAAAGATAATTTGCACGGTCTATTCTAAAGTTAAATGTAAAGGACTGTTTATGACTACCAACTATACTAACCAGTGCAGTCCTACTAAACTAGTAGAACTATAGATGCCGAAATAATTCTGAAGCTTGCTTTTTGTTTTAAATTGTTTTTAAAAATTATGTTACATCTGAGATATACATAAGACGATTTTTAAATTATGTGTAAGTTTTGATGCCTAATAAAACACACATGAATCTACCACTTGAAGAATTAGAATTATACTTTACAATATGGTAGCCAAATATGGGTATTTAAACAGAATTAAATATTCAGTTCCTCAGCCACAGTCTCCACTTTTCAAGGGCCCAACAGCCACATGTGGCTAGTGGCTGTTTCACTGGCCAGCACACATACAGGACATTGTTACTGCTGCAGAAAGAGCGATGGCACAGTGCTGAACTAGAACATTACCTATATCACTCGGCCTGCTTTGTGAAGTCCTTCTCTCGCCTCCTACCCAGATGTAAGCACTTTTTAATTTTGCATCTATCATTTCTTCTTTGAAAAACAACTTTATCACATATGTATGTATCCTTAAGCAGTATGTTATTTATTTTCCTGGGTTTTGAACTTTATATAAGACATGTAGTCTCCTGTAACTTGCTTTTTACATTTTACATTATGGAAATATCTGTAGATGTTCATTTTCACTCTTATATAACATGCTATTGGATGATCATAACACATTCAACTAACAACTATTTACTGGGCACTTGCCATTTGCTAGGCATTCTTCTAGGCAATGTGGATACAATTAATGAATAAAAATAGACAAAAATGCCCTAGCTGGTTTAGCTCAGGGTATAGAGCGTCAGCCTGGGGACTGAAGGGTCCCAGGTTTGATTCTGGTCAAGGGCACATGCCCGGATTGCAGCTCAATCCCTAGTAGGGGGCATACAGAAGGCAGCCGATCAATGATTCTATCTCATCATTGATGTTTCTCTCTCTTCTTCTCTGAAAAAAAAAAAAAAAAAGACAAAAATCCCTGCCATTATGTAGTTTACATTTTCTAGCCAATGGACATGTGCTTTTAATCTTATGTTTTTCCTTTAAATACTGTTCCAGCAAAACAAAGCTCCAATAGAACAGCTGTGCTTTGCAAAAAGAGATTTTATCATTTGTGACAGGTAGTAATATGCACAAATATATGCTGAGCAATGAATTACTAAAAGAGTCTAATAAGAGGTATAATGTACGTGCATGTGTCTGTAAACTAAAGTTCAACAACTCTAGATCAGATTTTCAACTACTTCTTTTTGGAGGATTAATCTGCTTTTATTCTGGGTTTTTATCTGTTTGATTCCACAAAATATCAGAACCCAGGTTCTGAGACATCAAAGACTACAGGTACTCTAGCAAATGGAAAACCAAAAAGAAACACATATCTAGTTTCCTGGCATGATCCCAAATAACACAGCACTAAGAACAAAGAAGCCAAAGGAAAAAGACCAGAGAGCTTTAAGCTAGTTTTCCTAACCACCTGGAAGTCTAGCCAACTTTTAATTTTGAGGGCCTGTTTTGAAGAACTATTTCTATAGAGTAGAATACCCCTAGAAATACCATGGAAATACAGGGTAGACAGAATCTGTAGCCTCTAAGCATAGTCAGAAAAAAGACAATACATAAGTCACATTACAATATTGGGCAAGCCACATAATTACTTCCATATGTGTGGGGGCAAAGATGTACTCTTCCTCTGACCACAATGTAAAATTCCTAACTTACTGTGAAATCCACCCAAATATGATCCTCCCTCTTGATCACTGTATTCCTCATTTCCAAAAGATATTTCCTTTTTTTGGGAGAAACTGTATGGATTCCAACCCAAAGTTCCACACCTCACAAAACTACTGGTTCCTAAGACATTGCTACTTACCAGTTCCAATGGATAAGCCACTGCTATTGGAACGGATGGTCTTAGAATTCAATACTTTCTCTGAGGAAAAAAATTTAGTAGTTAAGCATTATATACAGCTATAGGCAGGAAAAAGTGAGAAGGACTAGGATAGGGAGTTGATCTAGGAGATAACTGCTATTCCTCACTCCAAATAAACTAAAATTAATTACTGTTTTAGATATTAATAACATAAGCCAAGCACCACTAGCTATATTCTATATTCACTATATAAAGTATATTCACTCTGTAAAGTAGCAATTCTCCTTAACTGTTCTTTGGAATCATCTGGGAAGCTTTAGAGATTTGGTTTAATTGGACAGGGATTTCTAAAAGCTCCTCAGGAGACTAATGTGCAGCCAAGGTAGTGAACCGCTGATCTAAAAGAATGAACTTATAAATCCTCACAGAGGGCCTTTATATAATTTAGTTCATAACAAAGTACTCTTTCTCCAGAAAGCAGTTATGATTTAGTTTCTTTTTAAAGGTGTACTAAATATTTCTCAAAACAGCATAAACACAGACAATAAAGGCTACTTAGTAGAGAACTAGAAGTAACAAATTCAATGGCAAGGGAGGCAGAGAACAAAGTTATATTAAAAAATGCCCAGTTGGTGTGGCTCAGAGGTTGAGTGTCAACCTATGAACCAGGAGGTCATGGTTCAATTTTTGGTCAGGGCACATGCACGGTTGCCAGCTCTATTCCCAGTGGGGGGTGTACAGGAGGCAGCTGATCTATGATTCTCACACATCACTGATGTTTCTCTCTCTCTCCCTTTCTCTCTGAAAGCAATAAAAAAATTTTATGTTTAAAATGGTCAAGAGGTGGCAAATGATAAAGCTCAGGAAGTGACAATGTTCTGTTTCTACCACTAGGCATGGCATCCTGACATTGTAAGACTTACAGAAGTAGCCTCTTTTCTTCAGGACACTTCCGTTTCCAAGAATGTAGCCACCAGCATCTTAAGTAGAGGTCTATTCTCTGTCAAAGCCACCTCAATCCACACATGTGAAACCCTTACCAACAATGAGAATGGTGTGCCAGCCACGGCAAGACAGATCTGGGACATGATGCAGAGATCCAAAAATAGGCCGAGGCCAGGAGGTACAGATATCAGAGCCATGAGGTCTCTCTGTAGGGGTCATTGCCAGGCGACCATTACCACCATTGCCCCAGGCAAAAATGTGATTATCTAGAAAAAAACACACATTAAACAGCAGATAGTTTAATAGAATGCTGGCTTCCCAACTCTGGGTTCCCCGTCTTTATGCCCTAGAGCTAGGAAGTTTCCCCACTATGTACAAAACAAGGGAAAGCTGTTTACTCCCCTATATATAAGCCTAAACAATTCCTATATTCCCCAGGTAAGAATGACTACTGTTCCTACACTGCCATCCAGTCATTTATTCATTCTACTCATTCAACAACTTTTTTTGGTCATTCCTTCAAATATTTACCAGGCATCTACTTCATGAAAGGCACTGCTTGAGGTGCTGGGGACAGAGCAGTGAACAAAACAGTCGCTGCCCTCTGGAAGTGACATACTAGTCGGGGAAGACTGATAAATAGAAAAGCAGTGGAAATAAAAAAGTGAGATATTATTATTTTAGACTAGAGGCCTGGTACATCCGTGCACCAGTGGGGTCCCTCGGCCTGGCCTGTGGGGATTGGGCTGAAACTGGCTCTCCGACATCCCCCAGAGGGGTCCTGGATTGTGAGAGGCGGTTCTCGCGTGACGCACCCAGGAATCAGGCTCCCTCCTCTCTGGTTCTGGATACATCACCTGAGAACCGCAGCTGCCAAGTCACCGTAGCTCAGCAGCTCCTGCGTTGAGTGTCTGCCCCCTGGTGGTCATTGTGTGTCATAGCTACTGGTCAGACAGTCAGACAGTCATTTAGGCTTTTATATATATAGATTAGAGGCCCAGTGCACGCAATTTGTGCACTTGGGAGGGGGGTCCCTAAGCCCTGCCTGCGCTCTCTCGCAGTCCAGGAGCCATGGGGGATGTCCGTCCTAAGTCGTCCAGCCTAAGCCGTCAGTTGGACATCCTTAGAGGCTTCCGCCACCGCTGCTGCGCTCACCAGCCATGAGCCCAGCTTTTGGCACACTGACCACCAGGGGGCAGCTCCTGCGTTGAGCAGCGGTCCCCTGGTAGTCAGTGCACATCATAGTGACCAGTAGTTCTGCCGTTTGGTCGATTTGCATATTAGCCTCTTATTATATAGGATAGGGTAGTCAGAGAAATACTTGTTGATCGTTGGCAGAGACCTGATTGAAGGAAGAGTGAGCCATGTGGCTATCTAGGGGAAGAGCTTTCCAGGCAGAGGAAACAGTAAGTGCAAAGGTCCTGTAGGTAACGTGAGCACCTCACACAGGGAACAAGAAAGACCCTGCAGCTGGAGCAAAGTAAGAGGGGACGGTGGCCCTGGCCGGTTTGGCTCAGTGGATAGAGCGTCGGCCTGTGGACTCAAGGGTCCCAGGTTTGATTCCGGTCAAGGGCATGTACCTTGGTTGCGGGCACATCCCCATGTAGGGGATGTGCAGGAGGCAGCTGATCGATGCTTCTCTCTCATCGATGTTTCTCTCTATCCCTCTCCCTTCCTTTCTATAAAAAATCAATAAGAGCCGAAACCGGTTTGGCTCAGTGGATAGAGTGTCGGCCTGCGGACTGAAAGGTCCCAGGTTCGATTCCGGTCAAGGGCATGTACCTGGGTTGCGGGCACATCCCCAGTAGGAGATGTGCAGGAGGCAGCTGGTCGGTGTTTCTCTCTCATCGACGTTTCTAACTCTCTATCTCTCTCCCTTCCTCTCTGTAAAAAATCAATAAAATATATTAAAAAAAAAAATCAATAAGATATATTAAAAAAAAAAAAAGAGGGGACGGTGGTCAGAGAAGAGATCAGGAGATGGCTGGGGTCTTGGTCATGCAGGACCTATAAAGGCCATTGTAATGACTTTAATTTTTATTGATCAAGATAGGAAACTATTAGAAGTTCTGAACAGTAGGTATTTAAAAAATGAGGAGAAACTATAAGGGTCCAAGGATGGAAGCAGGGAGACCAATTGTAGTGAAGCTGCTAAGAAGTGGTTGGACATATTCAGAAGATAATTAGTAGGTTTGCTGATGGATGAGATATGGGGTGTAGGGTGGAGGTGCCATTTACTGAGACAGGAAGGCTGCAGGTGAAACAGGTTTGTACAGAAAATAAGAAGTTTGATTTTGAATATAGTAAGTTTCTTTATCCAAATCAGGACAGTTTTGAATTAAAAGGGGGTGTGATTAATGATTAAGCTAGGACAATAGGCATGAATCAGGACTGACCCAGGAAAACCAGGCTATAGAGCCCCCTTATCTTTAGACATCTAAGTCGAAAGGCTGTTGAATGAGTGTGGAGATAAGGGGTGTTCATATAAAGCTATCTGCATACAGGGGGGATTTAAGATAATGAGCTCACTTAAAGAGTAAAGGAAGACAGTGGAGAGACAGAAGGACTGAGCCCCAGGCACTCCAGGGCTTAGGAGTTTGAAACTGCCATGGCACCTGACCTAATTGCCTGAACTACTCTGTTTATATGGGTATCTCTCCTACCCTCCTAGAATGTGAGTTCCTTGAGGACAGGGCCTTCCTGAGACACATTTCTCTATTCCAGTGGTTCCCAAACTTATTTGGCCTACCACCCCCTTCCCAGAAAAAATATTACTCAGCGCCCCCTGGAAATTAATTTTTTTTTAAATTTTAATAGCAATTAAACAGAAAGATATATGTATTAATGTTTCTACCTTTTTCGTAAAATATAGTAAAGAAAGGTGTAAATTAGAAACATTGAAGTTTGAAATTATGAAACTATTTATTGAACTCAGAATAGAAAGGTAATACAAAAAAAGTTAAAACAAATGCACCTGTGGCCATCACTGCCCCCTTGGATCGCTGCAGCGCCCACCAAAGGGCGGTAGTGCCCACTTTGGGAATCACTGCTCTATTCCCAGAGCCTAAGAGAAGACCTGGAGCACAGCAGGCACTGAGTTTGTTTGCTGTGTGAATGAGGCAATCAAGTACATTTTAGAAGAGTACAGCAATGTTGGTCAAGAGGTAATATGCCTAGCCACAGAATCCAATTCTACTCCCTCAGTCTGAAGTTTAACTCATGAAGTACAAATATCTACTGAAGGAACACTGAGGCCCTGTGAACTTGCTGCACTAAATTTAATCCTTAGAGACATCTTGACCCTGTCTTTCTAGGTAACATTTCCACTTATCTAGTCTGACTAAACAGTTTGCTTTCTAAAAATCCCTTGTTTTAGGACAAGCAGAGGAGGTTCATATGCCACTCTGATAGCTGGTTCACTTAATATGGTGATAACAGATAACTAGTTTGACACTATCCCTGGATCCTTTATGGATATACACCGGGTAGACTAGAAGAAAACAAGGACATCTCAGGGCATGAGCAACATAAAAAAAAAAAATAGTTGAAATGAGTGAAAAAACAAAAAGATGCAATGTGACTTGTTTACCAGTCACAAAAAAGAAGTAGCTACAAGAATTTTAAAAAGTTCAAAAGGTGCTATAGGAAGTCAGAAAAAAAGAGAAGAAAAAGAAAGCAGAAGAAAGAGGAAAGGAAATGAAGACTAGCAGAAGTGGTAGTACAAAAGAGAAGTGGTTATAACAGCAAGAAGAAACAGCTATGAGAGGAAGGAAGAAAATTCAGTTAAACCAGTTCAGAAAGCTGAGAGATACAGTATACAGTCCTTCAGGATGTCACTGCAGTGGCAGCTGACCCCAATGTCAAGGAGTAAGGTCAAATTAGTTGTTCTCTTCTCCAGTCCCCTAGCCAACATTTACTGAAACCCATATGGTGCTGGACAAGGTATATATAACTATTTAATAATTCTTAAAACATTTTATCAAAATTGTTAAAGTACAAAAAGCAGGGACTTCGAATATTAACCTGACATTATCTAGAAATCTGATCTTTTAAAACAATCACTATGTTGAACACATGAAAACTTAATGACGCTCCACATGCACAACAACTGGTCACTAATTCAACACAAATTAAAAGGTTAACATATGATCCAACTTCACAAATAACTAGTCCACCTCTTTCCCAACCAAAACGTTAAACATTGCCTTCCGTCCAAAAAGCTTGGAAGGATGTGTCCAGACTCACCGTCAGTGGCAGCAATGGTAAACTCATCACCGCAGGAGACCCTGATCACTTGCTTCCCACCGAGAGGTCCCCCCAACAGGTTGATTCCTAGACGCTTTTTATAATTCCCAACACCCAGCTGTCCACATTTGTTGCAGCCAAAGGTCAGCAGCCGGCCTCGCTCTGCAAGAGAAGCAAAAATAAATAACCAGGCACAAATGGGTCAATGGAACAGAGAGAAAAAGCAGCCAATACAGAGTTCCACGGACTAGCTTCTGGTTGTCAAGAGTACATACACAAATACAAAGCTAGCCACACGGTCCTGGACCTAGGGAGCTAGGGTATATAGAACTATCACCAATTAGAGCCAGGAAGTGACTCAATATTCTATTTTTCTCTCTAATATTGGATTTAAAATGTAGAAAATGGGTACTACTTAACTTAGAAAATTTACACATGGCTGTTGTCTGCATTGTAAGTGTGACATTCTCATTAAGGCATGTATTGATTATGCATTTATAATTACCAATAAACATCTACTTGAATGCCTTAATTTGTTAATGAGAATATACTGGGTGCCAGTGGAAAATCAGGAGAATGTATATATAGTTTACAAAAAACTTATACTGACTAGTGGCCCGTTGCATGAAATTCGTGCACATTAAAAGGGGGATTAATTAGAGGAAATATTTTAATATTGCTATTTGCCCTTTCTCTATAATAGAAGTGTCAAAGATGAAAGAAAATTAGTAAAATATATATGAAAATCTTCCTCCTGTCAGAGTCTGGTGCGCACCACAGGACCCAGAGTCAAGTCCTCGCCCACGCATGTGCGCCTCAAAATCGCGTGAGACCCAGACCCAGCCAGTCCCCCCGCATTGGGCTAGATCCAGACCCAGCCGGACCCACCCTTGTCAAGCCCTGCCGGGTAGGGGGCACAGCCTGAGGTCCTCTGTCAAGCCCCATGGGGGGCGGGGCACAGCCTGAGGTCCCTGCTGATTGCTCGTTATGGGAACTCGGCCTCTGCTGTGGGTGCAGCCATCTTGTGTTACGGAAACCCCGCCTCTGCTGTGGGTGCAGCCATTTTGGGTTATGGAACCTCCCTCACCCCCCCTGTCTCTGCTGTGGGCGCTGCCATCTTTGTGGCGGAGTGACAGTCAATTTGCACATTCCCTCTTTATTATATAAGATAGCCTGAGCTACTAAGGCCTGTATGTACAGTCATAAATCAACTCACCATCAATAGCAGCTGTGTGAGTCTTGCCTGGGGCAATTGTTCGGATCTTATAAAAGGACAACTGTTTGGCCAATGTAAAGGAGGTTGTGTAGGGAACTTCATGGTATGCCTGAAACGAGATAAAACAAAAGTGGAGACTCATGAGGTAAAAAATGGAGGGGTAACAGGTTGAAAATGTCACAATGACCAAAAGGCCTTTCAGGCAAATTGTGGGGAAATGCACAATTTCATCATGCTCCTCAGAACAGTGGGCAATTTAAAATTTATGAATTACTTATTTCTGGAATTTTCCATTTAATATTTTTGGACTGTGGCTGACTGTGGGTAACTAAAACCTCAGAAAGCAAAACAGCGGATAAAGGGGAACTACTGTAATGGTAATTTTGAATATGCCTTTTCAAACCACACAGACACCCTCCCTAGACTTGCCCTGAATTTGAGAATCACTACTTCAGAGACTGCTTTAAAAATTAATTCTTATCTTTTCCATTGAGTCAGAAAACTTTTGTCTCTTATTTTTAATTCTTTAGAAAATATTAAAAATTCATCATATTAACACAAAGAGGAGACTAAAATTTAGCATCAGTGAATTTCATGACATCCTTGAAGGAGGTAAATGGTAATTACATGTAATAAGCCTGTACAGGATCAGTGATTTGGGAGCAATAAATCTAAAAACTCTCCAGAGATGTGGCACATGGAAATATATTTTCATAATGTTAATTTTCTTATGCCTATTTCAGTGATAAGACAGAACCTGAATTCCATCACTTGATTCTTTGTAATCAATTTATTTATTGAGGTATAACAAACTATAAAATGTTAGACAGCTGGATACATTTTTCTGTATGCATACAAATGTAAAACTATCACCCTGATCAAGATATAGACCATTCCCATCACCTTATAATCCAGCAGTTCTCAACCTGTGGGTCGAGACCCCTTTGGGGGTCAAATGACCCTTTCACAGGGGTCGCCTAAGACCATAGGAAAACACATATATAATTACATATTGTTTTTGTGATTAATCACTATGCTTTAATTATGTTCAATTTGTAACAATGAAATTGGGGGTAACCACAACATAAGGAACTGTATTAAAGGGTCGTGGCATTAGAAGGTTGAGAACCACTGTATATAATCCCTCTTCCACCCCTTCTGTTAATACCCATTACCCTCCTCCCAGAAGTAACCACTGTTTTAGCTTCTGCCATCATCAGTTAATTGACCTGTTCTTAAACTTTATACAATTGGAATTATATAGTATGTACTCTTTTGTGGCTGGCTTCTTTTGCCAAACATGTCTGTGAGATCCTCACTTTATTCTTAAGTCAAATTCCATGGTCACTAACCAATAATAGCATTCCCAAAGCGATTCTGACAATTTGGCCAGGACACTAAAGGAGATACTCACTTCATGGTTGATGATACCAGACATACACTGATTCAGACCCAGTTTGTTGAATTCATTGAGTCCACAGGCCAGCACTTTGCCTGACTGGGTCAGCAGAAATGTCCCATCACAGCCACATTGAACAGCAACAATAATCAAGGCCTTCGGAACATCCACCTGCAAGGGAAAAAAAAATCCCTCAAATGTAACTTGTATTAGGAAAAAACCCTGAGATTCTTTCAAAAAAATGTCCTACATTTAACAGAATGACTACAGGGAAGTAAAGATTGCTCTAAGGCTACTGTTTTCAATAAGAAGCTCAGGTTTTATAATAAAGTAATAGGCAGTTCCAGGTCAGCTAAACAGACAGCCCCTGTCAAAGCTTGCTTTCCGGACAATCCTCCTTAGGAAAACTTCTCAGAAAAATTGGGAAAGGAGAGGCTTCGCTCATTGCTGATGCTACCCTCTGAGGCAGAAAGCTCAGGACAGTTATAAAAGAAACTCAGTAGCCCTGTGGGGTCCCAGGCTGGTCATGTTATAAGTGAGGAGACAGAGTACTGAGGTACCAGCCAGGACTTCCAAATGCTCACATCCCTCTGCAGCTAACCAGATAGGGCTGGAGAATGGAGGTGGGGGAGGGGGGGCGGGAAGGTTGGGGGTTGGCACATGATGGATGTCTTTGAAACCTGAAAACTCAAACCTCAAAGTTCCGACTACAGCCTTTTCAGAAGGAGAGGAACAGCTGATAATCCCACTGAGAATGGCCCCACAAATATATGTTAATTTTTTAAGTGTAAATAAACACTTGCAGTGAATGAGATAGTGGATTACAGCCAACCTTCGAGTGGTCAAGCCTGTGCCCTAGGGTGGGTGTGAGAGGTGACCATGCTCTTCCCTCAGCTGGTTTCAGCTCCTGTGCTTAAAGTGCCAGCTCTTGCAGTGGTGGGAGTAATTAGATATTATGTTTTATACAATGTGACCCCTAAATACAAAAACTAGTTCAACTGGGGAAATAGGAGGGAGAAGGATTGTGTTGGGCTAAAAGACAGTATGTTGTTTTCCAATATCTTTCCAAGGAGTTTTCCAGGGTATATTTAGCTCAATGTGACTTTTTCACTGTACAAGCTAATTTTAGCTCTCATCCCGAGTAAGATGTGACTCCACAGTGTCTACAGAGGCTGTATCCTCTTTGTTAATTTTTTATGACTTAGTCAGATGACAAGACCACATAGTGCTAAATCTGGAATCCTGGATTCTCAGTGTCCCAGATAGAAAATATTTCAGAAATAAACACCTTGATATGAGGAGTCAGAGAAAGAGGACATATTAATGCAGTCTGTGTGACCTAGATAGGCTTTAGGAAGCAGCTGCTTCTGATTTTACCTTTTGTGGTGTATAATAATCCTCTTCTGAATCCAAACCCAGTCGTCCTGAGACACACGTAAGAAAGAAGATCATTAAAATATTCCCATGGACACAGACAAGGGGGTGGTGAGGGCCTGGGGCGGGGGCAGGCTGGAGGGGGTCAATGGGGGAAAAAGGGGGACATATATAATACTTTTAATAATAATTATTTTTAAAAAATGAGGGCCTCCTTCCCAATGAAAATGTCCCAAAGATTCTCCTTTACTGAATTAACACTTCTCAAGTAGAGGCTACAAGATGTGTTTAGATGCACACAAGCCTGAAAGCAGGTTGTGTGCCTGGGAATAAGTGGACAGAGACAGGGCTACACCTACCATATTCACCACAGCCCCAAGAATAGACTTCTTTGTTTCGTGTCAAAACCACCACATGATTATCTCCACAGGAGACCTGCTCCACTGGATTGTTCAGGAAGAAGTCCAGCTGCATCGGCTCTAGTACTTCGGGGCCAGCAACCTTGTCCACCCCCATGCAACCATAATAATCAGATCCAAAGGCATAGAGCTGACCCTCATCTGTAAAGGGAAGGAAAGCACAACTCATCAAAAGAATGACTTATTTTGTCCAATCAGAAAGCTGGGCAGGACTGAAATTAGGACTACCCTAGCCAATGAGCTCACATGAGATGATTACATCAGAGAAATCTGAAGGATAGGCTGTGCAAGTCTAAAGTTGTTTGTATTTATAGGATCACTTGTACTGTTACAATAACAGTTTTAAAAAGTGGTAGTATCCTCATCTTAAAGGCTTACATTTCTACTGGAGTCATCTCTATTTTATAGAGAAAAAGAGAAGCACTAACGAATCATAAAATGAGTACTGACAAGACCAAATTTAATTTTAGCTCTTAATTCTTGATTTAGTGTTATCCACACCTGACTAGGTGGTGAAGTTATTTTTCTCCATACCTGGGACATTCCACATCCCACCTCTTCTCTCTTACCCACATGCTTTCTCCTTGCTCATTACCACCCTAATATTATAGCAAATTGAGCATGTTATTATTGTGTATATCTGCTCATTGTCTTTGGTTCTGTGAATACTGTCTTTTGTTATAAAATCACAACTAAAACTGCACAGTATAATACCCCACATTAAATATACTTGGATGCTTTCTGCTGATGGCTTACCTGTCACACAGACAGTGAAATCATCACCACATGACACCTGATGAATAGCTTTGCCTTGCAACTTTTCCACATGCTTGGGCTGTCGGTAGGAGGCTTTGTCTCCATGGCCAAGCTGACCATGGAGTTTAGTGCCCCCTTGCATGTTCTGTGAAATAAAGAGGTCTTGTGAAGTTTTAACTTTTCATGCCAAAAAGCTAATCTTCAATATAACTTTTTATAAAGAAAAACAATAGGAAAAATATCAGCTGGAAATTTAGAAATGAAAAAAAATGGATAAGGAGATTAAACTGTTATTTATTTATTTATTTAATTAAACCTTTTAATCGTAGGTAGTAAAAAACTCCTGCCAGCAGGTAAAGATTTAAAAGTATCCAAATTGATATCTACCAGGTCTTAAAAGGACACAGTTCCAATTTTGCCTTTTTCTTTTAATTCTAAAGTGAACCATATATTTAACTAGAGACCCGGTGCACGACATTCGTGTACTGGGGTGGGGGGGATGTCCCTCAGCCGAGCCTGCACCCCTTTGCAGTCTGGGACACCTCGGGGGATGTCCAACTGCCGGCTTAGGCCTGCTCCCCATGGGAGCGGCTCCCGCCACCACTGCTGCGCTTACCAGCCATGAGCCCGGCGTCTGGCTCAGTGGTGCTCCCCCTGTGGGAGCACACTGACCACCAGGGGGGCAGTTCCTGTGTTGAGCGTCTGCCCCCTGGTGGTCAGTGCACATCATAGCGACCGGTCGTTCAGTCGATTTGCATATTAGGGTTTTATTATATAGAATTATGGGTGATGATAAAAAAATTCTTTTATATAGTCTAATTTATTTTCTACTAGAGTACATCCTCTTGGATAGTCTTACTAGAAGTTTTACAAATTTGGTCACAGTTTCCCTGAAATATGCAAGAGTTATAAAGAATCTGGCTACATCAAAGAGGCTGCTATACAGCATAGAGAATAGTCCTAAATGACTTTCCAATATTTTAATAGAGATAAGTAATTCTTTTCATTCAATAACTCAACTCTAAATTCTTATATAAATTTTTTATTTTTATATTTCTAGAGAGAAAGGGAGAGGGAGAGAGAGAAATAGCAATGTGAGAGTGAAACATCCATCAGCTGCCTCCTGCATGCTTCCCACCAGGCATTAAGCCTGCAACCCAGGCATGTGCCGTGATGGGGAATTGAACTGGCAACCTTTCGCTGCCCAATCAACTGAGCCACACCAGCCAGGGCAAGTCTTTATATAAATGTTTTTTAAGGCACTAATTTCACTCTACTTTTGGCAGCACACACAGGGGCTAGTTCTTTCAGGGATAGTGTTTTATGAAATAACAAGTTACCACTCTACAATAGATGTCATATCATTCATTCTTTCTATCCATCAATAGATGAGTTTCTCTATTATGTCACCCACTTAAAGCCTGTCCTCCTAAAGCCTACAGAAAATTACCGGAAAAAATTACCTCCCTCAGGAAGAGGAGGAAGAGTGAGAACCAAGGGCCTAAGATAAGATCAGGTAAAGGAAAAGCAGTCTAAAATGAGCCTGAGAAGGCATAGCTGAAGAAACAGGAGGAAAGCAAAGGGAACATGCTCTCATGGAAGCCAAGGGAAGAAAAGCTTCAAGAAGAAAGTGGTCAACTTCAACTGTATCACATACTGCTGGGAGATCAAGCAAGATAAGGACTTGCTTACAAAAAGCATCTGTCTTATTTTCACAATTTATAAGTCACTTTGTTAAGAGTAGTTTCAATCAAATGACAGAGATGAAAGTTGCATTGTTGGTGAATGAGGAACGAGTGGGAGATAAAAAAATAACAATACAGGTGATCTGTTCAAGAAGGTGAGAGATAGGATGGAATCTAGAGGGGAACAAAGAAAAATCCTATTCAAGATATACCTAGCCATCTTCAATCACTGATGGAGGTCTTGGAATTTTCCTGCCACAGCACACTGCTTCATTTGTTTACAAAGCTATTTCACAGATACTAGTTGCTCTGAATCTCACCGTAATAGAACAGGGTAATTAAGTGACTTTCTTAAATGAGAGTCCAGTTTCCTAAGTCCAAACCTAGAGCTCTTAAAAAAAAATTCAGAGAGGAAGGGAGAGGGAGAGATAAAAACATCAATGATGAGAGCGAATCATTGATCGGCTGCCTCCTGTATACTGCACACTGGGGACTGAGCCCGCAACCCAGACATGTGCCCTAACCAGGAATCGAACTGTGACCTCATGGTTCATGCCAGCTGGGCCAAACCTCTGGCGCTTTTAATTCTTTCTCTCCCTCTCTTTTTCTCACTCATTAATTCATTAAAAAAAAAAAATTACAAGAGACCTAATATGTACCAGGCTTTGGGCATACATCAGTGAATTCTAAAAAGACAAAATCAATGTTCTTTGTATTCCATCAGCCCATGCTGCTACTCCTGCAGCACATGTTCAACTTAGACATCTAGGTCCAGTAAACAATTATGCTTACATCACTGTTCTAAAGTACTGAGCTTTCACTTACCACCCAGGTGTACAGTTCCTTCTCCACTGTGACCACAGCAAAGTGGGTGTTCCCTGCACACACCTGCCGAGCACTACAGCCACTCTTGATGACATCCAGTTTTTGGGGAGTGGATTTTCCACCACCCCAAACATAGACTTCACTGGTTCGTGATGTTACCACAGCAATGGGTGCTTCACTCACAGTGCTTGACCTGCCAACAACCCCAGAACAAAGGCATATTTAACATAAAAACTGTATCATAGAAAAATGCTTCCAGTCTGTTCCCTGAGAAGAACTGCCAATTATGGTATGAGAAAGTATGTTCTTTCTTGACAACCTATTTTAACCTTCTATCATTGCAGGCTTTGCAATTCCTGCCTCAGGGCTTCATCACAGCTCGGCCAGATCAGATTCCAGTCTGATCCAGAACACCTACACTTTTCAACTTTTCAACATTCATCATGGTAATGATGTCCACTTTAGCATGAGGGTGAAATTATAGCTTTCCTTTTCTCAGAAATGACTATCTGACATTTAAGCAGATGTTGGCTTCTGAAAGGAGGCCAAAGGCTAATTACTGGGATCAAACAATGCACAGACCCAACAAAGAAAGACACCCTGGTGGTAATTTAAGATATATTACTTTTCAAGAGTCTCTTGAACATTTACCTTGGTCTCTTTGTAGGTGCATTAAGCAGTGTGACTTTTTCTTCCATCTCTCTACCAAAAGAAAAGCAAAGATACATGAGCACCAGTGTCTCTTTAATATATTTCACAGATTTAATCCTCTATAAATTGTATGTGTCCTACAACATTATAGTAGTTTTAGGAAAGAACCCTGATACAACTCAAACAGATATATAGGCTTGGCTTTAGACAATTGATTAAATACAAGGGGGGCAGCAGTTTGGGGTCATTTGTTTTCTATCTCTGAGAAATGTTCCAGGCTGGAACAGAGAACCTTGAGACCTCCGATGCACATTTTTAAATACCTGCCAACATCTCCATCTAGTCTGCCCACTGACTCCCCAAACTCAACATCTCTAAATCTCAGCTCATTATCTCTCTCCCATACAGCTTTTCTTTCTGACTTTCCTATTTCTAAAACTGCTAACCCCATTCTCCTAGTCAACAAGTTCTATAGATTCTACCTATACGATGTCCTCTATACTCACCCCTCTATTCCAGTCTCACCACCTTAGTTCTAGGCATCTTTACTTCCCACCTGGAATATGATAGCACTTCCTAATTGGTCTCACCACAGCTCCAATCCAGTTTACCCAGCCCTATACTGATGTAACACTGACATTATTACTGTTAAGTAATTCTTAGGCTGCCTCTCATCACATGAACTGTCCTCTCATACACATCCAATACTTCTGTACTATATCTTGAACTAAGCACAAATTCCTTTGTCTGGCACTCAAAATTTTCTACCTACCTTTCCAGCCTTCCTTCCCTTTATTTACTGCCCATGTTTTAGCTCAGGGTTCTCATTCTGATTAAATTGACTATAGCTGAATTCCTGGGATGGTCTTAGGCATCAATATTTTTTGAAAGCTTCGGAAATGTTGCTCTTGAGAGGCCTGTGAGTATAACCACCACTAATCTAGCCAAACAGGACTTAGGGTTTCCTGAATACTTCCCACAACTTCCTGTGTCTGTGATTCATCTGGAAAGCTCTTTGTCTTACATTTTTCCATCAAAGTACAAAGTTTTATACAATATATGTATGTAAATCTACAATTATCTCAATAAAAACTGCAATTAAAAATTATAAATAGAAATAATAAGAGATTAAAATAGTGATAATACTATTGGGAAATAAATCAGATAAAAAATGTAAATATTAATCAGCCCCAAAGAGTGACACTGCCTGAATATACACAGAACATAAATGTAAGGTCACACTGCTGCACCTGGAGTATCACACATAATTCTAGGCACTAAAACACTATTTTGGAAAAGAAGCATAAAAGATTAATTAAATGACATAACAGAATAAAGGCACTGACCAAACAGAAAAGATTGTGGAATTAGGTATATACTTAATGTATCTAAAGGGTAAGCTTGAAAAAGAGTATAGTAAATGCCTGAATATTGGGAAGATATAGAAACAAAGAGCTGGTAGGGGAGAAAAAAGGGTAGTAAGGCAAAATAATATAATAGGATGAAATACAGACTAGAACATTTAAGAAGGATAAAGAATACCTCTTCCTTTAAGTGAGGGTTTAAAGCCTCCTGCAGGAGGTGAGGCATAAAGGCCCTCTTTCCTACCACTAGAGCCCTCTAATAGAATAAATCTCAGCAAACAACCTGTTAGGAATCAATCAAGCTTGACTTTAGGAAATGGGAAAAAGGATCCTCCAACTCTAACCTACCATCTAAAGGAATGTACTTAAAAAAAAAAAGGGTCAGGTCCAAATCCATGCTCCTATCCAACAATTATTGAGCACCTTGTGCCAGGCCCTCTTTTAATCCTCACCCTACCTTACTTTATGGAGGAGAAAAGTAAGGAACAGAGATGTTAAATAACTTGACAAATATAATGACAGAACTCAGATACAAACCTAAGGATGTCTTCCCTTAATTACTAAACTCTAACGCTTAACTCTAGATTAAAACTCATAGATGGGGTGGGGGGGTCCTAGGGTCTCATCAGTATAAATTTAGAACAAAATAGCACGGGCTAAGGAGGTAAAAGTCAGGAGCTACCACCAAATAATGAAGGCAGAGATGTTGGTAATAAATAGCACCAGAGCGGCTAAGTCAGGAAACACCACCCTCTTTGTGGTATTCTGATCAGACCACTAACAATCACCTATGGAAAGACAACAGAGTGACTTTTTTGTACTTTACCTCCTACGTTTCCTGAGAAGGGGGCGATCTAGCAGTTCATCTGCAGTGGGTCTCTGTTCAGGATCCTAAAAAATACAAATGGAGCTAGTTTTAATATAAAGAGAATGGGCAAAATGGGATCTAAAGAGGCTTTTTATTTCCTTTTAGAAGGTTATTGGTTAATTATTCAAAGACGACTGTATATTATCCTTTGGTTTTAAAAAACATAATTTATTATGTCACACTCCATGCTTCATGTTTATCTCATTAACATCAACACTGGTACATGAGTGAAAATGAGACTTCCTCACTTAAATTTCAATATATTTAGAACAAAAGAATCTTGAGTGCTTGTTACAAATAAAGATTTCTGGGCTTTATCCATAGAGATTCTGATCCAGTTGGTCTGGGTTGGGGCCCAGGAATCTTCACATTTTGCTTGTAAATGCTCCCCCCATGTCTGTGGTTCATGAACCATACTTTGAATAATACTGACCCAGAGCGACACTGAAAGACAAACTGTGAGATACTAGAACTATATATATTCTGTACATTAGGAACTCTAAATTACCTCTGACTATACTTTTATAAAATCAAGTTACAAAAATCCTGATCATAAAAAATGGAGCACTACCTTGGCCAGGTTGCTCAGTTGGTTAGAGCATTGTCCCATACACCAAAAGGTTGTGGGTTCGATCCCTGGTTGGGGCACGTACAAGAGGCAACTGATCAATGTTTCTCTCTCACATTGATGTTCCTTTCTCTCTCTCTCTCTCTCTCTCTCTCTCTCTCTCTCTCAAAAGGTGAGGATTAAAAAAAAAAAGAAGAATAAGGAAATCCCTTTTTAAAAAAAGGGAGCACAATTTCACAAAGTAATAAAGAACAAAGCAGAACAAAATACAAATTTGTTGGCTGAAGCACACAATTATCAGTAATTCCCCATACCTATCTTTCTGGATCTAGCTACAAATACATCCTTCCTGGGAAAGAAGATGTGGTTTTGTGCAGGTTCACCTATGTCATACCTCAAACACTAAAGCTGGGAGGAAAAATACTAAACTGAAATCACTATGTAAGTCACACTTACCTGGTCAAGGCATGCATGGACCATTTGGATCAGTTCCAAAGAGTACTGACTAGAATCAACTTCCATGGCCCGGATTCCTTGTACAATCTTCACACACAAGTTGAGTGGATTCTATAAGAAAATGATGATTGCATTGTTCTTGGTTTTATAAAGATGGCATTATAAAATACCAGTAGGGACTCTGAGATGTCTGTGCCTATTATTTAAAGGAGTGGCAATACTTTTGCATTAGGTCTGACTTCTTTTTATAACTATTACTATGCATCAACAAGAAATGGTTAGGGATGCACTGCTGCTATCAGATGGAATGAAGCCAACTGGCCAACATGGAGATATGACTATGTGGACAATAGCATTAATATTCAGACTGTATTATAATCTGACCCTTCAATTAAATCCCCTGAAAAAGGAAAGCAAGGCTAGCTATGCTTCTTGGCTTTAAATTCCTTTGCCAATTAATTTGCCTCCTAATTTATATGTCCTAACAATGGGTATACAGGTAATAGTATGCTCCAACAGACAAGGTAGTGAACGATAATAATAAGCTGATAATTATAATATTACTATTATAATATCATCACCACGTTTATAGAGACCAGTATGTACTAGGCAGGCATGTTATGTATTTGATCTTTTTTAACACTTGCAAACACTACACAAGGAGGTTATTATCCTTACCAATTCAGAGATGTCACTTTCCCAAGACTACAGATAGTAAAAAATAGAGCCATAATTCCAAACAAAGAATTATGTATCTGACTCATTTTCCTTCCACTATAATATCTAGAAGTAGATGATACACCAGAATAAGCTTCAGAATCTAGAAAAATAAATAAGTCTCATGAAAAGCCAATGAATTTGCATCAACTAACACTTGCATTTTTCATATACACTAATCAGAGCATTTTTGTGAGAGGAATATATATTTTTTGTTACAGATAATAAAATAGAGAATCAAAGAGATGAAGTGATTTGCCTAAGTTCTCACACCTGGTTTGTAAAAGCGATTAGATGTGAACTCACTTTTGTTACTCAAATTGTGGTCCATAGACAAGTAGCATCAGTAGCATCTGGAAGCTATCACCCCTGCCCCAGACTTACTCAAACTGTCTGCATTTTAACAAGATGCTCAGGTGATTTCCTATGTTCTCATGTGTATTAACATTTGAGAAGCACTGGTTTGCAATGGGCTTTACTTAAGAAGAAAAAAAACCTTAAAGAGAACTGTTATCCATAAGATGATAACAATCTTTAATAAGAGTCAGTGAATAATTTTTCATAAAAAAGATCAAAACACTTTAATGAGTATTATATAATTTTCCTTAGCTTTAAAAAAAAAAATGTAGCTGAAGCATAAGAAATGACGTGGCTTATCTAAACTGTAGCATTACATAGTTGACCCTAGAGCCAGTTTTAAAATTATAGTTAACAAATTCAAGAACAGTGTTCGATCTACTTGATGATTATTCAATGGGGAATTCAAATTGGAGATAAATCTGGTCTACAGTATTCTAACAATACACTACTAAGCCCGTGCCAGGATACTAGCTGTTATTTTTGCCTACAGTTGATTTCTGTTCTAGAAATCAGAAGCTCAGCCCTAACCAGTTTGGCTCAGTGGATTGAGTGTCGGCCTTCGGAATGAAGGGTCGAGGGCTTGATTCTGGTCAAGGGCATGTACCTCAGTTGCAGGCTCAATCCCTGGCCCCTTGTCAGGGTGCAGGTGGGAGGCAACCAATCGATGAGGCTCTCTCACATTGCTCTGTCTCCTCCCCTCCCTTCCACTCTCTCTAAAAAATAATCAATGGAAGAATATCCTCGGGAGAGGATTAACAAAAAAAGCTCAGGGATAAATGAAGTTGATTATCTCAATCAAGTGGTACCATTTGCAAGGACAATGTGGAGATAATACATCAACTTACTGTAGCATCAAATGTTCTCTTTAGCGTAAGCAGTTCAAAGATGACGCAGCCTACTGCCCAGATATCAGACTTGAAATTGTATTTTACTCCTTGGCAGAGCTCTGGAGACATGTAATATGGAGTTCCGACAAGCTGAACAACAAAGGAAACAATCAAATAATAATTTCTTTTCTGGGGTAACCATATTAATATTTCAACAACTAAATTAAATTTCCTAGGAACTAGTGATAACAACCATACAACATTCATCAGCATATCCCATTATGGTTTTTGTGAGATGATGTCATTATGCGGAGAAATCTTATTCACATCAAATCTCTTGAGCCAATTATAAAGGAATAATCTCTGTGGTAAAGGCACTGTGGTAATTTGGGAGCCACAATAGCTCTGTGATTTCTGGATCATAGAGGCTTGTAGGCATTCAAGGCCCACTAAGATTTCATACAGATAAAGACGTACTTAGTAAAAGCTCACCAAGCAGGGAGGAAGCTGGCAGTGGGGAGAAGGTAAATGAATAAAGAGTTAAAAGTTGTGACTGAAATGCATAGCAATGAAGTTTTTTAAATGGCTCAATTTGACATTTGTAATACAATTATAGTTAGTAAATTTCTTTTAAATTTGAAAAAGATTTCTTGAATTCAAGAATGAATTTGAAAATAAAAATGTCCTGAATAAAGGTCATGTCTTTCCCAAGATGAGAGACAATGAGTGCCCTATCTTTAATCAGCAAAGCAAAGAAATTTTCAGATGGCTTACACAGCATTTATAATATTCTTATCATTCTTTCTTTGCATTAATTGGCTAAGAAAAATCAAATCTTGGTTTTATCAGATTATTCTTGATGCAAAAAAATCTACTTAAGACATGATTGCTTCCAGAAGCTCAATATGGCACCACTATACAAGCAGACCGAATCCCTGAAGCAGAGAATTCCAACCCTGGCTATCAGCATCCTTGGATGTCTCTATATTGCTTGCAGGCATATCGCAACATTATCGAAAAATATCATCAGAGCAAGATTAATTTTTATTAAACTTACATTTTCAAGTTCTTTTTAGGACAGAGCATTGTGAAACCAGTAGAGTAATCATTGGGTTCTATAATTCCTTAAAGGATGAGATCACTGTCCTTAAAGGTCAACTTATGTCTATGCTTCACTAATGGTCTTTCTTAAGATCAGGTGAGAAGGGAACCCTGCAGTTCAGACTGTGTACAATATTAAAGATCAAATTGTTCTCTGGGCATCAGCCATTTTTGTAATATATGGCTTCTGAACCAGAAAAATTCAAAGGAAACACAAAAAGAAATGTGTAACATCATAAGCTCAAATGTTAAGAGATAAAGTGAAATCTATAAAAGATCCTAGGCTGGAAAAAGCGGTAAAGTATTTTGTTGTTTTTTAGAAAAGTCTCTAGTAAGTGTCAGAAAGGGATTTGAGGTCATACTGACAATGCAGACAATAACTCTTGAAAGAACACCTTAGCATGTAAATGCCTATTAGTGAGCCCTGGCAAAAGACTCCTGTAGATTTGTTTTAAAAGTATGGAGAATCTGCAAGACTACTGAGAAAAGGATGCAGATTTAGGGGGAATAGTTATATCTCATGGTGCTAGAAAGGAAAAGGGAAAAAATAAGACAAGGCAACATACACTTACCGTCTCAGCCATGGAATATTCAGAATTAAGTTTCTTTGCTAGGCCATAATCTCCAAGTTTTATCAGGTTTGCCTTGGTCAGAAAAATATTTAATGTCTTTATATCTCTGGAAAAAAAAAGAAAGATGCTGGATAGCAAGGCCATTACCACACCCAGGATTAGAGAACAAAAATGAGTGTGTCACCATTGCTCAGACTGTTATGAATCCAAACGGTCATCACTTTCACACTGAAAAGGGACTTGGTAGAGTGAAGTAGAAAATTAAACTTCATCCTCCAGGGCTTCATGGCACAGGCATGCCTCCCATACCACTAAAGCCAATAAGAAAAGCTGAGAGGGTAAGACAAAAAAATCGTGTCCCAGGTAATTATAATTCCTACAAGGTATACTACTTCTTCAATTACCATGTATGCTTTGAATGAAGTAATATCAAGGCAATTTTAACACTCGGTTGGTGTCAAAGTTTCAAATCTGTTAAGGCAAGAGAAGAGGCTGCCTGTCCCCATAGCAACATGACTAGCTGTGTAGATCACCTAAATAAAATCACTGGCTATTTTTCTAAAGAAGAATTGACCACATGTTAAACAAACTGTGCCTGGTTTACACTCTAGCTTCCTTTACTGAAAAATGCAAAAAAAGCAGAACAATATTCTTTGTAACTTTTGAAAAGAAAATAATATGCAGTAGTCATTTAATAGCTATCAAGAAGTGTAAGTCAACGATTAATAAACCAACAAAAAGATACACTAATCTCTGGCAATGGTTAATGACTCAAGGAGGATATAATGACTTTTGACAATAAAGATAAATTTTAAAAAACAGGACATAATGATGTGGCAATGTTCATAATGGCTCTCTCCTACAGCTACAAATGAACAGAAAACTGTTCCTCCACCCAACTATCTAGTATAAGTGTACAATTAATTATATGAAATAAATAGGCTTTTTATTCAAATTAAAAGAATTATAGAATTAAAAACAATGGCTAATTATTGTTCAGAGAAAACATTTACTGTGAATTCCAACCAATCTAATACCACTTCTCATAGTGGCTTCTAGGCTTTACTGATGAGTTAATGAAATGAACTCTAAAAGCTCTCTTAAAAAATGACTGAGCAGTACTTAGCTATTAAGGAAATTCTTCTTACATCACAGACATGGTTTAATTTCAGGAAGAAAATATAACACCCTTCGTTATTCACTTTCCTTTCTAAAATCTATCAGTGTGCCCTGGCTGGGTAGCTCAGTTGGTTAGAAGCATCATCCTAAAACACCAAGGTTGAGGGTTTGATTCCCGGTCAGGGCACATACAAGAATCAACCAATGAATGCATAAATAAGTAGAATAACAAATCGATGTCTCTCTCTCTCCCATATCCCTCTGAAATCAATAAATAAAAATTTAAAAATATACAGATGTAAAAGCCCTGCCTGCTTAATCAAGTACTGATGGGAGGCACCTGAGGTAGGGGTTGGATTGGTGGGGAGGAATCAATCCCATATTCTTTCACTCATTACCTATGAAGGATTCCAGCTTTATGGATACAGCTGACTGCTGAAACAATCTGAAACAGGTACCACACCACCATCTGCAGAGAAAAAATAAATTATATTTGGACTGGAAACAAACAAAAATTCGATTTAAATACTCTCTCTCAAACAAATAAAATGAAGGAAGCTGCAACCAGAAGTTACAATTCAACATGACTTGACATCTCTTGCTTGCAGGTTGAACAGGCAAAGAAAAGTGGTAAGGGGTAAAAAGAAAAAGCAGGTCATCATAAAGTAGTTCCAATGTCAGTATAAAGTATAGTATGGTGAAGCAGACGTGTGGAAAGAAATCTGGAAAGAATGCAAAGGTATAGGAAACTGGGCATACCAGTATGCAGTAACAGAACTGGAAAAGAAAGCCCATAGAGAATCATGATGTGGAGGTAAACCATTTAGGAAGCAGCTATAGACAGCTTCCTTGTTAGAGGTTTCCTTTCTCATGAATGTCAACCAGAGCCTGGAAGAAGTGTGAACAAAAGGAAAAAAAAATACTCTTCATTGTTGGAAGAGTTAATACAGAACCAGAATACAACACATTACAATTCTAGCTTCCTACCATAGAAATATGAATTACCTCTTCCTCAAACAACTTGTCCTTCTGACGAAGGATTTTGTCATACAGGTTTCCTCCTGCAATTAAACAAGAGACAGGTTTGAATTGCTTAATAGAGAACAAAGCTTGGTTCCTGTATCTACTAGGATTTTCACAAGTAACACAAATGAAGGATTCTGCTTCCTCTCCAAAGGAAATCCCTTCTTCCCTCTTGACTTTCCCATCTCTCAAGTACTGTATCAAAATATTCTTCAGAGATTCCCCTCTCTAATGGAAGAGGCTCAATACAAAAACAGGAAGTAAGACATTTTAAAAAGAGGAGAGTAAAAACCATTCCTATAGTACCCCAATTAGTGAAAATGTCTTGAATGTCCTCAAAATCAGGTGATTGTCTTTTCTAGAACTTCTTTAAAAAGAATCTGCAACATTTTTGTAACATCTCTCTCTGTATGACTATGAGAACATTTGGGTTACACCAGTGATAAAATGTTTTGTATTTACAGGTATATATAAACTTCTTTTTCTTTCCACTGAAAATATTTCTCAAAGTTTAGGGAACACCCTAGACCAGCAATTTTCAACCAGTGTGGAGCGGTACCCTGACGTGCCACAGAGGCACACTGGTGTGCTGCAAGAACTTTTAAAACAAGCAATACCTGACTATTTAGTCAGGGGCACTAACCTCTTTTCCCTTAGGTTGTCAAATAAAAAAATGACAACAGACAACACAATAGTATCTGTTGTGTGTGAATCGAAATTATACCTTTTTTTTTGTCAGATCTGCAAAAAATGTATTTTATGGTGTGCCAAAGAATTTTGTAATTAATTTATTTGTGCCATGAGATAAAAAAGAATGAAAATCGTTTCTCTCGACTGTTTCTAATCATTATTCCCTTTACTAACTCATTACTGCAGAGTAAGTCTGAATTTGCTTCTCCCTTTCTTTTATCAAGTAATCCTATATAATCAAGAGCTAATATGGTAATTAGATTGGACAGCAGAATGACCTTCTGGAACGACCAGTGGGTGGGATGAGGGGCCATGAGGTAGCCGGGGCTGCAAGGGCCGCCCCTTGCATGAATTTCAGGCATCGGGCCTCTAGTACTATAAATGATCATGGGTCATTTTACTTCCTACCTGCAACTATAACTTACACTTTAGCCCTGGCTAAGTTTCACAACTTTCTCTCCCTCCCTAACTCCATAATTTAGTAACTAGAAGTTTCAATAAAGGTACCATTTGTTCTAGATCTCCTAACCACAAAGGAAGTTAACTACTTGAGGCTTCTGCTACTTCAGAAATCTCTATTATAATCTTGTGCATGTAGGGTTGATCAGAACCAGGACAACCATGATATACAGGAGACTAGACAAGAAAGTTAGAATCGAGGAGCTTTCTCTTAGAGATTTAAGTGAAGAATATGAGACCACTACACTATAGCAGGCAGCTCAAGAAAGGACTGGGGAGATTCTCTTATGTAATAAGGGTAATACTTAGTTCATTATAAATCAAACATTTGCTATATATTAAGTACAATGCTAGGGTCTTTACACAGTCATTTAATACAATAACCCTAAGATGTATGTTATGAACTGTTATCAACAAACTTGTAAGCTGAGACACAGAAAAGTTAAGTTTCTTGTGCAAGGTTACAAAGCTAAAGTCATGAAGCTTGGGATGTGGGTTCAGAGTCTATTTTCTTAACAACTAGACCATTACTGCTATCTTACAAGCAAAAGGGTCGCAAGAAATCAGAGACCAGATAAATAAAGCCATGTTTTACTATATTATCATTTTCATTCAGTTATGACCTTTGGACCACTTTTTAATAGGACAGCTTTCACTGAAGTCAACATAAATCAGTTATCACTTGTAAGATTTCATTAAATATTTTACCAAGCCACAGTATGTCTCTAATGCCTAACTCATGTCATTTTGTGAGGAAAAAAACCTTGAAAAATGAATGTAAAATCCGACTGAACATGTGATTTGAAGATGAAACTGTAGTCACAAGGCAGAATTTGAGAATGCAGGGAAAAGTCCCTCCCTTTATTTTGTGCATCACTTCAAAACTATTCTCTAAACTCAAGAAACCCATTTAAAGTTCTTATCACTCTATTTGTCTTTTCTTTTTTAATCCACTTCAAGGTAGGAATGAACAGACTGTCTTGCTGAAGGAAGTCCCACTGAATTCTACCTTACCGTTACAATATTCCAGCTCAATCAGCAGGGTGGTATTGTCCATGAAGTGATTGTAGTAGGCAATAATGTTGTCATGCTGCAGCAGTGCCAGGATAACAATCTCATTCAAGGCATCCCGTCGTTCCTTCTCCGACAGTCGGGTCAAATCAACTTCCTTCCACACAACCAATGAATCATCCTACAACACAGCAACAGTTAATAGTGTTTTCCTCTTGCCTGGTAGCAAATAAATCCACACATGGATCTGTAAACCTAGGGAAAAAAACTTCCTAGATGGGAAGAGAGTGACTGCTTCTATTTTTTCCTTTAAACAAAAATCATGAACAGACTTTCAAGGTTCCGCATACAATTGAGCATCATAATTTGCTGCAGGACCTTATTGCTACACTTAATTTGCATGATATCAATTCCATGTAAAAATATGGGATGGAAGTAATTTCAAAGATTCTGTTGAGTGACATATGACAGACTGTTAGTCATGATGAGCACTGTAGTAGGGGCTAAAATATTGGAGAAATAGAGAACTGGCGAGTAGTTATCTGTGGGTGACCAGTTTCTTGTAAAATGGAAATTAAACTTGCCTCTAATATTATCAATTTAGATTTCTCTTAGTGATCTTTGTTTACTCTTTCTGGAAAAGAAGTCATAGCTAAGCCCTTTGAGTTCATTTAACTCATGCTGCCCATTTCGAAACTTTATCTCCCATCACTTTTATGTATTACATGTTTTTCTCTATTCACGAAAACTTACCTGCAGCTCCCAATATCCTCTCTTTTATAATATCTCTAATTCTTTCCTGACACTGCTCCCTAGCCCAGGAACATCTCTGCCTAAACAACCCTCCCCAGACGTTAGCATGGCTCTGCGAGGCCATTCAACCTTTTTGGGAAGGTCCTAATGAACCTTCTGCTGTACATTTACTCAATGCAACCATTCCCTTAATTTCCAGAGGTCATACACTAAAATGATCTGTCCATTCTTTTCATATATACATACCACTTAAATGTTACTTGTTTACGAACTGGTCTTTCCATTGAAATGGAAGCTTCTTGAAGGAAAGAGCTGCTTCTAATTAAATCTTTGTAAATACACAGATCTAATAAATATTTGGTGATATGGATAATGTTATATAGTTTTTGGGAAGTGTAATCAAATTTAACTTAAAACAACCTCAGTAATTAAGTTCAACATGATAATAATGGAAAGGCATGGGGCAAAGAGGTATAAAACTTTGTTCAGCCGAAGATTTACTTCTAATTTAAGTGAGCAAGTCATTTTAATATACTTTTAGTTTCTTTAACTATAGATAGGTACACTAATGCTCACCTCCTCTTCCTCATATTGTGAGTACAAATAAGAAAACAGAATACTGCCGAAACTGGTTTGGCTCAGTGGATAGAGCATCGGCCTGCGGACTGAAAGGTCCCAGGTTCGATTCCGGTCGGGGGCATGTGCCTGGGTTGCGGGCACATCCCCAGTGGAAGATGTGCAGGAGGCAGCTGATCGATGTTTCTCTCCCATCGATGTTTCTGACTGTCTATCTCTCTCCCTTCCTCTCTGTGAAAAATCAATAAAATATATTTAAAAAAAACTAAAAAAAAACAATACTGCCTGGCTGATGTGGTTCAGGGGTTGAGCCAGGAAGGTCAGGGTAGGATTCTTGTCAGGGCACACGCCCCCTTGGGCTCCATCCCCAGTAGGGGGCGTGCAGGAGGCAGCCGATCAATGATACTCATCACTGATGTTTCTCTCTCCCTGTCCCTGAATCAGTAAAAACATATCTTTAAAAAAAAGAAACTAGAATACTAACAGTAACTCTAACATGTGAACTAGGGTAAAAAAGAACAAGTAAAGATACTCTCCTGCAACCACCTCTCTCCCCCATCTTTCAGCCTTAAAACTAGGTTAGCTCGGGACACACACAACTACAGATGGATCGCTGATGGATGAATCAGCTTCAGTAACCAGCAAGTTCTCATTCAGCGCTTACCTATTCTAAAGCTTAGGTTTTGAGGCTTTATTGATCAAAGTCAGTTTATGGTTAGTTTTTTGTAAGTGGAGTCACCACTTCGGGGTTTTAGTTAGTACATATTGTGAACTTAGGGGTCAGTGACCTACGGATCTCTTCGAAGAAAACGTAGGGGTGCAAATGTGGATGGGGCGATTGTGTTCACATTATGTTCTCAAAGGAGTCCTCGTGCCCCCCAAAGTTAACACTTAGGCTTAGAATATAACAAAAAAGGATTACCCAAGCATATAGCTGCTGGGTAAATACTGATGAAGAAACCAACACACCCCGGCCTCCCAACGATCTTCAAGAAAAATCTCCAACTGAGTGTTCACATCGGAACTTACAGACACCGGCAAAGACGTCGGAGCTGCCTCCGCCGCGGGAACGCGGGCTCTGCCCTCCTCCCCACCCTGACCTCGGAGAGCCGTACAGCGGGGGAGGAAGTGAAGTTTGGACAACGCCTCACACTCACACATCACTTCGGTTTTACACTTTGTAAAGCATCGTCGCTTAATTTTCAACATAACCTTTAAAGTTTATTCTAAAGGTGGTTCTGACTAACCCCATTTTACAGATGGGGAAACTAAGGCTACGAGGAGGTTCCATGCCTTGCTCCGTCCCCGGGCTAAACAGAAACGACCCGCCAGGATGGCGGCGACCTAACCCATTCCCAGCGCGGGGACCGGCGGCGGGCGCGGGGGCCGGGCCGCTACCTCGGTGCGGCGGTACAGCGTGGCCTCCCCGAAGGCGCCGCGGCCCAGGACGCGGATGGGGAAGTAGTGCAGCTCCTCCTGCTCCGCCGCGCCGCCCGCTCGCGGCCCCGGACCGGCGCTGGGCCCCGGGCCCGAGTCGCCGCCACCCCCGGACTCGCTCCCAAAGTCCGAGTTGATGGAATCGCAGTGTCGCTCGTACTCGCCCAGCACCGACATGGCGGCGGCCGCGGGACCGGCCTGCGTGTCACCCGGGGCGCTGGCCGCGAGGCGCTTCGGTCGCTTCAAAAGCAGCCCGCGGCTCCGGCAGCCCCGCCACCCAGCGAGGTTCCATGGGGGCCCCTGCCTCCTGACCCGGAAGCAGTTGTGGGTGCTTCCGGCCCGGCGGCGTTTCCTCCGCCCTCGCTGGCCCGCTGCTGAGTCCGGGGCCGGGCTTTCCTTCCTGCGGGCTGGCGGGGAGAGTGGGGCCTCGTGCCGCGGTTGGTGAGCGTGTGGTAGGGCCCGCGTGGAACCGACGGGCTCCGGCAGGAGCGAGGGGTCACCGCCGGGTCTGTAGACCACCTCCCGACCCCTGGCCGGTCCCGGGACAGCTTCCAAGTCCGGAGTTCGTCCGGACTCATCTTGGCGCCTGGCCTCGGGGGCAGTGACTGCACCGCGCCCTTTGTTTAGACTCTACCTTCCTAATGCCGCGACCCTTTAATACAGTTCCTCATGTTGTGGTGACCCCCAACCATAACGTTATTTTCGTTGCTACTTCATAACTGTAATGCTGCTGCTGTTATCAATCGTAATGTAACTCTGATATGCCGGATGTATTTTCATTGTTACAAATTGAACATAAAGCATGGTGATTAATCACGAAAACAATATGTAATTATATGTGTGTTTTCCGATGGCCTTAGGCGACCCCTGTGAAAGGGTCGTTCAACCCCCAAAGGGGTAGCGACCCACAGGTTGAGAACCGCTGGTTTAGGGAGATACTGTAGTACGCCAACTTACATACTTGTCTCCTGTCATCTTAAGAGTCAGTGGGTCCACTTATTTCTCCCAGGACCACCCTAGGTCCCTTCCTCATACACAACTCCAAAAAATTGTTAAGCCAATTCTGACACTGTTCTTACCTTTTTTTCATATTTAGCATTCTTTGGTCTTTGACCATCTGAATTCCATGCAGCATTCTTTGAGAGTTAGGTGTCACTGGGGGTGGGGGATCTCCCTGGCCTCCAGCTGCTAAGGGAATCGCAATGCCTGGATGAACGTGTTCCATCAGTTATGTGACCGGGGCAACTTCACACCTCCAAGCCTGTTTTTTGATCTGTAAAGTTGGTAATATGATCTACATCAGAGAGATAACAGCTAACATTTATAGAGTTTCTAGCACCATTCTAAGTGGGTTTTTTTTCCATGTGCCATCCCCCTTAATCCTATTATTCCCATTCTACAGAAGGAACCAAGATACAGAGAGGTTAAGTAACCTGCTCAATGTTACAGTAAGGGGAGCTGGGAGTCAAATCAAGCAATCTGGCTCCAGATCTCTTCCCCAAGCAGGATGTGTTGGGGCTAAGAGAAAGGTTACCTGGCTGGAGGACAGGGTGCATGTGGGGTAGAAGAAGGAGACAGGGCCTCAAATATAGTTTTATAGTTTGGCTTTTCCTGTGGGCAATGGAAAATTATTGGAGATTTTTAAGGAAGTATATGATTAGTATACTGTATGTCCCTAGTTGCTGGGTAAGTCCCAGCATAATAGACCCTTCTTCTGCTCAAGTGCCCAGCTCAGACAATAAACAATACAGTCACCTTACATAAGATCCAAGTTATATTTTACAAAGAACTCTGATGACAATGTGGAAGACAAAGACTGGAGGCAGGAAGACCAGTTAAGAGGCTATTTATATTCTAAGAAAAGAAAAGGCATTAAGGAGCTATCAGTGTTGAGTGGAGGTGGAGAGGGGTCCAGGTTGAAGAAATCCATCCAAGGAACATTTAAACTTGGTGATCAGTCAGGAGGGATATGGTTGTTGAGGTAAATGTGAGAGTCCAGGAGATACTTCCAGGTTTTTAACTAGGTGATAGTGATAGTGACAGCGAATTAGAGGGAGAAGCTCTAACCAGTTTGGCTCAGTGGATAGAGCATCGGCCTGCGGACCAAAGGATCCCAGGTTCGATTCTGGTCAAGGGCATGTACCTTGGTTGCAGGCACATCCCCACTGGGGGCCGGGAGGGGGGCGGTGCAGGAGGCAGCTGGTCGATGTTTCTCTCTCATCAATGCTTCTAACTCTCTATCCCTCTCCCTTCCTCTCTGTAAAAAAAAATCAATAAAATATATTTTTTAAAAATTAGAGGAAGAAAATTGGTATAATGGGGTGAGGGCTAACTAATCATTTCACATTCCTCTGACCTCTACAGTTCATCAACATTCCTTTTAAAGTACCCTACACTCTGCATAGCATTGGGTCTGAATAGAAAAGTAAAGGGGTCTTCTGTCTCCTTTGACCTAGATCCAATGTTTCTGTTCTATTAGCGTACCAGCCTTTATAATGATGATTTGCTTACACTGTGCTTGCACTTAACTAAACCTTTTTCATATCCAGTCAATCTAAAGTAGCACAGCTCCATGGTTAGACCATTGGCCCGTGTATTGAAGGGTCTCAGGTTTGATTCTAGTCAAGGGCATGTCCCTCAGTTGTAGGCTCGATCCCTGGCCGAGGTGGGAATGCCTGCCAGAGGCAACCAATTGGTTCTTTCACATTGATGTTTCTCTCGGTCTCTCTCCCTCCCTTCCACTCTCTCTAAAAATCAAGGGAGAAAAAAATATTCTCAGGTGAGGGTTAACAACAAAAAAAAAAATACATAAAGTACCACAGCCCTCCCACCAGATCACATCACTCCTTATTTTCTTCACAATACTTATCTATAAAATATTGATGTCTTGTTTATTATGTTTACTTTATTGGCTATCTTCATTCATTAGAATATAAGCTCCATGAAAGGATTTTGCACTCTTGTCCACAGCTATATACCATCAGTGCCTCGAAAAGTGCTTGATAATATAGGCTTAAAAATTATTTGTTGAGTATCATGTCCCTATTGTCTTGTATGCATATAACATTTTTTAACCCAAATGCAAGACTGACTGATAACCCATTACATTTTATTTTGTTGGTTCCATTCCAGAATTCTTTATTATACAGATATTTTTTGAATTTTCAGTTTATTCATTCAACAAACACTGAGTACCAACTTGTGCCAGATGATGGGTTACAAGAGAGAACAAAATAAACATGGTCTCACAGTCCATGTACCAGACAGATAATGAAGTAATTATAAGGATAACTGTATATAAGTGACAGTGTTGTAAGACTTCTAGAAAGGCATTAGAAGGGGCATTTTTCCAAGACAAACTTAATGGGTTAGTGAAGGCTTCCTGTCAGTATTGGCTAAACAAAGTAGTAAAATAATTCTGGGTAGAGGCCATCCCAATTACCACCTCCTATTAATTAGAAGGCACTTTGAGGATGGGTATTGCTTATTTATCGAGTCTACTCCAGAGTTTAGCTTAACACATTAAACAGGATATTCAATAAATGTCTTCTTGAGTAAAAAGAATGGGAAAAAAAATCACTTAAAACCAGAAGTGTTGACTTTCACTTTAGAGAAACTGAATAGGGTTCAGCCAAAGCTTAAAGCTTCATTTTTCTGGCATCTCTGCAATGATAATTTCTATAATTTGGTTAGCTTGATATTATGCATTGTTCTACTTATAATGCACTAATATAAGCTTAACAGACAAATGTAAGCACTCATGCTCATTTCTTCTTCAAAATGGGTATAAATAAAACTAAGTTATCTGACCTTTGAATATTCATAAGTCCAGAAAAACTCAACATTCTAAAGGTATAACTGATTTTAAAGTGCCTTTGGTCAAAAACAGGTATTTCCATGTTATATTTTAACAAGTGAACAGTTAGGATGCTATATAGCAGAAGTTCTCACTTATGAATGCAGATTCCCAGGGGCCACAGAGTTACTGTAAAGATTAAAGAAAAAAAAAAGATTAAAGGATCTACCAAAGTACCAAGCAAAATCTATACCTCCATGATCTGATATGACAGCCACTAGCTACATGCAGCCATTGGACACCTGAAGTAGGACTAGTCTGAATGGAGAAGTGCTGTAGCTATCAAATGCATACTGGATTTCAAAGATTTTATATGAAAAAATAATATATCTCATTTATCATCTTAATATTGACTACACATTAAAATGCTAGTTTATGCCGAAACCGGTTTGGCTCAGTGGATGGAGCGTCAGCCTGCGGACTGAAAGGTCCCGGGTTCGATTCTGGTCAAGGGCATGTACCTGGGTTGGAGGCGGCTGATCGATGTTTCTCTCTCATCAATGTTTCTGACTCTCTGTCTCTCTCTGTAAAAAATCAATAAAATATATTTAAAAAAATAAATAAATAAAATGCTAGTTTGGATATATTAAACTAAACACACTAATTTTACTTTTTTAATGGGGCACTACAAATTTAAAATTATACATGGGGCTCATGTGGGACACCACTGTAGCAGAGTGAATAATTTGCAAAAAGTACTACCATTTAACAAGTATATGATACTTTTCAGACTATTAAATTTAAATTCGTTGATAAGGTCTGCTGTATGTATTATGTTCTCTAAAAGTAAAACTTCAGTGAGAAAGAAGACATTTCTGATGTTAAATTACTTATACTCAGATATTGGGAACCACTACTTTGTATAAACTCACTGGCAAATTACCCATTTTTCTGGGTACCGGAAGTGGAGGGTCAGCCAGTGAGCATGAAAAGCACTTCAGGTTGCTCTTGGAAAGAAGCTTTATGAAAACCTAGAGGCCCGATGCACGAAATTCTTGCAAGGGGCTCGGCCCTTGCAGCCCCGGCTTCGTCCTGAAGGTTGTCCCAATGGTCGTTCCACTGTTCAGCCGTCCAGTCTAATTAGCATATTACAATTTTATTATTATAGATGTTCAACTGCAAATAAAAGGAGAAAATGGCCTTTACTTGCTGGAGTGAGGTTTTGCATAGATGTGATGGGCCAAAATAAGCAAGTTCTGAGGGGTTCTAAATTGGGAGAGGTATTTTAAGGAAGGAGGGCAAGGTGAAGGTTCTCTATAGCAGAGGTGGGAACATCCAACCCATGGGCCATATAAGGCCTGTGAAATCATTTGTTTTGGCCCTGCCAAGGCATTAGGGGTGAGTTAAATATTTGATAAAATATAGCAGGCTAGTTTTTACATTGATAATTTTGGATGGCCCTTGAATGATGTTATATCCAAATGGGCCCAGTCGGTGTAGCTCAGTGGTTATGCATCGACCTATGAACCAGAAGGTCACAGTTCGATTTCTGGTCAGGGCACATGCCTAGGTTGCGGGCTTGATCTCCAGTGGAGGGCTTGCAGGAGGCAGCTGATCAATGATTCTCTCTCATCGTTGATGTTTCTCTCTCTCTCCCTCTCCCTTCCTCTCTGAAATCAATAAAAATATATTTTTAAAAATCCAAATGGCCCGCTGAAACCGGTTTGGCTCAGTGGATGGAGCTTCGGCCTGCGGAGTGAAGGGTCCCAGGTTCGATTCCGGTCAAGGGCATGTACCTGGGTTGCGGGCACATCCCCAGTGGGGCATGTGCAGGAGGCAGCTGATCGATGTTTCTAACTCTCTATCTCTCTCCCTTGCTCTCTGTAAAAAAATCAATAAAATATATTTAAAAAACAAAAACAAGAAAACAAAAAAATAAACAAACAAAAAAAATCCAAATGGCCCTTGGCAGAATAAAGGTTCCCCACTCCTACTCTAAAGGAATTAATTCCGGTAGCAGTTTCTAAAAGAGAGAATGCCTGGCTTTCAGAACCCTATTTGGTCTTTCTGAAGATGTATAATTATTTTCATATACATTTATAATTTATATATAAAATATAATAAACTTTTGCTAGCTCACATAAACTTTGGAGTAAATTATGGATAATTATATTTTTTCTTTACTTTATCACATATAACTTGCCATATGTTAAAACTAAGGAATGTGGAGGAATACTGCCAATCCAAACAAAGAGGTACTCAAGAGTAGCAGCAGAAAAATACACCTACAATGGTTTCTGCTAGCCTTTATTTGAGAAAATTTACACAAAAATCCCCATCCAACACAGGTGAATCTGTATAAATCCCACATGCTTCTTTCCACTCAACAAACAGAAAAATGGCTTATGACAATGGTGTAACAAAGCTTACTTAAACCACATCACTCTCATCTATATTTTATACAACCTGTTGAAAAATAGGTTCAAAACGGAGAAAACAGATAACATCCTCATTTTAAAATCTAATTTGCTCTTGCACTAGCCTTTTATCGAAGGCAAATAAATTTACTTTTTTGATAACATCAAGGTGTAATACCAATGCACTTTAAACCAAAAATACAAATGTTCTCGTTGGTAGTTTTGGCATGAGTAAAAGGAAAGGACATGAAAGAATTTTAGTTTCATAAATCACATTTGGAAACAAAAACATCAGCAAAATCAAATATTTGCCTATTCTATTTTCTTCTTTGACATTTTGTCAGAGCAGAGTACTATAACCAACTAAGTAGCTTTCATTGCTTGTAAAAAGGAAAGGCACCAGTCAGAAATATGAAAGCATATCTTATTAGACCAATGGTACAAAACTTCACCTTTAAACGTCTAAGGAAATCTTAACCCACAAGTTTGGTCATTCTCTTCACTTGGATGTATCTTCTGTCGTTTAGTAATGTAATATCACAGATTTTCTCTACATCTGCTGCCTTTATGACAAGGATTCCGCTGCCAAGTCCTCAAAAGTAGTTCCTATCAATACTTAACAGCAGGTGGCGATGTTGCACAAATTAATGAACCACTTTTATGCCACACCAGAGAAATTCATACATACATGGAGTCAAAAGGGGGGGGGGGGTGGGCGGTTTGGGTTCACAATAGCTGAAATATTAACAGAACTGCCTGCGATTTTAACAACATAACTCACTCCCTCTTCCATCTTTGGACTTTATCCAGGTCATCAACAGCAGTGTTCTCTGTTAATTCTAACATGCTGCTGCTTAACTGCAAGCTGCATGGCCCTAAGTCCTGTAATTCTTGCCACTGCGATTAGACGAGCCCTGTAACAACAGTTAGCAAGGTTTTAAAAAGAGATTACAGAAAGGATGAACTCCTAGCTCCTTTCCTGGGAGAAGCGGGGAAAATTTCAAGTGATAGTATTTTTCATAATTGTTTACAAACATGGTCATTTGTATCCACATTCTCTATTTATATCAGTATTGGCCTTTAGGTACCTCATACTCATAGTGATTCTTGGCTTTGCTTTCACAACATGTATTCTCAAGTATTTACTGTATTCATGATGATCCTTCCAGTGTTGTTGTTTTTTAATATATCATATGTCTCAGGGGGACATAAAAGGTCAGGGATTAAATCACTGGCTGGTCATGTAAGAAGATTTGGTAAATTTTCTAATTTTTTCCTTGGTACATGTTATGTTAAAAATTCAAGCAACCACATATCTGACAAAGGAGCCATGTAGGCTATATAAGGAATGCTCAAAATTCATTAGTATAAAGAATAATCTAATTAGAAAATGGGCAAAGAACATGAACAGATATTTCACTGAGGAAGATATATATGGCAAATAAGCTCATGAAAAGATGTCCAACATCATTAGCCATTAGAAAAATGCAAGTAAAATCATAATGAGGTCTCATTACATACATTTATCAGAATGACTAAAATAAAAATAACAGCAAATACCAGTGAGGATGTGGAGAAACCTGATTGGTCATACATTGCTGGTGGGAACATAAATAAAATGGCACTCACTCTAGAAAAAGAGTAGGGTGATTTCTTAAAAACTTAAACATGCTTACCATACAACCCAGCATTGCCCGAGAGCATTTATCGCAGAGAAATGAAAATTTATGTTCATAAAAACCTGTACATGAATGCTCAGAGAAGATTAGTAATGGCCAAAAACTGAAAATGACCCCGATGTCCTTCAATGGGTAAATGGATAAACAAACTGTGGTACATCAATACCATGAAATACTACTACACAATAAAAAGGAATCAACTATTGATCCATGCAACAACTGGCATGGACATTAAGGGCATTATGCTGAGTGAAAAAAGTTAATCTCGCCCTGGCTGGTATTGCTCAATGGTTAGAATGTCAGCCCACGCACGAAGGGTTGTGGGTTTGATTCCTGGTCAAGGGGATGTACCTGGGTCTCAGGTCTGATCCCTGGCCCCAGTTGGGGCACATGTGGGAGGCAACCAATTGAGGTGTCTCACTCACATCAATGTTTCTCTCTTTCCCCCTCCTTCCATCCCTTCCATGCTCTCTAAAATCATCGGAAAAAATATCCTCAGGTGAGGAAAAAAAACAAACAAAAAAAGTTAATCTGGAAAGATTACATACTATATAATTCCATTTATATCAGCAGCTGCCAACCGGTGGTCCTCGGACCACTGGTGGTCCGGGAGGTCCGAAAGGTTGGTGACCGCTGATTTATATAAAATTCTTGAAATGACAAAATTAGAGAGATGGAGAACAGATTAGTGGTTGCCAGAGGTTGGGGCTTGGGAGTAAGGAAGGGAGGTGGCTGTAGCTATAAAAGGGTAGCAAGGGATCCCTGTGATGGAACTGTTTTGCATTTTGTGATGGTGGTCACATGAATTTACATATGTAATAAAACTGCATAGAACTAAACACACATAACTACACAAAAAGGAAATTCAAGCAGTTGAGCACAAATGTTTTAATTCTCTAAAATGAAAAATTTTAAAAAGAGTTACCTATAGTTCAAAGCTCATTTCTATGAGGTGTCACATCCATCACCCTTTTATGAGACATAAAATTAAGAAAGGATACCTCCAGAAGCTACCTAAACATTTCAGCTAATGGCTAAGATAAAGTTAAGGGTGTTTTCACACAGAAATCCAAAGAGGACAATGAGAATGAAACAAGTTCCACGTGGTCATTCAAATCTTGGTAAAGGAACTAGAGTGGAAGCCCGAGCTGGTGAGCAAGTGGGAGCAGGAAAGAAAACATGGTTTAAACAGATCACATGAGGAAACCCAGTACAAATGCTGGCTTTGGCATTATCTAGGTAACCCCTATTTTTTGTCACAGGTGACTCTATTAAGTCCTATTGTTGCAAAACCAGTCCAAATCCTATCAAGTTAAAAAGAGGTCCCTCAATGACTTGTTGGGTGTAGGCGGTAACTCATGTCCTCCCACACCAAGAGACATCAGTTCTGGCAAGAAGTTCCAACGTGCCTTTATGGTGCTGTTGATAGGATGCCTTAGGCCAGGCACGTCCCAGTGATGTTCTGCTGGCTGAGATACGAGGTGGGAGGAGAGTAGGCCTTATTACTCAATCAACTTCTTGGCCTTGAAGAAGCGGCGAAGGTAGAAGACCTGCCAAGTGGCTAGTCCAATGAGACAGAACATTGAAAAGATGCTGAAGTATAGGACCCGAGTGTTTGTTGATTCTAAAAAAATCAAACAAAAACATTGTAAATGTAATGAAATGAGGCTCAGCAGGATAAACGATGTCCAGGGAGGAAAGGCAATTAATTAACTTCACTTTGTCCCTAGGCCTAAGAGTAGGATTTCAGTTAGCTTTTTCTTAAATTTTCATTATTCTATATATAAATGTTAAAATTTGCAAAGATTAGTCCTATCAATTTGATACATGGTAAGCAAACTGAGAATATGGTCAACTACATATGAAAGTGATTTCTATTTCCTTGAAAATCTAACAAGGCTCATTTACCTGTAGCAGCAACACTGAAGTTAGCAATTACCTTTCCACACACCACCCCTCCCCCCACCCTTGGCAAAACGGAGAAAAGGGTACACCAGAATTTAAAGTCTGGTGATCTGATTCCTTTATGGTTCTCTTATTGAGAAACAAGAGCTGCCCTCCCCTCACCATTGGTATCGCGCATCTCCTCCTCTCGCTTCTTCATGTAGGCAAAATCATTAACGATAGATTCTGACAGGTCTTCGAGGCGTCGTAGCTCTACCTCTAAAGGTTTGAGCTTCTCAACTTTTGCAATCTGGAAAAGAAAGGAATCATGAACCCACTCCCTGAAAAAATCGCTCTGGTCAAGAACACAAGACAACGAGTCTTTTAAAATATTTCACCAAACTTAAAAACTCTTCGATCATTCTAAAGTTAGCACTTCTTCCCTTCCCTACAAATGTTTATGTTTCCATCTCAGACTTTTTTATACTTTAATTTTGATTAAAACCTCAGAAGTATTATAATGTGGTAGGCTATAAAGTAAGATATACTATTTTCGCAAGATTTCTGACTTTAATTAAGTACTTTACCCTTCCAATCATGTCTATGAAATAAACAATATTATTAGCATAGTAAGTGTGAGTCAAAATATTAGTCAAACGTGTTTTTAGAAGAAAAACCAAGTTCCCAATAGGGAATGCACGGGAATGAGAGAGTAGGCATAACTATAGCATTAAGATAATTAACCCAGACTACAAAATTAGAGAACTCTGGTTTGCTCATTTAAATGCCACAATTTTAGATTTAGTGGTCCAGAGCCCAGATGAATCCTAAGTCTGCTAAAAAAAAATTGTTATTTTTTTATTGATTTCAGAGAGGAAGGGAGAGGGAGAGAGAGATAAAAACATCAATGATGAGAGAGAATTATTGATCGGCGCCTCCTGCACACTCCCCACTGGGGATCCAGCCCGCAATCTGGGCATGTGCCCTTGGCCGTAATCGAACTAGGGATCCTTCAGTCGGCGGGCCGACGCTCTATCTACTGAGCCAAACTGGCTAGGGCTGCATTTGTTTTTAGAATGACACTGCTTGTCATCAAAAGAAATCTTCAGGGACTTCCTGGTAGACTAAAGAATGAGGAATGTGAGAAAGAAATGAACTGTCTTCCCTTCTTAACCTAGACATCTGAAATCCCCAAGATTTGACAAAAGCAAGGATTTTGTTATTCTAATTGTTTTTCTTACCAATTTTTAAATTATCATTTGCTTTAAAATGGGGATACTCTGATCTTAAAACTTAATACCAGCTGCTCTTAAATTTTTCTATATAAAGAATTCTTTAAAAATTCTTTTTCTACATCTGCTGCTTTACTCCCTATTCAATATACATTATATCTAGAACTCCTTTTTCTTCTCTCTTGTCCAATTTGCCTTCCTTGTTCTTTTTCTCTGTTAAATGTTAATAGCTGTTAATATGGAATGCATGGGAAGAGTTTAAGAGTGTTCTAATGTTCCCTTTGCATATCTGTAATCTTCACTTAACTAGAAAACTGTCGTTAAGATAAGGATATAAAAATTGAGTTGATATTTAAGGTACTTAAAATGTAGTGACAGATTTGCAATGACCCACCTAAGTTGTCTTTTACTGGATGTACATTGTTTTACATTTGTAAAATGTTTGCTAGAGTTAATGGTGTGACTGACAGCTGCAGAACAGAACTAGGCTACCTGGGTATAAGATCTAACTCTCCTAGCTGAAACCCCAAATGCCAGGTTTTGCCATTAACATAGAATATATGTCTGCTGATTGATTTCATCCAGAGCTACAGAGCAAGGAAAATTCCCCAGGAAAAAGATACCAATACAAGAGACATATAATAAGCTGAACCTTAATCTGTTTACCATTTTGTTTTCCCTCCTGGTCTATAGTTCCCTCTCCAAAGCTGCCTGAATGAGATAGTATAAAAGCAATGGCGTGATACTTCTTTAGAGATAAATGATTTAAAGTTCCCTAAATAGTAACTTGCAAAAAGAACTGGAAGTGAAACTATGGCTGTGCCTCTGCCAGCTGAAAATAATACCTGTAAAAATTACTCTGAAGACTACTTCTAAGCTCCTCCCCCACTGTGTGTGTGTGTGTGTGTGTGTGTGTGTGTGTGTGTGTGTGTTTCAAATGGCAATAGCCCACGGTATAGAACCTGAAATGGATGATGGAATTAAAATTAATTTGGTATTGAGGTTGCTTTTGTGGTTTAGAGCCCAAAAAACCTGTCCCCAATGCTGTTCCTTTCTGGTGTTTCATTTATTTTTTAGTTGTACAAGCAACACCTAAATATGTTCTCCTGCTAAAGAATTTAAAATATTCAGAAGCAAAGGAAACAGAAACGGCAACTCCACTTTCATAGATCCTCAATTCTCATATCCACATATTCCCTCTCAGTGGTAACCATGATTATGAACTTGGTATACACCTTTCCAGACCTTGTTAGAAGATACACACTATTTATGCTTTTGTATGAACATAAATGTGCACAGAAAAATGTAATTTAAAACTATTTACAAATAGGATCATAATGTATGTATACACGGTTGTACTTGCTTTTCTTTTTTTTTTTTTTTTTTTGCAAATATCGTATGATTTTACTCATAAATGGAATCTAAAAAACAAAAACAAAACAGCAACAGAACCTTAGATATACAGAACAAGCTGATAGTTGTCAAAGGAGGGGAGTGAGGGGATGGAAAAAGAATAGTTTTAAAAACAGAACAAAATTATGAGCAGGTATCTTAAAACAGTAGGAAATTTAAGTGATTATTTTGCAGTAGCTAGTCACTAGCAGTGGTTCTCAATTTCTCTACAACCCTTGCCTCAGTCCTCCGGGATTCAAATCAGGAACTCAGTTGCCCAAGTGGGAGGAGGAATGCTGACAGATAGATGGTTACAAATCTGCTCATGTTCAGGGCGGGACCCAGGCCTGTCTCATTCCGCACAGCACCCCGGCGCCAAAGAGGAGTGCTCGGAAGGCATGTGTTCAGCTAACTGGCTCGCGGTAACCGGAACGGCGCCCTGCAAAGTACTGCGGACACCTGGCAGTAGCGTCTCACAACCCATCCTGGACGTCTCGCTGAACACGCTTTTCCCTCCCTCCCGTGGCTTCCAATCTGTTGAGAGAGCATGCATTTTACTAAAACTTAAGTGACATCCTAGAATCTAGGACCTAGATTAAACTGATGCTGCTGATTCTGGAGACGCTTCTGTCGTAAGCTCTGCTGGCTGTTCACTGCAGGGCGGTGCAGGGAACACAGATGTAGTTTCCGGCGCTGATTTGAGGCCACGGGCTTGTCGGTATCTTTATTCGCTTAAATTCGGCCCCATGAGAATGACAACTTCTCCGACATTTTCTACTAGCTAGCTAAATTCAAAGGCCACCCTGCAGCTTTCCTCCTAAAATAATGCTTCAATTTCCACTCGGCAGCAAGTCTGCATTGAGCACCTACTGTGCCCAGGAGTCAGGCGGCGGCCGGCGGGGCCTCGGGTGCCGGTAAGGCTCCCTCTGTGTATAGGGGGCTTTCTTCCATTTTCCGGGTCCCTCGTCCTCGCGGCTGCAGAGACGGCCCAGGCCCGGCCGAGCCCTGCACCACCGAACCCCAGACCGCAGTTCCCCCGGAGGAAAAGGGCCGCGGCGGGCTCCCCTCACGAGTCCCGCGGCCCGCGCTCCCCGGGTCGGCCCGCCCACCTGGTCCAGGTACTGCCGGACGCGCTTCCGCAGCCGCTCCAGGTTCATGGCCGCGCTGCCGCTGCCGGGGGTCCGGACGAGCGCCCTCCACCGCGCGCCTTCCTTCCCGCTGCCCGCGGAGCAGACCCGGAGCCCAGCCCCGCGCCGCGATCGCCCTAGCCCCGGCTGAACTGACAGGACCGGCGCTGCAGCCGCCGAGGTCCTTCCTGTACTTGCTTTTCTTTTCCCCACTTAGGATCTTTCCAAAAACTCCAGTGCTTGGGATTCACCTCCCTCTTAACTGCTGCACAGTATCCCATACTGCATCCAGGCCCTTGTCTATTTAACCGATTTCCCAACCCCTTTTCTAGTAGAGGTCCTACTGAAGACTCTATTCATAACCAAACAGCCCAGTTCCTATCATCCAAGTCAATTTTATTACCTCAATGAAATCCCTACTCAATCCTGTCCTTAATTCCAGTAAATTATTTTTAGACTTCTATGGGTGGGATAAAGGTCTCTTTTCCTAAAAAAACCTCTCTGCCTAATAACTACCTTTATTCTTTTTTTTTTATTATTATTGATTTTTTACAGAGAAGAAGGGAGAGGGATAGAGAGCCAGAAATATTGATGAGAGAGATCGATCAGCTGCCTCCTGCACGTCCCCCACTGGGGATGTGCCTGCAACCAAGGTACATGCCCTTGACCGGAATCGAACCTGGGACCCTTTGGTCCGCAGGCCGATGCTCTATCCACTGAGCCAAACCGGTGCGGCTACCTTTATTCTTATATTAATTTAATATCTGGGAAGCTTAAAGAAATCTAAATATTGAAAACCAACTTGCTATTTCAATCATCTAACATGGATACTCAATAGGAAAATCCAACAATAATGATATATATTTGTATGCTTAATCTAAATCTAGAAATCAAAACAAATATAAAGAGGGTTTTTTTGGGGTTTTGTACATTTAAGACCCTAACAACAATGCTTTTTTTAGTGCTTACTGTGTGCAAGGCACCCAATTAAATTATGACCTCTGCTCCTCAGAAGCCCACAGGCTGGTGGAGAGGCTCACATAAAAAGCTGTAACCGTAATATAGGGCATTACATATTTACTTCTACAACAAAGGCACACATTAAAAGTGGAACAGGAATAAAGCAGCATGAGCTTATACAGCTGAAAGAGTAAAGGAAAATTTAATAGAAGTGGGGAGTTGGGTCTCACAAGTTGTGTAGAATTTGAAAAAAGATGAGAAGGAAAGACATTCAAGGCTGAGGGGAACCTGCAAATCAAAACACAGAGGGAGAAAAGTGTAGGCCATGCTTAAAAGACCATGAGTAGTCTAATGTGCATGGATGTGCATGTGTATGCATGCACTCATGTCAATACACACATGTGCTAAAGGATATGGTGGTAGGTAATAGCAAATATAAGTTTCAAAAGTTAGGTTGGAGCTAAGATGATGAAGAAGGTAGCATAATGAATTAAACCTATTAGTATATACCCAGGATGTGATGTGATATGTATTTTAGAGCGTGTAACCTCACTTAATCCTCATAACCCTATACAAGGTGAATATTATTATCCTTAAATTTTTCACATGAAAAAATTAAGGCTCAGAGTATTAAATAACTTTCCCAAGATCTCAGAACCTCATGGAGCTGAAATTGGAATCCATGTCTGACTTTACATTGTATTCGGTCGGCACTGAAATTTGATAAAGAAAACCCGATGACCACACTAAGTGTTTTCTGGATCAAAGGTGAAGTGAATGAGCTGTATTAGGTCACAAGGATCTGGGTAGTTGTCCAGTTTATTAGTCAAATTTCCTAGGTTTCAGGCTGTTATTCTAATTTTTACAGACTAAGAGAATAAAATTTTAAAACAAATTACCACGAGTATTCTCAGAAAAACCCTCTTTGCTTGCCCAGGACTAAGCATTCAATGAATATCATCAATACTTAATATCATAGTCAGTACAAGCTAACAAAAAACATCTATCAAAATCCCCACTGACTTCTGTGCTCTTCTAAAAATCTGTTTAATGTTAAAAATATCTGTAAGAATGTTAAATTATACATGTTTCATGAAGGCAGACCATTTTTCCAGTGTATCTTCTCTCTTCCACAGCTGGAAGGATGGTATGTCTTTTGCCAACAGCTTGCTAAGAGCAAGGCCTATTTTATTTGACAGTGTGGACCATAGGTTTTCCACTAGGGGGTAGCATTCCCTTTGCAGGCTGCTCTAGCTGTTAAGTAATCAAAAAAATATTAGTACAAGGGACTTCATTTTACAAATGAGGAAACTAAAGATATTACAAAGTTACTAAGTCCTTTGGGTAGGAGACTACGACTAACAGATCCATGGTCTTTTGACTTACTACCCATGATTACCAAAGCATTTATTTAGCATCAAAACTGCAAAGCTCTGCTGTAAAATCCAAGTAAAACCAAATCCCTGACCTGCAAAAATATACACTTAGTATATTCAAACCCTACCTATCTTTCAAACCTTAATCATGAAGACTCCTTTAGCCATTCCTGTCCACACTGATTCCCTCTTCCCTAAAGCCCTACAGAACTTACACTAGCCACACAATTAAGATTCAATCATACATTGTCATATTTACATTGTTTATATTTTTACCCTTTCCCCCTACACTAGTTTGGCCCTGAACTCAAGGAAATTTTTAAAATGTATACTTTGTATAGACCCACACACCTGATACATGGCCAACACTAGTAAATTGCCTGTTCTGACCATTCTATGAATTCTTCAAAGGAGCCAACTTTCTCAGAGCAGGTAAGTGCAGCTGGTCCCCTGAAGCAAGCGTTTCCTGAATGCTGAGCACTCTACATCTACTTTCAGGAGGCCCACTGTCTAGGAGAAAGCTCTCACTATCACACTCATTGGTAGTGTTTGGAAATGTTACAAGTTATAAAGTCTTTCCCTACATTATCTACAACACCTCCAAAATAACTATAAAACTACTCTTTTTAACCCATTCCAAATCTTGCACTCCTCAAATGATGATTTGAATCTGAAGAGTACAGTTATATGCAATTGTACCAAAGAAAGGTGTTAACTCTAAAAAAACTGCTTCATAAAAACACATGTGAAATCAGCCTCTAGATCAGGGGTGGGGAACCTTTTTCTGCCAAGGGCCATTTGGATATTTATAACATCATTCGAGGGCCATACAAAATTATCATCTTAAAAATTAGCCTGCTCTATTTGGTCAAACATTTAATTAACTCACCCCTAATGCCTTGCAGGTCCAGACCAAATGATTTCGTGGGTCTTATATGGCCTGAGGGCTGGATGTTCCCCACCCTGGTCTAGAGAATCATTGGATTATTTTCCTTGGTGGAGCACCGAGACTCAAAAGAGAAGCTTCTTGTGGTAAGCCAAATTCAGTCAAATTACTTTGCTACCTCCACATCCACTACCACAGCCACTGAAAATTTGAGAAGCACGGCAATAAATTTGAATAGCATCCAGTTTAACACAATGAAGATAAAGAAGACAGAATCACATTCAAGGACAAGTCTACTTGCATGTGGGGTATGTGAATCACAGGCCTCTTCACAGAAGCTGAAAAGGTCAACGTGCCAAAATAAGTCCGGATAATATTGCCAAACTTAGGACTAAATGAAATTTATTAAGCTCTTATTTACTCTCTCATAGCCATTTGGCAGTTTCCAGAAAGGGTAGGAGAAGGAAGCTTTTAAAATCTACTGAATTGACTATGCGTCAGGTGCCTTACCCATGTTATTTCATTTAACTTATATCAACAAAGGGATTTTGGTTCTAATACACAGAACCAGAGTTCCTCCTTCCTGAGGGCATTCAGAAAAATAGACATTCTGGAAAGTAAGTCTTCAGCTGTTGCTCCAATGAGGGAAACTGTTTTTTTGGTGTATCTGTTGATAGCAAATGACTGACTAAAAGAACCCATGGGCAAAACAGGGTTTATTTTGTAAATCATCACCCAAAAATATGTTTTGTTAAAAATTGATTTTTAGAGAGAAAGGAAGAGAGCCCCAGCTGGTGTGGCTCAGTGGATTTAGCGTCATCCCACGCACCAAGAGGTCATTGGTTTGATTCCTGGTCAGGGTACATGACGGCTGTGGGCTCATTCCCAGTAGGGGACGTGCATGAAGCAACTGATTGATTCTTTCTCATCACTGATGTTTCTATCTCCCCTCCCCACCCCCCCCGCCCCGCACTTCCTTTCTGAAATCAATAAAAACGTATTGAAAAAAATAAAATAAATACTGATGCCAAAGGGCCCAAATCCACTGGAGACAAAGCCTCTCCATTATCTCAAGGGCCTAAAATTAAATGTCTCAAACCTCTACATATGCTCAGTGCTCCCTGGTAATTAACCAGGGAACAAGTGGTTCTAGTGTCCATTTTCTTGTCACAGTCATTAGCCCAGAGACAACTAACAGCTATATCTAAGCAAAGTTCAAGGGAGCCTAGTCATACATTGAGAAAAGGACTGGTCTTTGGCTTGTGTCATAACTACTTCTCCTCTTCCATCTCAATTTGATTGCTTTTTTTTTGGGGTGGGGGGGGGGCGGGCGGGGTTTGACGTTGCCAAAGAAAGTAGTGGGAGTTTTTTTGGTTAAGAAACAGAATTTAGAGCTATGTTGTAACCATGTGCGTAAAGAAAAGCTTAGGACGTGCCAGACTTCCACATCAGGAAACGGCGCAAAGGAAGAGCTGTGGTTTGCTTTCTGCTAGGGATTCCCCTCTTGGGTTAAGCAAAAGGTCAGGAAAGATAATGAATGGCTCTTTCCCGGTGTCAACCAAGTCCAAGGATAATGGAAATTCTAGGAGGTATAGGGGTTCAAAAGTGCTATATGCCAGTGATGTCCACATTATTCTATATGTAAACTCACAATACCATCTGTTTTAGAGAACAAGGTAAGTCTAATGAAGTGGCCCATTTAATATATACCACCTAATGATAGCCTTCATATGGGGGGAGAGGGCGAGTTACAAGAGATAAAATTCCACATAGGAATTCAATGAATGCTTGCTTACAGAATGGTCTGAGTTTGAGGATACAGCAGCAATAACCAAAACCTGAAAATCATTTTACCTATTCTTCCACCTCATAATAACTATAACTTTTTATTACTGTTTTATACCTTACAACAGCACTCTAATATATGTAATCTTAAATATAAATAAGATTCTTCTAAATCATGAAAGTTTAAAAGGATTTTTCACTTTACTTTTTTTTTGGCATGGTTCTTTTCAGTTTATTGCATAAATGAGTTAAATTAGTCCAAGTTAAAAGCAGACCCCAAATGGTTACATTATATAAGCTGTGAGGTTTTTTTAACTTGTGACAAAGGAGAGAAGGGAAATTCCATTGCAAGGAAATCCTCATTTTAGTTTCATAGAGGCAAAAGCACTTAAAACCCATGAAACTTCAGCTGGTGGTCTTTAGCCAGACCGATCTCTACTAGGAACTGGTCGATGTTCTTGCGCAGGTCATCTTGTAGCTAAATTACTTCTCCATATTCTGGATGCTCAATTACAGTACCATTGCAGACAAATTTCTTCTTAAACACCTTCACTAGTTTCTTTTGATTGCAATCATCAGAGATCCCTTGGACAGTAGGAAGGGTCTTCCTGCTACTTCTCTGTTAAATTTTTATATGGATATAATCCTCAGTGCCGGCAGAAAGCAGATCATCACCTTTTCTTGCATCAGCAAAGGAAATGAAAGAGTGTAGGTTCTGGTTAGTGAACATTCGATAATACCATAGGATGATTCCTTTACCTCTGGCACATAGAAAGGTGGGTGGGTGGGGGGATCTGGTGGGGGCAGAGCTTCAGGAAGCGAGGTGAGGCTCAAAGGGAGTCCTTGGTAGCAGCAGCTCAGTGACTGGGGTCTCTCTTTACTTTAAGTTCATCAAACAAAGAGTCTCTCTTGCTTTGTTTCTTTTAACTAAACTAGCTTAGAGACAGAAACAAGCAAATCAAAGTCTCTATCGGGAATCGTCTTCCATTCACTACTGCATACTTGCTCCTGTTTACCGCCTACACATAACTCAATCTAGTTTTGTTCAGTTGAACACTTGAACTAGGAAAAAGAGAAAAGATCTGAAGACCTACAACTGTTGTACTACTACTTCCTGTTGCAGAATCAGTCACTTCCAATCTTCTTCCATTTTAGGATATTCTGTTCCAAATCCTGACGAAAGCTAGAGCAATTTTCTGGTTCCATCCCTCCTAGAAAATTCTCTTAAATCACTTAAAGCAACTTAGCCTGTTTATTTTAGTTTACATTCTTCAAAAGCTATTTACATTTCCTGTACCCCACCTCTTCTTCATGCCCACAGATACTGTTTGTAAAGACTCTGATCTGGGTAAAAATACTCTTATCTTACTGTAAAGATCAATCCTCCATTCTTAAATAGTTCTTGTGGTTTTTCAAAGGTGCTCTTGATTTGAAGAACCATTTTGTGCTGCCCCCAAAGTCTCTCGTAATAGAGATGAAAAAGGCTCAGTTCCCCCTTCCCCTTGCTTTATACACACCTCTACTTCCCTACTACCCAAATAAATGTCAGTTTTTATTCTCTATAATACTTCCTGTCAGCAAAAATTTCTCATTATCACTACTCCTAGTCCCTTGCAGTTTTTTCTTCCATATTTCTCTCTTCCTTAGTCTGAAATAATTTTACCTAAAAGCTACTTATGGCTATTGTTGTTTTCAAATGTAGCACAGTTGCTCAAGTCTAAACAGTGCTGAATCCATGCCCTAGATATAATATAAGGTGAGGCAACAGAAGGTTTACAGTAGTTTTTATGAAAAATACAGTAATCAATAAATAATGGGGGCGCACGGGGCAGGGTGGAAGGGTCAGTGGGGGGAAAAGGAGACATCTGTAATACTTTCAACAATAAAGATAAATTAAAAATAAATAATAATAAAGAAGAAACTCTGTTTCGGGTACGCACAACTACTTTTGTCCCACCCTGTATAGAGTTTGTCAGTCTAGGAATAAAAGCCTTAGCTTTTAAAAACAAATCACTTTTCTTAACCTTGGACATTAACATTTAAATAAATTCCAGCTTTTAAAAATTATAAATATATATATCTATTTGCTGTCTCAAGAGCGCTAATGGCACATGCTTGAGTGTTTTATCACACCAACATTGCTATGGGACAGCTGGTTTAGTTAGTCATTTGGCTGACGACACAGCTGGAGTTATTGTTTAGGGCTGTTAATACAACTTTTTGTATCAGTAAAATTGTAGCTTGGCTGTCACATGACTGCTGAGAAAACCATAGCCTTCTGGTCAAAGCACAGCCTGTTGGCCTGAATAGGTCACAGAAACCTCATGGCCAAGCACACGACTGCCTCCTCTGGCTGTTACAGTGGGACATACCTCTTCATAATTTTTCGCCTCCACTCCATGCTTCATGTCTAGGATCACGAGTTGGTCAGGTAACCGCCCTGTTCCTGAGAAAGAAATCAAAGGATTCATTGTGCGGAATATTTAAAATTCCGGGAAATCACCCACCCAGCCTCCCTCTCCCTAAACCTCCCCCCTCAATAGAGGGAAACAGCCGCAAACTCCTCCCCCTACTCAGCTGCAGAAAATTCCTGGCTCTGGCTAAAATCACAAGCATTCCAGACAAAGCCTCTGTCTGTGCACGGTGCCGGAAAGCAAACAGAACATGCTGCTGCCAAACATCTCTAAGCAAGCAGGACAGATACTGCAGCTGAACTACAGAGGAATAGAAAGAAGGAGAGAAAACACGTAGGCTAATTGGGCTAGGAAATAAAACTCAAAAGTCAAAATAGTATAAAACAGAGTGGCATATATAGACCAACAGGTAATGGGGACCAACTTAGGTTGAAAAAATACATTTCCACACCTGAAAAGGTTGTCCTGTCAAATTTTGAGAAAAGGATTTTTGGGCATATACTAAGCTTAGATTTACTTAATATAAACTAGTACTTAAAAGAACACAGGATTTATCTAAGATTTCACTTTAATTTAAACATTCTGTTAAATGTACTGCCAGTTCAATAAATGAACAAAATGTTATAGAATTATTCCCACAGAGCCAAGAAAAAACTTGATAATAAGAGTACAATTCTCAGGATGCTTCTTAGAAAGAGAAATGTCTATTTGGTATAGTAAGGCCAACAGAACCATGTTCATATTAAAAAGGTAATCTGATTCAGCTTGATCAAAAAGGAATTCTAATCTTATATCATCAAGTAAGAGAAATGGAGACTTCATCAGCCCCAGAAAATTGCTCAGTCCTTTGGAATTCAATCCCCTGGAATTCACCTGATTATTTATAACATAAAAACTGCCTACATGAAATTAGGACTTTGGGGAAACAGGGCCACATAAGCATTGGGACTCCCGAGACCAAAAGCCACAGAGAATGGTACTGTACCGTCTGCAGCCTGAGAGGCACTGGAGATTTTCTGAAACAGGCTGAAGTCAATGCAATAACTACTCATTGAGAGCTCACTGGGTGCTACAACTGTCCTGAAGACTACAGTCTTTGCCTTCCAATAAATAGATGGGGATCTAACACATAAACATGAGTAACAGTTACAGTGAAAATGCAAAGCAGTATAACACTTTAAGAGGAAAAAACCCAAACTGGTTCAGATAATCCCAGGTATGGAGCAAAGGTTAGAGGAGGGAAGAGATTAGTTGTAGATGGACCTCACTGAAGAGGGAGCACCTGAAGGCAGGACAAAGTATTCTAGGTAGAAGACAAGCATGGGCAAAGGCTCAGATACTGAAATGAGTAGGGCATGTTTAAATGACAGTAAAGAAGTTCTTTTCGATAGACTAGAAACATCAATTTAAAAGCAATAGAAATAAGACTGAACAGGTAGGATTGGGAAACGATAACAAGTCACCGATGTCTTCTAAGCATTTAAGCCAGTAAGTCTCCAAAACAAAACAACAAAAAGCTGCATCCAGAGAAGCCTCTTCTCCCCACTCCAATGTGTAATCCTGATTTCAGCATTGCCCATAGAGATGCATGCACATTTTTGCTTCTCCTTTCTCATTTAAAAAGTTGTGAAATCCAAGCAGCTCATAGTCCTACCTGGTCCAAATGATCAGGATATTCTCTTCCTAAGACTCTTCCCACTTTCCTTTGCCACAGCATATAGCATTAGCATTATTCAAACACAAGTGAAACCACAAAGCCACTCAGGCTGGTCTGAGTCCAGACTATACAATCTCTTGCACAAAACAGCCAACCTAATTCCCATCAGCGGTTCTCAACCTGTGGGTTGCGACCCCTGAAAATATATCCTGCATATCAGATATTTACATTATGATTCATAACAGTAGCAAAGTTACAGTTATGAAGTAGCAACGAAAATAATTTTATGGTTGGGGGTCACCACAACATGAGGACTGTATTAAAGGGTCGCGGCATTAGGAAGGTTGAGAACCACTGCGTGATATCAAGACCATAAAGGGTCTCCATTATAAAAAGACTCATTTATTTCTCTCTACATTTTCCTGGGAAAAAACCACCCTTTTAAAAAGTGTTCCCAAGACTACAAGTTCTCCATATCAGAATAAACAGAGAACACATGTAAACTAGAAATTGAGTGCTTATTATGTGTCTGTGTACGTGCATGTATATATTATATATTTTAAAAATTAGTTCCCAGGCATGCACAGCATCAGCAGCATATAAGAAAGAAATTCAGAACAAAAGATATATTTAGGGTTATGGTTAGGTTTAGTGTTAGGATTAGGGTAACGTTTAGGGTTAGAATTAGAATAGGTTAATGGCTAGGTATAGGTTTAGGGTTAATTTCAAACTTTTTAAACAAGTTTATGTACATGAGACACATATCTATATAAATATATAGGATGTCTCAATAAATGTGTACATGCTTTAACAGCTGATAACTTAATTTTCACTCCTTTTCAGGTTTGATTGATTTAAAATAATGGGTGAAGCCAGACTAAGCTTTGAACAAAGAAAATTTATCCTAAAGTGCCATTAAACTTTTTTTTAATTGGGACACATAAAAGATAAAAGTTTATGGTACAGAGCCAGCAACAGTCGATGAATCGAGGACACACAAATACCAAACAAAATGATGCTTGATGTTTGCGATTCCATTGCTTCATGTTATCAGCAGTGCCTGGACTGTAGAACGGCCATCAGTTTGAAAACAGGCATTGACAAAAAAAACTTATTTCTGTAGATTCTTTTAAATTTTGAAAATGAACTGTATGTTAAACGCTGACTTTACAATCATGCAAAGTGTGCACAGATTTTTTGGGGCACCCTGTATATATTTAAATACTTAAATTTTACATAGATATCTTCAAATGTCTACATAACTAGTAAGTGATGTACTATTAGAAGAAGTCACATTAACCTCTTTGCTATTTCTGAGACATGCTCAGCGTCTCAAAGTGTTTTTTCTCCAAAGACCTCATTACCACCCGACTTTATTTATTTTTATTGTCTGCTCCAATGAAAATGTAATGTCCAAGAGAGGAGAGACTTCCGTTTTATTCATTGCTATATCCCTAACACCTAGAATTGTACTTAATATATAGGGCACTTAATAATTATTTGCTAAATGAATCAACTGACTGAGAAATTAAGAAGGCTAGACTGTTGAGGAAAGTACTCTAAAAGGACTAAAGTTAAACTCATGCTTAAATGGGAAAAGAGCATTCCAGTAAATGAGTAAATGTGACATGTTTAGAGGGCAGAGCAAACCAGACTGGCTGGGGGTCTGATGAGTAGTGGAAGATAAGGCTGGAGTGAGAGTATAAGGCAGTGGTTCTCAACCTTGGCTGCACATTAGAATGACCTGGGAATCTTTATAAAATCCTGATTTCTGGGCCCCATCCTCTGGAAATTCTGTTTCTTTGTTATGGGATGAGGCCACAACATTAGTAACAAAGAAACAGAATTTCCGGAGGATGAGGCCCAGAAATCAGGATTTTAAAAAGATTCCCAGGTCATTCTAATGTGCAGCCAAGGTTGAGAACCACTGGTATAAGGACTATTAAATGCCATGATACCTAAAGTCCGGTCCAGCTCAAAAATTGTATGATTCAGGTTTCATTCTACAGATCAGGAACATTATTGCTACTACCAAAAAGGGAGGCGCCATTTTGGGGCTCAGCCCATCTGGTTTCCAGATGATCTAATAAGAAATTTTGAAAGAAGTATCAGCATAACTTGATGATAGACTGGAAAAGACAAAAATAACTTCAAAAATATGAGCTCAAGCAACTGGAAGGATGGTGATAATACTGATGAGAGAGGGGAACTAGTTTGAAAGTTCATGACATCTTAGTTTTGAGGTAAGAGTAGCACAACCATGTCGAAATATCTCGACTATTGTTGAGACATCTTGGAACTGATAGGGATGGGGGCAGGGAAAAGGATATCAGTCATGAAATTGCTATTAAGTACTGAATTTTCTATTTATCTATTATTCCATTTACTTCAGGCAAACACCCTTACCTTTGGGCTCACTTGACCCATTTTAGATCAAAGGAGTCAATTCTTGGTTAACTGTCAAAAGCACCAAGTTGATCTGCTATTCCTGGGACTCTACTAGAGCCGTTGGCCAAGGTGCTTGCTTTTCTGCTAGGATCGGATACTCTGAACATTCTATAAATGTGAAACTGCCAGAAGTCCTTTTGCTACCATACACAGAGAAAGCCTGAGAATAAAGTCAAATGGAGGAAAGGAAAGGTAGAGTTCCAACAATGCTGTTAAAACCCCAATATCCAGCCTAGCCTGAGGTCAGCACCACCATTAAGACTTCCCAGTTCAGAAAGTCAAATGGTCTTCCTCTTCTTTCTCTCTTTTTAAAAATATATATTTTTATTGGTTTCAGAGAGGAAGGGAGAGGGTGAGAGAGATAGAAACATCAATGATGAGAGAGAACCATTGATCGGCGGCCTCCTGCATGCCCTATACTGGGGATCGAGCCCGCAACCCGGGCATGTGCCCTGACCAGGAATCAAACCGTGACCTCCTGGTTCACAGGTCGGCACTCAACCACTGAGCCATGCCAGCTGGGCCTCTTCTTTCTCTTTACGCCAGTTTGAGTTATGTTTTTTGTATCTTGTAGCCCAAAAGGGTCCCAAATAATATAACAAGTATAAATACAGACAGCTTTTAGAATCTAGTGTCCTTAAGAGTGAAAGAATAGGAAGTAAAGGGGAATCTGCCTTTTCACCCACCACTGATAATCAGAAAGCATTGGGTAACCAGCTTAAAGGTTACTATGGGATCTTGGTCTTGAGATGCACAGAAGATTCCATAGCAAGATATTAGGACTAGAAAATAACAAGTGCTCTGAAGACCAAAACTGCTTTGGACTTTGGAGGATACTGAATAACATTCCATTCAATGTTACTTTGTGATAATGTTGATGAGATGCCATAGGATCTTAACTCTTGTTTATATCAATTAGCCCATGGTAAAACTGGTTTCATTATATGTCGTTCCACTTAAAGTTGCAGAACCTATCAACAACATTAGTCCTAGCTGGTTTGGCTCAGTGGGTAGAGTGTTGGCCTGGGGACTGAAGGGTCCTGGGTTTGATTCCAGTCATGCCTGGGGTTGTGAGCTTGATCTCCAGTAGGGGGCATGCAGGAGGCAGCCTATCAATGGTTCTCTATCATCATTGATGTTTGTCTATCTCTCCCTCTCCCTTCCTCTCTGAAATCAATAAAAATATATATTTTTAAAAAACAAAACAACATAAAGTGATGACTTACTATGTTTTCTAGCATCTATACCAAATTAAACTCTTTTCATTCAAGCCCAGTGTATCACAGCATTTAAAAAATGCCTACTCCTGCACATGAAGAATGATACTTTCACTTATATGTGTGTGTATCCCAGCAAGTGTAGTTTTCATTTCCTCTTCCTTCTGGCCTGAGAGAGAAAGTTCATGCTCTTTCTTACTTGAGAGAAGATACTTACTTCAGGGACAAACACACTGATTACTTACCCTTGCTCTCAAAACACACTTCAAACATGTCATAATCTTCAGTGGTAAAGGCAAATTTCCCCTTGGTTGCATCCTCCTTGGAGTACAGAATATGGCCAGCAGAATCTGTGATCTAAAATAAAAAAGTAAGTAAGAGCAGGCAGCAAATAACACAGGAAGGAAACTGATAGAAACTGGAGAAATAGAAAGAAACACTGTCTATAAAAGACATTTATCATAATGATGACCATGTTCCAACTATTCCCAAAGACAGGAATAGGATGAGAGGATGAAGCCCAAATACAACAAATTTCATTCATTCAAGCAGCCTATCCACACTGTAGGTTAAAATCTGTTGGCATGCCCTGACTGGTTTGGCTCAGTGGATAGAGCATCAGCCTGCAGACTGAAAGGTCCCAGGTTCGATTCCAATCAAGGGCATGTACCTTGGTTGCGGGCACAACCCCAGTAGGGGTGTGCAGGAGGCAGCTGATCTATGTTTCTCTCTCATCGATGTTTCTAACTCTCCCTTCCTCTCTGTAAAAAATCAATAAAATATAATTAAAAAAAAAAAAAAATCTGTTGGCACTATAGAATGACAGTTGAGATATAAATTGAGTTTAGTAGCAAAGGTTCACTTTATAGAATGTAGAACAGTATTTTCCAGAAAGGGATATGTCATAAAAATGGAAGTGAACGATTACCAAAAAAAATACTACAAAAAGGATAAAGATACATAAGAACACATCTCTTCTGTAAAATAATTCTTGATAGGGTTGAGAGGTGGGGAGTGGAATGGGATATCTGATATAAGGAGAGAAGGAAAAGAAGGCATGCACAGAAAAGAAAATCTGGTAGCTGTATTCCTCCAAATGTCATGCTAATTTGTCAGTGGCTACCTGGGATGGGAAAGAAGCCCAGGGTTAAACAAAAAGTTCTCCTAAAGAAGGCATCCTTGGCTTCTACAAATGATAATGCCTTTCTTACAGGTTGTTAGCTTTAGGTCTCCGAACTTAAACTGCTCCATTCCTAGAGAATGGCCTGTAAAGAAGGGAATTACATGGTAACATGACAGATTGGATCTCAGGCTTCTTTTCTAGAGCATATGCTATCTTAGCAGAAGGCAATTTCATTATCTAAGGCAGAAGCTACTTGCAATGTGCAACACAAAAGTAGTGGCTTCATTACATTAAACTGGATATTCTAACGCTGTTTTTAAAACAAGATTCATTTATAAGTGAGATTTTAAATTTAAAAACTGAGTAGCACACATATAAGCCTATCTACTTAAAGCACTTCACTAGTCATTTCTGAGTAGTGAGTTTTCTTTATACTTTTAGTTTTCTCTCAATTTTCTACAAAGGCACATATCACTTATAGTCAGGAACAAAGTTATTTCGTTTTGAGGGGAAAAACATAATAACTAAAGAATAGTTATCACAGATAAGACAAATTTTAAATGATGGGTTAATTAAAAAGGTTTTATGACATCTTCTAAATTCCCTAAAAATAGCCCTAACCGGTTTGGCTAGGTGGATAGAGCGTCAGCCTGCGGACTGAAGGGTCGGAATGAAGGGTCCCAGGTTCGATTTCGGTCAAGGGCATGTACCTTGGTTGCGGGCACATCCCCAGTAGAGAGGGGGTGTGTGTGCAGGAGGCAGCTGATCGATGTTTCTCTCTCATCGATGCTTCTAACTCTCTATCCCTCCCCCTTCTTCTCTGTAAAAAATCAATAAAATATATTTTAAAAAAATAATAAAAACAAATTCCCTAAAAATAACAGCAGTAATAGCAATCAAGTATCTTCTGTCATGAATGATGCTGATCATTCATGGCGGTCAAGCATTTAAGATCCCTCAATCTGCATTGGTCATTGGGGATACAAGGATGTGTAAGATAGCTCCTATCTTTAAAGGGCTTAAGAATCTAAATGAGGAGAGGAATAAGAAAGGAGACCACTACGTTGTGAAAAGTGCATTACTAGAGGTATGCACAGGTGCCCCGGGATTGTGGAGGGTCAGGGAGTGTATCATGAAAGAGATGACACATGAGCTGAGTCTTCAAGGATGAGTTGCAACTAGGGAAGAATTGGGGAAAAGGCATTCAGGATACAAGAGACAGCAAATATGAATGCCTGGGGTCCAGGAAAAAAAACCAAAAAAACATGGTATCATCATAATACCGATAAGTGGTGCTCACTGAGCACTTACCAAGTGTCAAGTACTATGCCAGGTGCTTTATACGCATTTTAATTTAATCTTTACTATAACTCTATAGGTAAGAACTATTATTTCCCCCATATTCCACAGGAGGAAAGTTTAAGAGGCTGGAGAGGTACTGACAAGAACATGTAGAACTGCAACAACATGCTAAGGAGTTTAAACTTCACTTAGTACAAAGTGGAAAGGCAATGAAGAATTTGAAACAAGAGAGTGCTGTAATTCAATTAGCAATTCAGAAAACATGAATCTGATACTACTAGGAAGACAGACTCAAGAGGGACAATACTAAAGATAAGAAGATGGGTTAGGACACTATTCTGGTACTCCAGATTAAAAATAATGAGGGCTGGCCAGGCTGGTGTAGCTGAGTGGTTGAGCATCAACCTATGAACCAGGAGGTCATGGTTCAATTCCCGGTCAGGCCATATGCCTGGTTTGCAGGCTCAAACCCCAGTGTGGGACGTGCAGATTCTCTCTCATCATTGATATTTTATCTCTCTCCCCCTCTCCCAAATCAATAAAAATATTAAAAGTAAAATAAAATCAAAACGATTAGGGCGACTTTGAATATAGAGAAAAGGTGACAGATTGGAGGGATTTTAAGGAGGAAAGGACCACAGGACAAGACCAAAAAATAAATGCCCTGAAGGATCAACTGAGCAACATAACAGAGTCTAATGGACCAGTATAAGTCCATAGGGTGTGGTTGACAATGTGGAAAACTGGATGGGTCTGTCTTAAGGAAGAAAACAGTGACATGCCAGGTTTTCAAATCATCCAATTTTCAAAAGAAGTTGTGGACATTTTAACTTTTATTTGAAATCTCCTAATTTTTAAATCCTCACAACAAATCCCAACATTTGAAAAACTATCTAAAGACCAAACAAAAGATGTCTATAGGACTGAGTTCCTCTGATCCACCAATTTCTGATCTTTGCATAGGACAGGAAGAAAACTGACTAAAATTACATAAAAGAACTGGGGGACAACACTAAGGTCTCAGCTGAGATCACGGACCATAGATTTCTAGCAGCCAGGATGCAAAAGCAGAGAAAAGTATTAAGTGATTTAGGCTTGGGGTTCTGCAACTGAATGTTTTTTAAGGCTAAGGGGATAAAGGAATTATGCTAGAAACGTTTTATACATATTCTTTAATCCTCACAATCACCCCATAAAAGCCAGTCTTATCATCCTCATTTTACTGATGAGGAAACTTAGTAACTTGTCCATTATCACAGAGTTAATAAATTGTGTATGTGCATTTGAAGCAGTCAAAAACCCATGTTCTTTTCACATTCCATGTTGCATCCCCACAAAAGGAATGTCCGAAATAAGTGGTATGCAAAGATGCCAAGAAAGACTAACAGAATCTGATGAATTATTTGGGTCAGTGTATGTCAGAGCACCTGTGAGTGCTCTTGAGTGGGACACAGCACTTTTCAGTCTGTATTCTCCTCCTTAGAGATTAGCAGGCAGCCACAAGGTAAAGTCCTTGATGTCAGCAATAACCAATAGATAATCTGCAAGCGAATACATAGCCCTAAAGATTCCAAAAGACCTCAACTAAAAGAAAAATCCTAATAAAGAACTACTTTAGAACCTGGGATACACAGATTATAGGGCAAACAGGTCTGGGAATGAGTAAAATCCCAGTGATGTGTAGTCATCAGTGTGGTGCCACTCTTCCTTTCTTCAGAATCTATTCATCCATCAGATATTCACACTTCCCCACTTTCCAGCCCCCAAAAGCACAAAGACAATTCCTAAAAGTAAAGAGGAAGCTCAAAAAGACAGACTCTAGGAATAACAGATTTTCACATTTGAAGCTGATCTAAAAACTCGAATTTGGATTTGGCTTCTATGTATAAAGTTACAGAAAATGTAGAACTTCTCCAAGGCACACCTGGATAAAAAGAAGTTTCTAAATTTGCTCAATGTACTAGCTTAGTTCTTAAGGGAAAAAGGAAAGGATTACAGGCTGCTAGAAATGTTTAAATGTAAATGAAACCAGTAGAGGACAGCAGGAACTAAACATCAAGGGTATAAGTACTGAACAGTCATCACAGAAGCCATCTTCAGTTAGGCAGGGAAAGAGGCTAGGTCACTGGCCTACAACAAACAACCCAACTTAATTGGGCTTACAAGATTTGGCACACATTTGCCATCTTATGTCCTAGAATAATAGCTTATGATCTCTTTGTATTCTCCTAAGATATTAAAAGGGTTCTTAAAAAAAGTTATTCATTTAAGGCAACTCTACAGATGATAAAAGTATCTAGATGCAGGTCAAAACACTCTTAAGGTATTGGCAAAAATCCTTTATAGAGTAACTTGCAAAATGAATCAAGAAGTCTGTCATGTTTTTCTGAAAGGCTCTGATACAATCCACTCCTCCAACTGGTACTTGGAGCGATAAAAACTGTTAAAATTTTCCTCTACTTTGTACTGAGGAACTATAATCATGGTAGAACATCTTGCTTTGTTGTTTCTTTCTATAATATCTGAAAATGTATTAAAAGTTCATTATAGGGCAAAAACTCAAATACTTTATAAGAGGCTGAAGACAAAGGACCCATCACTGCATGTACCTTCTTCAACATGAAATTTACCTCCCAGAATAGTGTGTGATAATGATCACAATTCTCTTGGCGCCTCCACATTTCTATATTCCTTATGATATTGAGTTGACAGAACTATATATGAGGGTATTTGTCTAGAAATTTAGAAATCCATGCAGACAACTTGACAACTTAACCTTCAGGTCAGGCTCTAACAGATCCTAGAATTTTTCTGAAAATCAATCGATTTTCCATGTAGTTCATAACTGTGCAGCTATTTTAGGAGCCAAGTCACTGATCTTAAGGGTAAAAAAAAAAAAAAAAATCACATGACCCCAACATAATTACATAAATCAGCAGGTAGCTAAAATTAGGGAATAGAAAACTGGGCCAAGCTAAATGACTAGCCAGAACTGGCAAAGTCTATTAGGCCAAAATGATGGTTTTAAATTTCCTTTAATTAAGATGTTCTAATTATAGATCACCTTAAAAAATCACCTGGTTTCTCAAGAATTTAGACTTTACTTTTTTCTTCTTCTTCTTAAATTTTACTAGAGAACCATCTTGGTAGTGTTAAATAACTGCCACTTTCACCTACCATAACAGCAATCCCTTAAAGGATTCCTTTCTTCACTTTTAACAATAAAAACATGTATAATACATATTGTAAAGTTCTTAATTAAACAAGGGTAATATCAAGCTATAAAATTTGCCCATATAACATCAAAGGATAGGAAGTAATAAAGATTTGTTTCCAGATAACACCTTCTGAAGAAAAGCAAACCAAAGGTCACAACTTAAAAAGTGCTGGAAAAGCTGTTAATTGTATGTGCAGAGTAGCTGATGTCAAGAATATGTGAATATTCTCACACTGAAACTGTCAAGTATGTAAGAATACAGGCCACTGGGAATATAAACTCATTTAGAACTAAATTTTCTTGGACCATTCTAGGCAGTGGCTGGAAAACAGGTTCTTGAGCAGGTCCTGCTTCTGAAGCCTGCTCCTATTCCTTTACCAAACAGTCAAGATAATAAATACCTGCTTACTTCAAAAGGATTTTAAAGTAGCTTAGGCCCAAACACTAGGCAAATAAAGCAATTAGGAATAAAAAAGAATAGAGTTCTCCTGGAAGAAGAAAACAAATAGGCGCCATCAAGAACCTGAACTGAGCAAATGAAATCTGCACTATACATTTGACTCAAGTTTTCTGGAAGCCAAGATTAAAAGATTAAGAGAAACACAAGTTGGGTTACATATAATTTATTTTTTAATGAAATCTCACAAATTTATCTTCAGAGATAATTTTCCTGGAACAGCAAGAACAACTTATCAGGAAGGTCCTTGCAAAAGGACTGTGACCAATAGACTCTCCATTTTCAACCATGACCTTCCTACAGTTCCAATGGGAGCGTTTAGTGACCTTCCCTATGATCTGCCTGACCTAATTAATGTGGAGGAGGGACCTGAAGGAACTAGATGAATGCTCCTGTGCTCTGCTTCTCTGTCCTTCAGCATTCCTCTCCCTATTCTACCTCCTCTTGCAGCTCATAGAATTCCCAGTCTTTCTCTAAAGTTGCAAGAAAGCTGAGACTACTTTTGGCCACTCGCTGTTACCAGTCTGTTTAAAAAAAAAAAAAGTGCCAGGAAAAGATGTCTTAAAAATAATACTGTCCACCCAGATCTCATGTCCTAATGACATTCTTCAATAAAAAGAACCAGGTCTCCTTGGAGAAATGGCTGATCCTAAGATTGAGGCAGGAAAAATACAAGATGAGCCTGGAGCTTGTAGTGCCAAAAAGTAAGGAAGTGCTCAAAAACAAAATAAAACAGAAAAACAAGAATGGAGATATGTCAACGGGATACAGGAGCCACATGAAAGCACTCCCAATCATCAAAGCTGAAATAATTTGAGTGCCCAGTCAGCATGGCTCAGTGGTTGAACAGACTATAAACCAGGAGGTCACCTTTTGATTCCCGGTCAGGACACATGCCTAGGCTGCAAGCTCAATTCCTACTTTGGGGCGTGCAGGAGGCAGCCAATCACTGATTCTCTCTCATCACTGATGTTTCTATCTCTCTCTCCCTCTCCCTTCCGCTCTGAAATCAATAAAAATGTATTTTCTTTAAAATGAAATAATGTGAGCAACAAAAAAGTAGCATTTGGACTATAATCCAAAGTATAAAATAAATATCCATGAATCCACACTATTATAAATTAAACAAACAAACAAACAAGGGAGAAGAGACAGATCTCCTGTGCAGGAGACTCTCAAATAATTTACGTAGAAACAGCACCCTCAAGGAAGTTAAGAATAACTCCCCACTGCCCATAGTGACTTCCCTGCAAAGAGCACAGTATGGAAAAGGGAAAGAAGTGATCTGACAATGGAGAAACCTGACGAACACAACCTCGGCCAGGTGATCACAGTCAATATCAACAGTGATAAATCATGTTGATGGCAAGTTCCCTTGATGTGACGTGATGTGATGAAAATGACATTTTACCTCTGTAATCTTCCTCCCCCAGATCCATAATCCCAACAGAGGGGCATCCTATAAAATACTTGACTAATACACCTCAAAACTCACAATGTAGTCACAAACAAGAAAATTCTGAGAAACTGTCATAATCTAGAGAAGCCCAAAGAGATACAACTAAATGTAATATATCCAGGATAGGATTTTGGAACAGAAAAAATGACAATAGGCACAATTAAGGAAATGTGTCAATACTGGTTCACTCGGTGTGACAAATGTACATACCAATGTAAGATGTTAATAGGGGAAACTGAATGTGGGGTACATGGGAACTGTACTATCTGCACTGTTTTTCTGTCAATCTAAAACTGTCCTAAAATAAAAACTTTATTTAAAAAAATTGTGTACTATCCAAAAGAATAAAGTCAAGAACACATATATATACACACATATCTCCAGAGTCTCAAGAAATTCTTAGTCTACTTGGAGCCAAGCAAGCAAACATTTTCACATATTTTTTATGAGGCATATTACAAATAGTTAATTTGAACAAGTCTAAACCTACTCCTGGAAAACTGACATATGATCCATGGAGGAGGTGGCAAGTACGTGTCTTCCTGCTAGTATAGGTCACACAGTATTTCCATTTGTTGAATCAGCTTCATATCGTACCAGTCCAAGACTATGGTAGTACTTTTTTGTTTTTTAAACCTTCTTTTCCTGGAGTGCTACCATAGCAGCAGAGGTCAATCAGCTTGTGGCTTTGCTGTAGTTGGTGAAAATCTGATGGTGTAAACTCCTTCAAATAGGCTCCTACCTGTACTCCATCAGGTTTATGATCAGTCTGTAGTATAATACTGAATATAAAATGTGTACATATTATTTTAAGGAAAACCATCAACTTTGTAGCTCCTTAATGACAAACTCTGGAATTTAGAATCAGCAAGTCCCTTGTAGAGCTCTATACATTGAATAAAAATGAACTGAAACAGAGATACCTACCCCTTTCTCTCTTTGAGACAGTAAAGCAAAGCAGTTAGACTAAAGATTCTAGAGTCAGACCTCAGGTCTGTGTTCAAATAAGAACTGTGCCACTTACTAGCTGTAAGGCCTTGGGTATGTTCCTTAACCTCTCTATGCCTCATATGTAAAATAAGGACAACAGTATGAACTTCATGAGGCTATTGTGAGGATTAAATTTAACACAAAGGCCCTGGAACAGTGTCTGGCACATGGCAAGCACTCAATAATGTTATCACTGTCATTATTCGAATTATTATAATTGTTAGAGATAATAAGAACTCCATAAACATTTAGAACACCAACCACAGTTCCAACCTAACAGTGCTAATGGATGGCAAAATAAATGAAGTTTGCTACATTGACTAAATCCCGGGATGGTTAGAATCTGAAGAGGTACCAAAATGCCTAACAGAGCAGGTATTCAACAAAACCTTTAGCTAACAGGGATAGCAAGAAATACAAGATGACTCCAGAATTTCCTGAACGTATTTTTTAACCTGATGAGTAAAAAACTACCTGGGGGAGGGAAGAGAGGATGGTGTGTTCATATATAATGATCAGAGGTTGTGGGTCTACACTCTTCATTTACTTTAAGATATAAAAAAAGCAGAAAGAACTACCAATCATTGAATATGTTGTCGTCTTAGACTAGAAAAATAGTATGAGAAATACCTTCAAAAGACTACCACAAGTTTCCACTGTTCTCTAACATGAGGAATATGGAAAACTAACAGCCTAGAACAGTGATGGCGAACCTTTTGAGCTTGGCGTGTCAGCATTTTGAAAAACCCTAACTTAACTCTGGTGCCATGTCACATATAGAAATTTTTTTTATATTTGCAACCATAGTAAAACAAAGACTTATATTTTTGATATTTATTTTATATATTTAAATGCCATTTAACAAAGAAAAATCAACCAAAAAAATGAGTTCGTGTGTCACCTCTGACACGTGTGTCATAGGTTCGCCATCACTGGCCTAGAAGCTATATTTAATGGCGTAAAATGAATTTATCCTGAACTTTTAACAAGAGCAAATACCAACTCCACGTCTGAGTCCCTGAAATCAAAGAATCACATCTAAAGCTCACCCAGAACAAAGTCAAACTTAGGCCACAAACAGCATTTAGCAACACTAAATTCTTTAAAATTTCCAACACAAGCCAGCGATGGCATAGCACAGCAAAGAAGTATTGCTTGCCCTAGCCGGCTTGGCTCAGTGGATAGAGCGTCAGCCTGCGGACTGAAGGGTCGCGGGTTTGATTCCGGTCAAGGGCATATGCCTGGGTTGCGGGCTCGATCCCCAGTAGGGGGTGTGCAGGAGGCAGCTGATCAATGATTATCTCTCATCATTGATGTTTCTATCTCTTCCTCTACCTTCCTCTCTGAAATCAATAAAAATATATATTAAAAAAAAAAAGAAGTATTGCTTAAGGAGGCTTATCGAAGTGTTGAAAACTAGAAATGGAAAATTTCCAGGCACTGGTATGATTATGGATAGATGGTCTCTTCCTGCTTCTATCAGCATTTGCTCCTAACTCAACATCGGCAATATGTCATGCTTGACTGAGGAGGGGGAGGGGTAGTTGGGGGAAGAGAAGAAGGGAGAAAGAGGAAGGGAGAAGGAAAAACCAGTTACTGCCCTAACAATACTACTGCGTGGGTGAAACCAGATCAAATGTTTTTTTTCATACTGTTCCAAAGTTATTTACGGTAAAAACCTCCAGTGTGTCCCTTTTAGGCACAAACAAAGCCTTGTTCTTTCTTAACAACTAGTCCCTTGACTTCCCACACGTTATGTAGAACAATGAGGTCCAGCACAGGATAAAGCAGATGACATCAACCTCCCTCAAGTCAGAGATTTGTTTGGGAGCCCAAACTCTGGTTTGTGGCCAGCTGGCTCATTTTACAGAGGGCTCTACTGTCCAAGCTGCTAGGTTGCGTAAGCGTATGGGGGCAATGGCTCAGGATCAACCACCAGTCAGCAATTCACACAAGAAACAGCATAGAAGACACCGCACCCCATTAGATTACCTCTATAAATCTATTCCATTTCCCTAGAAACTGGATTCAGTGTTCAGATGTCATAAAAAAAGATACGGCATACAATTTCAAATTCTAAGCAGCTCCCTTTCTCTAGATTGGTTCAAAATAGATATGACTGTGGATAACTAACGGTTCACTGAATAGGAGAGATTTAAATGATGTATCATACCATGTAGTTTTTATGGAGAAGAAAACACAGTCAGGTTTTAATTTAAAACTAGACATTTTGGATACAGTACGGAAAGAAACTAGATTTTAATACTATTGAATGCTAATGTACCAATCACCCTTCTGTACTAAACCACCTATTTATTGACCTGTTTCTAACCCATTGGACAACAGTCACAGCAAATATAAATGTGAAAGAGACATAGCTTTCTCAACAGAAAAAGATCAGCCCTCAGTTCAGACACCGATAGTAATAAGCTGAAATATAACTGTTCCAAATAAAATCATCTCAAAATTATAGTGCATGCGCACACACAAACGTCTTTTATCTTTTCACACAGATTTTAGCAGAGGGACAGGGGCTTATTAAGCCAATGGTTTCTCAACTGCCAAGAAGCTTCTTGGTAATTTTTAGGCTTAAATTGTGATAGGCCTGTAACTCAAGGCTGAACTCTTCAAATGATCTATTTAGCTTTCTTATCTATAAGCTAGTTAGGAAAGATAGGGACCATAATTGAGTAAATATCCAAACTTAAAAATCTCATTTAGCAAAGTGAATTGTTAATTTTCTCTCTTGAAAAATGACAATAAAAAAAATGTAGACCAATTAGATTATTTGGAAGAGGCTGAACAAGTATAAATGACTTAAATTATTACCACTGGGCTTTTCTTTCCTTTCTGGTGATGGTTATGACAGCTCCTCACAGTTGCCTTTTCTCTTTCTGTAATTTATTTCCAAAATATAAATCACCCTTAGACTACAACTCATCTCATCCCTTAAAATTAATTAATCCTCCATTTTCCACTATTAACAAGCACCCTAAATAATAAATGGTATTGGAGCCTATGAAAGTATGATGGTATCACCTAGTCTTAATGAAATGTGATTTCCAATTCAAAATCAAAAGAGATGATATTCTGACCACACAAAAATACTCTTTATGCCATCAATCATTCCCTAGCTCTATCACTTGATTTTTCAGTATAGTACTTAATCACTACCGATTATGTGTATTTGTTAAGTTGTTTTTTCTCTGTTCTCCACCAGAGTTCAAGGACCTTGTTTGATGTTCATTTCCATATCCCCAGCTAGGTCTGGAATATACTAAATATTAAATATTTACTGAGTGAAAGGAAGAATCACAGACTAAATACTCAGAATTCCTCCCATTAAAATACTCTTTAACTGGTCGCTACAATGATATATGACTGGGAAGTCAGATTAGCAAGTCAATTATCATTCAAGAGAGAAGAGTACTAATATCTATGGCCTACCTTAAAGAGCCCTGTGCAATAAAGAACACATCTCAATAAGTCCTTCTATCAATTCTTTGAGAGCTATCATCCCCATCTTATAGATAAGGGCCCAAGGAAAGGGTTAAGTAATTCCCCCAAGACCATGCACCCTGTAAGTGGTGAACTGCTGGGATTTAAACCCAAAACTGTCTGACTCCAGGTCCAGTCTCTTTCCAATGTACCACATAGCTCCTCAGTAACACTAAGATATTTAACTTAGTTGTACAATAATGCATATATAATGCATTAAACTGAGGACTCAAAGGTGAATAAGACATTAAGGAGTTCACAAAGTAAGCACCATACTACATGAAAAGTGCCTTACCAAACAGGATGTAATGGGAGCAAACAGGAGGGGAGTATGGGCAAAGACTGGTCCAAATTAAGAGAACATTGTATTCAAATAACTGTAAGGTGTTCAGTACGGCTAGAGTTGGGAGTGGGAGGAGGAAGTGAAGAGAAAGGGAGAAGGAAAGATCAGAGATGAGACTAGGATAGTGACAATTCATTTACGTTCATTTATCCCTTACACTGAAGCCCTAATATATGCCAGGCACTGTATTAGACACAAGCATTTCAATGATGAATGAGATAGTCTCTGCTCAAGGAGCTTTTAGTCTATGAGGAGATGGGTAAACACACAGTACAACATAGAGTGACATATGATAACACTGATGTATTTATTGGACATTAAGGTGCTCTTTGACAGGAAGAAAGTGGATTAGACAGCTCAATCAAGGCACTATATTCTTCTAAGAGAGACTGCTTCATTCAGAGCAACAGCTAAATGCCAATCCCAGTTGACCAGGTTTTGCACTACACAAAGTCTCCAGTTCTCCTAACCTCAACCCAAACTCCTGCTGCTTGAACCAGAGATGGACATATGACCAAAGAGAAGACCCAGAATGTGGCCTGGCATAAAAGGAGCCGAACCAATCAGATTTTTACATTAAGGGGCTGCATTTCAGAAGTTGAATGATGCACAGAGAGAATCACTGAGGCAGTCTGGTCCACAAGTGTTCAAAATTTAAGAGAAAGCACAACTGAGCGAACAGATACTATGAAAAAGGTGGCAAACTGTGATAAAGAGCTGGATCAAACCCACAAATGTATTCAGTGGCCTACATAGTATATTAAAATTTTAAAAATAATACCCAGCTTGTGGTCTCTAAAATACCACTCCTCACAAAAAGGAACCAGAACTCCTTGGAGGAAAAGCTGCCTCCAGATCAGGGGTTGGACATACAAAAGATGCGCCTAGGACACCTTACTGTCCCACGAAACAGTGAAGTTATCAAAACCTTATGCCAGGGATTGTGTCAAAAGGATAAGGGAGCCAGAGACATAAGGAATGCAACTGACTAAACCAATGACTCTAAAAACTGAAACAAACAACAAAAAATAATTTCAGAATAATAGTTAACCCTCTGGACTACACTGGAAATGACAAGGGCAAGAATGCCTTACTGTGAAAAATGTCAATTAAAAGAACTGAATTCTGCCCTGGCCCGTTGCTCAACGGTTAGAGCATCAGCCAGTGTACTGAAAGATCTCGGGTTCAATTCCCAGCCAAGGGCATGTACCTCAGTTGCAGGCTCGATCCCCAGGCTTGGGGGAGTGGGGGAAGCAAGCGGAAGGCAACCAATTGATGATGTGTCTCTCTCACATCAATGTTTCTCTCTCTCCCCCCTCCCTTCTATTCTCTCTAAAATATCTTTGGATGAGGATTAAAAAAAAGAAAAAAAGAAATGAAGTCTATTTTTCCTACCTTTCCTATATGAATTATAAATTTATGGCTAACCAAGTGGTCTTAAATTCTTTAAGAATAATTCCAGCCAATAAATATGGAAGGAATAACAGAATTAGAAAATAATTTCATAACTTTAATGAAACAATAAATTCATACAAGTCATCAATGGACTCATAAGAGAAAAATTAATGGGAAGCTTTATAATGGAGGCTTCAGGGCACTACCATCTCAGTAGGCAGAATAATGGCATCCCCTGCCCTCCCACACCACCCAAAATGTCCACATCTGCCCAGCCAGTGTGGTTCAGTGGCTGAGCACCAACCTATGAAGCAGCAGGTCACACAGTTCGATCCCCAGTCAGGGCACATGCCTGGGTTTCCAGCTCAATCCCACCCAGCAGGAAGCGCACAGGAGGAGGCAACGATCAATGATTCTCTCTTATCATTGATGTTTCCATCTCTCTTTTCCTCTCTCTTCCTCTCTGAAATCAATAAAAATATATTTTAAAAAATCTTGTGAGGTGTGATTATAGCTGCATAACATTGTGATTTTGTTCATAGTTTTAAGAAATTCATGCAGGACTGAAATCCATGATATCTGGGATTTATTTTTAAATAATTCAGCATAAAATGAGAATGGGGAAGCAATTACAATGAAAAAAGTGTGGCAAGATCCTATTGATTGGTGAATCTGGTTATTGGGTATATGGTCAACTGACTGTGCTCTTCTCCATAAAATTGAAAACAAATAATGCCAAAACTAATTTGAATTAAATGGTGACATTTAAAAATCAGAGGCTTGAATTTCTGACTTTGTTTGAATAACCAGATATGGCAACAAGGCCCATATCAAGAAATGAGTACTGACCACTCCAAATTAAGTTTCCAATACTCCCAATTATCCCCCAATTATCATCACTGCTGTCCTTTTTCTTATACCTGGCTTAGTTCATGCATTTATGTTACCTACTTGACAACTCGGTTTAGGACCCCAGGAGTGATGAGAAGCAAGAGAACAGAGCAGGCATGGAGAGATAAACTGAATAATGGCAAAGTGCTAGCATATAGATATACAGACTCCTACTGTTGACGTTCCTTCAGCAGCTTTGGACATAGATATAATTCCCATAAGGCCATGCTACACCATGCTTCTTATATTTATTAAGTGCTTACTAGAAGCAAGGCAGTATGCTTGACATTCTGAAAAATACAAACATGAAAATAATTCCTGCCCTCGGGATACTGACAATCTAATAAGGAAGACAAGGTATAAATGTAAGTGGTTACAATGTAAGATGAAAATAAGTGAGTTTAGGATACTGTTCAGGGTGCCTCATATGTAAAATGCAAAGTATGGAGTGACCAAGTATATAAAGCTTCAGGAACAGATCATGAAGTCACTACAGGGCATGTTGGAAAACTGAAACTTTATCAGATGAGCACACGTACGCTGCTGAAGGATTTTAAGACACAATTACAAGTCAGATGGGGCAGCACTGCAAATGAGAGGGAAGTCTCCTTCACCGTTCAAATCCTCTGATTCCAGGTACAGCATGTGTTGAAGAGCCAGAAGCATGACCCCCAAAATGTTACGCCATCATGGCTTTCTTGGCTAGACATTAGTTTGGTACCTGCGGAGACTAATAAAAGGATGGGTCACTGAGCAGTAGCCCTGAAAACAGTTTCTCTCTCTATTACCACGACTGGGTTCCAATACCTTACACAGAAACTATGGTCCTCTTATACCTAAGTGCTATTAAAAAGTAAAAATGAGGGGAGGCTGGGGGTAAGGAGGAGAGCTCAACCAAAGGACTTAAATGCAAGCATATAGGCCTAACCAATGGACACAGACAACAGGGGGGTGAGGGCAGGAGTGGGGGGATGGGGGATAACGTGGGGATGAGGACACATATGTAATAACTTAATCAATAAAAAAAATTTTTGAAAAAGTAAAAATGTTTCTTACTATTCAGTCTAAGACCCATTCTGTTAAAAACAAAAATAAAACCACGTGCTTATGGTGAGTGAATAAAATGACCTCAAACGCGATCAATCTTAATACCAAATTACACGAGCGTTTCAAAGATCACACTCCGGTCACCCTAATGACAAAACGGGACCCAACCAGCGTCGTGGCAGGAGCTGTCACCACTGGAGAGAGTAGGGCTGAGATTCACAAAAGGCCTGGCCGGGCCCAGACTCTGGGGAGCCAGGAAGGGCAGTCCTAGAAGCCGAGACCATCGGATGGACGGTCTCAGTTTTAACAGACTAAATTGTCGTCAATTACAGGAATGACAAATAAAAAGCAAGGCGAGAACAAAATTCCAGCACTTTTCTTTCCCTTCACTTCCAAACCAAGAATCAGTTCCAGCCCCGGCATCCTCTCCGGGCCTCGGTGTCCTTAGGTGGGAAACGACGCTAATGCACCCGCTTCACAGAGGAGCGTCCGGACCACACGGAGATGTACGTAAAAGCACAAGATCGGACACAGCTAACGCTACATTATTCCCAGGAAGCGCCAATGCCTCCATCATCTTCCTTACAAGGGTGATACCTAATTCTACCTCCACTATCGAGCGGGCTCTGCAGGTCGCAGGGCGTCTTTGTGTCGATCCCCGCAAGTACCCAACATCTGAAGGCTTCTCTGGAGAATCGAGTTACAGTTCAAGGTACCAAAGACCAAAACAGACACGGGCCCCGCCAACGACCGAAGTGGGGGTCGCCCCGGCTCGGCGGTCACCACATCCGCCGAGGCCTCGCGCCCTTCTCCGGGTTCCCCCGCCTTGGCGCCCAGCCCCGCTCCGCCAACGCCAACCAGCAGGGCGAGGGGGCGGACTCCACCGCCCGCCCTTTGAGCTCCGGGGAGGCCCGGCCGGACACCCCCCACCCGCATCCTCGGCTTCTCCTCGCCAACGCCCGAGGTCTTCCCGTCCCGCCCCGCCCTGGGCCGCACCTTGAGGTGGGTGCGCAGGCCGCCAGCGCCCCCAGACTGGTCCGTGATCTCGTACGCGCCCGTCACCAGCAGGTCCTTGTGGATCTCCTCGCGGAGGCACTTGCGGGAGTTGATGGGCAGATGGAAGGAGATGGCGAGAACCGAACTGGGGCCGAGCAGGAGAGGTAAAAGCAGCAATGCTAACTGGCAAGGGCCACGCTGGACTTGTAGGCCAGACAAACGAGACATGGTGCCGGAGACTGTTAACACCGGGGCCTGGGTCGCGGCGGAACCGGAGGGCCCACGTGACTCACCTCTGGCCTACCGGCGGCGCAGGCGCCATTTTGGAGACTGGCAAATAGATAACAAAAAAATATAGTAAATCTTATAAAAGGGAAAAGGGACATGATATCACGCCACACCAACAAGTTAGAGTGGCTAAGTAAAATTTTCTAGAAAATTTCCGGGAAACTTACTTGTGTTGAGTTCAGTGACTGTTCAGTCAGCCATAACAAGTAAGGGCAGACCCGGAAGTAATTCTCCTTCAACTGGCGGAAGCAGTGCTTGCAAGTTTCAAGGCGGGTGCGATACCGTAGCAACCGAGGCCCAATAGGAAACAGCCACAAGGCCCTTTGCTGGGCCGGTCGGGCTGCCACCGGGGCGCGCGGGGCGGAGGCGGGGCGGAGGCGGGGCGGAGGCGGAGGGTGCGCAGTCGCAGTGCAAAGCCGCCTGAATGACAACCGGGACATTGACCGCTTGAGAGGAAAACTTGGGGAGGCTGAGCGGAAAGACTCCGTGGCTCCGAGGCGAGCGGGGGCCGGCGCCTTAGAGAAGGTCTGGAGGTCACCCGGTAGCTGTGAACCGGACGCGCTCCTGAGTGGGATATTTGGGCTGGTGTAACTGTTTGCTTTCTGAATGTGCATCTTATTTAGCAAACGTTGAGCGCCCACTAGACTAGGTAATGTTCAAACTGACTTTGGGTTTTGTATTTCAATGGAATAAAACACTGTTTTAATCCAGTCTCAGAGCAGGACCTAATTCGGTTTACCAGAGGAGCATTGTCAAGGGAAGGCAAGAATTTGTGTGCTTTAAACGCACACACATTTTAGGGATCCAAGGGGCTAGTCTGTAGTAAGCAAATTTACACAGTAATCGTGCTTTTGTTTCACAGTTATTTACTGAGTACCTGCTATGTGTCAGACGCTATATTCCCTGCGGTGTATACCAATATGTTTATTGATTGAACAAACCGCTGTTGGGATGCTATCAGATATTCAGGACCGAAGAAAATATAAAGATGAAAAAGGAATACACACCAGTCTGTGTTTGAAATCATCTACTTTGGTTAGTGTTTACTGAGTATCTACAGAAATACCCAGAGTATGGACTATCTGCTCTTGGTAATTTTTAAAAATATATATATTTTATTGACTTATTACAGAAAGGAAGAGAGAGGAATAGAGAGTTAGAAACATCGATGAGAGAGAAACATCGATCAGCTGCCTCCTGCACACACCCCACTGGGGATGTGCCTGCAACCCAGGTACATGCCCTTGACTGGAATCGAACCTGGGACCTTTCAGTCCGCAGGCCGATGCTCTATCCACTGAGCCAAACCGGTTTCGGCTAAATGATTATTCTCTATTTATATCTGCTTGCAATCCATGTAGTTCTTTTCCTGGAGCCGAAGTCCCACAAACAAAACAAGAACAAACATAAAGGAGCAATAAAGCATTTTAAAATCTGACAAATAACATGCTACAACTATTTTATGAGGTGTCCACTTAGGAACGTTTAGTTTATTTTATTCCTGATATAAGATAAGATTGCTAGTCTACTGGTACGTCCTGATAATCTTCTGATAATTTTCGTGGGCCTTTTCCCTGCAGTGTAGGGAATCGGTACCAAGCAGCTATGTAATTCGTCATTTGGAATCAGTCCTGAGGCTCTGCTGACCATCAGCAAGAGATATGCAGCCCATAAACTAGCTGTGTGGTTTTTTCCTGTAAATTTCTATCTGACATTTAGATAAGAGCATCTACATTTTCAGCTGTTTTCACAGATCTCATTTGATATTTTCAAAAACCATGTGACATAGACTGGACAAGTCTGTTCATGTCATAGATAAGAAAACAGGTTCAGAGAAGCCAAAGAGATTCTGAGAGGCTCAAAGTTTAAAAGTGACAAAGTCAGTCTAAGGGCCTGAGCCTTCTTCCGGAAGGCGCTATTATTGATTATGTTACAGATGAAGAAATTGAGACTTAGAGAGAAATTCTTACTTTCCTAAATCACAGGTCTCATCCTTTCTTGTCCTGTATTCTCATCCGCCAGTCCCTAACTCTTTCCTACCCGCCTTCCCTCATTTATATTTTTCTCCTTAGCGCTCACCACTAATATAATATACATTTTACATATCATGTTTATGCATCTGTTTCCCTAGCTAGGTTATCTGTTTTGTGAGGGGCAGGTATTTTTATCTATTTTGTTCATTGCTTTATCTTCTGAATCTAAAATAGTACCTGGCATTTAGAAGGCAAAATGAACAGTGTTTCAATGAATGCAAGATTGATTCCTTAGCTCCTAGCACAGTGATGGCGAACCTATGACGGGTGTCAGAGGTGACATGCGAACTCATTTTTTTGGTTGATTTTTCTCTGTTAAATGGCATTTAAATATATAAAATAAATATAAAAAATGTAAGTCTTTGTTTTACTATGGTTGCAAATATCAAAAAATTTCTATATGTGACATGGCACCAGAGTTAAGTTAGGGTTTTTCAAAATGCTGACACGCCGAGCTCAAAAGGTTCGCCATCACTGTCCTAGCAGAAGGCCTAACAGCAAATTCCTTACATTATTCCTTAGCTGTTTTCACACAAATCCGTAATGTATATAAAGTGAGGTTTCAGTTTCATCAACAACATGCATATCTTGTATTTGAATTGAAAAATGTGTTCTTGTTTTCATATAAAGACAGAAAAAAAAATCTCCCCTCTATGCTGTGGAACTACAAGGCTAAGTAGATACTCCTGGGGAACCCAAATTTTTAAATTGCATCTGCATGAACAATGTACCATTTTACATCACTGTGGAGAAACGGCCTCATTCTGAACTGCAGAGCAAACGGAAAGTGTCCCAACACATTTCTTCCTGTCCTGAGAGTCCTCTGCCATCCCCTCACCCTGAAACTTCCCCAACCAGACCCACCTAAGATTCCTGAAGCCCTGAGCCTCTGGAAGTAAAGAAACGTCATGAGGACACACCCTCCGCCCAATCTATCCCTAATCCACCGATTTCTCAACCTTCTGTTTGTATGAGAGGGAGCATTTTTAAAACACACCTCACCCCAGACAATGAATTCAGAGCTCTTAGTAAAAATCTGCATTTGTAATGAGCTTGCTGGGTGATTCTGTGGTTGGGAATCCTCCAGCACTTCCTCCCTCTCAACGCCTCCTTTAGCCAGCCTAATCCTCCACTGTGGCTTGCTGCTCCCCGGCTCCAAGGCAACAATAGCCAAGGATTCCTAATTCCGGTGTCCCTGCTTATTCGCGTGTACAGTCCCACTCACAGCGTGTATTTCAGTAGCTAAAACAAGATGGGCAGCAATTGGGCAGCATTGGTCACGTGTCATACTTTTTGACCCAGAGAGTGATTCCAAGGACCTCTATTATGGGTCCCTAAATTCCAGAGCCCCCTCTGCACTGCACTCTGGGTGATCTCATCCAGTCCCATGACTTGTTTTTTTTAATGTATTTTTATTTATTTCAGAGAGGAAGGGATAGGGAGAGAAACAGAAACATCAATGATGAGAGAGAATCATTGATTGGCTGCTTCCTGCACGCAGGATTGAGCCCAAAACCCAAGTATGTGCCCTGATTAGGAATCAAACCGTGACTCCCTGGTTCATAGGTTGGTGCTCAACTATTGAGCCACACTGGCTAGGCCAGTCCCATGACTTTACATGCATCCATAGGTGATAACTCCCAAATGTGGATCTCCAGCTTTGACCTCTTCCCTAAACTCCAGAGTCGTATCAGGCTCCTTAGTTGACATCTCCACTTGGATGACTAATTGGCAACTCACACTTAACCCTTAATTTCCTCTTCCCCCCATCCCAAATCTGCTTCTTCCTCATCTCAGTAAATTACACCACCTTCTGCTTCCTCACTGAGGCCATCCTTGTTTCCTCTTCCTCTTACCCCCTCCCCACACAGAGCCAGTTCATCAGCAAATCCTACCAGTTCTGTGTCCTAAATTTATGGCAATCAGTTACTACTTCTCTCTGAACTAGTGGTCGGCAAACTACTGCCCAGTGAAGCAGACAAATCCAGCATGCAGCCGCCTGTTTCTGTATCACCCAAGGGCTAAGAAAGATTTTTACATTTTTAGAGGGTTCAAAAGAAGGAGGAGGAGGTGCCAGACAGAGGGGAGGAAAAGGAGGTGCCTTAGTGTATGTGGCTCACCAAACCTGAAATATTTATCTGATCCTTTACCAAAAAGTTTGCTTCTCTCACCTACACAACTTCCCTGTAATCATGTTCCTTAATATACCTTGACTGTAAATATTTTTTAAAATGTAAATCAGGCCCTAGCAGGTTTGGCTCAGTGGTTAAGAGTGTTGGCCTGCGGACGGAAGGTCCCGGGTTCGATTCCAGTTGAGCACATACCTCAGTTGCAGGCTCAATCCCAGCCCTGGTCAGGGAGTGTGTGGGAGGCAACCAATGGATGTGTCTCTCATGTTGATGTTTCTCTCTCTGTCTCTCCCCCTCCCTTCCACTCTCTCTAAAAATCAATGGAAAAAGATCCTCAGGTGAGGATTAACAAAAAAAAAAAAAAGAATCTGATCAATCAAAATAAAGCCCAAATACCTTACCACAGTCCAAAAGGCAACAGTGGTCTGGCTCCTGCTCTAATCTCAGTGACCACTTCCTCCCACCACACCCAGCCGTTCAATCTCCAGGTTTTCCAAACAGGTTAAATGTCTACATGCATCAGGGCCTTTGCACTTACTGTCTACTTGGAGTTCTCTTGCCCAGATCTTGTCCCATGGACTCTGGACTCTGCAGGCTGCTCCTCCTCATTCAGGCTCCGACTCCCAATATCATGTCTGAGAGAGCCCACCCTGTGTAAGTAAGCCTGTCCCCAGATTACCCTCTATCACATGATCTGGCTTTATTATCTAAATAGCACTGGTCACTATTTGAGAGTATCTTGTTATTTATTTTCTTGTTTATTACCACCCAGTCCCACTGGAATTTAATCTCCAAGGGAGCAAGGTCTTTGTTTTGTGCCTGATAGATCCCTGAGACCAGACACAATCTGTAGTGCGTGTTCAAAAAATATTTGCCGAGTGAATAAATGAAATGATACAACATATAAACCACTTAGCACATCAACAGAGAGCAGTTGCTCAATAAATGCTAGTTCCTCTATCTAGTATTTTAATTGCCATTTTTCACGTGGGGAAGCTGAGATCCAAAGCTGTTATGTGACTTACTCCAATCCATACTATGAGTCAGGGTTAGAGCTGAGAATAGAAACGAGAGCTCTTAACTGCAGACTAGTTTTCAGACATAATTGTCATTACATTTGATAAAACACGATGCTTATTATTTAGTTCCCACTCTACTAAGAAGTTTGACATTTCAGGGCAATATTTTTCTACCCTCACTCACATTTATAATTCAGCTTTTTTGGATTTTAAGTGAATATAAGTCTTTTTTTTTTAAAATATATTTTATTGATTTTTTATAGAGAGGAAGGGAGAGAGATAGATAGTTAGAAACATCGATCAGCTGCCTCCTGCACATCTCCCACTGGGGATGTGCCTGCAACCCAGATACATGCCCTTGACCGGAATCGAACCTGGGACCTTTCAGTCCGCAGGCCGACGCTCTATCCACTGAGCCAAACCAGTTTTGGCGAATATAAGTCTTTTAGAACATTTATGAAGATGTTAATAATGTAAAACTTGTAGCATCTACTAGTTTCTCCCCTGAATTCACTTTCCTTGAAAAAACAAGATTTATCTTTCTCTCCAGATTTCCATGGGGCTAAATTTTTATCTTCCTGGGTGGGAAACATGAACCCCAGTACTAACTCTCCATGACAATTAATGTCCTTCATCAATGTTGCCAAGATAAACTATCAAGACCCTGCCTCATATTCTATAGCCAGTAAATCCTGACTGCCAGGATCAAAGTTATTCTAGTGATATAGTAGGTGAGCTGAGAGCGCTAAGGAGTCTGGATTTTTCACTAGGAACAACTTTAGAGATGATGCAAACAAAAGATACAAAATATGTCCCAAAAGAATAAGTTTGGGCCATGACCGGTTTGGCTCATGGACTGAAGGTTTGGCTCAGTGGATAGAGCGTAGTAGGCCTGTGGACTGAAGGGTCCCGGGTTCGATTCTGGTCAAGGGCATGTACTTTGGTTGCGAGCACATCCCCAGTAGGGGGTGTGCAGAAGGCAGCTGATCGATGTTTCTCTCTCATCGATGTTTCTAACTCTCTATCCCTCTCTTTTCCTCTCTATAAAAAATCAATAAAATATATATATATATATATTTTAAAAAGAATAAGTTTGGGAAAACATTGGAACCATCACCACTACCCACATGCTTTGAGAGCAAAACAAAGTTGAAGAGGACAGGATGAAAAGGGAGGCATCTCCCCTGCCCCATAAGCACTGTTTGCTTATGGAGAACACCAGCTCTAGAGCCCAGTGCAGAGAGAGAAAGCCCAGGAAGGCAAAATTCCAAGGCAGAAACGAGATGGGGGAGGAATCCACTGGACCAGTTGAAGTGGAGGAACCAAGGGACAAAAAAGAAGAGTTGCGAAGATGGGACTCCCGGGGAGAAGGAAGTAGGGTCAGGTAGGGAAGAAATGGGAAAATCATCTAGTACTTTGTGAAGTAGCCCCTGAGTTGAGTCCTTCCAAAGGAGATTTAGCAGTCAAATGGCATCTACCCTCAAGCATGTGGCTGTATTGCACTCCACACCTGGGCACAGCCATGCCTGGAGACTATACACGTACAGATCCTCATAGTTTGAGATTCTTTCAAAAGCGCTTAGAGACCTTAAAGTTTACTAGAGCAGAAAACTACACTGTTGTCAGCCTTCACTCCTGGTTCAAGGAAAGTTTTGGGTTTCCTCTCCAATTCTTTTTTCCCCCTTGATAAGCAGTATCTGGTGTCCAGCAGCCTTTGAGATCCACCAAAACTCATTCTCCTTCAACAAAAACTCCATCTTGTGAGAGATATGGACCATGCAGATGGAAAGAGCACTAGCTGCAGACACCTTGATAATGCCGTATGTCTTTCCCTTTATTAGCTACATGAATCACCTCTGCATGTAGAATCCTCTGAGTAGCCTTAAAAAATTGCCAATGCCCAGGGCCCACCCAGAGCACTGAAAACAGCATATGTGGGTATGGTCCATGGGAATATCATATTTCAGTGGTTCCCTAACTTTGCTGCACACTGGGATCATCTGGGGATCATTTTAAAAAGTACAGAATGTCCCCCAGACTTTCTGATGCAAATGGTATGGGGTACAACCAGGGCATCAGGGTTTTTTAAATCTTTCCTGTGATCCAATACGCGTCCAGGTTTGAAAACGAATGCTCCAACCTAACCCTTGCCCGCTCCTATTTTAGCATCAAGCCTTTCAATGCCTTTCAAGTGGCATGTGCCCAGTAGATATTTCTCAGTTTGATTTACATTCCTGTTTCTCCTGCTGAAACTCTGTTGCCCTTTCTCCTAGAACCTGACATGAAATTAGTCCTCTAGTAACTAGAGTACTTGGAACACCAGCTTAGGGACAAGGTTCACTCCTCTGCTGGCTGTGTTCTCAGCTCCAGTGTTAGCCAAGAGGGAGGAATGGGAAGCAAGGGTTTCAGATGAGGAGGGCGCTCTCTCCGCAGGCACATGAGGGAGCCTTTTCTTGTCCCTTGCCGAAAGTCATTGTGGCACATGGACAGAGGAAGTATTAATAAGCTTTCTAAAGAGGTACTTCTCCAAGATTTTGGTGTTTCACAGACCACAAGCAGTGCTGTCAGTTCTACAGATGGCCAACTTCTGCATTTTGGAGAGCAGCTTCCGAAGATAGATCAACTTGCATCCCTAAAGCAGAAGACACAGCTATGGGGAAGGGAATCATCAGAGTCTCTAAGCCAGATGTCAAAAGCCACTACCCACATGTTGGTCAGGGACAAGAAAGACCGGTCCACCAAGAAGTCATTGGAGACAATCGACTCTTTGGAATGAAATTAAAGCGACGACATTACAGATATTATAATAGCCAGGGCTTCATGGCAAACCCATGCTGAGAGCCATGGACTGGCATTCCAGTGATATATACTCTCTAGACAGCGGTCGTGGCTCTGCCTTGCTGCCCACTTACTGGGTCACTTTGAGCTGGAAATTATACTTTCTAGGTGTTGGCATCTTCTTTGTAAAATACAAACTCAACAACTAAAGACAGAGCCTTTCTTTGACTTCTTACAAGCCTACATCCAAAGAGAAGTCGCAAGTTTGCAAAGGTGATGCCACTACCTCATTACCAGCTGTGCTCCGCCACCTCCTTTAAGGTCTGCTGTCCTGGCCGGGGATTTGGCAATCATAGCTGAGCTGTCTGCAGGCTGTGACCTCCACAACTCCATGTCTAATCGCAAAGACCTTCCCAGGACAAATGGTGTGACTAGGATGAAAGCCTCTGTATTGTTTCTTAGTGCTGCCCTTGTAAGTTAGCATGAACTTAATAGCTTAAAACAACAGAAATATGTTTTGTCAGTCTGGAAGCCAGAAATCTAAAATCAAGGTGCCAGCAGGGACGTGCTTCATCCAAAGGCTCTAGAGGAGAATATTTCCTTGCCTCTTCCAGCTTCTGTTGGCTCCAGGTAGTCCTTGGCTTGTGGCTGCATAGCACCAATTTTTGCCTCTGTCTTCAAGTAGACTTCTTTTCTCTCTGTCTCTCTCCTCTCCTCTTATAAGGACACTTGTCATTGGATTTAGGTCCCACCCAGATAATCTAAGATGATCTCATCTCAAAATCCTTAATTTTCATCTGCCAAGATTTTTTTTTCCAAATAAGGTCACATTCACAGGTTCCGAGGGTTAGGATTTCAACCTATCTTCTGTGAAGACACAGTTCAACCCAATACGACCTCCAAATAGAGAAGGGTAGAGGAATGTACAAAAATCCTATCCATCCTTAAACCCCAAGTCAAATGTCACCGATTCTCTAGGAGACATTGCTACTTCACATTACCTAGATATCTCCACTGGGCCATCAAGTTATTCCTGAACTGCCCATATGTCCCCCCGCCCTCCACTTCTAGATCACCTATATCAGAATCCCCTAAAGATCTTGTTAAAAATATAAACTTCTAAGGCCCTTCAGGAGCCATGGTCTTTGGTGCAGACATGGCCAAGTCCAAAAACCACACCACGCACAACCGGTCCTGAAAAGGATGCAGGAAGAGCAACGAGAAACCCCAGTCACAACGATATGAATCTCTTAAGGGAATGGACCTCAGGTTCCTGAGGAACATGTGCTTTCCCAAGAAGAAAATAAGAAGGGCCTGAAGAAGATGCAGGCCAACAACGCCAAGGCCTTGAGTGCATGTGCCGAGGCCATCAAGGCTCTGGTCACGCCCAAGGAGGCCAAGCCCAGGATCCCAAAGAATGGCAGTCACAAGTCCAGTCAAGTTGCTTACATCTCTCACCCCACGCTTGGGAAAAGTGTTTGTGCCCACATCACAGGGTCTCAGGCTCTGCCAGCCCAAGTCTAAGGCTCAAATCAAGACCCAGACTACTGCCCTAACCGGTTTGGCTCAGGGGATAGAGCATCGGCCTGCGGACTGAGGGGTCCCAGGTTCGATTCTGGTCAAGGGCATGTACCTTGGTTGTGGGCACATCCCCAATAGGAGGTGTGCAGGAGGCAGCTGGTCGGTGTTTCTCTCTCATCGATGTTTCTAACTCTCTATTCCTCTCCCTTCCTCTCTGTAAAAAATTCAATAAAATATATATCTTTTAAAAAGACCCAGACTACAGCTGTGGCTGTATCTACAGCTCTGACTCCAGCTCAGACTCAGGCTCCCAAAGGTGCCCAGACCCCTAGCAAAGCTCCAGAGTAGAGGCCTCCGTCTGATGATGTGAGGACAGAACTGGTGTAAACCCTGGGCTGCTCTCTGCACGGGGCTGGTGTCCTTCTGTGCCCCACATAGCTTCCCCACATCAAGTTCCATCTTTCCTGAACCTTTCCTGAGCATTTAAATATATAACAAATAAACTGGAGGCACTATCAGGCAAAGAAAAAGAAACAAACAACAAATTTCTGTCCTCCTTGCTGCAGCCCCTACTACTGTCACTGCTGCCAGTGGGGCCCTGGATCATGCATTTTAGATCATCTCCCTGGGACATTCTGATGCACCAGAGGTTTGGGAAGCCCTGTGCCATGCTGTGAGTCCATGACCAGTTCTCTGATGTACCTCAGGATGTCTTACATGTATTTAACTGATGAGAGGCAGCATGTAAGTGTGTGGCCTTGGAGTCAGAATGCCCGAGTTCTGCTATCCAGTAACTGTGACTGCAGGCTATTACATACACTCTCTGTGCCTCTGCTTCCTTGTGTAAATGAGAATAATTATAGTGCCTGCCTCGTGAGGTTATAGTTAAGATTAAATGAAATAAAACATAAAATACTGAGAACAGGATCTGGCAGGAGAAATAGAAATGCAAATCAGTACATTTAAGCTGAACTTATGAAATAGAACAGATGGGCAGTTGCTTATTTTTTTCTCTATATTCCTGGAAACTTCCCTCCCAGGAACATATCTTGATCTTTCCATCATTATCAGTTATTGCTATCTGAACATTGATTGAATACTTTTTCTGTCTGACTACTGTGCTAGTATGTGTTTTATCTCATTTTGCCCTCACAATGGTATAAGGCAGATGATATTATGATCTCCCACTTTATGGACAAGGAAACTGAGGGTCAGACAGGTTAAGTAACTTGCCCCAAGTCCCTCAGGCAGTGAAAGGTGAGGTGGGGATGTGAAGTATCGCTTTGGGTCCCTGCTGTCTCTGCTACCCTGTAATTTCACTCTCACCCCCCAAAGGCATTCCATGTACCCTTATCAGGCCCAGCCATCCCTGAACCAACTTTCTAAACCTCCCCACACAGCTTCCCCACATCAAGTTCCATCTTTCCTGAACCTTTCAAACCATGCTTCCCTGTGCTTTGCTTTCTTAGTGTGGGGCCCTCCAAGATATTCTTTTTTCAGAGGTGTTGAATCAAACTTCATTTCTCTTCCATCTTCCTTGGGAGCGTCTTCACATCCTACATCTGCCCCCAGGGTCTCCCAAAACCAAATCTCCTCCTCACACACAGCCACTTTGGTGGGTTTCTCCTACAACCCCAGGTGGCCCTTGTGTCCATTGAGAACCTGCCTTCCTCTACCTTCAGGTCTATAGCTCCTTCAGGTGGGGACCCCTGTCGGCCTGGAGGCCAGAGAAGCCAACAACCAGTCAACCCTTATCAGTGATGGCGAACCTATGACACGCGTGTCAGAGGTGACATGCAAACTCATTTTTTTGGTTGATTTTTCTTTGTTAAATGGCATTTAAATATATAAAATAAATATCAAAAATATAAGTCTTTGTTTTACTATGGTTGCAAATATCAAAAAATTTCTATATGTGACACGGCACCAGAGTTAGGGTTTTTCAAAATGCTGACACGCCAAGCTCAAAAGGTTCGCCATCACTGCCTTAGATGCTGCTCCCATCCTCCCTAAATCCCAGGTCTCTGGCCACTCCTACCTTCCCTCAGCCTCTGTCAGGGCGGGACCTCTCACCCTGTGCCATTCTGCTGTCCACCCTCCCCCTTCATGTCCTGGCCCAGAGCATGGGACCACCACCAGGCACACAAGCCTTATCACTACACAAACACTTCCTCTTTCTCCCAGTACTAGTTCCCACACAATAGGTAATCAGGGTAAACTTCCTCTGACAATTTACTGAGCAAACACTCACTGTGCCCCTGCCATAGACTAAGACCTATGGGGAACCCAAACCTGGCTCCACCTTGAGGAACCTTGACCCTGGTGGAGCTGAAACACAGAAATGAGTGTCAGATGTCCTGATGCTCCGTGGCCCTGCACACCTGCTCCTTACTAACTGTTGGTGCCTTGGAGCAAGTTACCCTTTCTGATCCTGAGTTTCAGGAGCTATAAAATGAGAATAATGCTTGTTGTGAGAATTAACTAAGATAAGATCCGAGGAGGGTCTGGTAGAGTATCTGAGTTCCTGGGGGAGGAGAGGGAGGACGGGGAAGGACCTGCCAGGAGCTGGAAGAGACTTCCTTCAGGTGGAAGAGGAATGTGGTTACAGGAGTGGCTTCCTCCAGGGACTGAATTTTTGCCTTGAAAGCAAAATGCCATAAAGAATGGCTTATTCTCTATTCCCCACTCCTTTGAAGTCTAGAAGTAGGTGTGGTGCCACCTTTCAAATAAAAATTGAGTGGTCCTTGCATATGACAGGGTCAGCCCATGAGGGTGTTGAGGAACACAAATGTGGGGTGGTGACCATGGGTAGTCATACATGTCCATATGCAACAGCAAGAGAACATTGCAGGATACGTTGTTTTCTAGACAAGTGTTAACTCTGCAGACACAGTCTAAAAAGGAGAGATCACTGGAGGCCTGGAGTAGTTGGAAATTCCTCACTCTTTTTTTTTTTTTTTTTTTTTTTTTTTTTTTAAAGTTTTTTTGTTTGTTTTTTTTTTAAATATATTTTATTTATTTTTTACAGAGAGGAAGGGAGAGAGATAGAGAGCTAGAAACATCGATCAGCCGCCTCCTGCACATCTCCCACTGGGGATGTGCCCGCAACCCAGGTACATGCCCTTAACCGGAATCAAACCCGGGACCCCTCAGTCCGCAGGCCGATGCTCTATCCACTGAGCCAAACCGGTTTCGGCAATTCCTCACTCTTGAGGAATCAGTATGCAAAAATCATAGCAACCCAGGCAAAGCAACCAGCGACATGTCAAGACACAGGAGTGAAAACAGTTCCCTCCCTACGTCCCTTCATCAGAACGTGCAAGTAGTGCCCAGTTGCTGTGGCTCAGTTGGTTGGGCGTTGTCCTGTGCACTGAAAGGTTTGGGGTTTGATTCCCAGTCAGGACCCTGATCGATGTTTCTCTCTCTTTCCCTTCCCCTCTCTCTAAATCAATAAAAACATTATTTAAAAAACAAAACAAAACGTGCAAGTAAAAAGGACAGCCTTTCAACCTCCATGTTGGATTCTTTCTTAATACTCTAGGGCTGCTTTGTGCTCTGGCTTGGGTTTGTAGGAAACATGGGGGAGGAAGAGGAGAGAGGGGCCAGCAGGGCTGGGCACTGGGAGAGGGCACTTGGGGGCATGGGGAGGGAGGAGGCAGAATGATGGGCAAGGAGCAGCAAAAATTCAAGAACTGGCTCAAGCACCGTCCTGACCTCAAATGGGGTGACAAGAGGAAAGTGAGGTGCTGACCATCCCTCCACTGAAGGAAGATTCTAGAAAAGGATACCAAGAGGACACAAGCTGTAGTGCGAGGACAATACAGTCTTCATGGGGCCTCAGCAGGACCTTGGTTAAGTTACTTTACCTCTTTGAACCTCAGTTGCCTAATCCCTAAATGAAAATAACATTTGTTTTATGGAGCTTTTGTGAGGACTGCAAATTACAGAACACAGAGCCTGCCAGAAAGTGGGTGGTAAGTTCTCTTACCCGCTCTCAAGCTTCTAGGAATACCTTAGAAATACAAGACTGACTATATTTAGGGTCTGGCTCCCTCCCCTGCCAACCCATGGTTAAATTAGAATTAAACTACTTATGCTAAAGCTTTTTCCAGTTTCCGAATTCTCCGTGTGGAGTGGGTAGGGGAGGACTGTCATCAATCAATTCATCTCCTGGAAACTTCTTGCCGACTCTGTGCAGCACATGCAGTGCCCCTGGGTGCCAGAGCCTTTTAGATGGTGCCCATAGGAGAGTGGGGGGAATTCCCAGAAGCCTGACAATTCCTTTCCTACCCAGGGTTCTTATTTCTGGGTTCCTTCATTCCCCTTTGCTGGGATTTGCCTTGGGTGTGGCGATGGGGTGAAGGGAGGGTAACTTTAGTAGGAAAAAGAGAGCTGCTGGTTGGCTCCACTAAGTAGGTGTCCAGGGGAGCTACCCGAGGCTGATTTCAGCTCACCTTGAAAAAGGGCGCTATAATAACAGGATGTCGGACCGTGGAACGGTGTCTGGGGCAGCAGGGAGAGCTTGGGCCCTGGCGAGTTTACCCAGACACAATGATTCTCAATTCTGAATGCATATACAAGGTCCCAGGGGGCTTTGTAAAAAATCCCATTAGCCTGGCCCCCATCTGTGAGATTCTGATTCTCTTGGCCTGTGGTGGTGGCTGTGGATGCTTGGAATTTTGCTAAGAGTGCCCCCAGGTGATTGTGCTGGGCAGGTGGGGATGAGGACCCCGGGTTCCCAGGCTCCTCGGTGCTTTCTAACTCTGGGAGTCCACACATCTGGTAGGATGGGTGTGTGGTCGTCACAGGGACTCGCTTCCACCCTGGCTCCTTGCAATCCATTCTGAGAGACAGCAGCCAGAGTGATGCTTGTAAAACATAAATCAGGGCCCTGGCTGGCTGGGTAGTTCACTTGGTTAGAGCATTGACCGGATATACCAAGGTTGCGGGTTCAATCCCTGGTCAGGGCATATACAGGACTCAACCAATGAATGCATAATTAAATGGAACAACAAATTGATCTCTCTCTCTCTCTCTCTCTCTCTCCCTTTCCTCTTTCTCTCTAAAGTTAATAAATAAAAAACAACCATAAATCAGATCCCATCCCTTCCTCACTTTAGCATCGCAGTGTGTCCCATTTCAACCCCAACTCCTCACTGCGGCCCACAGGGGCCTACCATCTCCTCTCACCTTCATCACTCTTGGCACTAGACCAGGGGTGGGCAACCCCTGGCACGCGTGCCAAACATGGCACACCAGTAACTTTTGCTGGCACGCTTTCGAAACCCTCTCTTATAATCTTCCATTTACATTTTCTTTCTTAATATCGACTTTTTTATTTTTCAGATAAATTCAGTGTAGGTGCATCTTAGATAAATAATTTTACATAACATATATACATTAAAAAAATAAATGTATTTTTCATCATCATATACTGTGTTTTTGTCGCTTGAATGAATTTTATGATTTCTTCAAGGTTCTTCACATACGTACACCTTAAGAGATATCAAGTAGGTGTAACATGTTCTCAAAAAATTAGGGTTGGCACGCAGAAGAATTTTGAGTCAGAGATTTTGCTGGTTTTGGCACGCACTCACAAAAAGGTTGCCCATCTCTGCACTAGACCCTTTCTGTTCCTCAAACACACCACGCTATTCCTGCCCTGGGGCTTTGCCCTTGCTGTGCCCTCTGCCTGGGGTGCTCTTCCCCAGCCTGGTTTGTGGCTGGTTCCTCCTCATCCTCTGGGTCCCACAGGCCCCCTAGTCAGAGAAGCTCCCGCACATGCCTAGTCCACGTGGCGCTCCTCCCAGACCTGGTGCCTCCTTATCACATCGCCAGGAATACTCCCCTACTAGAGAGTGAGAGCCTTGAGAACAGGGAACCTGTCTAACTGGTTTATCACAGTGCCAACACAAATGGATCCTCAATGGCTGTTTGTTGAACCAATGAGTGAATGTGTACCCAGTATATGTTTATATATTAACATTGTATGTTATGTGTATATGCCTGTATATAATATGATTCAAAGTCTGGAGTGGAAACGAACAGATGGTATTAGGGAAGAGGGCATCAGAACAGAAGGGAAAGGAACACGTTTCGAGCACTGACCATTCTAGGGCTTTTCAGGCATTTGATCCTCACGACAACCCACTGTTAACAAAATTCCAACGACCTACAGCCACCATGGTCCAACAGGATGAAAATCTTGGAGATGGGGGCCAGCGTTATTATCCCCATTCTACAGATAAAGAAACTGAGACCTAGAGAGGGGAAATAATTTGCTTGAAGTTAAACTATAAACAAGTGCCAGAGCAGGATATAAACCCAAGTTGATTGGACTCCAAGGCTGCCTTGTTCGTTGAATCATTCTTGAAGGAGGAATTACCTTAATCATTACCTCTCTCCACTATCAGGGAATAAAACAACCTCTGGTGAATGGGGCCCCAGATAGCAATGGCTAATTGTGACTAGAGCTAGTAACAGAGGAAGCAGGACAGATAAGGAAGGGACAGAGAGTTTACTACTAGTCCTGCTGCCAGGTCAATTTAAAATCAACCTTGTTTCTTGATTTTATTTGTGATCAGTTAAGAACTTGCACTCCTCTACTTATTTAAGTTCCCAGAACTCAATACTTATAAGTAAGATTTCCTGGGTAATCAGGATGTCCCGAGGGTACAAATAATCTTTCTGGACACTAACATGCTTAACCCAGAGGGTTATAGCATATGAACACATAGGAGTTTGGCTTCATTGAACGTCAGTGGGCTAGTTCCACTGGGCCTCCTATCTTAAACTTTGAAATCTAATTTCTAGCCAAATAATAGAGCATACACTTAATAATATAATTTAAGGATATCCCAGAACTTGCTTTCACCCCCAGATTCTCTGTAATCCTAGTCTCTGGGAAGCATTTCTGCTCTGAGCCACAGAATGCCTTTTCTTCTTTTAAATGTTTCCTCCTTGCCCATAAAATGTTAATAGTCTAATAACTGGCTCTCATGGGATTGTTACATGAGGGAGGGGCCATTCAGTGAGATATAAACACAATGTGGAAAATCTGTACAACAGGATGAGAAGTTTGTAACCTTCATTCTGTGGACAGTGGAGAGCTGTATCAGTTAGGGCTCCTTGGTTTTAGAAAACAGGAAGCATTTCTGAGTTAACAAAAGAAAAAGGGGGCAACCTGTTAGAAGGATATTGGGGAGTTTACAGAATTGAAGGAAAAACTGACCAGGCAAGAGGGGATCTCCAGAGGATGAACTCATGACTCAACTTCAAAACTCTCATAAAAAACACATAAAAACAGAATAATTAATAAACTAGTTTTAAAATTTAAAAACAAATAAACAAACCTCCAAACCTCTCATCCCGGATCCCCACTCAACATTCAAATTTTCAGGAAAGAATCTGATTGGCTTAGCTTAGGTCATGTGCCTACCTCAGAGTATCTGTAATTGGTTGTCCACCAGAATCTTGCAGAACAGGGAAAGGGAAACAGTTTCCAAAGGAAGAGATGCTGTCTAAACAGACAAGACATGTCTGCTCTAGTAGCCCTATATGCTTCCGGGCAGAGGAATGATGTGATTAACTTAGATCACATGTCATAGGTGCTTGAATCAATAGTTTTGTTTGATCCTTTCAATAACCCTTCAACATTGATAATGTGGGCACATTTATTAATCCCTGTTTTTAAAAATGAGGAAAACTGCAGTTTTGAGAAGTTACATGACTTTTTCCCAAGAAGTAAAGCTCTTTTTGGACAGGATGTGATTTTCCTGTCCTTTAGAGTCATTGGTTTGGCTTTAAAGTGTTTAAAGCAGCGGTTCTCAACCTGTGGCTCGAGACCCCTTTGGGGGTCGAAGGACCCTTTCACAGGGGTCGCCTAAGACCATCGGAAAACACATATATAATTACATATTGTTTTTGTGATTAGTCACTATGCTTTAATTATGTTCAATTTGTAACAATGAAATTGGGGGTCACCACCACATGAGGAACTGTATTAAAGGGTCGCGGCATTAGGAAGGTTGAGAACCACTGGTTTAAAGAAAGAAGGAGGCGGGAGATGGGTTAGCAAACTGTTAGAGTTAACCAACACAGAAGGAATGAACTAGGTGGGGCCAGTGGGGAATGGGAGGAAGCAACTAGACGTGAGGCACAAGGGCTCAAAAAGTAGTTTGCAAACTAGACTATTATAACTATCGGGCTAGCTTGTTAAAAACACGTATCCTGAGAGTCTACCGTTGACCCAAACCAGAATTTTCTCTGGGTAGTGACTGGGAATCTATAATTTTAAAACACACACCTATCCTATAGTTGTAGTCATTTTGCAATATGTAAGCACATCAAATCAACATATTGTACACCTTAAGTTTACACACTGTTATATGTCAATTATATCTCAATAAAGTTGAAAATAAATTTAAAAACACACACACACACCCAACTCCCAGATAGGTGGTTATTCTGTAGCCAGCTGGACACTGATCTGTAGATGGACATTTGGAAATCATTGACCTATTAGACCCTTTTTTTTTTCTAAATGTCCTCTAGTCCAGTGTCTTGTCTTATCTCTCTGCTGTTGCAGTTAAGCATTATCAAGGTATATATTTTGAGTAGTTGCAATTTGTACTCATTACATTTAGAGTCATATATCTGCAGTATCTCTTCTGAGGTCTGAGGGATGAAAACAAGGACAGAAAGGTCGGGTGGCTCCTAGCTGTCCCCTGATTTTGTTAGTGTGTCTGGGGCGAGTAGCCTTGGATAGGGACTCTAGGGAGATGACTTTGCCAGCTTTCCCTTTGAGGGGAATAATCCTGGATTCTTATCTTCCCTTTCGCTATACTAAGTCTCCATAACAAACACACCCAAGTCTGGTATTTCTGAACTTATGGCTCTGTGCTGAACACATGCCGTTCCTAGAGCCAGACTCATTTTGCAGCTTCTCCTCCCTACCCCACCCTTCGGTCCTGCTGATGAGCTGACCCAGCCTTGGCGCGTGATAACTCCCAGGTTCTGGGTGTTCTCTCCATAGCATTGCAGGGCAGTGCAGACTTTCAGTACAACCTGGAGCTAAAGAGAACGCTGGTCTTTGGGAATGGGGTGCAGGTTGGAGAAGAGAATTTATGGTCTCAAATTTCTCCCCTCCATTCGTATAGGGAGGGGACTCATAAGGATGAGTAACTAGAAAAAGGGTTTCCCTAACCTCAGCCATTTAAATACCATCCTCATGGTTTTTTGCCAGATCTGTGTGCCATCTACCTGTTATTTACTTAACATCTTTTCATTAGATTAATTATCATGTTTTGCTGGAGTACTCACCACCCATTCTAGCCTTGCCATAAACAACATTTATGAAGTCAATGATTCATGAATTCAGGTCTGATATGCTGCCTGTAAGTTTTCTTCTAGTACGCATTAAAATAAATATAGACCTATTAAAATTATATAAATGTCCACCTGCGTGCTATCTAAAATCCTCCCATAGAGGGAGGGATATGTATCATTAGAGAAACATATTTGTAACTCTATGGAACATAATGTATCATTTGGAAACATCTACACTAATAAAAGAGAAACATGGTAATTAGCGTATGACCACTACCCTTCCCATTGGCTAATCAGTGAGTATATGCAAATTAACTGTCAGCCAAGATGGCGGCCGGCAGCCATGCACTGAAGGGAGCAGGGAGGCTTGCTTGCTCCAGTGACTGCGGACTCCAAGGTTCCCTGCCTGCCGCTGCCAGCCTCTCAGCTACAACTCTAAGCAAATATGTACTATGTTGCAAATAAGAAGCTAAACAAAACCCCAGAAACCAGCCGGACTGAAAGCCAGCCAGACCGCAACATTGTATCAATGTTTTCAGCAGCGAGGCCTCAGAGCTAAAGCTGGCCCAGAATAAAAAAGAAAAAAAAAGAAAACAAGGAGCAGTTGGAAGCTTCAGTCACTTGCTTCCAGAAAACAGCCCTCAGCCCCTCACCCAGACTGGCCAGGCACCCCAGTGGGGACCCCCACCCTGATCCAGGACACCCTTCAGGGCAAACCAGCCGGCCCCCACCCATGCACCAGGTCTCTATCTTATATAGTAAAAGGGTAATATGCCTCCCAGCACTGGGATCAGTGGTGCAGCGAGGCTCCTGGCACCAGGATCAGCGTGACAGGGGGCAGCGCCCAAACCCCCTGATCGCCATGCGGCTCTGTGTGTGACAGGGGGTGGGGCCACAACCTCCCTATCTGCCCTGCTCTGTTCATGACAGGAGAGGGCACCCCAACCCCCTGATCAGCCCTGCTCTGTGCCTGATAGGGGGGAGCTCCCCAATCCCCTGATTGCCCTGTGGCTCTGTGTGTGACAGGATAGAGCCATAACTTTCATTGGCCCTGCCCTGTGTGTGACAGTGGCGGTGCCCCAACCTCCTGATCGGCCCTGCTCTGTGGGTGATAGAGGGTGGTGCCCCCACCCCCCTCCACGGGCCTTGCTCTGTGTGTGACAGGGTAGAGCCATAACCTCTCCATTGGCCCTGCCCTGAGTGTGACAGGGTGCAGCGCCCCAACCCCCTGATCCGCCCTGCTCTGTGTGTGACAGGGGGCGGTACCCCAACTCCCCTATCGGCCCTACTCTGTGAGTGACAGGGGGGAGCTCCTCAACCCCCTGATGGGCCCTGCTCTGTGTGTGACAGAGGGGAGCTCCCCAACCCCCTGATCAACCCTGCTCTGTGAGTGACAGGGGGCAGCTCCCCAACCCCCTGATCATCCCTGCTCTGTGCGTGACAGGGGGTGGCACCGCAACCTCCCCATCGACCCTGCCTTGAGTGTGACAGGGGGCGGTGCCCCAACCCCCCAATCGGCCCTACCCTGAGCATGACTGAGGGTGGCATCGCAACCTCCCAATCCGCCCTGCTCTGTGCATGACAGGGGGCAGCGCCCTAACTCCCCCATCGGCCCTGCTCTGAGCCTGACCAGGGGCTGCACCTAGGGATTGGGCCTGCCCTCTGCCACCCGGGACCAGGCCTAAGCCAGCAGGTCGTTATCTCCTGAGGGGTTCCAGACTGCGAGAGGGCACAGGCCGGGCTGGGGGACCCCCCTCTCCCCCCCGAGTGCACAAAATTTTTGTGCACCGGGCCTCTAGTTATCTCAGAAAAGCCCACATGCTAAGAGGCATGTGGTTCCAGACCCTCAATTCATCACAGTTTGGATATCAACCCTAAACATTTTTTTTTTTTTGAGAGTCTATTTAGTGAAAAACTTTGCTTTTATAACCTTTTGCTGTAGAAGTTAAAGTTCAGAGCTGGAAACAGAAGCCACCCAAGATCTTTTAATCAAGAAGGAAATGAATGATTTTACAATTATCAGAAAGGCTGGAAGACTTAGCACCTTCTTGGAATGAATATCACAACAGTGCAAAACTGATCTGCCAGGGGAACTGCAACTGCTCCATAATTAGGAGGCAACTAATGAGATGGCTCAGTTTAAGAATTCACCATCACCGTTGTAATCCAGGGATCAGGTACCACCACCCCTTCCTCTGCCTCCAGGTCCACTTGGCACTCATGCATCTGGAAATTGAACACTGGACTACCGCTGTAGACGTCCACATGGCCTTGACACTGCTTATCAGCAGAACATTGCCAAAGCATCAGGAAGGTGACCCCTGACTCTCTTCTGTCTTTTATCTCTCGTAACTGCATCTAATTGATGGACCCTACTTTGCACCACCCAGAACCCTAGTGGCAAGGGAGTCTGAGAAACATAATTTATTCCTTTCTAGCTTGTAAGAAAGCCCAGTAATAGCGGGACTGGATGCTAAGAGGCAATTTATTGTATTCAACACATTGCCTGTCAGGGGCAGTTCTGCTGCTGATTCTTACGTGAACTAAGGAAACACTAAGCCAAATGAAGAAAACAAGATCAACGCAGGCTCTCATATTACCCACCAGTTGCTCTTCTGTGAACTGGAGGGGTGTGTTTGTGTGTGTACAGGTAGGTTTTGTGTAATCTCAAGGTGTACATTCGCAAACTTCACTGCCTGTAGAAGGGAAGCCCAGCAATAGCCTTGTGATCTATGCCTTTTAGAAGCTGGCCTTAACACCCAGCATGTTCTGCATGTTCTGCGATGGCCCTCCACCCCGGTCGAAGAGGTCTAGTAATTGATGTGAAGCAGCCAAATAGTCCTCCTCCCTGCCTTTCCTGTCAACAGGGCCCTGAAAAGCTGTTTCCTCTTCTCCTCTGACTTGAATCTTAAGCTTCCTTTAAGGTCCAATTCTGTGCTCCTTCCTCACTTCCTAAAGAAGGCTTTGCCCTCTCACTCTCGGCTCCCTCTGTTAGTAAAACCTATTCCCTTCAGTTGGGACCTGGTTTCCATCCTCCTAGTCACCCTCTCAGGTCTTCCCTGTGCTTCCATTTTACTCGACTCTTGCATGCACAGCAGGTGAGACGGGAAGAAGGAAACCACCTTCACCCTTACTGCCAGGGAAAGACAAAGACTTGGCAGGAGGGTGGTCTTCACATTGGACTGAATCTGGTAGCAGTGATGCCAAAGTTTTAGCCAAATCATCAGCTGTGCAATGGAAGGTCTGGAGCTGGGGCACTGAACTTGTTCTGCATGTGATAAAGGGAGAAATGGGGTTGGCTTCCGAGAGTCAGGAAGAGGTCAAGATGTGTGAGAAAAGCTGGAGAGGGAGAGACGAGTGAGAAATACACACCATATAGACCTCTAAGGAGAGGATGCTTGGTGCTGTGGGGGGAGAGAGAACAACAGGATGCATATCCCAAACCTTAATAAGGTCTGCTGCTCCCACCAAGGCGGAATGGGACTGAATGCCAGATCCGGGCTGCTGTGGGACAGAGGAGGGGTCCTTCGTAGTGATGGTGAGAAGATTCGCAGGCTGACCTAATTCAGGGGAAGGAGGAACTTGACCCCAGAAATAACTGTGATCACCAGAATCTCCCAAGAGATCAGGTAAGTCATGGAGCGGCTGTGAGATCTTCTTTGTGTGCAATCATAATAGTGCAAAGGCACACCTCCTAGGAAGCCATCAGAATGCAGACCCCACTTCCATCTTTACCATAAGTTTCACGTGGAACTTTGGCTGCTGACCAAAGCCAGCCAGTTAGGATTCCAAATCTCCCTATGATCCCTAGTTCCTGTAGTAGACAGAAAGTCTAAAGTGGTCTCCCACTGCCATCCCCAAAGATGTCCTAATCCCCGGAACCTCTGAATATATCATTCCAGTGGTTGTGGTATGTTATTGGCCTTAAGATAGGGAGATTATCCAGGCAGGTCTAATCTAATCATATGGGCCCTTAGGAGCTGAGAGCTTTCTCTAGCTGACAGCAGAAGGGAGAGTTGGAGATTCAGAGCATGCAGGGGATTCCAATGCGCTGTGGTGGGCTTTGGCAATGGAGGAAGTCACTTGAGGAATGTGGGCAGCATCTAGGAGCAGAGAACAGACCCTGGCTGGCAGCCAGGAAGAAAACAGGCACTACAGTCCTACAGCCACATGGAACTGGATTTTGCCAATATCTGAATGAATTTGGAAGTGGGTTCTTCCACAGGGCCTCCAGATAAAGCCCAACCTGGTTGATAAGACCTTGACTTCGGCTTTGTGAGAACCCACTAGTAAGTAGAGAGCCCAACTAAATCCGCTGGACTTCTGACCTACACAACTGTCTGCTAACATGGGTGGCTTTCTAAGCTACTAAATTTGTGGTGATTTGTTAGGCAGCAGTAGGAAATGATACCTCCCATGCCCTGCACACTGTTGACTTTGGCATCACCTCCTGGTTCTATGGAACTCATGTATCCTTTCATTATAGGATGCTTTAGCCAGGACCTCTTTCCTTTGCCCCTCAATATTTGTCACACTCTATTAACCTTATCTGAACCCAGGCCTGGCCTCCCTTGGATTGTTCCATCTGAGGATTCATCCCTCTAATGCAGTGGTTCTCAACCTTCCTAATGCCGTGACCCTTTAATACAGTTCCTCATGTTGTGGTGACCCCCAACCATAAAATTATTTTCGTTGCTACTTCATAACTGTAATTTTGCTACTGTTATGAGTCGTAATGTAAATATCTGATATGCAGGATGTATTTTCATTGTTACAAATTGAACATAATTAAAGCATAGTGATTAATCACAAAAACAATATGTAATTATATATGTGTTTTCTGATGGTCTTAGGCGACCCCTGTGAAAGGGTCGTTCGACCCCCAAAGGGGTTGCGACCCACAGGTTGAGAACCGCTGCTCTAATGTGTCCTGTACTCCTTCCCTCCAGTTGTTTGGTTAATTACAACATTTAACTGACTGGGCTTGAAGTTCCATAACTAATGGGACTGTGACACTTATTATCCATATCCCCAACACTTAGCACGGTGCCTAGCATATAGATGGTGCTCAATAATATGTGCTGATGATGCTGATGAATACACAGAGAAGAAAATCTCTGGATAATCCCCAGTGTTGGCATTTAACGTTCTAGCCATGTTGCCCTATGAACAGTTCCCAGGAGACAACATGGTCTCCTACCTCTGAGTTCCTTCACCCCTAACCTGCTTTTCCTCCAGCTTCATCCCTGTACCTTCCTCACTTTCCACTGGCTAAATCTTCTTATTCAGGTCTCAGCTCAAACATGACATTCTCTGAAGAGCCTGCTCTGGTCTCCCAGTTGAAACTTAGGCTCTCTTTTATTCTCTGGCAGGAACCCATCACCACAACTGCCTTTTTTTAAAAAAAATTAAATTTATTGGGCTGACATTGGTTAAGAAGCTTACATAAGTTTCAAGTACAGAATTCTATAATACGTCATCCTTATATTGCATTGTGTGTTCACCACCCAAACGTTAGTCTCCTTCTACCACCATATATTTACCCGCTTTACCCTCTTCAACTTCTCCTCACTACTTTCCCCTCTGGTAACCACCATACTATTGTCTATGCCCATGAGTTCTCTCTCTCTCTCTCTCTCTCTCTCTCTCTCTCTCTCTATATATATATATATATATATATATATATATATATATATATATATTTCAAAGAGGAAGGGAGAGGGAGAAAGATAGAAACATCTATGATGAGAGAGAATCATTGATTGGCTGCCTCCTGCACACCCCCTACTGGGAATCGAGCCCACAGCTCAAGCATGTGCCCATGACCAGAATCAAACCTGGGACCCTTCAGTCCGCAGGCCAACGCTCTATCCACTGGGAAAAACCGGCTGGGGCATGAGTTCTTTTTTTGCCAGTTTCTTCCTTTCTTTCTGTTTTATATCCTATATGTAAGTGAAATTATATGGTTCTTGTCTTTTTCCATCAGACTTATTTCGTTTAGCATGATATCCTCCAGATCCATCAATGTTGTCACAAATGGCAGTCTTTCATCTTTTCTTATGGCTGAATAGTATTCTACTGTGTATATGTATCACATCCTCACAATTGCCTTTGTAATTGTATTGTCATTTTGTTTGTCTAGAATCCCTACTAGACAGATGGTATGCTCTATGATGGCAATATTTTATTTTATTTTTTTCTTTTGAAACTCCAGCACCCCACACAGGGTAGGTTCTCAATAAACTTTGAATGAATGGTCATGCTTTTTAATCACCTAGCAGATTCTGATTCTTAGATCTGGAGGGGCACCTGCGATTCTGCATTTCTAACAGGATCCAGATGATGCTGATGTTGCTAGTCTATGAACCATACTCTGAGTATCCAGGTAACAGGGTAGGCACTCCCACCATGACCCCATTGTGGCAAAGTCTGCATTGAAGAAAAGCTGGACAGGGTTTAGGGTGCAAATAATGGCCACAGGACAAAATGTCCTCTGTCGTTGCTAAGCTAGCTGACTTATTTATAGAGATGAAACCAATAACCTTGGCCTTATTGCCAACTGAGCTGACTGCCACAAACCAGTAAATAACAACACCTGGCTAATTTGCATTTCAACATTGTTTCCTTCCCTGGCTTACCCTCGAGAGCAGGTGCTAACGAACCATGAAATAAAGCATTGGCAGGAAGGAGGAAAAGAGGCAGAGATGACCCACGCCTGAAGAAAACATCCTTAAAAATCAAGAGTTACAAAATGCAATGTGGCATCCTGGGTTGGATCTTAGAATAGAAAAGGGACATTAGTAGAAAAAGTGGTGAAATCAGAATAAAGCAGGGACTTTAGTTAATAGTAAGGTACCAATGTTGCTTTCTTAGTTTTGACAAATGTACTATTAGGAGAAACGGAATGAGGAGAATATGGGAACTCTCTGTATCACTCTTTGCAACTTTTCTGTAAGTCTAAAATTTCTCCCCAATAAAAAGTTTATTAAAAGAATCCAGAGCTAGACTGTATAGGTTTTATTTACTTTGTGTAATAGTATTACATTTGGTGAAAATGTAAAACAACTGTCATTGACCTAATAAAAAATTGATAACGTATGTTCATGGGGAAAAATTTCCAAATAAAACTCAGTAGCAATGGATTTTCTCCACAGGGCAGGGAAGGGGGCCGGCCGCTGCCCTTGCGTCACATTCTCCCAATGCCACACTCTCATGGCATGCTGGGAGTCCAATGCTGGTCCAATGGCATACTGGCAAGGTAGCATACTCTGAAGTGCTTTGCCATACATCATGAATTTGCTCCTGATCCCTAACTTTATTTCTTCAGCATATCAATCATTTCTTCCATTCTTGAAAATCTCTTGATTGTATATTCAAGATTCAAAGTGTCATATGTTTGTGTAACAATATTGTAAAGACTTCATCCTGATATTACATTTTGCCTTGACTGTGTTTCCTTATATTTTAGAGACTCTAAACCTGGTGAGGCCATGGACTTGAACTTATTCATCACTGTATGTGCAGTACCTGACTGCAAACTGGACACATTACAGATTCTTAAGAACTATTTTTTAAAAATATATTTTATTGATTTTTTACAGAGAGGAAGAGAGAGGGATAGAGAGTTAGAAACATCGATGAGAGAGAAACATCGACCAGCTGCCTCCTGCACATCTCCTACTGGGGATGTGCCTGCAACCAATGTACATGCCCTTGACCGGAATCGAACCCGGGACCTTTCAGTCCGCAGGCCAACGCTCTATCCACTGAGCCAAACCGGTTTCGGCAGATTCTTAAGAACTATTTGTTAGATGGATGAATATAGGAGGTACTTCAGCATCTGAAGTAAATTCCTGCCTGAAAAAATATGAATTTTCCAATAATATTTTATTATGTAAATATATCACTTTGATGGAACTTACAAGATATTCAGGTCTTATATAAACTTATTAACAGGCTTTCTACAACTCTGGTGAATTCATAGAAAGTCATGAAGATCCTAGTAAGTCTCATGGAAACCATGGCTTCAGTGCAGAGTGAATGTGCTCTGGTCTCAGGAGGCTGCTCCCCAGGATGTGCACTGAGGCCCGGGGTCTGGGCGGACCTCAGAGGTATGGCCAGAGGTTGTGTGGTCAACAATCTGTGTACTCAGTGCTTTGGCTGCCTCCTTGGTAGAATTGTGACCTCTGCCAGGCCAACCAGAACCTTTTCTGTAGTTTTTAAAGCTTGGAGCTAGAGGAGAAGGGGCCTTTTCTTTTGAGAGTGAGGCATTGGGAGGATGGGATGCAAGGGCAGCTGTCAGCCACCTTCCCTGCCCTATGGAGAAAATCTGCAGGAGGAGAGAGGGCCTGAGTCAAGATATGGAAACGGAGAGAGAAAGAGAGACCTAGCACCCATGTTTATGTGTCTGGACCCAACTGTTCTTTAGGCCACCTCTTCCCCTGAACGTCTGTGTTATGATAGACAACAAATGTCCTTTTTCCCCTTAAGCTGATTTGGGTTCCTGTCAGTTGCCATAGAGTGTTCCGCCATGGAAAGGTCTATAATCCTGGAGAGATATGTGCAATTTTCCATCCACACCTAATGGAGACTAGTATCAGCTCAGCAGGGAGCCAACTGTGCGGGCTTCTGCGTGCATGGGTGCTGTGGCAGAGAGAGCCAGTTGTCCTCCCCAAACTCAGCCTCTCTCTTCCATTGCATGCCACTGTCCCTGGGAATGGCACCTTACCCCCAGACTACATTTCCCACCTCCTCTGATACAGAGGTGGGAACACATGGTTAGTTCTCACCAACGGAATGTGAATGGGAGTGACATGTGTCATTTCCAGGCTGGAAGGCAGTTAGGAAGTAGGGGTTCCTTTGCCATTTTCTCCTTTTTAACCACCCACTAGCTGGACCAAGAGGATTCTCAGGCTCTCAAGGATTGTGGAGCCATAGCTGGAAGGAGCCTGGGTCCTACCTTCAGGCCAAGAATACTCCCATTTGAGTCTTATGTGAGTGAGAAATAAATACTTATTGTTAAAGCCACTGAAATGTTGGGGATTTGTTTGTTATAGCAACTAGCATTATTCTGACTAATGCATTTCCAAGAGTTGGAACTGGATTGAGTTGAAGATTTTGTAAGTAGGAAAAGTCTCAAGCAAAGCTCAAGAGAGAGAAGCCCAGAGTTCAAACAAGAGCTGAACTCTATGGTCAAGCCCAAGGGATGATTTCAAGGATGGAAACAGGAGACCAAGTAGAAGAATCAGCAACCAGGTGGGCCCTGGAAGAAGTGGCAAGTGAGGAATAAGAGCACAGACAGATACCAAGTGAGAGCAAACCAAGTGGGATGCCTGTGGCTTGGTTTTATGGCTGCTAACAGCATGGAACATGGGGTGGGTCTCCCTGGTTTAGAGGGGCAGGGACAGGAAGCACAGGTAACCTAGGGGAACGGTGCCAGATGTTTCACCAAGGGGATGAGTCGAATCCACAAACAGGAAATCAATAATGACATCAGAACCTCCAAGGCTTGGGAACATGTTGGGATGTAGAACAGGAAACAGGTCAAGGCAAGTGGTTTAGAACTAATGACTGAGGTATTTGGGAGCTTCATTCTCTGTGGAGTCTTGGGATGGGCCTAGCAGGTAAAGTAGCAGGTCAGTGGGGATGGGGCATAGGGAAGGCCACATGCCTGGTCCAAAGAAGGCAGCTGCTGCTCAGTTCCTGTGGATTATTGCCATCTGTACACCCAGCCCCAATGTCCCTGAATCTTCCAATTTTTCAAGAAAAGCAGGAAATCTGGATTTTTTTTTTTTTTTTTTTTTGTAAAATGTCCTGTTTTTTAAATGCTGGCAACTAATTCAAATTTTTAAAAAACACCCTGTAGGCCAAACAAAACACTTTCACAGGCTGAGTTGGCCCACTGGCTGCCAGCTTCTGGCCTCCAGCTTAAAGGAAATGGGCAGAACCAGCAGCATGTAAAAAACAAAAACAAAAAACATGAAAATCATTCACAGTTTCCTCTGACTTCCAAGCATCGCAAGATAGGCCTGGAAAAAAAGCTTTGCAACATCGCTCACAAAAACACAATACATTTGGTTTTCAGAAAAGCTATGGGCTTTTGGAAGTTGCCAGAGATGTACAACCTTGTAGTTCCCCAAATCAGTTTGTTTCCTTAAAATTGAATCTGTAGCTTTGATAGAGTGAACTAATTTTCTTTAATCTTTCTATCAGTTGCATCAGTTTTTAGGCATATTTTCTTTTCTGAAAGGTCGTCAACTCTCTCTTGACAGATGAGTTTCCAGTAAAATCAATCACTTGAGTGGAGGCAATTCAGAGAAACAGTACTTGAGCCAAATAAGAGTTTGGCTAACTAAATTTTATGATAGGAAATGCTTGCAGGCCAAAAACCTCAAAAAGTGATCAAAGGTTTTCAAAGACTGTTTCCAACGAGTTCAATTTATTAACCTTGGCCTGTGTCTGAGCCAAGGCCATGCTCAGAGGATGTGGCAAATGCAGAATCTGATTTTTTAATAATGTGGTCTCTTACAAGGTATGTATTGACATGACTGGCTGCTGTGCTACTCATTTTTGGTGCCCCAACTTAGTGGCTAGCTGAAGGCTTTGCACATCCCAAGTATCCAGTTTGCCCAGGACTGAGATGTTTCTGGGATGTGGGATTTTCAGTATTAAAACCAGGACAGCCTTGGAGTCGCCCTATATCCCAGGGTCCTTTTCTCAGGGTTCACACTAAGAATCTTGGACATTTTTTGACTGTCCCTTAAAAACACAAAACAAAAATACTCTCCCTCCTCAACTGCAAAAGTGCTGTGCTCTCTTGGTTTTCTTCCTGTTTTTCTAATTGTTCTTAGTCATCTTCTTTGCTGCATTCTCTTCCTCCTCCTACCCCTCAACTATGAATTACACCTCAAGGTCCAGCCTTTGGGCTTCTGTTCCATTTTCTGCCTGTCTCAATGGACTCATTGTTACGTGGGGGATTTCCATAGTTAGATCTTGAGCTCATGTTCTCACCTGAGATTCAACCTTCCAAGTCCAACAGCTTCATGAACATTTCCCACTGGGATGTCCTTGATCATCTTGTGTCCTGAGTCATTATCTTCCAGCCCAATCCAGCTCCCACTCACTCACCTAGTATCTCTTCCATCAGAGGCAACACATTCTTTTCAAGCTTTAAGTCTCAAAATTCTAGACTAGTCCCAATGAGCATCCGTGCACTATGCATATATCCACAGCAGCTACCATACTGTTGGGCCTATTGGGGGAGGAGGGGCACAGTAAACTCTTGTTGAATAAAATTAGATCTTGGGAAAGGAATCCAAGGAGGAGGGCACACAGCAGCATCCGACCAGAGGCTCACGATATCCAAGCAAGTACCAAAGATTTGTAGAGAGAAGCAAAGCGAAGATGTGGCAGATATGATCATTCCCGACATAGTTAATTCAAACCTTCACTGATGCAACTTCAACCGCAGACATCTGACCACCTATTAGTTAACTCAGTGTTATTATATTTCTAGCTCAGTTTATATTGAGCTGGTACACATTCAGGCATGGTCAAAGGCATTTCCAAGATGCCAGACAATTATAAAGCTTAAGACAAAAAGGATTTCACTCTTTTGCTTTATTTGCTGGATTCTTGACAAAAGAGTGTCTTTAATCATCAAATCCTCAGAATTAGAGCAAAGCTAGTGGCCAGAATCCAAGCCCTTTTTCTTCCTGTCCTCTACCTTTTCCCACATTCTTTTTTTTTTTAAAGTACTTATAAGACAATCACTTAAAAAATACTTTTGAGCCTGGCCAGTATGGCTCAGTGGTTGAGCATTGATCTATGACCCAGGAGGTCATGGTTCATTTCCGGATCAGGGCACATGCTGGGGGTTGTGTGCTGGATCCCCAGTAGGAGGTATGCAAGAGGCAGCAATCAGTGAATCTCTCTCATTATTGATGTTTCTATCTCTCTCTCCCTCTCCCTTCCTCTCTCTGAAATCAATAAAAACATATTTTTTATTTTTTAAATATATTTTTATTGATTTCAGAGAGGAAGAGAGAGATAGAAACATCAATGATGAGAGAGAATCATTGATTGGCTGCCTCCTGCATGCCCCCTACTGGGGATCGAGCCTGCAACCCGGGTATGTGCCCTTGACCAGAATCAAACCTGGGACCCTTCAGTCTGCAGGCTGACGCCCTACCCACTGAGCCAAACCGGCTAGGGCAAAAACATATTTAAAAAAATGCTTTTAAAATAGAGTTATATTATTTTTTTGTTGGGGGCTGGCAGCTTGGAAATGTTCCTCTTACCTTTAGGTAGATCCTCCTCCCAGTGGGTCTTCCTTTGCCGATATCCCTACACCTGGGGATTTCCCCAGGTCCCCTTTCTTTGCATCTATAAAGCTTAGAACACACCGAAGAGCCCAGTTTCACAACCTCCAGCATTATTGACATTTGGGGCTGGATAATTCTTTGACAAGGGAGGGTGCTATCCTTTATATTGTGGGATGTTTCCTATCACCTTAGGCCTCTACTCCCTGCATGCCAGCAGCACACAAAACCCCCTCCAATTGTGAACACCAAAAATATCACCAGACATTGTCAAATGTTTCCTGGGGCACATTGCCCATAGTCAGGAATCACTGCACATGATTCTTTTACTCAGAAACTAAAATGGGGCCTGTTTGCCTGCATTCCTGAAATGTCTTTGTTCTTTGAGTCCCTTCAGGCCATTCCAGTCTGTTTTGTGGTTTTTTTTTGTTTATAAAATATATTTGTATTGATATCAGAGAGGAAGGGAGAGGGAGAGAGATACAGAAACATCAACGATGACAGA